>NC_133425.1:68992500-69592500 GCF_049350105.2 Macaca mulatta
TGGAATTAGGAAGAACTGCCTGAGGGTCTGTCAATCAATAAGTACTTAGTGAATGGCCACCATATGCGCTGGGCAATCCTGATGACAAGACAGACCTGAGCTCTCTTGGGCTAGCCATGAAGAAGCAGAGAGCTCTAATATTTGCAATTTTTTAAAACAGAATATGTAAGCAGCAAAAGGTCACTGGACACCAATGCCTGGGGACCCTAGGACTCATACAGTAGCATAAAAAGTTATCTTTGTCAAAAGGACCAAAAATGGTAAAAGGACTCTGATGTGTTTTTACTTGGTTAGGCCAAAGGGCAAAGTAGAGTGGAGCCATGTCCTGTGGCTTCGCCCTAAATGTTTACACAAATGATATGGGGCAGAATCAAAGAAATACAGACTTGCTGGCCAAAACAGATCTGTGAGCCCCATGTCCAGCCAGTTGCAGAGAATCTTGAAGACAGACATAAATCTGTGAAACAAAAATTATGAATCCCAGTGCCCTCAGGAGGGTGACACAAATGAATAAAGTGGGCCAAGGAGACATTTGTGGGTAATACGGGGCACCAGGACCACTGGCCACAGGGCTTCTCTGGCAGATGACCACTTTGCAGACAAGGGAAGCCAAGGGGGCCAACTCACCCAAACTGTGGAAAAGACAAAATTCCAAATTTCTTTTTTTTTTTTTTTTTTTTTTTGAGACAGAGTGTCACTCTGTCTCCCAGGCTGGAGTGCAGTGGCACAATCTTGGCTCACTGCAAGCTCTGCCTCCCGGGTTCACGCCATTCTCTTGCCTCCGCCTCCTGAGTAGCTGGGACTACAGGCGCCCACCACCACGCCCGGCTAATTCTTTTGTATTTTTAGTAGAGACAGGGCTTCACCCTGTTAGCCAGGATGGTCTCGATCTCCTGACCTCGTGATCCGCCCGTCTCGGCCTCCCAACGTGCTGGGATTACGGCGTGAGCCACCATGCCTGGCCAAAATTCCAAATTTCTATGTGAAGCTCCCTATTTTATATGCTGGTAGCTGGTTCAATTTTTTTTTTTTTTTAACAATTCCCAAACCAAACAAAACGTATTTGTAGACTCTCCACCTGGTTTTGAACTCTGCATAATTTCAGTACCCAGGCCATCTAGTTAAATGTGATAAGGTCCAGGAGCTGGGCCCACCATAGACACAATCCTACCTGGATCATGGCCCCCACTTCAGCCCAGAAATGTTTCAAATGTGAGCTCAGTTCCAAGAGGCAAGTTCCAAAATCCGTCATCCAAGGTCATGCTGGTCTTTGAGTGACAGTCGTATCATTGAGGTGACACATCTCCAGAGGACCTGCCTGCATTGTTCTGGCAGTGGTATGGACCATGCATGTTAACCTGTGTGGTTCTTTTTTGGCCAAATGCCATTATTCTTTCATTCAGTCCTGATTGATTGATTGCAAAGAGACTCACTCAGGTTAGCTCAAAAGACAGACAGAGAGAACCAGGAGCAGCTTTTGAGGTTGGACTTTTCTCCTGGGACTGCCCGCTTCTCTCTTCCCATCTACTCCATTCTCTCTCCACTGACCAGTTTCTTCACTGGTGATTGATTGATTGATTGATTGAGTCTTTAGTTGCTTTGTAATATCACTTAGCAAGTTGGTTATGGCATGCCATAGCCCAGCTCACCTGCATGGTACCTTTCACCATCAGCTCCACTGCCAGCTGGCCTGGCCACTCATTTTCTAATTCCAAACTTCCGAGAGAGAAATCTGGCTGGCCATCTAATCATATTGTCTTTGGCTGTGTGCCCAGCTATTGACAAGTATGGGGATTGTCTTTCCTTGGGATGCTTACCAACTCTTTGGTCCAGTCAGCTATGGCACAGCCATGCCATCCAAAGACCTGGCACAAAACACAACAGCTTAGCCAGCAGAGGCTGTGGATGGCGGAGACTCCCTTAGAAGGACATGTGGGCAGGGCAGATAGACATTGACGTTTCTGGTACAGCCACACCTACATACCCTTACGTAGACTATAGAAAGGTAGCAATAACCTGGTAATATCAACCCCCATGACCTTCATGCTGACAGGTCTCCAGGGACACGTGGAGTAAGCATACAGAAGTGTCTCTCACCACTCTGTTTCAAACTGTCTTCTTAGATCGTGTTCCAGTTCACACCTTTCCATCTGGGCATCACTGAATCATCATGGACCTTCCTAATCCCTGAGCACAACATCACAGTCCCTTTCCTGCTTGTAGGCAAGACTACCGACCCTCTCATCTCTCTGAACAAGTCACACCTCAACTTCAGCTCTCTCCTCATTGGTAAGGCTGCCCTGCTGGTGTGTATTTAGAGTTGGCATGATCTGGGTAAGCTCATCGAGAGCTCATCGAGAGCTCCCGGAACAGCCTTGCATAAGAAACCTCCCCTGGTCCCTTCCAGAAGCATATCAGAGGGTCTCAATCAGTTTTTTAAAAGCCACAAAATATTTATCTCTCAATCTAATTTCCACCAAGTATCTTTTAAACCGACAATTAATAGCTTAAGGAAATTTAGGAGCCTTGTTAAAGATCCTACTTGGCAGATTCCCTTAAGGCATGGGCTGACTGTTTATTTCTAGAGCCTCAAGTTGGCCCAGCCTTCTTGCATTTGCCCCCAGATTATGGGGGGTATCTGTCTGCTTCTTAGTCTGTGCTGCAGTGGTCAGATTTCTCTCTCATCCTTTCATGCATTTATTTGGTTCAACAAATATCACTGAGTCTGTAGAATGGCCTCGGTACTTTTCTGTGGGCTGGGATTACACTAATGGATAAAGCCCAAAGTCCCTACCCTCCTGATGCTTACATTCTAGAAATAAGAAACAGGCTACCAAAAGAAACATAAGTAAACTCTACACCATGTCAGATGGTAATAAGTGCTTTAGAGAAGAGGACAGCAGGGTAGAGAGAATAAGGAAGGCCAGTAGGCAGTGGGAAGGTGACATTTAAGCAGAGGCCTGAAAGAAACAAAGGAAGTAATTGTCATGTCCCTTATAACCCCATGTATCTTTCCCATACTTGTGACATCTTCACTCTGTGTATAAAATATAACTAAAGCCAGAGTATTTTTTAATAATATGTTAGATTTGGCCGGGCGCGGTGGCTCAAGCCTGTAATCCCAGCACTTTGGGAGGCCGAGACAGGCGGATCACGAGGTCAGGAGATCGAGACCATCCTGGCTAACACAGTGAAACCCCGTCTCTACTAAAAAATACAAAAAACTAGCCGGGCGAGGTGGCGGGCGCCTGTAGTCCCAGCTACTTGGGAGGCTGAGGCAGGAGAATGGTGTAAACCTGGGAGGCGGAGCTTGCAGTAAGCTGAGATCCAGCCAGTGCACCCCAGCCTGGGCGACAGAGCGAGACTCTATCTCAAAAAAAAATAGTAATAATAATAATAATACATTAGATTTTTATTTATAAACTAATATTTTTAATAGTAAATACACCAATTTGGTGTTGCATAAGAAAAAGTTTAATCTCTCTACATTCATCCTGTCTCATCTTTCTCTTTCAACCCCAAAGGAAAGCAGTGTTAACAGCTGAATGTGTATTTTACTGATACACATAAGTAGGTGGGAGGGGGAATTATGGCATTTATTAAGATTTTGAACAAATAAGCAATGTAGCATAAATATAACAACTGTAAGACAGAGTTTAATCCAGGAATTCAACAGTGGTACCTTTCAATATAATCATTACATCAACAGATTAAAGAAGAACAACCATGTTATCATACTAATGTACACTGAAAAGGCATTGCCAAAATTTAGCAGACATTCCCAACAAAAACTCTAATAGCAACATGGACATTGATGGAAAAAAAGATTAACCAAAATCAAGAGGCAGATGTGATCCTGTAATAAACGACTAAAACTGCTTCAATTAAAATGAGGAATTAGGTAAGGGTGTTCATCATCACCATTATTATTGAACACTTGCTTAGAGACTTTAGCAAATATGACAAAACAAGAAAATAATTTGCATAAACATTGGGGGAAAAGGGAGAAAATCATCTTGTTTTGCTTTTGCTGATTATTTTATACACATAAAACCACAAGAGACTAGAGAAAAAGCAAAACAAACTACTAGACTCAACAGAATAATTTGGTAAGGTGGGTGGATGCAAGACAAATATGCAAAAATAGTGTCTTCTTTTTTAGTACTAGCAGCTAGAAACAGAAAACCAAAGAAAACATCCACTTAGTACTGGCAAAACCTATAAAATAGCTAAGGATAAATGTAACAAGACACACACAAGAAAAGACCTACATGAAGGAAACTAGCATATCTGATTAAAATCCGCCCCAAACGAGATCTGATCATTTGTTAGTTCTCCTAAAATTAAATGCAAATTTAATCAAGTTCCAATTAGAATCCCAACTAGGGTTGCCAGATAAAATACAGGATGCATAGTTAAATTTTAATTTCAAATAACAATAATTTTGAGTATGTCCCAATATTGCACGGGACATATTTATACTAAAAAATTACTTGCTAAATCTGTTAACCAAATCCCAAAAGAATTGGAAGGGGAGAGAACTGGATAAAATGATTCTAAAGTTTATATGGGAAAATAAATGTGCTAATAATAGCCAAGAGGAAAGCAAAAGATGATAGTGAGAGAATATGTATTAGTCAGAGCCCTGGGCAGGAAACTCAGGCCAATACCCAAGGTCTATTTTCAATGAATTGGATGCAAGGATTATTTACAGATACGTGGGCAATGAAGGGGGTCAGCCAAGGAGAGTGAAGCCCCCATTAACAAATTCAGGAAGGCATTACAATTATTGGGTCTAAAGGAGCAAGGGAAGAAAACTGTGTCACCAGAATCCCAGGAGAGCTGTGCCCAGGGCAGAGGAGCCACTCAGCAGAAGCAGGCAACTGATGAAGAAAGACATGGAATCCCCGAAAGGAGGAAGGTGACTTGTAGAGGAAAAGGAAAGGAGTGAAGTAGACAACGGCGGAAGAGGTTGGGGAATGTCTTCTAAATGTCTTGCCTGTGGAGCGGTGTCTGCTGAGAGACTCCAGCAGGCAGTCAGGAGGCCCCCACTGAGGGCTGGTGTTTCCTCCTCAGGCAGAGAAGCCAGGGAGACTGTGCAGATCATCAACAAGGAGGAGCAGGGGTTCGATTTTTCCTTCCAGGACAACTCCCGCTATTCTGAAGGTTTCAACAACAGCCTGCTTGTATGTCCCATGGAAGGCTGGATCCCACCACTGTCCAGGTAAACAAAAATAAAGGTCTCATTTTGTTTGCATCCTCCCGACATATCCAGGTCCCTAAGCCTGCCAGTGCTTACAGTGCCCTGTTTATATAATTGCTTTCAACGCTAAGATTAGATCATAACAATTCCATCTCCATCCTACTTACTCCCTGATATCTGTTTTCCTGATGAATATGGAGCATTGAGAATTCTAAGCCCTTTCTCTCAATATTTTCTCTTTGTATTCTTTTCCTTGCTATATTCACTGTATATGTGAATCCACAGTACAATATTCAGGCTTGCCTGGCAAATCTCTTTTTCAATTAAACTTTTAATTTTCAGGCCAGGCGTGGTGGCTTATGCCTATAATCCCAGCACTTTGGGAGGCTGAGGCAGAAGAATCACTTGAGGTTGGGAGTTTGAGACCTGCCTGGCCAACATGGCAAAACCCCATTTCTATTAAAAATACAATAATTAAGCCTGAGGCAGGTGGATCATTTGAGGTCAGGAGTTCCAGACCAGCCTGGCCAACATGGTAAAACCCCGTCTCTACTAAAAATACCAAAATTAGCCAGGCATGTTGGCGGGTGCCTGTAATCCCAGCTACTCTAGAGACTGAGGCAGGAGAATCGCTTGAACCCGGGAGTCATAGGTTGCAATGAGCTAAGATTGCGCCACTGCACTCTGGCCAGGGTGACAAGAGCGAAACTCCCTCTCAAAAAATAAATAAACAAATACAATAAATAGCCAGGTGTGGTGGCACACACCTGTAATCCCAGCTACTTGGGAAGCTGAGGCATGAGAATCACTTGAACCCAGGAGATACAGGTTGCAGTGAGCCGAGATTGTACCACTGCACTCCAGCCTGGGCAATGGAGTGAGACTTTGTCTCAAAAAATTATAATAAAATTTAAAAATTTGAAATAATTGTAAATTCACATGTAGTTGTAAGAAATAATACAAAGACTGCCGGGCGCAGTGGCTTACACCTGTAATCCCAGCACTTTGGGAGGCCAAGGTGGATGGATCACCTGAGGTCCGGAGTTCGAGACCAGCCTGGCCAACATGGTGAAACCCCATGTCTACTAAAAATACAAACATTAGCTGGGTGTGGTGGCCCATGCCTGTAATCCCAGCTACTCTGGAGGCTGAGGCAGGAGAATCGCTTGAACCTGGGAGGCGGAGGTTGCAGTGAGACAAGATTACCTCACTGCACTCCAGAGCAAGACTTTGTCTCAAAAAAAAAAGAAAGAAAGAAAGAAAAAAAGAACAAATAATACAAAGATATCTCTGTACTGTTTACCAAATTTCTTCCAAGGGTGACATCTTGCAAAGCTTCAGTAAAATGTCACAACCTGGTATTGACATTGACAGAGTCAAGACACAGAACAGATCCCTCACCACGAGGATGCCTCGTGTGACCCTTTTGTTGCCACACCCTTTTCCCTTCCCCCAAGCAACACCTCCTCACCCTCTGGAATCCAATACTTTCCTCTATGTCTATCATTTTTTCATTTCAGGAATGTTGTATTCACAGACACATACATTCCTTTTGTGATTGGCTTTTTTCACTCATAATTCTCTGGCCATACATCCAGGTAGTTTTGAGAGTTTCTTCGTTTTTGTGACTACCATTCCATAGTAGGGATGCACCACAGTTAGTTTATTCACCCACTGGAGGACATCTGGATTGTTCCCAGTTTGGGCTGTTAGGAATAAAGCTTCTATAAACTTTCATGTACAGATTTTTGTGTATCTTCATGTCACTGGGGAAAATGAGCAAGAGTGCAATTAATGGACATATGATAATGGCATGTTTCCAGAAAAAAAAGAAAAGAAAAGAAAAAACTGCCAAAATGCTTTCCAGACTGTCTGAACCATTTTACATTCCACCAGCTATCTCTGAATGTTCTAGAGTCTCTACAACATCACCAAAATTTGGTGTTGTCACAATTTTTTTGTTATTATTTTTAGATAGTGTCTCCCTCTGTTGCCCAGGCTGGAGTGCAGTGGTGTGATCTTGGCTCACTGCAACCCCCGCCTCCCAGGTTCAAGCAATTATCTTGCCTCCGCCTCCCAAGTAGCTAGGACTATAGGCACGCACCACCATGGCCAGCTAATTTTTTTTGTATTTTTAGTAGAGACAGGGTTTCACCATGATAGCCAGGCTGGACTCAAGCTCCTGACCTCAAGTGATCCACCCGCCTTGGCTTCCCAAAGTGCTGTGATTACAGGAATGAGCCACCGCACCCGGCAACAATTTTTTATTTTAGCTTTCCTAATAGGTGTGTAGTGATATCTCATTGTAGTTTTAATTAGCATTTCCTAATGACTAATAATGTTGGGCATCTTTACATGTGCTTATTTTCCATATGCCTGTTGTCAGGCCTGAGGGCCTCATCCATCGTTGTCAAGGGGAGTACTAACCTTCTCTCCTTTCATACAACACATATGTGCTTATTTTCCTTCTATGGATCCTCCTCAGTGAAATGTCTCCTCATGTCTCTTGCCAGTTTCCTGCTCAGCCTATTTGTTTTTTATTGTTGAGTTTTGAGAGTTCTTTACATGTTTAGGTAGTGCTGCCTTGGGGGATACATGGTCTGCAAATATTTTCTCCCAATCTGTAGTTTGTCTTTTCCTCTTCTTAACAAGGTCATTCACAAAGCAAAACCTTTTATTCTTGATGAAGTCCAAATTATCTATTTGTCCTTTTATGGACTGTCCTTTTAGTGTTTGTTCTGTATCTCTGAATAGCCCTAGATTCAGAAAATGTTCTTCCATTATTTTTTCCATAAGTTGCATGGCTTTAAATTTCAGGTTGTAACCCCTATTTTATTAACTTATAAGGTATGAGACTTCGGTCAAAGCTTTGTGGGTTTTTTTCAACTTTTATTTTAGATTCAAGGGATATGCATACAGGTTTTCTACTGGATTTACTGTATAGGTTTGGGGTACACATGGTCCCATCACCCAGGTACTGAGCTTAGTACCCAATCATTAGTTTTTCAACTCTTGCCTCCCTTCCTCCCCTCCCCCTAATAATCCCCAGCTTCTATTGTTGCCATCTTTATATCCATGCATACCTGATGTTTACCTCCAACTTATAAATAAGAACATGAGGTATTTGGTTTTCTGTTCCTATGTTAATTCGCTTAGGATAATGGCCTCCAGCTGCATCCATGTTGCAGCAAAGAATGACCTCATTCTTTTTGTGGCTGTGTAGTATTCTACGGTGTATATGTACCACATTTTCTTTATCCACTCGACAGTTGATGGGCACCTAGATTGAGTCCATGTCTTTGCTATTGTGAATAGTGCTGCAATGACCATGAGAGTGCATGTGTCTTTTTGGTAGAATGACTTTGGGTTTTTTGGTTTTTTGGTTTTGTTTTGTTTTTTGTAATGAGATTGCTGTGTTGAATGATAGTTCTGTTTTAAGTTCTTAGAGAAATCTCCAAACTGCTTTCCACGGTGGCAGAAAGATTTTAAATTCCCACCAATAGTGTATAAGCATTCCCTTTTCTGCAGCCTCGCCAGGATCTGTTGTTTTTTACTTCTTAATCATAGCCATTCTGACTGGTATGAGATGTTATCTCATTGTGGTTTTGACTTGCATTTCTCTGATGATTAGTAATGTGAAGCATTTCTTTATGTTTGTTGGCCACTTTTCTGTTTCCTTTTGAGAAGTGTCTATTCATGTCTTTTGCCCATTTTTTAATGGGATTACTTGTTTTTTGCTTGTTCAATTGTTTAAGTTCTTTAGAGACTGTGGATGTTAGACCTGTGTCAGATGCATAGTTTCCGAATAATTCCTCCCATTCTGTAGGTTGCATTTTTTTCTCTGTTTATGGTTTCTTTTTCTATGCAGAAACTTTCTTCCTTTCTTTTTTTTTTTTTTTTTTTTTTTTGCGGGATTAATTGGGTCCCACTTGTCAATTTTTGTTTTTATTGCAAGTACTTTTGAGGACTCAGTCATAAATTCTTTCCCAAGGCTGATGTCTACAATGGTGTTTCCTAGATTTTCTTCTAGTATTCTTACAGTTTGAGGTCTTACATCTAAATCTTTGATCCATCTTGAGTTAATATTTGTATATAGTGAAAAATAAGGGTCCTATTTTATTCTTCTGGCTTCTGGCTAGCCAGCTATCCCAGCATCATTTATTGAACAGGGAATCCTTTCCTCGTTGCTTATTTTTGTTGACTTTTTCAAAGATCAGATGATTGTAGGTGTGTAGCTTTATTTCTGGGATCTCTATCTTTTTCCATTGGTTTGTGTGTTTGTTTTTATGCTAATACCGTGCTGTTTTGGTTACTATAGCCACAAATCTTAAAATCTCATCATAATTTCGAGTTATGTTTCCTTTTCCTCATAATGAATCTGCTAATTCAGTAGACTCATATTTTTTAAGGTTTTAACAAATTGGCCTAGTCAGGTAATCTGCTGTTTTGTTCCCCAACCAGGTTCCCAATTGATATTTTCTTCACACCAAAGCAGGAAGGAGATGTGAACTTTAATTTGATCTGCAATGTGAAAAAGAAAGTCCACCCTCTGACATTAAATGTCAAGGCCGAGGGCTACACTATGAATGCAGAGATCAAGTGCAAGGACAGGACAGGCTCCATCACTCTGTTGACTCCCAACCAGACTAACATTGTCAACTTCTATGAGGTAAAGGTGTAAGAAGACCTTGCTATCTATCTCAGCTTCCATTCTGACTGGGGAAAGTAGTAAAAATGAATATGAGCTGAGTCTTTCTGCTTCAAATGCCAGAGAGATCAGGAAAACAGAAACACTCCAAGAGCAGCTCTATCCCCAGAATGTATGTAGATGTGATGTGAATGCTTTTCTTATTTTATTTTCAGGGGGGTGGAGAGATGGTGGGGAGAGGAAATAGTGTTTGTGTTAAACATACAGGAACTACCTGTATTTGACTACCAACAAAGGTCTAAGAACTAAATTGCCCCTTTCTCTATGAGATATTGAGAGAACCCCAACACTTAGTAGCTCTTGCTGGAATATCTGACTCCATTAAGCTAAAGACAGTCAAATCACCATCGTCATCTGCCATCCTTATTTCCCAAAGGATATTTTTCATCAACATGTTACAAATGCTGACCCCAGACAAAGGAACTATGGTTTGCATTCCCTGCTCTGTTCTCTGTCTCCTAGGTGGAGTTAAATGAATGTGTCCAGTGTGAATTCAACTTTATCAACACTGGAAAGTTCACCTTCAGCTTCCAGGCAGAGCTGTGTGGCTCCAAAGCCTTGCTGCAGTACTTGGAATTTTCACCCATCGACAGCACTGTGGATGTAGGGCAGAGTGTACATGCCACCCTGTCTTTTCAACCATTAAAGAAGTGTGTCTTGACAGACCTGGAACTCAGAATCAAGGTGAGTCCATTTAACATTGTCCAAACTCCAAAAGTACTCTCAGCGTGCTGCCTTGGCAGGTTAATTCTCCTGTGTTTTCTTTATCTTCTCCACGTATCCAGAAGCTCCTAGAGGGTAGCTGTGTTGGACACAGCCTCACAATGTCTAGTACAAAGCCTTCATCAATGGTTAGGTGGATGGGGAGTAAGTGTGGATTGAAAAGCAATTATATTGCAATACATTCACCCATTAAAATAAATAAGAGTGATAGGCAGGGCAGGAAAAGAATGTGTACAACATTTTCTAAGATGAATTATTGAATGAAAAGAAAAAAAACAAAGAATGGTGATGTCATCAGGAATGGCAGAGAAGGACATCCAAAACGCTGCTCTTCAACAGCAATGAGACCACTGGAAAAAATTTTCGAAGTCAACTTTTTCAGAACTCTGAAAATTAATAATAGGCTTTGAACAATTCTAGGAGTACTTACTCAAGAAAAATGGCTGAATACCCATAAAGACAGAGAGTTTTGTGGTATTTTGATTTGCCCTATTCTCTCCCTCCTCCCTCATCCCAGCTCTGCAGTAACCTTGAAAACCAACAATTCGGCAATCAAAGTGAAAGTCAGCAGTCAATCAGATCCTGGAGGAGGTAGAACAGATTGGAACTCCCCAAAACCCCAATTCTAAAAGAATTGTCACTATTTGAGCTGTCTAGAAGTTCAATGGAAACCCCGCTCACAGGGATAGCTTTTATTTGACCTGACTCCAGGCTTGCTCAAAAACAATCAGTTGTAATTGTTTAACACCGCAGCTGACTGAGGGAGCATTGACCTTAGGGGCAAACAAGAAGTTCATTGAAAAATTTAAAAGGAGAGGCTGGGAAGAAGATATTCATGGGGGGCTCTGAAAAGCTTCAGCATATTCCCTGGAATCTAGACAGCCATGCATGTATAAGATATGTGTACCTCCAGGCTGTGTTACTGCTCAGGAGAGACCTGAGAAGGCCCTAAGCTCTTACCTCTGACTAACCTTTAGGTCCCGGGAAAGATAAAGCAGAGTTGGCAACTGCCTGCCTGAGTGTCAAAGGCATGTCCTGCCACACACAGCCCCTCAGCAAAAGCTGTTCCAGGCATTTAAGGAAATGGTTCCAGGCATTTAAGGAAATCTCTGTTCAGTCATAAACTGACCACTAAACTAACTGAGCAGAAACTTTATTGGCCATGCATAAGTGAGAATATAGACTTTACTGAAAAAGTTACTAAACAAACTAAGAGTTACAACAGTAACCAACCCTGCGGGAGGGGTGATCTGATTTTCAGAGTTGCCACATTTATTTTTTTAAATCTCCAGTTTCCAATATGAGCCATGAAAAGAAACAAGAAAATATAACTCATATACAGGGAAAAAAGCAAAAAAGCAAAAACATTATCTCTGAGTGAGCCCAGATGTTGGACTTAATAGACAAATACTTGAAATCACCTACTTAAAATATGTTCAAAGAACTATAGGACACCATGTCTAGATAACTAAAGCAAAGAATGAGAGCAATGTCTCACCAAAGAGAGAATATCAATAAACATATAGAAATTATAAAAATATACATTTTGGAGTTGAAAAACATAATAGCTGCAATGAAAAATTCACAACAGGAGCTCAATAGCAGATTTCTTATGGCAAAAGAAAGAATCAGCTGTGGCAGATGGGATAAAATTGTTGAAAAGAAAAAGAAAAAATCAGCAAATTTGAAGATGGAGCAATTGAGATTATCCAATATGAAGAACAAAAAGAAAAAAGAATGAAGAAAAATGAACAGAAATTCAGAGTCCCATAAGAGATTATCAAGCATAGCAATATACATGTAATGGGAATCTCAGAAGGAGAGAAGAAGGAAAATAAGAGAAAGACTATTTCAAGAAATAACACCCTAAAACTTCCCAAATTTAATGAAATCAATTAAATATCCAGAAAGTTCAATAAATTCCAAGCAGGATAAACTCCAAAAAATCCATACCTAGACACATCATTACCAAACTGTTGAAAGACAAAGACAGATCATCTGGAAGGCAGAAGGATTAACAGCTGGTTTCTCATTAGAAACTTTGGAGACCTGAAGACAGTGTGATGACATATTCAATGTGCTGAAAGAAAAAAAAGTTATCAACAAAGAATTTTATATCTAGTAAAACTATTTCTAAATAGTTCCCATTATTCTGCCAATTTGGGGGAACTAAACCAGGACACTCTCAGATAAATAAAATCTGAAAGAATTCATCACTAGCAGACTGGCCTATAAGAAATAATAAAGGGAATCCTTCAGACTGAAATGAAAAGACACTAAAGGATAACTCAAATCTACATGAAGAAATATAGAGCACCAGTAAAGGTAACTGCATAGATTATATAAAATCAGTATAAATGTATTTTTTTATTTATAACTTTTTCTATCTGATTTAAAAGACAATTGCATATAGCAATAACTATAAATCTGTATTAGTGGGCTTAATGTAAAGATGCAATTTGTGTGGTAATAGCACAAAGAAAGAGGAAGTAACAGAGCTATATAAGAGCAAAGTTTTGCCTATTATTGAAATTAAGTTGTTATTAACTCAAACTAGATTGTTATAAATGTAGATGTTAATTGTAATCTTCCTTGCAATGACTAATACAACAACTCAAAAGAATATAGTAAAACAAATGACAAGGGAACTTAAATGGTACACTAGAAAATATCTATTTAACACAAAAGAAGGCAGTAATGGAGGAATAGAAGAATAAAAAAGGCATGATTGGCTAGTAATTTTTTTAAAAAGATATAAGATATATAGAAAGCAAATAGAAAAAAGACATAAATTTTACCTTGTCAGTAATTACATTAAATTTAAATGAGTTAAACTCTTCAATAAAAAGATAAAAATTGGCAGAATAATGGGAAAAATCATGATCCAACTATGTGCTATCTACAAAAGACTCACTTTGGATTCAAAGACACAAATAGATTTAAAGTAAAAGGATAGAAAAATAAATATCCTTTATTTAAATAATAGCCAACAAGAGCTAGAGTACCTATGCTAATGTCAAACAAAATAGACTTATAGACAAAAACTATTCCTAGAGATAAATAAAGACATTTTATAATGATCAAAAATTATTCCTAGAGATAAATAATTTTATAATGATAAAAGGATCACTCCATCAAGAAATCATAGCAATTATAAACATGCATGTAACAAGAGAGTCCCAAAATACATGAAACAAAACAGACAGAATTGAAGGAAGAAATAAACAATTCAACAATCATAGTTGGAGATTTCAATACCTAGTTTTAAACAATGGGTATAACTAGACAGAAGGTCAGCAAGGAAATAAGAAGACTTGAACAGCACTATGAAAGCTCTAGGCCTAACAGACATATACAAAACATTTCATCTAACAACAGGAGAATAGACATTCTTTTCAAGTGAACTTGGAACATTGTCCAGGATTGGCCAGATATTAGGTCATAAAACATACTTCAATAAATTAAAAGGATTGAAATCATGCAAAGTATGTTCTTCAACTACAATGGAAAGAAATTTGGGATGCCCAGCCTAACACATCATCCTTATCAAATCCTCAGGAAGAAGGTGATAGAAAGATGGGGGTAAAACCACTAGAACCTGTCTTCATCTGTTTTGTGCTTCTATAACAGAATACCTGAGACTGGGTAATTTATGATGAACAGAAATGTTTAGGCTCACGGTTCTGGACCCTGGGAAGTCCAATATCAAGTTGCCAGCATCTGGTGAGGGCCTTATGGCTGCATCATAACGTGGCAGATGGCATCACGTGATGAAAGGGCAATGGTTGGGGGAAGAAAGGTCGGGGGTGGGGCAGGAGGAAGAGAGAGAGAGGAAGAGAGAGAGAGAGCAAGGAGGAGTGAACTTATTCCTGCCATAGCAAACCCACTCCTACGATGATGGCAGAAGTCTATTCATGAGGGCGAGCCCTCATGACCAATCACTTCTTAAAGGTCCCACTTCCCAATACCATCACAATGGCAACTAAATTTCAGCATGAGTTTTGGAGGAGACAAACGTTCAAGCCATGAAAAATTCCAAGGTGTGTCACTGGCCATTGAGAGTTCAGGAAGCTCCAGTGGAACTCAGCAGCAAAGTCACAGCCATCTTCTCTGAGAAAAGCCCAGTTTGTGGCTTCAGAAGGGACCTATTCCTTTTGAGAACTTTTTCAGAACTTACATTTCTTAGAGCAAACAGAAATATAACATGTTACAAGATCTTTCTACTCTGGTTGGCAGAAGAGTTGAAGGTGATAAATTTACATCCTTTTCATTGAATCAGCCACAAAATGTAAACACTTTAAAAGCCTTGGACATTTACCTATGTAACAAACCTGCATATCCTGCACATGTACCCCTGAACTTAAAAGTTGAAAGAAAAGAAAAAGAAAATAAAAGCTTTGAATAAGAAAATGTTTTTAAATTTATAAAGTTGTTTATGATAGCTTGTACCAATGACTGCTGACTTATTCTAATGTTTAAAATGAATGTTTATTCTAATAATGTTTATTCTAATGATGCTTAGAATGAATAATAGATAATTTATTTGAAATCAATTATCAATTTGTGAGAATTCACATTGTGAGGAGTTTGTGAAGAGCAAATTAAGTTCATGTACCAATGAGTCACATATTACCTTGTGATTGAGAGTCCAGATGATGACCTGTGCTCTTTTCATCTTTCCACTCTTTCGTCCTTGGCATATTAGCCTTGTTCTCCTTCTTGTCATCTCCTGGTCACAAGAGGACCATTTTACCTGACGTCCTATGTGTGCGTTCAGAGTGAAAAGAAAGGGGAAGAGCGTGAAGGCAAAGAACTTCCCCAGCAAGGCTTTGCCTCTTTATTTAAGATAGAACACCCTCTTGTCCTCTTCTGTTTACATCTCAATGACTGGAACTATGTCTGATGGCCATCCTGAGCTTTAAAGGAAGGTGTAAAATGAAGCATTTGCACCTAGGCACATTGGCATCCAATCAGAGTCCTGCTAGGAAGGAAGCAATGGGGAGTGGATGTTGGGTAGTAACTAGCAGTGCCTGGTATGCCCCTGGACCTTCAAGCTGAATCATTGCTGCAAGAGCAAAGTGGGAGGCAATGTAGGGCCTGATTACAGAGGAACTTTTCTTCAATACACAAGCTTCTAACCTACTAAATCAGAATCTCTGGAAATGGCACCCTGAGACCTGTATTAAAGCACCAACTGCTTTCCAGCTTAACCTGAGGACTTAAGAGCCCTCGCCTCCTACTTCTTCTAATTATGATCCCCCTGCCATTTCCTCCCCACAGATCAGCCATGGTCCAACATTTGTGTGCAGCATCTCAGGCTGTGCTGTGAGCCCGGCTATCCATTTCTCCTTCACCAGCTACAACTTTGGGACCTGCTTTATCTATCAAGCTGGGATGCCCCCATACAAACAAACCCTGGTAATTACCAACAAGGAAGAAACACCTATGAGGTAAGCAGGCTTCCCAGAGCCTCCAGATGATTCTGCAACTGCTTGTGGGCCCTACAGACTCCACACAGGTGAAGCCCTGCCAAGACAAAAAAAAAAAAAAATGATTATGGGAAAGAGTCAAACATAAGTGGGTATGAATCCTGGGTCCCTGTCCCCACAAGTAAAACTAATACTTGGATAGCCATGAACTACCCTGCTAAAAATCCTCTTTGTGAAGTACGTAGAGCAATTCCAAATGATCTAGTGAGAGCTTTTATGACTTCCATTTATTTTCTCATGTGATAGACTTGGAAACTGAGGTTTGAAGAGTTAAAAGGTAAATTTCTCTGGCCAGTGGCTTTGCAGTAAATAGCAGACCTGTACTGAGCCTAAGCTTTCTGATTCAAATCTAGCCTCTCAGCACCATCCCTGTGTGGGATGTTCTAGTCCAAGGTTCTGGGCCCCATTCAAGACCTAATGAGATAGAATCTCTAAGGGCTGGCCCAAAGACCTATGTTTACTCAAATCTGTCTATCAGTACTTTAGAGAATTTTCCATAATGATGAAAATGTTGTATTATTGCATTGTCGAACATGGTGGCCTATAGCTGAATGTGGCTTCAGAGCACTTAAAATGTGGCTAGTGGAACTAAAGAACTGATTTTTTATTTTATTTTAATTAATGTTAATTTTAATAACTGCAAGTGTCTAGTGGCCACCATATTGGATAGCACAGATCTAAGTTCAAATTTTAACTCTTCCCTAGTTGTGTGACCTTGGGCAAATTTTTAAAACTCTCTGCGCCTCTGTCTCCTTGCCTGAAGTGGTAGTCATAATAATACTGTCTATGACCGGGCGCAGTGGCTCACGCCTGTAATCCCAGCACTTTGGGAGGCCAAGGCAGACGGATCACGAGGTCAGGAGACCGAGACCATCCTAGCTAACACAGTAAAACCTCGTCTCTACTAAAAATACAAAAAATTAGCTGGGCATGGTGGCAGGCACCTGTAGTCCCAGCTACTCGGGAGGCTGAGGCAGGAGAATGGCATGAACCCAGGAGGCGGAGCTTGCAGTGAGCCGAGATCATGCCACTGCACTCCAGCCTGGGTGACAGAGCGAGACTCTGTCTCAAAAAAATAATAATAATAATACCATCTGTATAAGACTATTAGGATGATTAAATTAATTCACCTAGGAACAGTGCTTAGAACACTGCCTGGAACATAAGAAATGCCCAATTATTGTTAGTTGCTGCTGCTGCTGCTGTTATTGTTAGTACCCTGAATATTAAATCATAAGTGTGTCATGTAATTTGAAATACTAATTTTAAATCTTATCTATCTATACTCCTTGCATGTTTAATGTAATCTCAGTCTTACTTTGCTTAAGGTATTGAGCTCTATATGTTGGCCTAGCTAGACTCCTTCTCTACAGACTGTAAGGCAGACAAGGAGAGGTTGTAATGGAGAGGCCTAGTGCCTTCCTACCCACGTGTGGAGCAGGGTGGACGTGCTCTTTTAAGATCCCTTCTATTTGAACAATGAGTCATAATAATAGTAGCTCACTTTATGGAATATTTCCTCTGCACCCTATTTAATGACTGTTTCAGTCACTTTATCTCATTTAATCCTCACAATAGCCCTAAGAAATGGTGATCACTACCCCCATTTTGCAGATAAGAAAACAGAGACCCATGTGGGCTACATAACTCTTGTGAGATCCTTTGGGTAATCAGTGATAGAGCCTGGATCCAGACTCCTCTCTGCCTGACTCTAGAACATATACTCCTCCCTACTGTGCTTTGTCACCCAATTACTTCTGGAAGCACTTCCTTCTTATGAGAGGGTACAAAACCCTCATGTATAAAACCATGAGATGCATGATCAAGAAATGGAGAATCAGGCTGGGCGCCATGGCTCACGCCTGTAATCCCAGCACTTTGGGAGGCCGAGGTGGGTGGATCACCTGAGGTCAGAAGTTCAAGACCAGCCTGGCCAACATGGTGAAACCCCGTCTCTACTAAAAATACAAAAATTAGTTGGGCACAGTGGCACACACCTATAATCCCAGCTACTCAGGAGGCGGAGGCAGGAGAATCGTTTGAACCTGGGAGGCAGAGGTTGCAGTGAGTTGAGATCATGCCACTGCATTCCAGCCTGGGTGACAGAGTGAGACTCTGTCTCCAAAAAAAAAAGAAAAAAAGAAAGAAATAGAGAACTGTTAGTGAAGAATATTGGGCAAAGGGTGATGAGCCTTGAGTTTGAAACCCAGTTCAGCCAGGGTCTCAGGATGTGACTTGGAGCAACTTGGTTGTGCCTAAGAGAGTGTGGGCTGGGTCATTGCTAACCTCCCTTCCAGCTCTTAAATGACTTATGTGACTCTAGGACAGCAGGGCAGGAAACCCATCAGTATCCAGCCCAAAGAGACAAGGAGATGGCATCTGCCCCTCTGGGTCAGACTTCTTGGAGCTTACGCCTGTTCGTCTTGATTTTCTGCAGCATAGATTGTCTGTACACCAACACCACTCATCTCGAGGTGAACTGCCGTGTTGATGTGGTAAAGCCAGGAAACACACTGGAGATTCCGATAACTTTTTATCCTCGAGAAAGTATCAACTATCAAGAACTCATCCCCTTTGAAATCAATGGGCTCTCACAACAAACGGTCGAAATCAAAGGGAAGGGTACTGAAATGAAGGTAACAGACAGTCGGGAGGCCTTCAGGTGTGGCACCCTCCTTTCTACCTTTCTCAACCTTCTTTGCCCCCCAGAACCCCTTCCCCCCTCCAGCCGCTCTGCTTCTCTGCCCCAGGCTGCTCTGTTGGAGGTCAGCCAGTCCCACTGAGATGATGTTCCTAATAACACAAAGGGGCAAATCGTCAGATCAGACTCACTGAGTCATAGATCTTATTCAATACCATACTTTACTGTATCAAAGGAGACAGGTAATCACAGACACTAGAGAAATATTCTTTTTCTTGGAGAAATTTGAGACTTTCAGACTCAGTACCCCAAGTATATCCTTTTCCTTCTGCATCAGTGCATGTTTGTTTTCAGGTTTAATAAATAACGTTTTTAAGCAATGTACACAGACATGTGTTTCAGTGATGGAACATCTTTCCTTAACACCGCATTGATTAGCATTCTCCAGCCAGCCACAGATCCCTGGATATTTGGTTCAAGGCATTCCTTTTACCCAGGCACTCTGGATAGAAAGGGAATGGTCATATTCTGCTGCTCATTCATTTCCTTCTCATATCTAGTAAACATGTAAGGTGCTTGTCTGGTGGGATTATCTGTATTGTAATAGAAGGTTTTGCAAGACTGAAATCTTTCCAAGACTTTCAAGAATGCATAGCATATTTCGGCAACCAGGGGAGGGATGTATTCCCAGCAGCCTTCCCATCAAGCCATAGGAGCAACAGGACATTGCCAACTCATGTGTCTAGACCCAAGCCAGAGACAAGGTCTCTTCTGATGCCATTGATTCATTCATTTGCCTATTGGTCTTTCACTTGTTTATTTAGCACCCATTATGTATTGGATATTTTGGGAAGATGCAGAAGTGACTTACACATGTTCTTAGACATCCAAGAGCTCATGACTAGTGGGAGAGACTCTCTTGCCTTTTTAAACAAAATGGAAACATGTGGCTGGGTTTAAAGATAGTTGAGTGGAGGGGTGCAGTTTAGTGACTGACCACATGACAGTAACCAGGGGGTGCTGCCCATTGTGGGTCAGGGCCATTCTGCAGAGCAGGCTCAGCCTGGCCTTGGCCTGACCCAGGCACCATTTTAATCAGTGTCTTACCTAAGGACTTGGAAGCATAACTACTTTTCTCTGCCTCTATTGCTGCTGTTCTAATCCAACAACCATCATCTCTCCCTCCTGCTTTCTTTCTTGCCCTCTTCAAGCCCATTCTCCATAAAGGAGCCAGAGCTCTCTCACAAACACTCCATACTTCACTGACTTCCCATTGCTCCCAGAATGAAGCCCCGTCTCCCACTTCTCACTCAGCAATGGCCTACAAGGCCTTGCAAGACCTGACCACCTCTCTAAAGTTGTCTTCTCAGGTCCTAGCTCCCAGCCTCAGGCCTTGACTGGGCCACTCCCTCTGGCTCAGGGCCTGGCCACAGGTTGTCTCCCTGCCTTAGGTTGTTCCCCAATTCCACACTCACTCTGGCTGAAATTGACTAGCTCATACCTTTCTTTAGCTCTCAATGTACACATGCCATCTTCAGAAAGGCCCCCTGAGCCCCCTAGTCTAGTTTCAGCCCCCCGTAATATGCTCTCAAGGTGCCCTGAGATTTTCCTACGTATATTTTAACCCAGTTGTACTTGTATAATTGTGTGATGAGTAGTTCAGTGGGTACTTTAGGCACTTAAATGCTTATTGAGCAGGGAAATGCCCACCCAATATGAAGAAGTGAGGGCACAGAAAGAGAAGGAACCACCCTTGCCTCACCAGAGAAGACATATAATGTTTATTTTTCTCTTTAACTAATGAACTCTTCTTCCTACTCTTTCTTGTCCTACAGATTTTAGTCCTAGATCCACCCAACAGGATTGTGAAGTTGGGAGCTGTCCTACCAG
Organism: Macaca mulatta; assembly: GCF_049350105.2. NCBI lineage: Eukaryota > Metazoa > Chordata > Mammalia > Primates > Cercopithecidae > Macaca > Macaca mulatta. The sequence goes on from NC_133425.1 coordinate 69,013,155, forward strand.
GGCAGGTTGTGAAAAGAACAGTTTCCATCATGAACAACAGCCTGGCCCAGCTCACATTTAACCAGTCCATTCTGTTCTCAATTCCAGAACTCCAGGAACCCAAGGTTGGTGCTCAGAGGGGCTCCTAGGGGCCCCTTCATGCTCCCTGATGATGAGGATGGCCATGCTGGCAACACAAGCAGCTCACATTTCTTGTGCATCTGTAACATGCCAGACCATTCTAAGAGCCTTCCCTGTGCTCCGTCTGTTCATTTTCACAAAAACAGTATAGGGCTTTACACGGTGCACTAGTCCCATACTGTTTTTGTGAAAATGAACATTATTTTCATTTTGCATTTTCATTTCGTTTTCCATGTCATTCATTGTCATTTGTTTATTTACATCTCCATTGTGTAGACAGGCCAGTTCTCTATTTTTGTTCATTTCAGGTGTTTCTCCTTAAGCCTTTGTGTGCATCCATGACTCTGTGCTTAAGATACATTCCTACACTGGGCTCAGTGGCTCACACCTGTAATCCCAACACTTTGGAAGGCCAAGGCAGGTGGATCACAAGGTCAGGAGTCCAAGACTAGCCTGGCCAAGATAGTGAAACCCTGTCTCTACTAAAAATACAAAAAATTAGCCAGGCATGGTGATGGGTGCCTGTAATTCCAGCTATTCGGGAGGCTGAGACGGAGAACTGCTCGAACCCAGGAGGCGGAAGTTGCAGTGAGCTGAGATCACACCATGGCACTTCAGCCTGGACAACAGAGCAAGACTCCATCTCAAAAAGAAAGAAAAAAAAAAAAATATATACACACACACACACACACACACACACACACACACACACACACACACACACATATATATATATATATATATATATATTCCCCCCCCACACACACACACACACCTTCCTGGAAGTGGACTTATTGTGTCAAAAGGGAAAGTGTGTTTCAATATGCATGGCCAGTCTGCTCCCTGAAAGATTATCTCACTTTGCACAGCCACCAGCAGTGAGAGAAAAGCATGTTTATTGTCAAGTCTACTTCCTCAAGTTCCCTGAACATAGAAGCTACCAGTCCTGGCTGCTAGCTACTCATCTTACAGTCATTAGTCTTTGCATGACCCTTGGAAATGCACCAGATATGTTTGATTCCAAGACCAGACTGCATCCATTCCTTCATGCAGTTCATTCTTACACTTACTCAGTAATACATGCTAGGTGTTAGGAATAAAAGGTGAATATGACATAGACCTTGGTCTGGTGGAGATCTCAGTCCTTGAGGGTCACAGACATATAAATAGCCCCAGGGCAGCACAGAATCTACAGAGGCAGAGTGTGAATCAGGATCAGGGCTGCTCAGAGGAGGGTTTGGGGGATGACAGAAGGCTTCCCGTGGAGAGGGGCCTGTACTGAACTTTACAGTGTGAAGAGGTGTCCCTCGACAGGTTAGGAAGGGGCGTTCCTCGTGGGCAAAGGTATATACACTTGAAAACTAGATAGAACTCCATATGGAAAGAGCACTGTGGGCCATCTGGGGATTGCAGGGTACAGAGAAACTGGCTGTGAGAGGCCAGCCAAGGTAAGAGACCCTGTGGGCGTCTCATTCCAGTACCCCATGTTCCCTACTTTGCCATCCGGGCAAGATGGGGAAGACTTGTTGCTTCTCTTTCCTTAGTAATCCAAATTAAAGTCCTTGGTTCCAGCATGTCAGGGTCCCTAATAGTTTGACCATACCAAGTCTGCCTCTTCAGCAGGTCAGATTAAAGCTGCCAGAGTGCCCCATGCTGGCGCCAACACCCTGAGGCTAGCTTCCCACATCATGTTGGAGAAGTCTCTAAGGTGACTTTCCTGTCACAGCTCCGCAGCCCATCATCTCACTCCCTGCTGCCACCGTCCACTCACTGGTGACTGCTCAGTCCTCTGTACCAAAGAGAGCTTCCGGATGAAAAGGGAATTGACCTCCTTAAAGCTGACTTGGATTTGATTTTTACCAGAACTAGAGGGAAGAGAAAGCTGAACAAATTCGTACAGTGGTCCTTGATTTTAGAATACATGAGTCACCTGGGGAGCTTTTGAATATGCAGATTCCAGGCCCCCCCACCCCCTGCCCTGACCAGAGACTGTGATTCAGTTGGTCTGGGGCAGGATCCAGGAATCTGCTGTTTTTTGTTGTTTTTTTTTTTTGCTTTTTTTTTTTGTTTGTTTGAGTTGGAGTTTCACTTTGTCGCCCAGGCTGGAGTGCAATGGTGCGATCTCAGCTCACTGCAATCTCCACCTCCCGGGTTCAAGCAATTCTCCTGCCTCAGCCTCCTGAGTAGCTGGGATTACAGGCATGCACCACAAAGCCCGGCTAATTTTTGTATTTTTAGAAGAGATGGGTTTTCGCCATGTTGGCCAGGCTGTTGTCGAGCTCCTGACCTCAAGTGATCCACCCGCCTTGGCCTCCCAAAGTGCTGGGATTAGAGGCATGAGCCACGGCACCCAGCCAGAATCTGCATTTTAACAACCACACAGGGAAACTGAGGCAGGGAATACTCCTTGAGAAATGCCAGAGCTCTAAGTGTTTCTTATTTCCCATTACTATTTCCTTTATCAGGGAGGAGGAAGAAAGAAGGAAATGCACAAAGTAAGTTAGGAAAGAGTCAGGAAAGGGAAATGATATTAATCTTCAACATAGAGTAAGTCGCAGAAAGTTTAAGTAATTTACCAAAGCATACACAGCTGATGGGAGAGCAGGAGCGAGATCTGACCCCTGTTCCAATCCCAGCAGCAAGACCTCTGGGAACTAAAGCCTTAGGGGCCTCCCACCCTCAGCTGCTGACTCTGGGTGCTGTTTTATTCAGGTCCTCACCTTGGTGCCCTTCCACAACATCACACTGAAGCCCAGAGAAGTCTGCAAACTGGAAGTCAGCTTTGCCCCGAAGAAGCGTGTCCCTCCCTTCTCTGAGGAAGTGTTCATGGAATGCATGGGGCTCCTGCGCCCCCTCTTCCTCCTTAGCGGCTGCTGCCAGGCCCTGGAGATCTTGCTGGACCAGGAACATATTCCCTTCGGACCTGTGGTGTATCAGACACAAGCCACGCGTCGCATCCTCATGTTGAACACAGGCGACGTGGGTGCAAGGTAGGGGAGCGGTGCCTCCCACCCGAAGGCTGCAGCAGAGGCCCCTGTCCCTATACCTGCCCTGGACTTGTTCTGTAAGAGCAGTCGCTTTTTACTTCTGTCCTCTCCCTTCTACATCCCCCTGCTTCCCTCAAGATGTGACAGCAGTGGCCTCACTGGGGTGATTGCTGCTACTATGATTACTACAATTGAGATAACAGAAGATATTTTCTCAATGCCTGTTTCATGCCTTGACATGGCACACGTCATAATCCAACTACGGTTCTATGAGACCAAGGCTGCTACCAACGCATTTCACAGATAAGCGAGGGCCCAACCACAGAGGGGCCATGGGATACCAGTGCCACCCAGAACAGAGGCAACTCTCACAGGAAGGGATTGTCGCCACCATCCAGGATCTGAACCAAGAGGCAGGGCAGGGGACAGTTAAGGCCACAGTCCCAGAAGGGTTTCTGTTCTAGCCCAGCCACTTCCTAGCTGTGTGACCTTAAGTACGCAACACATGTGTATGCGTGTTGATACCTATGTTCCCTGATGTGTCACTCGTGGATAATAAGATGCAGCCACTTCCTGCCCTTGGCTCAGCTCTGCAAGGGAGTGAAGTCCACCTACCCAGGGAGTGACCTTGACCCACCTTCCCCAGTGCTTCTGCTCTGTCCGGCAGATATTTCTCCTCCGAGGTCTAGGATAGACTCAGGGAGATGAACCTCACAGCCCAGGCAGAGTTTCTTGTTCTCAGTAGCATTGAGGACACCCTTACAACATCCATAAACTCTCTTTCTTGTCTTCTTTTGTCTTGGAAAAGGTTTAAATGGGACGTCAAAAAATTTGAGCCTAATTTCTCCATTAGCCCAGAAGAAGGCTATATTACCTCAGGCATGGAGGTTTCTTTCGAAGTGACCTACCATCCCACCGAGATGGGAAAGGAGAGCCTTTGTAAAAACATTCTCTGCTTCATCCAGGGAGGCAGTCCTCTGAGCCTAACCCTGTCTGGAGTCTGCGTGGGACCACCTTCAATAAAAGAGGTTAGTAGGTGCTGCCCGGGGTGGCCCCATGGCAGGAGTGACCCCAGCAAGTGAACTCAGCTGGGCCTCCTTCAAACATGCAGGCCTGCCCCCTCCCTCCACGAGGCCTGCGAATACATCGTTTCCACTGCTGGAATATTCATTCTCCCCTCTTCATTTGGTTTATTCCTTTCCATTCTTCAGCTCTCATCTGAAGCATTACATTCTCTAGGAAGCCTGCTTTGACATCACTGGCTAGGTCAAATTCCAAGATCTATGAGTAAAGCATTAACACCTTTCTCCTTTTCTGTGGTTTTAAAACAAAAGGCCTTGGTATATCCCTCTGCTAGCCTTGTTACTGGACACCTAACTGAACCGTCTGCTGTGTTACCTGGCAACACTGCTTATGGGAGAAATGAGACCCAATCTCCCTGTCTGTAATTTTGTTAAACAATGTTATATGAATGGAAACATACAGTATGCTATCAACTTGTATTTATAAGTCTCAGCAGGAACATACACTTTCATTTCTCTTGGATAAAGACCCAGTTGTGGAATGGCTGGGTCATGTGATAGGCAGATGTTTACCTTGGTAAGAAACTGCCAAACTGTTTTCCAAAGCAGTCGTGTCCTTTTGCAATGCCACCAGCAATGTCTGACATCCCCACTTACTTCACATCCTTGTCAACAGTTGATAGTCAGTTTTTTAAATTTCAGCTATCCTAATTGGTATGTAGGGTCTCTCATGGAGGCTTTATTTTCCTAATGACTAATGATGTTAAGCAACTTTTCTAGCACTTATTTGCCAGCCCTGTATTATCTTAGTTGAAGTGTCTGTTCAAATCTTCTGTTTATTTTTAATTAGGTCATTGGTCTTCTTATTAAAGTTTCGAGAGCTCTTTGTATACTCCGAACATAAGTTTTGTGTTTAGGTCTTCAGTCTATTCGGAGTTAATTTCTATATATAGTGTGAGATACGGATCAAAAAAAATTTTGTGCATGGATATCCAATTGTTCCAGTACCACTTGTTGAAAGACTCTTTTCTCTCCTGAATTGCCTTGGCACCTTTGTCATTGATTGTAAATGACAATTGATCATATATATGTGGGTTCTGTTCTCATCCATTGATCTATTTGACCATCTTTATGCCAATACCACACTGTTCACATTGTTAAATTCAATGGCCAGTTCTTTCTTGAACTATGGGGAGCATTTGACACCATAAACCCGTTCCTCCTCCTGCAAACACTTCCTTCACTTGGCTCCAGCACACCACTCTCTCCTGGGTTTCTTCCTACTCACCGGCTTCTCCTTCTCATCTTCTGTTTGTTTTTTGTTTTTGTTTTTCTGAGACAGAGTCTCACTCTGTTGCCCGCGCTGGAGTGCAGTGGCATGATCTCGGCTCACTGCAACCTCTGCCTCCCAGGCTCAAGTGATTCTCCTGCCTCAGCTCCTAAGTAACTGGAATTATGGGCCACCACCACCACACCTAGCTAATTTTGGTATTCTTAGTAGAGACAGGGTTTTGCCATGTTGGCCAGGTTGGTCTCAAACTCCTGACCTCAGGCGATCCACTCACCTTGGCCTCCCAAAGTGCTGGGATTACAGGCATGAGCCACCAAGCCTGGCCTTCTGATTTTTCTTAACATTGGAGTTTGTCAGTCAAGAGCTAGTCCTTAGATTCTTTCTTTCTTCTACATACAATCATTTCTTGTTGATTTTAGCCAGTTTCTTGGCCTTAAAAAAAAACACTGTTAGGCTGGACACAGTAGCTCGTGCCTATAATCCCAGCACTTTGGGAGGCCGAGGCAGGAGCATCACTTGAGCCCAGGAGTTCACGACCAGCCTGGGCAACATAGTGAGACCCCCACCTCTACAAAACAACAACAGTAACGACAAGAATGAAATTGCTATACTGATAACTCCCAAATCTTTATCTCCAGCCTGGACTCTTCCCTTGAACCCCAGATTTGTAAATTCTACTTCCTGCTTGACTCATAGGCATCTCAAATTTAACATGTATGAAACCTGAGTTCCTGATCTCTCCCTGAAACCTGCCTCTCCCACAGTCAACCCCACATCAGTGAAGAGCATCTCCATTCTGCTCATTGCTCAGACTAAAAACTTGGGTGTCATTCTTGAACCTTCTTCCACTTACACCCAAGATACCATACAGCAGTAAATGTTATTGGCTCTTCCAAGTACAACTGGAATATACCCACTTTCCACCATCCCCAGTGCTACCAGTGCCACCCAAGCCACTGTCGACCCCCATCTGGCCTATTGCAAGTGTCTTCTAGTTCGTCTCTCTTCCTCTGTCCCTTCTAAGCATCTAGAGCCATTCTGTTAGAGCATAGATCAGATCAGGTCACTCTACTCAAAACACTCGTAAGTCCTCCTTTTTCAATTTAAAAAAAAAGTCTCTACCATGACTCCAAGGCCCTGTGCGCTGTCCCCTGTCACTTTATCTCCCCCTCACTCACTTCACATTTGCCACACTGGCCTTCTTGCCTTTTGTCAAAACCAGGAGCTTTGTAGATAAACATTCAACAAATGGAAATGTAAAACAAATTGTGGAACTCTCATTCAGTGAAATATTGGGCAGTTATTAAAAATAATTATCACAAAGACCACATAGTTAAGGCCACAAAGGCCGCATTTTATATATACACATAACTTTGCCAGTTACACTCAGGCTGACTCAGGCTCTTCCCCAGGTCTCCCCTGCTTCATCCTTCTTGGTCTCTAATCAAATACATATGCTCGGTTAGGCCCTTCCTGATCACACTGTGTAAAAACTCCAACCCACTCCCAATCTGGCACCCCCTCTGCTTTGTCTTTCCCTTGGCACTTATTTCTATCCTGCACGCTCTGCCTTCCACTTGTGTGTCTGCCTCCCTGCACTGGAATCTCAGCTCAAGGGCAGAGATTTTTGTTATTTCGTTCATTGCTACATCTCCACCACCAAGAACAGTGCCTAGCACATAGACGGTACCCATAAGTAGGTGTTGAGTGAATGAAAGAAAAAGAAACGGACCCATTGAAACTCATGATGGGAAGCACTGTTAAAGTCAGTCTTCCCCAGCACACATTCTGTACCTCTGGCCCTGGAGACAGACCAGGGGGAAGTGCCATGGAAGATGAGGTGCCTGCTTTCTTCCAGGTGGTGAATTTCACGTGCCAGGTGCGCTCCAAGCACACGCAGACCATTCTGCTGTCAAACCGCACCAACCAGACCTGGAATCTGCACCCCATCTTTGAGGGCGAGCACTGGGAGGGGCCTGAGTTCATCACCCTGGAAGCCCACCAGCAAAACAAGCCCTACGAGATCACCTACAGGCCCCGCACCATGAACTTGGAGAACCGCAAGCACCAGGTAGGCTGAGGTCCCCTGACCCCCACTGGTTTCCTGGCATAGTTGAAGGTGGCACTGTGTGAATGAGGTTAAAAGACACTTTGGGGCCAGGCACGGTGTCTCATGCCTGTAATCCCAGCACTTTGGGAGGCTGAGGAGGGTGGATTGCCTGAGGTCAGGAGTTCAAGACCAGCCTGGCCAACATGGGGAAACCCCGTCTCTACTAAAAATACAAAAATTAGCCAGGCATGGTGGCATACAACTGTAATCCCAGCTACTTGGAAGGCTGAGGCAGGAGAATCGCTTGAACCCAGGAGTCAGAGGTTGCAGTGAGTCAAGATCGTACCACTGCACTCTAGCCTGGGCAACAGAGTGAGACTCTGTCTCAAAAAAAAAAAAAAGAAAAAAAGACATTTTGGAAGCTGAGAGCTCAGAGAATGTTAGATAGGGAGCACCCAGATCATGTTGGAATAGTGAGGAATTGTGCAGATTATCAAGTTTTGGCTTCCTTTTTTCTTTTTCTTTTTCTTTTTTTTTTTTATGTAGAGGGGATTCTCGTAGAGCCAGGGGCTTAGTTCTGAAATGGGGTCCAGACCAAGCATCAGGTAATTAATGTTTCGCTTAATTGCATAAATAACGTAATGGTGACTGTAACAAAACGAAAAAAAGAAAAGTGGCCATAATCTTCCACCCTATTAAAAAAATGAACTTTTTTCTTCTATCTTCACTACCAATCCTTATTCAGATACAGCCATAACTGTCATCATCACATACCAAATTACACATTCAGTTTGCTTTCACTTTACAGTATAGCACTAGCATTTTTCTTTTTTTTTTTTTTTTTTTTTTTTTTTTGAGATGGAGTCTCGCTCTGTCGCCCAGGCTGGAGTGCAGTGGCTGGATCTCAGCTCACTGCAAGCTCCGCCTCCCGGGTTTATGCCATTCTCCCGCCTCAGCCTCCCGAGTAGCTGGGACTACAGGCGCCTGCCACCTCGCCCGGCTAGTTTTTTGTATTTTTTTTTTAGTAGAGACGGGGTTTCACTGTGTTAGCCAGGATGGTCTCGATCTCCTGACCTCGTGATCCGCCCGTCTCGGCCTCCCAAAGTGCTGGGATTACAGGCGTGAGCCACCGCGCCCGGCCGCATTTTTCTATTTAACTATGTGGTCTTTGTGATAATTATTTTTAATAACTGCCCAATATTTCACTGAATGAGAGTTCCACAATTTGTTTTACATTTCCATTTGTTGAATGTTTATCTACAAATTTTCATCAACATTATAACTGGTTGTTATATATACACATAACTTTTTTCTTGGGAGGGATTTTTCTTCGGTAAGCTCTCTGGGGTGGGATTCCTAGCTCAGATACATATGAACATTTTTCTATCTCCTGAAATATATCACCAAGATGCCTTCCAAAGTATTATGTTTCTTTCCAGGGCCTCCATTATCCTCCAAATAATCCTCGGTCTCTACATGCCTGATAGGTACCTAATAAAGAATGCTATGTGTCATTCTGATCACATCCTTCTTCTCCTTAGGGCACCCTCTTCTTCCCCCTCCCAGATGGGACTGGCTGGCTGTATGCTCTACATGGGACTTCCGAGCTCCCCAAAGCTGTAGCCAGTATCTACCGTGAAGTGCCATGTAAGACCCCCTACACTGAACTTCTGCCGATCACCAACTGGCTGAACAAGCCCCAGAGGTAAGGGGATGGGATTAGGGGTCTGGGTGGGGAGACGGAAGGAGGACTTTCACCATCTAGCCCAGTCCTTCCCCTACTTAGGGCCTCTAGAGGATGTTGAGGGGCTCGAGGAGTCAGAGACAGAGTTCCCTGATGTGACCAGGCATTTCCTGAACACTAAGCCTCTAGCGAGATTCTTTTTCTGTGCTGTTAGTTACTTGTAAGTCTCCTAGAACAATGCCTGGCACGAAATAAGCATTCGATAAATGTTAGCTGTTTTTATCATAATGATAATCATCACTGTTATTACTGAGTGTTCTGTCTTATCACCTAAGCCACTGGCCAGAGAAGCAAGTCCTTGGATCTTGTCCCTACAGTAGGAACAGAGTGGAAATCAGGCACCAGGAGAGCTCAAGGCCAACAAGCATGGTCCCCTTCTTTTACAGAGAAGGAACTCAAGTCTGGGAGACGAGGCACAGTGTACTGAAGGCTTCCTGCTTAGCATAGTGGGTAAAGGCCTGACCTAAATTTGAATCCTGGTTCTGCCAGTAACCAGTCATCTTATCTTCCTTCTCTTGGAGCATCTTATCTTCCTTCTCTTATCTTCCTTCTCTTGGCCTCTATTTAGTGACATGGAGATGACAGTGATATGTATTAATACCTCCTACGGATACTGCAAGGATTAATGCCTGTAACACACAGGCCACTCACTCAGTCCCTGGCACATAATAGGTGGCCAGTAAATGGCAGTTCCCATTATTGTTAGTGACAGGGTGAAGACTAGAACCCTGGACCCATGCAATTCCCATAAAATCAAGAGTACAGCTGGCACTTTTCCTTCTTTCCTTTGGGTTAATGATCTCATTTCGTCTCCCGTCTTGTATTCTCCTATGCTGCCCCAGATTCCGGGTCATCGTGGAAATACTGAAACCAGAGAAGCCGGACCTAAGCATCACTATGAAGGGCCTTGATTACATTGATGTACTGTCTGGCTCTAAGAAGGACTACAAGCTGAACTTCTTTTCCCACAAGGAGGGAACGTACACCGCAAAGGTATCTACATGGCAAAGGCACCACCCTGGAACTCAGGAGGTTTGACCCTGAGTTTGATCCTGGTGTTAGCAAGTAAAGATGGCCACCCATACTCACTGCTCCAAGACATCACAGGGTCTCTCATTCATGAGTTGTTTCACCTCATCCATTCAGTGGTTTAAGGAGTATCTATGGAGCACATATGCCATGTACTATACTGATTGCTGGTAACACGTCAGTGAGCTGAACAGGCACAATCTCTGTTCTCACAGAACACACAGTCTAGCAGAGAGAGATGGGCATTACTCAAACAATTGCACTGTGGATGTATAATTACAAAATGAGGTAAGTGTTTTGAAGAAAAGGAGCATGTGTGGATCTGTAGCTCATGGGAGAGGCCAGGATTGGAGATAACATTTGGGAATTTTTCATTTGTAGATAGTATTTGGAGCTATGATGTGGGATGGAATCACCAGGGGAAACATTTTAAAGTTAAAAAACAAAAACAAAAAAAAGAAAGTATCTAGGAACACACACAGAGAGAGAGAGAGAGAGAGAGAGAGAGAGAGAGAGAGAGAGGATACTGGCAAAATGCATCCAGCAGTGTAAGATCTCCTTTTCTACAGTAACTGAGTAGGCTGCTCCAATCACATCTAATCAGATCAGCATTCACAGACAGACAAGATTTTAAGGGAACCTCAAAATCAAGAAATCATGAAACATCTAAAAAAATGTTACCATAAAATAGAAACACCTGGCCGGGCACGGTGGCTCAAGTCTGTAATCCCAGCACTTTGGGAGGCCGAGACAGGTGGATCACGAGGTCAGGAGATCGAGACCATCCTGGCTACCACAGTGAAACCCCGTCTCTACTAAAAAATACAAAAAACTAGCCGGGTGAGTTGGTGGGCGCCTGTAGTCCCAGCTACTCGGGAGGCTGAGGCAGGAGAATGGCGTAAACCCGGGAGGTGGAGCTTGCAGTGAGCTGAGCTCCGGCCACTGCACTCCAGCCCAGGTGACAAAGCGAGACTCCGTCTCAAAAAAAAAAAAAATAGAAACACCTACTCAATAAATCAGAACCTCTGAAAAGAATGAGTTATTAAAGCAAACAGAAAACTTTAAGTGAATATTATTTATATCCCCAAAGGGAGAAAATCATACTCATGAAATAAGGATAAGCTATTGTCACAAAGAATCAATTAGAGACTCTAGAAATGAAAAATAGAATATTTAGAAAACCATACAGGAGGGATGAACTTTATAATGGGAATTACTAATAAGCCAGAAGATGGAGCTCAGTAATATCACCAGATATTACTAGCCCTTGAGGACAAAGAAATGGAACAAAATGAAATAATAACAAGCACCAGCAAGGATGTGGAGGAACTGGGACCCTCATAAACTGCTGGTGGAAGTATAACATGGTGCAGCTGCCCTGGAAAAGAGTCTGGCGCTTCCTCAAATGGTTAAACAGAGTTACCGTATGATTCACCAATTTAACTCCTAGGTAATACCCTAGAGAAATGAAAATATATGTGCACACAAAAATCTGTACACAAATATTCATAGCAGCATTATTTATAATAGCCAAAAAGTAGAGACAACCCAAATTTTTGTGAACTGGTAAGTGTATAAACAGAGTGGAATTTGGCAATAAAAAAATGAAAATAAAATATTGATACCTGCTATAAAACGTTATGCTAAGTGAAAGAAGCCAGTAGCAAATATATGATTTGAAATGTAAGTGAATGTATGATTTGAAATGTAAGTGAATGTATGCTTTGAAATATAAGTGAATGTATGATTTGAAATGTAAGTAAATGTGTGATTTGAAATGTAAGTGAATGTATGCTTTGAAATGTAGGTGAAAGAAGCCATTCACATATTGTGTGACTCCAGGTAGATGAAATATGAAGAATAAGCAAATCTACAGAAATAGAACGTCAATTCGTGGTACTGAGGGCTGGAGGGGATGGGTTGGGGAAAAGGGGAGTGATTTAATGGCTCTAGGGTTTTAGGGATTATGAAAATGTTCTAAAGTTTATTGTGGTGATGGCTATGCTGCCTTGTGAATATACTACAAACCACTAAATAGAACACTTTAAATGAGAGTTTGTATGGTATGTGAGTTATATCTGAATAAAGCTGTTTCAAAAAAAAGAATGAAAGGAAGTATGAGACAATGTATAAATCAAGAAGCTCTAATATATGTAATAGGAGCTCCTGAAAGAGAAACAAGATACTAGAGGGAAGAAAATATTCAACAAAATAACTGAAGAAATATTTCCAGGGCTTTTTAAGAAGATCGAGTCTTCTAATTGAATGGGTCCATCAAGTTGCCAAACAGGATGAATGAAAAAATACTCACATCTAAATACATTAGAGCAAAGTTTCAGAAAACCGGGATGAAAGAGAAAGTCCTAAATGATTCTAGAGGAAATAAAAGGAACTAATAATCATGGTAACATGAGACTTCTTGTGGCAACACTAAACACAAGAAGATAATGGAATGAGCTATCCAAATGTCTGAGAATGATTGTCAATCTAGAACTCTTTTTCCAGGCAAAACTCTTCTGACACCAAAACTTGGACATACAAGGACTCAAAGTAACTGACCTAGGGCCAGGCACAGTGGCTCACGCCTGTAATCCCAACACTTTGGGAGGCCAAGAGGGGCTGGCAAGTGCCTATAGTCCCAGCTACTCAGGAGGCTGAGGTAGGAGGACTGATTGAGCCCAGGAGATTGAGGTTGCAGTGAGCCGAGATGACACCACTGCACTCCACCTGGGCAACAGAACAAAACTATGTCTCAAAAAAAAAAAAAAAAAGTAAACCACCCATATGCACAAACTCCATACGAAAATAAATACAAAATTAAAAGTTCTTGAATTAACAAAGCTTCAAAAATAAGTAAGTGACGCATGTGCAGTGGCTCACGCCTGTAATTCCAACACTTTGGAAGGCTGAGGTGGATGGATCACTTGAGGTTAGGAGTTCAAGACCAGCCTAGCCAACATAGTGAAACCCTATCTCTACTAAAAATACAAAAATTGGCTCAGCATGGTGATGCATGCCTGTAGTCCCAGCTACTCAAGAGGCTGACGCAGGAGAATTGCTTGAACCCGGGAGGCAGAGGTTGCAGTGAGCCAAGATCACACCACTGCACTCCATTCTGGGCAACAGAGAGAGACCTTGTCTCAAAAAAAAAAAAAAAAAAAAGTGACTCAAAGAGGAAAGTACAAGGATATAATAAGCAAAGTATCAAAATTAAATTGATAGGTAATTTTAAATGATCGTTGAAAGACAATCTAACGTAAATATTTCATATGACCTGAACATAGGAAATAGCAAGGGGAAGAATAACATAAGGCAATGAGAAACATTTCCTCATTCTGGAGGAATTGAATGGGAGAAATAAGAGAAGTTTTCTCATTCAGAAAGAAGAGTAGGAAGAGAATAGAGATATTCATAAACTGTAGATGTAAACAAAAAATAAGTAAAGATATGTATTAAAATAGAAGTGAAAAGATTTTGGAGTAAAAATGACAGAGTGAACCCAGATCACCAGTCTCCTTACAGTAATATATATTGAAATTTAAAATAATAACATTTTTTAAAGAATAGAAAGCATTTCTGCTTCTGGTTATAATGATTATAATAATCCATTTTATACTCCTCCCACTATAAAAAATAAAAAATTAAAAAAAAAAACGTAAAACTCAACCAAATCTCTGAGGCAACTTTTCTCAGGCATTAGACAACAGGCAGCACAATACTGCAGTCCTCCAAAGGGAAGGAAAACTCATGACATGAATCCCCACGATTATCCTGGTTCTCTGCCTAAGGACAATTTCCTGACTACAGTTCAGTGAGCTAGAGTCCACGCAAAGCACAGCAGCCCCCAAAGAGCTGAGGAGGCAGAAATCAGAGTTTGGGGCAGTCAGAAAGGCTGGTCTCTAGAGGGTAGGACACCAGAGAGAAAGGACCAGTGCATGAGTAAAGAGGACAGGTCAGAAGACAGCATGGGGGTTCAAACCCTCACTATCCTTGGCTAAGAGTTGGACTGCACACGTGCAGGGTGAGACAACATGAGATTTACTAGGGAACAGCTGCTATTTGGTTGATAAAGGAATAGTAATACTATGTGTTAATCAGTGCTGGGGAACATTGGAAGTCTGGCCCAGCCAGAGGAAAGAGATTGCATTAATACCTCGTTAAAATCCTGAAAACCCAGCTAAAATACTAGAAAAACCAGAAGAAAGGCTTAGGAGAAGGGGCCATTCCCTTAGTATAAGGCCTTCTCTTTGTTAGCCCTTTAAGAAAGCCTAAAACTAAGCACATACAAGTTCTACAGGGAGGACAAAATCTGGAGATTGCATCCCAGCAAGTCAGAAGGTCCTGATACATACCTTGAGCTTTACACAGATGTGCTCTAACAAAGCATAAAACCAAACCCACACAAATTTAAGTCAGTGATTCAGCTGCCTCCTAGAACAAAATCAACACTGTTAAAAGGAAGAGAATCCAGAATCTCTACAATGATCATCAGCATTGTCCAGTACGCAAACAAAAATTACTAGACCTGTGGAGAAGCAGAAAAATGAGATCCATTGTCAAGAATAAAAAGCAGACAATGGAAACTGACTCCAGATGGGCCAGATGTTGGATTTAGCAGGCAAAGACTTCACAGCAACTGTTCTAAACATAACGTAACATTCTCTGGGAAGACGAAAATGAGAGAGAATGTGAATGAGGCAGAAAATTAAATTACAGACATAACTCAGAAATACTGTGGGTTCAGTTCCAGGCCACCATGACAAAGCTAACATTACAGTAAAGTGAGTCACAATTTTTTTTGTTTCCTGGTACTTATAAAAGTTATGTTTAAACTATACTGTAGTCTATTAAGTGTACAATAACATTAGGTCTTTAAAAGTAATGTATAGGCCAGGCGCGGTGGCTCAAGCCTGTAATCCCAGCACTTTGGGAGGCCAAGACAGGTGGATCATGAGGTCAGGAGATCGAGACCATCCTGGCTAACATGGTGAAACCCCATCTCTACTAAAAATTACAAAAAACTAGCCGGGCGAGGTGGCGGGCGCCTGTAGTCCCAGCTACTCGGGAGGCTGAGGCAGGAGAATGGCGTAAACCCGGGAGGCGGAGCTTGCAGTGAGCTGAGATACGGCCACTGCATTCCAGCCTGGGCGACCAAGCGAGACTCTGTCTCAAAAAAAAAAAAAAAAAAGAAATTTTCCTAATTGGATTTAAAAAAAATAAAACTATAGATCCAAGAAACTTGGAAAACTTCAAGCAGGAAAAATAAAAAAAACTATTCCTGTACACATCAGGCATTGTTTCTTTTTCAAACTGCCAAAAAACAAAGATAAAGAGAAAAGCTTAAAGCAGTCAGAGGGAAAAAATACATATTACAGAGAGAGGGACAGCGATAACAATGGCTGTCCTAGAGTTCTGGCTTCACCTAGGAAATAATGGAAGCTATCTGTAAAGTGCTGAAAGAAAAGGAAACAGTTCATCTAAAATTCCTTATCCACTGAAAATGTCCTTTAAAACTGAGAGTGAAATAGCCATTTTCATATAAAAGAACCTGAGAGCATTCATTATCAGCAGATTTACCTTACTGCACAACATGTTAATAGATCTTCTTCAGTCTGAAGGGAAATGATACCAGATGAGAACTTCAGTCTGCAAGAAGAAAAGAGGAGCTCTAGAAATGGTCAATACCTAGGGAAATGCAAAATATATATTTGGAGGGTTTTTTCTTCGATTTCTTAAAAGACAACTGACAGTTTATAACACATATAATAACATTCTAAGGTAGATGTTCTTATGTATGTAGAAATAAAAGATATGACAACAAAAGCGCAAAAGATGGAGTGGACAGGCAAATGAAGTGATGCTAACGCAAGGTTATTATTAAGTGTGAGGTAGGGACCAGAAAGCGTCCATTGTCAAGTGGGAAGTGATAAAATATTAACATTTAATAAATGTTGATAAGGATTCATTTTTAGCTCTGGAGCAACCATTAAACATTGTTTTAAAGGCCAGGCACAGTGGCTCACACCTGTAATCCCAGCACTTTGGGAGGCTGAAGCAGGCAAATCACCTGAGGTCAGGAGTTCAAGACCCGCCTGGCCAACATGGTGAAACCCCGTCTCTACTAAAAATACAAAAATTAGTTGGGCATGGTGGCACATGCCTGTAATCCCAGCTACTTGGGAGGCTGAGGCTGGAAAGTCACTTGAACCCAGGAGGTGGAGGTTGCAGTGAACTGAGATCGCACCACTGCACTCCAACCTAGGTGACAGAGTGAGACTCCATCTCAATAAAAAAAAAAGTTTTAAAATATGACTAAGAAGCCAGTATAGAAAATAAAATATGTTCCAAAAGATTATATATCAATCCAAAAGAAAGCAGGAAAGTAACAACAGAAAAATGAAAAATAAAAGGGATATGTGGAAAATAACTAGCAAGGAAGCAGACTTCGGGTCAAACATATAAACAATCACTTTAGGCCAGGCGTGGTGGCTCATGCCTGTAATCCCAGTACTTTGGGAGGCCGAGGCGAGCAGATCGCGAGGTCAGGAGATCGAGACCACGGTGAAACCCTGTCTCTACTAAAAACACAGAAAAATTAGCCAGGCGCGGTGGTGGGTGCCTATAGTCCCAGCTACTCAGGAGGCTGAGGCAGGAGAATGACGTGAACCTGGAAGGCGGAGCTTGCAGTGAGCCGAGATCTGGCCACTGCACTCCAGCCTGGGTGACAGAGTGAGACTCCATCTCAAAAAAAAAAAAAAAAATCACTTTAAATGTAAAACACTAAACACTCCAATTAAAAGACAGGGAGTGTTAGAGGCTCTTCAAGACACAAAGAAGTTGAAAGTAAAAAGCCAGACTATATAAAAAACTATTAACACCTAATAATAAGAAGATAAACAACCCAATGTGTTAGAAAGGACAAACCACTTGAATAGACCCTATTGCATAAAAGCAGCTATGTGAATGACCAATAAAAACAAGAGAAGATGCTGAACATTATCAGTCACCAGGGAAAAGAACTTAAAAAGGTGAGCAGCACAAGAAGTCCATTGCAGGGTGAAGGGACAATATAGTGTTGTTACAAGTGTGAGCTCTAGAGTCAGTCTAACCTGGGTTCAAATCTTGGTCCTGACTTTTCTTTACGTGTGACCTTGGGAAAGATACTTGCTAAGCCTCAGTTCCCTCATCTTTAAAAAATAAAAATAAATAAAATAAAATAAAGGTGAAGTGGCATAATAACAGTGCCTACGAATTGTATGAATTAACTAAGTAAGCATTTCTATTTATTGCCTGGCACACAGTAATCATTAATTAAGTGTTAGATGCTATTGTTTTTAAACTATCCCAGCAGCAACAGGAATAGGAAGAAAGCCCATTGTGGTCAGGCACAGTGGCTCACACCTATAATCCCAACACTTTGGGAGGTCAACATGGACAGATCACTTGAGGTCAGGAGTTCAGGACCAGCCTGACCAACATGGTGAAACCCTGTCTCTACTAAAACTGCAAAAATTAGCCAGGCAGGCGCCTGTAATCCCAGCTACTTGGGAGGCTGATGCAGAAGAATCGCTTGAACCCGGAAGGTGGGGGTTGCAGTGAGCCGAGTCATGCCATTGCACTCCAGCCTGGGCAACAGAGTGAGACTCCCTCTAAAAAAAAAAAAGAAAGAAAGAAAGAAAGAGAGAGAGAGAGAGAGGCAGGCAAGCCCAGCCCATTGAAACTTACCTCAGAGGTCTTGCTTGTTTTCCAGAGCCGGCCAGCTGTCCCCACCAGGAAAGTGCTGGCATTGGACAGTCCTGCTCTAGCCTCTTCTAACGCAAGCCCAGGCTATTTAATAATCGTTCATCTGGGAGGAGCCGGACTAGAATTCCTAACTAGAAAGTCTGACTGGCAGGGATCCGGGTAGGCTGCGAGGGTCCTGTCAGCCTGGTACCCGTGCTTCACATGCCAAACAATGCTAACAAAGAGAAGCAGCCCCTGAAAATGTGCAGAGGCTTCCGGCTCACCCCTGCTCTTCCCTGTTTCCTCCCTCTCTCCCCGTGAATGCAGGTGATCTTCCGAAACGAGGTGACAAATGAGTTCTTGTACTACAATGTGAGTTTCAGGGTCATCCCTTCAGGCATCATCAAAACCATCGAGATGGTGACCCCAGTCCGGCAAGTTGCATCAGCCTCCATCAAGTTGGAGAACCCTCTGCCCTACTTGGTGACCTTCTCCACGGAATGCCGGATGCCCGACATCGCCCTGCCCTCCCAGTTCGTGGTACCTCCCAACTCCGAGGTACGGCCCCTTGGCTGTCAGGGGCTCCCTGAGAGCTGTGACAGTGGCTTCCACCCACAAGACCTCTGGATCCACACTCTGCATTCCCGGAGGGTGGGCTGGCCTGGCAGTGGTCAGGAAGGCAGGGGATGGGACAATCACCCTCATGTTCCTTTCCTTGTTGCTAAAGTCCTCACAGGAGCTTGGGCATGTAGTTCGGAATTCTCTCCTATGAACCTTGTCTCTATGATTTGTTTGTTTGCTTTGTTCCAGCTAAAACAGTTTTTCTTGTTTTTTGATAATTATAAAAGTAGTAGAGAGTCCAGGCGCGGTGACTCACGCCTATAATCCCACCACTTTGGGAGGCCAGGGAGGGCAGATCACTTGAGGTCAGGAATTTGAGACTAGCCTGGCCAACATGGTGAAACTCCATCTCTACTAAAAATACAAAAATTAGCCCGGTATGGTGGTGGACGCCTGTAATCCCAGCTACTCGGGAGGCTGAGGCAGAAGAATTGCTTGAACCCGGGAGGCGGAGGTTGCAGTGAGGCGAGATCGCACCACTGCACTACAGCCTGGGCAACAGAGCAAGACTCTATCTCAAAATAAAATAAAATAAAAGTAGTACAGAATAGGTGTGAAAAGGAAAACAAGGTACGTAATAGCATGTGCACACACACACGTACTACTTCAGGAAGGAGCACAAGAAAACTGACAGTGGTTAGGAGGGCATGGATGGAATTACAGAATTGTGAACTAGAAGGGAGATTAACTTTCTTTGGAGTCTTTTTATCTGGTTATCACTCCAAACTCTCACTGTCCGGATTCTATCAAATCGCTTCTGTTTCTCCACCTTCAACCGACCTGACGAGTTCCCCTCACTCCAGCCCCCGCCGACTCCCTTCCTCTGCAGAATCTACAATCCATTTTGTTCTTCAGAGCAAGTCTCCATGCCCTTTATTTTATTTTGATCTTTTTCACTGTGAGCTATAAAATCTATACCGAAAAGTCTATAAAACATATATATACCTGTAATGTATTAAAACGTGTGTTTCAAACAAATAACTGTGAAATAAATATCTGTTTCATACCCAGGCCAAGAATTATGAAATTGCCATCACCCCAGAAACCTCCTTCAGCCATGTGCCCCTCTGCAATCACAACACCCTCCCTCTCTCACCCCTCAGAGTTACCAGTGTTCTTATTTTGTGATCATTTTGTTGTTGTTGTTTTTGAGCAATACAGTTTAGATTTGCCTGTTTTTGAACTTTCTGTGAGAGAAATCACAGCATATGCTTTCTCTAATGTGTTCTTTCTTTTGCTCAATATTGTGATTGAGACAGCCATCTATGTTGTTGCACGCAGCTGAGGTTCATATGTCTTTGCTGCTGTGGAATATCCCATTGTGTGACTAGACCACAACTTAGATATTCATTCTTCAGTGGCTGGTCATTTGTGTTGGTTTCAATGTCTAGTTATCCCGAAAAATGTAGCCATGGATCTCCTGGTACATGTATCCTCCCAATGCGCATAGGCATACTTTGTTCCACAGTGTGTGCCTAGGAGTAGAACCACTGGTCATAGAGTGTGCATAGCTATCACTTTAGTAGGTAATTGCCAATCAGTGATGAGAGTTCCTGATGTTCAACATCTTCACCAACCCTTGGTATTGTCAGGTTTTTTTTAAGGTTTACTAATCTGATAAACTGCTAACTCCTCATGGACTTAATTTCCCTTTTTACAAACAGATTGATTTCAGTTGGGTAATATTATGTATAGGAGATCTGCATCTGTGTTCATGAGTGAGCTTAGATCACCGTTTTCCTCTCTCGTACTGTCTCTGTCCAGTTTGCGTATCAAAGTTTTGCAAGCCATATAGAGTCAGGCATTTTCTCACTTTCTGGATTCTGTGAGTTTATAAAAGATTGAAATTATGTCTTCCTTGAACTCGCAGATGAAACCACCTAGGCCTGGTTGGTTTTTGTATGTGTGGAGGTGGGGGAGATTGTCTACTACTTATTTGTCTACTACTATTCAATTCCTTTAATGGGTTATTGGACTACTTAGATTTTCTGTTTCTACTTGAGTCAGTAATAAGACCATGTTCATTTCATCCCTATATTAAAATGTTGGTATACAATTCTTAATATCATATTACCTTTTTAATATGACGTCTCTTTTTCATTTCTAATGTTGGTTGTTGTGCCTTCTCTCTCTGTTTCTTGATTAGTCTTAC
Organism: Macaca mulatta; assembly: GCF_049350105.2. NCBI lineage: Eukaryota > Metazoa > Chordata > Mammalia > Primates > Cercopithecidae > Macaca > Macaca mulatta. Next base: position 69,033,893 of record NC_133425.1, read on the forward strand.
CAGAGGTTTCTTTCCAAAATGCATCTTTTGGCTCCGTTGTGACTCTATCGTATGGTTGCTTTCTGGTCACTTGATTTCTGCTTTTGTCTTTATTATTTCCTTCCTTCTGCTTCCTTTGGGATACTGGGGGCTCATCTAATTTCTAAGATGAATGCTTAGTGCTTTGACTTCTAGTCTTCCTGATTTTCCAATCTATACATTTAAGATTATAAATATCTAAGTACTGCTTTAGCCGTTATACAAATTGTGATTGTAGTGTTTTTTATTCAGTTCAAAAAGGTTCTAATTTTTGTGATTAATACTTTTTTAACTAATGGTTATTAGAAGAGTTTCTTAATTTCTAAACATGTGGATTTTTCTAGTTATTTTTTAAATTACTTTGTGATCTGAGAACATATTCTATGTTATTTCAGTTCTCTAAAATGTGTTTAGACTTGTTTTTATGGCCCGGTGTGTGGTTTTGTGAGGTGGTTGTTTTTGTTTTTGTTTTTTGATCCTCCATCTATTTTTTTAAAAGAATGCATTTGCCATTTTGAGGTTTATTTTTTAGACAGAGTCTCACTCAGTCAGCTGGAGTGCAGTGGCGTGATATCAGCTCACTGCAGCCTCTGCCTCCCAGGTTCAAGCAATGCTCCTGCCTCAGCCTCCCAAGTAGCTGGGATTACAGGCGCACACCACTACGGCCTGCTAATTTTTATATTTTTAGTACAAATGGGGTTTTGCCATGTTGGCCAAGCTCGTCAGAAACTCCTTACCTCACATGATCTGCCCTCCTCAGCCTCCCAAAATGCTACTGGAATTACAGGCGTGAGCCACCACGCCCAGTCAGGTTCAGTTTCCTATATTCTTACTGATATTTTTGTCTGCTTTTTTTTTTTTTTTATCAGTTAAGAGAGTACATTAAAGTATATCACTATGATTGTGGATCTGTTTGTTTCTTCTTGTAGTTTGTCATGTTTTGCTTTGTATACTTTGAAGCTATGTTTTGGTTAAGTAAAAATGATAGTATTTTTCCGGTAACTTGAAACTCTTTTCATCACGAAGTGATCCTCTTTGTCTCTACTAACGATTTGGCCTTGAAGATCATTTTGTCTGCTATTAATACAACTTTCTTCTGGTTAGTATTTGCATAGTGTATGTTTTAATTATCATACTTTCAACCTTTCTGTGCCCTTATAATTTAAATGTGTCTTTTATAAACAGTATATAGATGAGGGGTGAGGGGTGGAGAGGGGGTTGAGACAGGGTCTCACTCTGACACCCAGGCTGGAGTGCAGTGGTGTGATCACAGCTCACTGTAGCTTCAACCTCCCCAGGCTCAGGTGGTCCTGCCACCTAAGCCTCCCGAGTAGCTGGGACTACAGGTGCGTGTCACCATGCCCGGCTAATTTTTATATTTTTTTGTAGGCTCATCTCAAACTCCCAGGCTCAAGCAGTCCACCCGCCTCAGCCTCCCAAAGTGCTGAGGCGGGTGGATTGCTTGAGCCCAAGAGTTACAGGCGTGAGCCACCATGTCCAGTCAGATTTGTTTTTTTAATCCATCCTAGCAATCTTTAGTTTTCACTGGAGTTATTTATATTATTTGTATTTAATATGCTGACATAGTCAAGTTTATATTCCCCCATGTGCTTTCTCGTTATCTGGGCTGTTCTGTTCTCTTTTTCTCTTTTGTTTTGTGGATATCTCTTCCCGTCTTGTCTTCATTGTTACTCTGCTCACATTCACTTTTTTAAGATGATAACTTTGTGTATAATTCTACCATCTTCTTTTTCCATTGCTCATGTTAGGTTTTTCCACACTGTTGGAAAGAGAGGGTAACCTGTGTATCTAAGGCTTTCTCCTCTGTTGTAACTGCAAAATGTTGATTTTTTTTCCCCAAATACAGCCTTATGCTTTTAAGATTTATTTTCTCTGCTCTCATCCCCAGTTTTTTCTGAACTCTATCTTTCCTTTACCCCTAGTGTCTCTGTTACGGTCAAATAGATTCTACTTTCATAGATTTCTGTCAGTGCAGGAGTTTTATCTTAGGAAGGAGCTTCAGTCACTTGGTTTTGTGCATTCGAATGGCCTATACTGCCCCATATTGTCCAATCTTATCGCAACAGTTTCTGCGATTAACCATAAACTGGAGCCCGAAATTATTCCTCTAGCTTAGGCTGCTGTTGTCAAATTGTCCTATCGGGTTTTCCAGGTTTTGCCTGTTCATGCAATGTCAAGGGAAAAAAAGTTTTCCAGGTTGCATGAGAGCCCCCAATTCAGAGGCAACTCTGGGTTCTTGGGCTGTCAGGACTGATGCTCTTTTACCTTCCTTCTGCTTTTCCCCTATAGTGGCTGATACTGCACCCATCTGCTAGCTGTTGATAATTTGGTCCTACCCACTCGTATTTTGGGATTTCAGGGGTTACCTTTTCACTGAGTTTTGTTATAAATCGTGGCCATGTGTTCTTGCTGCTGTTAACCTAGTAGATCTGTGCATTTTGCGGGGAGATTTGGGGAGATACCAAACTATGCTGCTGCAATCATCTTGCCTAAAGCCTGAAATTGCTTTTCACATGTGAGCAGAAGTCAAGTTTTTTTTTCCAAATGGATATAAATTGTCTCATACTGTTTTTACTTAAAAGGCCATCTTTTCCCCCACTGCTCTGCAGGACCATTTATGAAATAAATCAAGTTCATCTATGCACGAGTCTGTTCTAGCTTTTCTGTGATATCATAATGATCTAATTACTGAATTTGTGCCAATATCAGCGCACCACAATTACTACCCACTTAGAGTGAGCTTTGATGTCTGGTAAATCAAGCAATTATTCCAGCTTTATGTTGAGACTTAGTAACCTCTTATATTGTTGTTCTGCCAGAGTATCTTAGCTATTCTTGGCCTTTTACATTTCCATATCAATTTTGAAATCAGCTTGTCAATTTCCTCAATAAAAAGTAAAAAGTAAAGAAAAATAACCTGTTGGGATTTTGATTGGGATTACATTGAATCTATAGATTATTTTGAGACTATATTAGTTATTTGTTGATCTGTAACAAATTAACATTACTTAAAACAACAAACATTTACTGTCTGTGCAGTTTCTGAGGATCAAGATTCAAGAGCAGCACCTTGGCCAGGTGCTTTGTGCTCAGGGTCTCTCAGGAGGCTGGAATCAGGTTGTCAGCCAGGACGCTAGTCATCTTGAGGCATGACTGGGGCTGGATTTTCTGTCTCCAAACTCACCCATGTGGTTGCTGGAAAGGCCTTACCTCCCTGCCAGTTGTTGGCTGGAGGCTTCAGTTCCTCACCATGTAGGTTTCTACCTAGAGCTGCTTTCAACATGGCAGCTCGCTCACTTCCCCTAGGATGAGAGATCTAAGAGAAAGAGTGCACAAGAATAGAAGCCACAGGCTGGGCGTGGTGGCTCACACCTGTAATCCCAGCACTGTGGGAGGCCGAGGGAGGCTGATCACAAGGTCAAGAGTTCGAGACCAGCCTGGCCAACATAGTGAAACCCCATCTCTACTAAAAATACAAAAATTAGCCGGGCATTGTGGCGTGTGCCTATAGTCCCAGCTACTCAGGAGGGTGAGGCAAGTGAATTGCTTGAACCTGGGAAGCAGAGATTGCAGTGAGCCGAGATGGCAACACTGCACTCCAGCCTGGGTGACAGAGCAAGACTGTCTCAAAAAAAAAAAAAAAAATAGAAGCCACAGTCTTTCATCATGTAATCTCAGAAGTGACATGCCATCTTTTCTGCCATATGCCAATGGTCACACAGGTTGGTATCGTGTGGGAGAAGACTGCACGAGGCTGGGAATCCCCAGAGGTGGGGATTATTGAGGACCATCTTGGGCCTGTGTATTAGAAGGAGAATTCATATCTTTACAATATTGAGATTTCCAATCCACGAGCAAATCTCTACTTATTTAAGTCTTTTTAAATTTCTCTCAATAGCACTTTTTTTTTGGGGGGGGGTTTCTATGTAGAGACTTCATTCATCTCTTGTTAGGCTTATTTCTAACTTTTATATAGTTTGATATATACTTTGATGCTTTTATATACTTTGATGCTATTACAAATAGTTTTTTTTTAAATTTCATTATTTGTTGTAAGCATATAGAAATATAATTGATTTTTGTATATTGATTTTATACCCCATCATCTTTTACAATTCACTTATTTTGGGTTTGTTTGTTTGTGACAGAATCTCGCTTTGTCACCCAGGCTGAAGTGCAGTGGCATGATCAGGCTCACTGCAACCTCCACCTCCCGGGTTCAAGCGATTCTCATACCTCAACCTCCTCAGTAGCTGGGATTACAGGCATGCGCCACCACACGTGGCTATTTTTGTATTTTTAGTAGAGACAGGGTTTCACCATGCTGGCCAGGCTGGTCTCAAACTCCTGGCCTCAAATGGTCCTCCTGCCTCGGCCTCCCAAAGTGCTGGGATTACAGGCGTGAGCCACCGCACCTGGCTACAGTTCATTTATTTTGTATAATGACTTTGTACCCAGCCATCTTCTAAAATTCACTATGTTCAGGAGAAAGACTGGCATCCGATTTTTCTTTCTCCTCTTATTATTGTTGGATTTTGGTATCAACTTTATGCTGGTTGGAGCGGGTTCCCTCTTGGTCTTTTCTCTGAAAGAATTTGTGGAATACTAGAATTGTTTCATCCTTGATTGTCTGGTATAACTTACAAGTAAAGATTTATGAACCTGGGATTTCTTTAAGGATTTTTTTTTTTTTTTTACTATTGATTACATTTCTCTAATGGTTATATTGATAGAACTAAGTAGATTTTCTATATGTTCTTGGGTCTGATTTTTTTTTCCCCCCAAAGACAGGGTTTTGCTCTTGTTGCCCAGGCTGGAGTGCAATGGCGTGATCTCAGCTCACCACAGCCTCCGCCTCCCGGATTCAAGCAATTCTCCTGCCTCAGCCTCCTGAGTAGCTGGGATCACAGGCATGCGCCACCACACCCAGCTAATTTTGTATTTTTAGTAGAGATGGGGTTTCTCCATGTTAGTCAGGCTGATCTCGAACTCCCAATCTTAGGTGATCCGCCTGCTTCGGCCTCCCAAAGTGGGGTCTGTTTTTATAGGTTATATTTGTTTATACACATGTCTATTTTATCTAGTTTTTAAATTGTGGTAAAATTATCTAAATTATTGTACTATATTCTTTTTTGTTAAACATCTATAACTTCAGCGATATCCTCTTTTTATTCTGATATTTTTCTTTTTCAAAAAACTTTTTTAGAGATGGGGTCTCACTGTGTCTTCCAGGCTGGAGTGCAGTGGTATGATCATAGCTCCCTGCAGCCTTAAACTCCTACAATCAAGGACTCCTCCTGCCTCAGCCTCCTGAGTAGCTAGGACTACAGGCGTGTGCTGCTACATACACTCAGCTAATTTTTTTTATTTTTTTTTTTTTGTAGAAACAGGCTCTTGCTATGCTGCCCAGGCTGGTCTCAAACTCCTGGGCTCAAGTGATCTTCCTGCCTCACCCACCCAAAGCATAGGTGTGAGCCACTGCGCCCAGCCTCTAATATTTTTCAATAAGAACTAGTTGTTTTTGCCGGGCGCGGTGGCTCAAGCCTGTAATCCCAGCACTTTGGGAGGCCGAGACGGGTGGATCATGAGGTCAGGAGATCGAGACCATCCTGGCTAACACTGTGAAACCCCGTCTCTACTAAAAAATACAAAAAACTAGCCGGGCGAGGTGGCAGGCGCCTGTAGTCCCAGGTACTCGGGAGGCTGAGGCAGGAGAATGGTGTAAACCCGGGAGGCGGAGCTTGCAGTGAGCTGAGATCCGGCCACTGCACTCCAGCCTGGGCGACAGAGCGAGACTCCGTCTCAAAAAAAAAAAAAAAAACTAGTTGTTTTTTTAAATACCTACTCATAGTAAAACCAAATTTTACCTATATAAAAGCATATGAAATTGAAAATAAGTCTCCAGAATCCCATTTTCCCACCCTAACATAACTACTGGTAACTGTGTGGTATATATTCTAACAGTCTCTTTCTATACATGCATAGACATACTCTTCACAAAAAAGAGCTCATACTATATACGCATTTCTGGAACCTCCTTTCTTCCACTTTAAACATCAACACCTTTCATTTCAATGTGTATTGTTCTCTTTTTTTTTTTTTTTTTTTTTGAAACGGAGTCTCACTCTGTTGCCCAGGCTATGGAGTGGAGTGACACGATCTTAGCTCACTGCAATCTCTGCTTCGCAGGTTCAAGTGATTCTCCTGCCTCAGCCTCCCTGGTAGCTGGGACTCCAGGCATGCACCACTGCACGCAGTTAATTTTTGTATTTTTTTAGAAATGGGGTTTCACCATGTTGGTCAGGCTGGTCTCGAACTCCTGACCTCGTGATCCAACCGCCTCAGCCTCCCAAAGTGTTGGGATCACAGGTGTGAGCCACTGCACCCGGCCCCGCTCTACCTCATCCTTTCTAGTGGCTACACAATATTCCACTGAAGTGAGAAAACCATAATTTGTTTAATCTACAGATAGTACATTTGAGTTGTTTCCCTTGTTTCGCTATATAAGAAATGCTTTTTGGTTCTGCTTTGTTTTGTTGTGAGTGATAATGGAGGATGGCAGAACCCAGGACACTGTTTTGAGATTGACCATGAGCAAAGAAGGAGCTGCCTAAGCTTCAGCCCTCCTACTGGCAGCACTCGCCCATCTCCACATCTCCCTATGTGTGCTTCTCAGGAGAGGGTCCAGCACCTGCACTTAGATTCATAGAGATTCCAGATATAGAATCACCTGAACTGGAGAAAGCTAGGAGAGGTACAGGGGAGGGAGGGTGGGCTGGTTTGGACAGAGGTTCCCCAGGAGCAAGAGCAGCATGATCATGTGCACTATTTCTGCCCCCAACCCACTATGGAACCTTGGGCAGGTCTCTAGGTGGCAGGTGATGAGTTAGCCTTTCAGCATGACAGGAACTTCTGTTTTCTCTTCCAGGGCACGTTCTCATTTGAATTCCAGCCCCTGAAAGCTGGAGAAACCTTCGGAAGACTAACTTTGCACAACACTGACTTGGGTTACTACCAGTATGAGCTCAATCTGAAAGCCACGCCAGCACTTCCGGAAAAGCCCGTTCACTTCCAGACTGTCCTTGGCAGCAGCCAAATCATCCTTGTGAAGTTCATCAATTACACACGGCAGAGGACAGAATACTACTGCAGGGTGAGTGGCCCCTGCTCTACCTTCTGCCCTTCCTTCACATCAACACTGGGTTCAAAACCAATGGGAGGAGACACAGAGGGAGCATGAATGTGAGACTCAGAGGGAGCATGAATGTGAGACTCAGAGGGAGCATGAATGTGAGACTCAGACGCAGGTGCTTCGTTGCCATGGTGACACCTGCCTCAGAGGCCTGAATCTAGCCTGGAAACTCCTAGCTAGAAGCAAACAGCACCAGGCCTGGGTTCTGCCATTATAGACTTTCTGTCTTAGCAAGCTGTGATGGAGTGTAGGGGAGTTTTGTTTCGCACAGCATGCTCAGTGATCCATAGGGAGAGACAGTATAGCTTAGTGGTCATGATATCGGCTGTGGAATCAAACAGACATGGGTTTGAGTCCTGGCTTCACCGCTTACTCTTTGTATGACTAATTTGCTTAAGCTCTCTAAGCTTATTTATAAATGGGGATAATACCCCCCAACCTTGCAGGATTGCTGTAAGGATTTTAAATATGTATCTAAAGCCATTTTCTTAGAGCCTAGCCTATAGTAAGTGCTCCATACACATTAGCTGTTACCTCAGTTGGAATATAGGTTCAACTACTAAAACAGAAACCCAAAGCTAGGCACAGTGGATCACACCTGCAGTCCTAGCCCTTTGGGAGGCTCAGGTGGGAACATCGCTATAGCCAGGAGTTGAAGACCAACCTGGGCAACATAGCAAGACCTCATCTCTGTGTAAAAAAAATAAAATAAAATTCTAAAAAACAGAAACCACAAATAGCAGCAAATTAGATGTTGGTTTCTCTCACAGATAACAGTCTGGGCATAAGCAGTTTGAGCTGGAATGGCAGCTCGCTGACACCAGGCCCCCAGACACCTTCTGTCCCAATGCTCTGCCCTCTGCAGGGAGCTGCTTTGGTCCACATGGGCCAAGATGGTTTATCAGGACATCCATATTCCAGCCAGCTACAAGGGAAGAGGGGACAGTTGTATATATCACCTCCACCAATATTCCATGGAACAAAACTTCACAGGACCACACCTGTCAACAAAGGCGCTAGGAAAGGTAGTTTTTGTACTGGGCAGTCACATGCCCGGGTGAAATCAGAGATCTTGTGGCTGTAGACAAGAGGTAGAGGCTCTTGATCAGTTGTTTCAGCCAAGAGACGCTAGGTTATGTGCAGTAACAACCACAGGGGCTTAAGATGAAGGCTTGTTTCTCATTCGAGCAATTTTCCAGAGAGGCCAGCAGGGGACCCTGCTCATCTCAGTCCCTTGGGATTCAAGCACCATCTCAAATATTTCCAGTACAGTATCAGAGGCGTGAAAAGACCCTGACAGGAGTTAAATTGGCAATGAAAGGCTCTAGCATGGAAGTGACACCTTTCACTTCTGCTCACAGCTAGTTGTCTGGAACTAGCGCCACCCATCCTCTAGGAGCCAGAACGTTTGGTTTTCCACGTTCATAGAAGAAAAGAACCGGATATAGGGGACCAGCCTCCATGACTACCCTGTCGACATAATCTGGCTGTGTGTCTCAGTACACATTATTAACATCTCTTTGCATTTGTTTCTTTGTAGCAAAAGAGAAATAATAATTAGTAATACCTACCCTGCAAGGGAGTTATAAGGACACAACTTTATAACATTCCCAGTCTCACACAGACGTATTGCTTGATGTCCAGGAGTGGAGGGACTGGGGTGAACTTGAGCTCCTGGTGTGCTCTTCAGGATCTCATGTGAGCTGAGTTTGTCTGTTGCCCTTTCAGACCGACTGTACAGACTTCCACGCAGAAAAACTCATTAATGCAGCCGCAGGAGGCCAGGGAGGCACTGAAGCCAGCGTGGAAGTCTTCTTCGAGCCCAGCCACCTGGGTGAGACCAAGGGCATCCTAATTCTATCATCGCTCGCAGGTGGAGAGTATATCATCCCCCTCTTTGGAATGGCTCTGCCTCCCAAGCCCCAAGGTCCCTTCCCAATCCGAGCCGGGTACAGCATAATCATCCCCTTCAAGAATGTTTTCTATCACTTGGTGACCTTCTCCATTATCGTGGATAACCCAGCCTTCACCGTTCGCGCTGTAGAGTCTGTGCGGCCCAAGAAGATCAACAACATCACAGTCTCCTTTGAAGGAAACCCGTCTGGCAGCAAAATCCCCATCACCACCAAGCTGATTGTGAGCTGCCCTCCTGGCGAAGGGAGTGAAACTGGAATTAAATGGGTTTATTATCTGAAGGGAATCACCCTTTAGTGGTAACCAGGGTTACCTATATCAAACCAAAAGCTACGCGTTGTCTTAGCCTGAAGAAGAATAAAGAAAACAATAAGAATTCTAAAGGAACTGTTTTTATTCTTCTCATACAATTATAGGGACAGTTATTTCCATATTATGTTTTCCAAATATAGATATGAAATATCTATTTCATATTAAACAGTATAACTACACACAGCAGATCTATATTTTAGGCAACTGAATCCTTGTAAGTCCTTAAATTTAATTTATTAACATAGCCCCAAAGCTCAAGTACTTTGTAATAATTCCCATTTTTATCAAGAAGGCACAGGTATCACACTAATGACCTTCCACCATACAACAGTTAGCAGTGCATGACGCTGGGTACTGCAGTTTCTTTTTAACATCCGAAATGGTTTAAAAAGCCCCTAGATATGACTATTTTGATGTGGCATTTTATTCTGCTTTCACATAAAAGCCAAATAATATTTTCAAAGGGATGGACAGATAACATTAGGGCAATCCAGGGACACTCTCATTACTTTTTCTCTTGGCTTTTAATACCATCAGTGTTCGAATCCCACATCTCTCCTACACAGAAAGTTCCCACTGAAGTCTAGGCCTCGGAGAAAGGCTAATAGAGATCCCCCGCCACACACACACACACACACACACCCAGCCTTGGATAGCACTCAGCGGGAGAGCAGGAACTCTCAACCCATCTGCACATCAGAACCACCTAACTCTCCCTCAGAACCTGCCCCATCCCCATCTGATGTCATTGGTCTGGAGAGGGGCGTGGGCATCTTTATTATGTATATATTTAACTTGTACAGCAGAGTTGAGAACCAGTGCTACAGATCAATCACCTGCCCTGTGCTGCAGCTGAGTCGGGAAATCCCTGCCGGGGAAGGACCACACCTCAGTTTGACACGTTGCAACTGCCACTATTTTGTGTGCACCTAAAGCGTGGTGATCCAAGTCAGTGCCTTTCTCAAACATCACTCCGGAAGCTTCACCTCCAAGGAGCAGTGGGGCACATTCCTCAGCCCAGAGACTTGGCTTCCCCTGGGTCTTGTGGTGTGTATTAATAGGACCACTTACCTATCAGCGTCACCTGTTGAAGTAAAGATGGTTGAAGTCTGGCCCTGGAATGAGTTTGCTTCTGCAGACACACACCTCTGATGGAGGGTCCCCCTGCCTCTACCTTTTCCCCACACTCATCCCCCACAGTCTTCCTGCAAGAGGGCAGGAGGCTGGAAGAAGATGGCCTCTTGGGAATGAATGCTGTAAAGAAATGGGTCTCAGAAATGGTCCCTGGCCAGCAGCAGTACTATCACCTGGGAATTTATTAAAAATCCAAACTCTCAGTCCCCATGTCAGATCTACCGAATCAAAAAGTGTGTAGGTGTGGCCTGGCAATCTTTTAGCAAGCCCTTATACCTCAGAGGTGGCTTTCATGGAGGGACATTCTTCTACTTCTTCTGCACCTCCCCACAACCCTAGCCCAGTATACTCTAGGACCAAAGAGGCTTTTTCTAGAATGTCCATAAACCCAGACCTTGACAGTAGTCCTCCCTCATCCTCAGGGGATATATTCCAAGGTGCCCAGTAGATGCCTGAAACCACAGATAGTACTGAACACTCTATATGTTGTGGTATTTTCCTTTACATACATACCTATGATAAAGTTTAATTTATAAATTAGACACAGTAAGAGATTAACAACAATAACAATAAAGTGGAACAATTTTAATAATATGCCAGCATCACTACTCATGTGCTTCGGGGCCATTATTAAACTAAATAAGGTTTCCTTGAACACAAGCATTGCGATCCCATGACAGTTGACCTGCTAACCCCAAGTCATCTACTCAGTGATTGTCAAGTGGGTTGTGTCTACAGCATGCGTACGCTGGACCAGAGGGTGATTCACATCCTGAGCGGGATGGAGTGGGATGGCATGAGATTTCCTCAAGTTATTCAGAACAGCGTGCCACTTAAAATGTATGAATTGTTTATTTCTGGAATTTTTCGTTGAATATTTTCATTCCATAGTTGACCACAGGTAACTGAAACCATAGAGGAGGAGGACTGCGGTACTTAATAGACAATTTATTTTTACAACCTCTAAAGACACCACTGATAGTTATAAAGACAACTAGATGACAGATTTTCCCAATGGTTAAGTGAGCAAAGATCGCTCTGACCAATCATCTGAGAGAATGCTAAGATCAATGAGCAAGTATGATGACTTGCAAATATATGGAGTCTGTATAAAGTCAGTGCTTCTCAAATATTAGTGTACATCAGCATCCCCTGGAGGGCTTACTAAAACAGATTGCTGAGCCCCACCCTCAGGAAGTCCCATCTAGGAGATTTGGGTGGGGCTTGAGAACTTGCATTTCTAACCAGTTCCTGGTGATGCTCCTTGGTGATACCAATCAGACTGTGAGAACCACAACTCTAAAGCCTCCAGCCTCCTGGTTATTTGGAGTGGCCTATGGACCTGCAGCATCAGCATCACCTGGGAATCTGTTAGAAAGGCAGGCCCTCAGGCCCCATCCCAGACCTGTGGAATCAGAATCTGCATTTTCATGGACCTCCAGGCGATTTGCATGCACACTGAAGCTGAGAGTGCTACCTTAAGGTCCCTAGCAAAACTTGACCTTTGCCAAACCCACAGCCATAACTCTCTTCATTACAGCCCTGAGAGGAGTCTTACCAAATGTGCATAGGACCTAGCTGATGAAATTAACCCTCCCCAAAATGTGCCTCCTTCCACCTATTCACCAGAGGTATAGCTAAGGGGTCATGGTAGTGGGAGGAGGGGAGTAATTGGTCCATCACCCTACTCTTCAGAAAGGTTATGCCTTTTCAATAGTGGTGAATATGGCACACCAAATGGTTCCTAAGGCTGAAGAAAAAAAGGAAGAAGCTATATGCAATCTTGGCTAACATGCCACCAGTCAGAGTATGGCTTTTACCCAGCCTTGGGGTGGCTTGGGGCAACTCCCCCCACTTCAGATCTGTTCCAATGCTCCCCAAGTCACTGAAGCTGTCCTTATACATTTTATAAAATTAATCAGGGAGAAGGGAGGGGGAGAAACAAAAATGAACCCAGGTTGCAACACACTCAGCATTAATCACTAGATCAGCCTGTGCTCAGACCTGCTTCCTCATAGCTGTTTGGTGCCTGCTGCTTCAGAATCACATAGAGTAGACCCTGCTAAAGATCATTGTTCCCCTCAATGCTATGGAGGTAACAACTTGAACATTAGGAAATGTTATGTTTTCCATTTGAGATATTTATTCTTTCAAGTTCTGTGTACCAGTGAATCAACTGACATCAGCTGATCTGAAGGACCCCACGAGAAGCTGACTCACCAAAGAATGCAGTTTACACATCCTGACGATTTCATCCATCTTACCCAACCAGTGACCCAGTTTTGCAGCCCTTCACCCTCCAGGATCCGCTTAAAAACCCCAGCACAGAACTCCTCCAGGAGATGGATTTGAGGGTCTCCTCCCATCTCATCACTCAGTGCCTCTGATCATGGAACTCTTTCTCTGCTGCATCCCCACTGTCTCTGTGCATTGGTCTGTTACTGCGCAGTGGGCACACAAACCTGTTGGTCCTGTAACACCACTGAATCTAGGGTCCAAATCCTCCTAGCCCCTGAGAGAGGAGGAAGTTCTTTCTCCCTGGGACCAAGAGCCAAGCTCAGATCCTGCCCCAATGTGAACCCTCTTACAGGCTGGTTTGAGATTGGGTGCATTTCTTCCCTTTAGGTTTTTCTCATGTTTCCTTGGACTCAAAAATAACAAAATAGTCTTATATCAGCAAATTTGGAATGGCAAAGTAGCTTAACAGGGGGCTTGATGAAAATAACCCTTCCAACACATGCATGTGGAAGTTACATTGGAGAGTCCATTCTCAGCAAAGCAGACCAGGAGACTTCTAACTGGGGGATGTTCAGAAAATGTCAGGGTAGCTGTGTGACAGAACTCCAAGGAGCACTGTGCACAGAATACCATGGGAATGGGGCTCCCTGGCCTTGTTCCACACAGAGCCCCTGGTGAGTGTGGCATGCTAAGTCTAACCACTTCTTTAGGAGCCTCAAGTCAGAGGTGACAATATTATGATGTTGGTGAGGGCCTGCCACATCTCAAGAGCCTCTACCTAATACCTTAAACCCTGTTGCCCTGAAACTCCAGCTACAATTACATTGCTGTTGGAGAAACTGCTTTGTACAGTTCAAGATTTAGGTACAATTTCATACAATGTCACCAGAAGCCTCTTGGTGCAAGTTATGTCATAACTTTTATATACCTTGTAATAGCTATTATGCATAGTTGTTACAGAACTATTACAAGTTCTAACATAACAACCAAGCATCACACAGATGCAGATTAATTATAACTGTGAAATAATAAGCAGTATGCAGTCAGGCACATCAGTTATCCCCCTAGTCTAGAAGAGCTTCAACAAGAATGGTCACAGGTCAGAGAAAAAGAACAAGGGTAGAAGGCAAAGGTGGCCCTTGCGCTTTATTTTTAGCACCACTACTAGTTCAATTATGCATAAACAATCTTACCTAGTTGGCGTTTTTCACGATGTTAGAGAAAAGAACCACTTCCTTCTAGGAACTTCTGACATAAAGGTAGGCATTGGTCTGGGCCTTGAATAAAAAACTGGTTACTTAGCAACCTGAGCCAGAATGTAATTTCAGGAGAAAAGAATACTTCTGGTTTAAAAACAAAAAAAAATCCTTACTGTTTGAATTATTAAAAACTGTATCATGACCCTTGGGAAATTAAGTTCATCTCTAAGAAAAAGCCAAACCAAAAAGCAAAAGAAACATGAAATATTATATTAGATATGGGTCCCGTGGAAATGCACACACATTGGAGAAATGGAACCAAATCATTCCCATTGATTTAGGTTTTTTCAGTGTTTTGCATCAACCATCATCAAAATCCTAAAACCAAACTTTGCAAGACATTTGGAGATGTCTTTGGCAGTACTACTACTACTTGTTAGCACACCTACCTTCATTCATAGGATTGTGTCAGCAAAGGTTTTAACAGCTGTGAAAACCCCACCAGTATAGGAAAATACATTTTTTATGGATTTTTCTAGACATGATATCTGCATGACTTGCAGAGTTTTGGATTAGCCTTTGTATTCATTTTCTATGGCTGCATAATAAATTACCACAAAACTAGGAGAGCAAAACAACACAAATTTATTATCTCACAGTGTCCATGGGTTGAGAGACCAGTGTGAATTAGATTCTCAGCTCAGGGTTCCACAAGGCTGAAATCAAGGGGCTGGCCTGCTGCATCCTCATCAGGAGGCTCAACTAGGGAAAGATCTGCTTCCAAGGACCCTCAATGTGTTGGCAAAATTCATTTCCTTGTGGCCATATGACTGAAGTCCTTACAGGAGAGTCTCTCTTCCACTTCAAACTTCTTCTAATCTCTTTTAAGTACTCAGTTGATTCAGTCAGGCCCACCCAAGTTAATCTCTCTTTTTATTAATTAAATGTCAGCTGATTAGGGACCTTAATTACATCTGCAAAATTTCTTCTGTGATATTACATAATATAATCATGTGAGTGATGCATAGCCCATCATATTTACAAGTCTTGTTCACACTGAAAGAGGGGATAATACAGGGCATGTACACAAAGGGGTGGGAATATTGGAGGTCATCCTATAATTCTGCCTACCTTTACCCTTCATTCATTGTGTCCCTGTTTCTGATCTATAAGTTGAGGATAATACTCCATTTTCAAGGTTGTTATAAGGCCAACATATGCATTTTTCATTCATTAAAGAAAAGTATCACCATGCATTCTGAAACTGTTTGTATTTGATATTCTTTGAGCTCCACTGTAATCTAGCCCTTGTCCTAAGTCCCTGTTCACTCTGAAAGCTTATGAGAAGAAAGGCTGACACACCTCCCTATTACTGCATATTTACCACACTCCGGCCATAAATTGCTTTTAAATATTTTGCCACGTAGTTGGGATTTCTGTTCCACCATGTAATGTGATTCCCAAAGCATCTGAAGGGGCTGCTTTCCAGGAAACCCATCTAGAGACCTGCACTCAGCAGATCTGGGGCCTGTCTGTCTGTAACCAGCCCTCCTAGGCATCGGAGCATGGTAAATACACCCCAAGTCCCAAATGGTGGGTGACAGACACTGTTGGTACCTGAGATCTTAGGTGGTAGACGGGTAGTGCCATTTTTAATTGAGAATTTACTTTGATGTGTCTTAGAAAAAATATACCTATTCAAACTCATGATTTTAGGGCACAAGCAAAACTGAAAGAGATTTAAAGTATTTAAGTGAGTTGATTTGAGGAAAATATTAAATAGATAATACGAGTGGCTAGAATATGGTGAAAGTGATGACAGTGTTAACTGCAGTTAGGGAAACATCTGTATCTAGGAAATTGGTAAGTGGCCAAGTACTGAATGAACTAGTGAATTCGGTGAGTATTGAATAAATTATGTTAAGTGAATCAGACTCCAAGAACCCATTCGGTCTTACGAACGTCTACAGAAGCCCAGCACGTGCCATCAGTTGAGCTACATACCCATTAAAGCACGTCTGAAATCACACTCCAGCTACCTGGCGCGCAGCGGGATGGCGTGCGCGGTGTAGGTGGAGCCTTACGAGGGCGTGGCTAATCCACCTGAGGGCCGCGGTGGGGGCGTGGCTGGCGAGGGGCGGGTCCTCGCGGCGGAAAGCGGAAGTGTTATAGAGTCATGTGACCCGAGTAACATGGCCGCTGTCCCGTGAGTACCGCTGGTACCGGGCGAGAGTTGTTAGGCGGCCAGGGTCAGGTGTGCTGGAGCAGGGTCCGGGCCCGGGTTCCAGGGCGAGGCGGCGGAGCGTGGCAGGCAAGCCCGGAGCGGCGTGGTCCATGCGCCGGCGCCGGGGGCAGAGCGGAGCCGCAGACTCCCCTGGCCCCGGCGCGGCCCCGGCAGCCGCGGGCTAAGGAGTCGCGAGGCTCCCCGAGCTGCCACCATGAACCCCGAGAAGGATTTCGCGCCGCTCACGCCTAACATCGTGCGCGCCCTCAATGACAAGCTGTACGAAAAGCGGAAGGTGGCAGCGCTGGAGATCGAGAAGTAAGAGCCGCAAGGACCCCTCCCTGGCTATGCAGCCCGTGACTGCTCTGCTCCTCAGGGGGACTTCTCACGCCTTCCTAGCCAGGGTTATTTTCCCAGGTTTTAGGCCCTTACCTTAGCGTAGTGATTAAGAGCAGATTGGGAGCCATATCTAGGAGTCCCCCGTTTACTCCTGACTGGCTGTGTAATTCGGTCCCAGCTTTTTAACCTCCCGGTGCCACAAAGGGCTGCAGTGAGAGTGAAGTGAATCATGTATGGGTAGTGCTTTGCACAGTGCATGGCACAAAGTGAGTCTTCGGTGCGGTGCCACCCAAACCAGCAAATCAGAGAGTTGTCTCTGTGGTGGGAGAGAAGTCAGAAGCCGGAGAATTTGCAGGTGATGGTGACCAGCCTGGTTTCTTACCCAGCTTCTGAGAAGTGAAGGAGACTGTTAGTGACCAAGTAGAGAATCAGGTCGGAAACCTAGTGATCTCAATGCTCAGAGAGTTGTTTGTTTTATCTGTGTTATAACACCCTTCCCTGCAAATGGAAGTAGAAATAATTTGACCTTTCTTGCTTCTGCAGTCTTGTTACATGCATGTGTAACAGCGATCTTTTCTTTATTTCCCAATGTACAAAACAACGAAAGTTTAACTGGGGATGTTTTATTAAGTTTTTTGGTTTTGGTTTTGGTTTTTAACTGCAATATTATTTTACTTTTGGTGGTTTTCTGCCAGTCAAATCTTAGTGTTAAAGTCAAGTGAGTGAGTGATTTCAGAAAAGTGGAAAGAAGCAGGCTGTGAAACTGGAAGAATACCAGTCTGGGAGGCAGAAAAGGTAGATTGTAGTTCTGTTCTGTCCAGTAGAGTAGCCGTTGGCCATGTGTAGCTATTATAAATTTAAATTATTAAAGATTAAACTTTAGTTTCTCAGTCACACTACCCATATTTCAAGTGTTCAATAGCCACGTGTAGCTATTGGCTACTATATTGGGCAGCACAGATTATAGACTGTTTCCATCATTGCAGAATGCTCTGTTGGACTGCTCTAATCTGTTCTATGGTGTGACATTCATTCTTTAACCTGGGGCAAATTCCTTAACTCAGGGTTTCTCAGCCTCTGCACCATTCACATTTTGGAACAGATGATTTTTGGTTGTAGTGGGCTGTCCTGTGTCTTGCAAGATTCTTAGCAGCGTCTCTGACCTCTTTTCACTGGGTGCCAGTAGCACTTCATCTGTTGTAACAATCAAAAATGTCTTCAGACATTGCCAGATGTCCCCCGAAGGAGCAAAATTGCCCCAGTTGAGAACTGCTGCTTGTAATCCAAGTGTTGCTTTGGATTTTAGTTTCCTCCTCTACTAAAGGATTTGGACCTTGATAAGAAACCCCCCACCCCGCCTCCATTCAGCTCTCATGCTCAGTATGTCCACAGCCATCTAGCTGCTTCTCTCATGGGACACCACTTTCTTGACTGCTCTTTTTATATAGCTTTTTGTTTATACCTGACTGTCACGAATGCTAGCAAGTCTTACTGCACATTGCCATACTGAATAGAGGGATCCAGAGATGATATATAGACATGATTCCGTGTCCATGGGGTTTTGTTGGCTTTGAAGTTGCCTTGACACCTAGTTTTGTCCCTCACCCACTCTGCTTCTCGGGAATATCTGGTTTTATTACAGCTTGAGTCATCTGTTGAGGCCTTGAAGAGAGAGGTGTTCATCTTAATATTATTGTTGCTTCCAGCACAACCTGTGTATCTGTTCTCACTCTGCAGACGGTTCTGTAAGGGTTTTGTCTTTGATAGAGTTCATTTTGTATTGGACATCGCCCTTGATTTGTGGAATTTAGAGAAATTCACCAGTGCCTTAACTGGACTGTGAACTCCTTAAGAGCAGAGAGTCCTGTTTATGTATCTGTTTTATTTATCCTTAGCACCTAGCCTGGCAGCACTTGACAGTTGGTGTCCAAATAAATGAATGACCATATATTTTCGGTGGAAAAATAACATTGCAGGCTCAGGACCTTGCTGCTCAAAAGCATGACCTACAGACAGCAGCATCAGGATCCTCTGGGAGCTTGTTAGAGGTTCTCAGACCTATGGAATCAGAATCTGCATTTTAACAAGATCCCTGGGTGATCTGTGTGCACATTAAAGTTTGAGAAGCACTGGCCTCAAAGACCCGCTCATCTGTTTCCAGCCTTCTCCAGTCGTGCTTAGAATGAAGAATGGCTGGTTAGTTTGATGCCTTCCTCAGAATGTGTGTTTCACAAATTGCTTAGAGACAGATACTGATTTATCTGTGCTTCACCAGCATTTTGCGTGTCTGAGCGCTTTCTCTGTGTCAGGTACACATAGGATATTGTATGTTTTAATATATTCTTCATTTGGCCTGGTCAAAGTGACCCGCAACAAACACAGACTATTAATTAATCTCTCATTAATCAGACTGCAGATGCCCAATAAAAGAAGAGTCCGAATATTGGCAGTTATCTGTGTAGTGTAAATGAGTCAGTTCATGTGCTTCCTAAATAAAAGTGCTTAGTCCTGTTCTTAGGTAAGTGGCCCCTTTAAGATACCCTATTTCCTGAGAGGCTGCGTGGCATGGTGTTTAAGAGCAGGCTGTGGAACTGGGGTCCAGGCTCCCATTTACTCGCTAGGTGACCCTGAGCAAGCTAATTAACCTCTGTGCCTCCATTTCTTCATCTGTAAAATGAGAATAATAATAATATGCATAGAGTTGTTCGAGCTAATGTTGTAAAGTGCTCTATTAGTCTGTTCTTGCACTGCTATGAACAAATACCTGAGACTGGGTAATTTATGAAAAAAGAGATTTATTTGGCTCACGGTTCTGCAAGCTGTATAGGAAGCATCGCAGCTTCTGCTTCTGGGGCCTCAGGATGCTTCCAGTCGTGATGGAGAGCAAAGAGGGAGCAAGGCGTCTCACATGGCGGGAGCAGAAGCAGGAGCAAAAGAGATGGAGCAGGGAGGTGCTGCACACTTTTAAACAACCAGCTCTCTTGAGAACACACTCACTGTCACAAGAACAGCACCAAGAAGATGGTGCTAGGCCATTCGTCATCACGGGAGAAATCCACCCCTATGATCCAGCCACCTCCCACCAGGCCCCATCTCCAACACTGGAAACACCAGTTCAACAAGAGATTTGGTGGGGACACAGATCCAACCATATCAAGTACTTAGTGTAGTACTGGGCACATTGCAATTGTTATAAACTATATATATAGAGAGAGAGAATTGTTATATAATTGCCCTAATTATTTCTAACATATGTATATCACATAGTTGTCATCTGTCAGTACTGCTCTTACCACTTTTTGCTAGGGGGAATGATAGCCTCCCATATTTGCCCCATGCTAATCCCTGGAGGCTGTGAATATGTTATGTTACATGGCAAGGGGGAATTAAGATTGCTACTCGCTAACCTTAAAATAGAGAGATTATCCTGGATTATCGAGGTGGGCCCGATGTAACCCTAACCAGGAGAGTCAGTGTCAGAGTGATGTGATGTGAGAAAACTTACCCTGTCATCACTGGCTTTGAAGATGGAAGGGAACCACCAGCCAAGGAATGCTGGCAGCCTCTAGAAGCTGGCAAGAAAATGGATTTTCCCCTAGAGTTCCAGAAAATAACATAGCCTGCCAACATCTTGATTTTAGCTCAGTAAGACCCATAGTAATACATGCGTTGTTTGTGAATTTTTTTAATTTTTTAATTTCTTCTATAGAGGTTGGTTCTCACTATGTTGCCCAGGCTGGTCTTGAACTTCTAGGCTGAAACAAGCCTCCCACTCAGCCTCCCAAAGTGTTGGGATTACAGGCATGAGCCAGGATGCCTGACCAATTTATATTATTCTAAGCCACTAAGTTTGTGGTAATTATTACTGTAGCAAATAGAAAACGAGTACAACTCTACTGTCATTGTTCTAAATCTACCACCCTGGCCAGACTGTGAGCTTCCTGCAGGATCCATGCCTTCATATCATCTTTGTAAGCTCAGTGCTTGCCAGCACTTGGCAGGTGTTAGTAGAAGGCTGAAGCACTAACCGCTCATCAGGTTTGCCCCTGGCTTTCCCAGATCAAATAGTTAACCCGCAGCGTCTTTGTTGGCCTGAGGGCAGCCATCATGGTAAGGTTTGATTAAAGCTCCAGAGGATAGAATACGTTGTATTAGTCTGCTGGAGCTGCCATAGCAAAATACCACAGACTAGATGGTTTAAACAACAGAAATGTATTTCTTACAGTTCTGGGGGCTGGGAAATCCAATGCCTGTAAGGTAGGTTTCATCCTGAGGCTTCTTTTAGCTTCTAGGCAACTGCCTTCTCACATGTGTGATGTGTGTTCACTTGACCTCTTCTTTTGGATAGGGAGGGTGAGGTGGTAGCTCTAGTGTCTCTCTCTCTTTTTTTTTTTTTCCTTTTGGAGACAGGGTCTCACCCCGTCACCTAGGCTGGAGTGCAGTGGTGCAATCATAGCCCACCACGGCCTTGAACTGGGCTCAAGCTATTCTCCCACCTCAGCCTCCCAAGTAGCTGGGACTACAGGCACACACCCCCATACCCAGCTAGTCTTGAACTCCTGGCCTCAAGCAATCGCTGAGATTACAGGCATGAGCCACTGCCCCAGCCTGGTGTCTCCTCTTATGAGGACACTGATCCTATGGAATCAGGGGCCCCACCCTTACGACCTCTTTTAACCTTAATTACTTCCTTATAGGCCCTCTCTCCAAATCCAATCACACTGTGCATCAGAACTTCAATATATGAATCTGGGGGTTGAGGGACTGTTCAGACTATCACAGTGATCATAGTGAAGCCTGAGAGTGCACGTATATAAAGTGCTGTCTGCCCCATTTTGGATGGTTGGGAGGATATAGAAAAGCTTCCTTTTATTTGGCCATCGTATACCCCTCATCTCATTTATTTTGCATGGGTGCCCTGTGAACGTGGTGGTGTTACACCGTTTCACAGGTGAGGAAACAGGCTCGCTGAGGTTAAGTAATCTTCCCATGGTTTCATAGCTAGAACCTAGCTAGAAAACTCAGGTTCATGTGTCTCAGAAGACGTTCCCACTGCATGACTGGTTTTCCCTACCAAAAAGGGGTCATAGTTAGAATAAAAGGAATTTCATACTTGAAATTCTCCACAGTGGTTTTAGCTGCCACTTTGAGTTCTCCAGAGCTCGGGTGACAGAGCCAGTCCTGCCTATGGTGTTCCAGTGAGGAGTTAAAACCACTAATAAGAGGGGATTGTATCATGATGACAGGCCTCTCAGGCACTAAAAATGCAGAGAGATGGATGCTTGCCTCAACTGAAGGACCCCCGGATCCAGAATCTTGAGACCACCAGTGTGGTGTTAAGTGACCACACTAACTGGCTAAATGTTGGGAGACAGTTGTGCAAAGTCCTGGAGAACTTTTGCCCCTACCTTCTTATTCCCACAGGACCACACAATTTCCTATAAGATAAGGCAGTCAGGTTAGGATTTTTATCATGGCTGTTGCAGGTTTTGTGGTTTTCAGTTTTAATATAGTCATTGATCAGTCATAATGAAAAGGGTGGGAAGATGCTAGGCTGTCTTCCCAGAAGAGTCTTAACGTTGGGGAGAAATGCTAGCAGGCACTCAGATCAATGTGGTGGGTGCTCGCTTTGCAAGGCGTCGTGGAGGCAGGGCCGCCACTGTCTCACTGCTGGCTGGGAGAGACAGCGCCACTCATGGTCACGTCTCTAGTGGTCCTGAGCTTTGAGTTCCGTCTGTGGTCCTACCTCCCTGAATGCACCTGATCTTGTCTTTGAACTTGGAGTTCAAAAGCCAGCATACATACATGCCCTGCTAGGTGGCCCAGGCCATGCCCCCTGAGAGCCCAAAGCCCCAGGGAGGGCTGCTTGGAGCAGAGCCCCTGAATCGTGCCTCCCTGCCTGCTGGCTGTGGGGGAGGCGAGGCCCTGGAGCTCTGTGAACAGGTGAAAGTTGAACAGGTGAAGGTTGACCTGGTTCTTTGGAGCCTACCACCTCTGTGGGGAAGGTGCCAGCGTCCTGTGTCGCTTCAGGGGGATGCATTCTGAGAAGTGTGGTGTTGGGCAGTTTCATCATTGTGTGAAAACATAGAGTTACTCACACAAACCTAGATGGTGCAGCCTGCCACACACTAGGCCGTATGGTCGAGCCTATTGTCCCTAGTCTACAAACCTGCACAGCATGTGACTGTTGAGTACTTAGGCAATTGTAACACAGTGGTATGTGTGTACCCCAGTATATCTGGACATAGAAATAGTATAGTAAAAATACAATATTATCATCTTACGGGACCACTGTGGAATATGCAGTCTGTTGTTGACCAAAATGTCCTTATATGACACATAACTGTTTTTATTACCCAGTGACTCAAGGTAATTTTTGGAGTGCAGGTCAGAATTCCACCTAGCTTGGCTGTTTATCAGCAGTAGGACCCTGTTTAAATTGTTTAATCCCGGGGTCACAGGCTGGTCCCTAGGAGCTGTGACCTACACACAGACCTGTTTGGTTTGGCCTGAATCACAAAGTATTTTAAATTGAGAAATTTCACAGTGAAATTCAGGTTTCTGGATTATCTTATAGACTTGGGAGATGCGGCCTGCATTCCTGCAAAGCAAATTGGCAGGAGCTTTGCCACCTGTTGGCAGATTAACCAGAGCCTGTTTTACCTCCTGGGCTTTCCCCTGTATCTCCTGCCTGGCCCCTGTGAGCATCTGAGTTTGTGATCTCTGGTTTAACCTCTCTGTGCCTCAGTTTTCTTATCTAAAAAAAAATAGCCCCTTGAAAACATTATGCTAAGTGAAAGAAGCCAACCGTAAAAGGCCACATATTGTATGATTCTATTTATATAAAATGGCCAGAATAGGCAAATCTGTAGAAACAGAAAGTAGACTCGGGGTTGCCTAGGGCTTGGGGGAAGAGATTCGGGGGAATGGGGAGTGACTGCCAGTGGGTGCAGGGTTTCTTTTGGGGATGGTAAAAAAAATGTTCTACAATTGATGGTGGTGATGGTTGCACAACTTTGTGAATATACAAAAGACTGCTGACACCTGCACTCTAAAATAGTGAATTTATGGTACGTGAATTGTGTCCCAATTTTTAAATTAGTGCTGTTTTGTTACAGTCTGAGGGAAGCAGTTATTCAGTGGTCACAACTACTGTCACCCGAGATCGCAACAAGCCTCCTGCTGTCACCAACTCTTGCTTCTCCTTTGTAGTTTTTTCCACTGGTTGGATCCACTGTATGCTCAGTACGTGCTCATTCCTACATCGTATCTGCTCATTTCTTACCAGTTCATTCCTAGGCCTTTTCAGAGAAGGTCGTGAGCCCTTCCTCAGGGACACATGTTGCGCTTTCCCATTCAGTTTTGGAGACTGGTTAACAAGTGGAAACCAAATTACTTAAACACTCGGCAAAGCAACTGGCCGAAATGTTTACCCAGATCCTCTTCAGGACGCTGCTGCCTGGATATGCCATCTGGGTGTGGTGTGTTGCAGCGAGAGCTGGGATGGATGGTTAGACTTGCCGGGGGAAAAAGGCAGCAGCCCCAAGTCCATGCAGAAAGTTTCACATCACAGGAATAAATGTCACCTATGGGTTTATCTTTACATCCATCTTGGAGCCAGGAGCATAGTGGGTGCCCAGCCGACGTTTATGGAATGAACACAACCTCGTGTGGTGTGTATAAGATCACAGCTTGTCTCTGATTCTGACTTTGCACTAATACTGTTACTTGAGCATGTGCAGTACAGAGCACAGAATATGATTATCTAATTCTCTAAAAGCCCTCTGAAGTCATTGTCGTGATCAACCCACCTGCAGCTGAGGATATTCCCTCTGAACACATGGGAACCTGAGTTCAGTGGCTAAAACCCCTGCCACCTAGGACAGAGGTTGGGACATGGGGCCATCACCAAATGGCATGGGATTGCAGTTAAACGAAATCACAAATGCAACGTGCCTGGCACACAGTGGGCACCCAACTGGTAGTAGCTGTGCTGTTTGGGGAGGGGCTAGTGTAACATAATGGATGACATTTTAGATCTTGGGGTTAGAAAAGCCTAGATTGGATTTTAAAATCCATCATCTACAACTTGCATGACTTTGTGTATGTTTCTTTCTTCTCTGAGCCTCAGTTTCTACAGACTGTAAAATGGGTATAATGGTACTTTTAAGGTTTCAATTAGACCCTGTGTGTAAAGCATGCAGCACATTGCCTGGCAAGTAGTAAGTGCTCAGCTGATGGTTACTCTCTTCCTAGGTTCACAGAAGACCAGCGCTAGAGCCTCATTTCAAAACATCTCAAGTAGGCGCCTCATCTGTACTCCCTGTGTGTGGGAGGAATGCCTTGACGATGACCGAGCACTGTGGGGAAGTGTGTAGAGAAAGCTACGTTTCTCTTGGGGGCCTTAGTTCTGCACAAGGGAATTGCCATCTGTAATTCGGTACAATTGGTTTGCAGCTGAAGTGGCTTAGGGAGATGGGAGGCAGGGACTGTGACATAGTTGAAAGGATATGGACTTGGTAGAAGTCAAGGGTTCAGACCTTCCGTGACCCTAGGAAAGGGGCTTGATTTCTCTATGACTGTTTCAGATCCGGAAGATGGGAGTGAAATAATAATAGCTACAGAAGGAGGTGTCCTAAGGAATAATTGGCCCCTGGAATACTCAGCAGAGTATGAGTGCTTAGGAAGTGGTCAACTCAATCGTCCTCGTGTGACCTGTGACAGTCTCCTGTGACCGTCACCGTTCTGTGGTACAGAGTTAAGCTA
The DNA here is from genome assembly GCF_049350105.2 of Macaca mulatta. Taxonomy (NCBI): domain Eukaryota; kingdom Metazoa; phylum Chordata; class Mammalia; order Primates; family Cercopithecidae; genus Macaca; species Macaca mulatta. The sequence goes on from NC_133425.1 coordinate 69,059,250, forward strand.
AGGGGTCCTGTGGCTGTGTTGGGTGGCCCCAGGCTCTCCCGTGGCTCGTGAAAGTCCAGATGTGTCTTGCACTGTCCGTGGCTGCGTCTCCTATCGGGGAGTGGGTAGTCGGTGTGGCAGTCTTTGAGACATGGAGGGTGGCGTCAAGAGCTTGACGCTAGCCCCGCTTGGGGCTTGTATCTTCTGGGGCATGGTTGTTCCTGCCATCCTGCAGTGCCACTGGCCAGCTGAGAACCCAGGCTCTGAGCAGTGTCTAGAGGATACCTCTGCAGCCAGGGTTCTTCAGAACTTTTTGGAGGAAACCAGGCAGAAGTGGATTCTGTCCTCTGGTGTGTAAGACAGCAATGTCCATGACCTTCACATTAGTGAAGGTCTCCGGGGATTTGTGATCGTGAGAGTTTCTGGGCCAGATACTAACTTCAAAGCTAGTTCAGCCTCAGATCCCCACCTCTGGCGCACAACCTGTAGATGAAAGGAGGGATAGTGTGGTCTTTTGAAGTGACACTAAACCTGGAACTGGGAATGCCCAGGTTTTCAACTTCACTTACTCTGCTTCCCCTTGTAGTTGCTTTTTTTGTCTCTGCACTTGCCTTGTGAAGTAGAGACCACACCACAGGCAGGCTGACTAGGGCAGTTCTGGAGCACCTAGTGAGGGGTTAGAGCACGCCTTCAGCTGCCCTTCAGGCATCATCCAAGCCTGTGCACCTTTCCCCGACCACTAGCCACAGCCCTCGTGACCTGAGCCCTTCTTGGTGTGCATTTTCAGGTCCTAGTAATAGTGCCTTTTGGTCCTGCTAACCTGGACTATAAGAGAAGAGGGCGAGGACCGTCCAAATGCGATATTGATTAACCCGCAGGTTAGGTTTGGGTTTGCAAAGCACTGCCATGTCACCAATATGGCAGTGTGGGGTTTTGCCCCAGGTTTTCCCTGCAGCTCAAGCTGCCTGTCACCCCTGCCAGTCTTGACAAGTGTTTACCCACCTACTGCACGCAAAGTTCTGGACTCGGAGAGAGGCCTAGTGCTAGAGATGCAGATGCATAGTGCCAGTCCTCAAGTACTTTTTCAAGAAGTTGTGGAGGGGCAGGCATGGTGGCTCACGCCTATAATCCCAGCACTTCCGGAGGCCAAGGTGGATGGGTCACTAGAGGCCAGGAGCTCGAGACTAGCCTGGCCAACATGGTGAAACCCCATCTGTACTAAAAATAGAAAAAATTAGCCAGGCATGATGGCAGGCGCCTGTGATTCCAGCTACTCAGGAGGCTGAGGCAGGAGGATTGCTTGAACCCAAGAGGCAGAGGCTGCAGTGAGCTGATATCACGCCACTGCACTCCAGCCTGGGCCACAGAGCGAGACTCTGTCTCAAAGGAGAAAAAAAGAGGTTGTGGAGGTAGGAATCATGCATGAGAAGGAATTAGAAGGAATTTACCTGCTGACATTCCACAGCACGTTTGCTGGGCACAGAATGAGGGGTCCTGAGTCCTTCTGCACTCACTTCGTGGGATCATCAGGAAAGGCGGGGGGTTGGATTTGAGCCAAACTTTGAGGGCTGGGTAGAATGTAGAAGGGACCAGGAGCTTTTCTAGAGAGTGGGTAGATGGGAGGTGCAGCAGTGGGCCAGGCAGGGCGCAGTAAGAAGGCAGGCCTGGCGGGAGCAGAAGCCTGTGCTGGGAGCCCGGCAGGAAGGCTGCAGAGGTCCGCCTGTCCCTGTTTTGCTTGCCCCAAGTGTCAGATAAGGAGGGTGGGCTTGATTCGTGGAACAGATTATTCCTGCCAGTGGCCCAGGGTTGACCCCAGACCCGGTGCTCTCCAGGCTGATATACTGGTGAGGACAGGTTCCATGGGTTTCCCTCCAGCCATTGTCTGCCTGACGCCTGTTTTCCTGGAGATGAAGAATATTCTACCCTTAAGTGCAGGGGTGGAGACAGTAGAAACTTGGAGTTCCTGGGGCCACAGGGCCTGAATGGGCTGTCATTTTTGTAGTGGCCTGGGGTGCTCTGAGTTGAGTCCTAGTGGGACTCTGGTGGGGGAGGCCTTCCGGCTGGTGCCAAGCAGGGACACATTTGCTCTTTGTGAAGATGAGGGGTGGGGAGGGAATGCTGAGCACAGAAATCCACCTTTCCCGTCTCCTCCCTCAGGAGGCCCTGTTACTCTTGCAGGCTGTCACTCTGACATCAGAGCCACTTTCCTCGTAGGCTTCAAAGCTTCCTACACGCCATTCAAACCCATACCACCCGCTGGTGCAGACTGCCCTTCCTCAAGTTCACACCACTCGCGAGCTCATGGCCTTCTGTAGCTCCTCACATCCACCGGGGCTAAATGCCAGTCCCTTTGCCAAGTGTCCAGGGTCCCTCGCTGCATGACTGGGAGCAACTTTTCCAACCCTGTCACCTGTGGCTTTTGTTTCTGCCAAATCAAATGTCTGCTCCTCTTTCTTCTGAGCCTTTGTTCAGCCTCGTCCTCACCAGCTCCAGAATGAACACCTACTCATCCTTCAAAACCCATCTACGATGCTGACCCTTATAGAGCCCTAGTACATCCCTGCCTGGCAGACACCGATCGCTCTTTCCAGCCTGCCCCGGCTCATCTCATACTCTTCTGACCAAGTGTTTTTTCTGTTAGCACAGTATTCCTTAAGCCCTCTTCCCACCCTGGCAGAGAGCTCCTTGGGGGCAGGGAATAGCTCTCATCCACTGGCTGCCACACAGGAGTCCCCTCTCCAGTTGCTCGGGGAATGTTTGTGACCTGAAACAGGGAGACAGGAGAGGAGGTGGCTTCAGGGTGGCCTGCGCTGCCGTGCAGGTTGGCTTTCCTTTGGACCCTTTGCTGAAGCCTCGAGGATGTCCCCACTCCCACTCCTAGTGGCGCTGTAACTTGTACCAAGCGGAAACATGTCCTGGCTTCCTGGGCAGGCTGTCTGGGCAGGCGTGGGGAGGCACAGCGGCTCTAGCGGGCCTTGGTGCGTCCCACATCCTGGACTCTTCAAGAACAAGGAGACCAGGTTCTAGATCTTTGCACAATTTAGGAAAATAAGTGTTTTCATCAAAGGCATTTGAAATCCAACTAGAAACAAGTCATTCTCAGTTCTCAGAGTGGATTTATAAATTCTTTAGGCAGTGTGAAAGCCCAAATTCAGTCTCTTAGGATTAATAAAAGCTCTGCTGTTGCATTGGCCGGGAAACGAACCTGGGCCTCCCGCGTGGCAGGCGAGAATTCTACCACTGAACCACCAATACCCAGATGTTAGCAGCTGTGTGTGCACCTCCCTTTAACCCCATTCCTGTGCCTCCTTGCGTGTAAGTTGATTCATAGAATATGAAGCCAGTCTCTGATGCTGCCACATCAGCACAGTTGCAGGAATGGAGCGCTCAGGCTGCAGAAAAGGAGGGAGAAGGCAGGAAGCAGGAGGGTGTACGTGTGCGTGTCCAGTTGATTTGCCTTCAGACCTTGCAACAGAAACCAAAGCTTGAGTCTTTCTTGGTAGTAAAAGTATATTAAAACTTTGGGGGACTTTTTCCCCTCTGATGTTTGAGTCCTCCCACCACATTCTGCCTTTAGTCTTGTGTTAAACTGTGTTACTGTTCTCAGGTTTCATGCCAGCTTCCTGTGGAAGACTGGCCAAGGCTGAGGACAGCACAACAGGAGTCCCCTTAAGGTGCAGGCATCAAGTTCATGGCTCCACAGCCATAGAGAGTACTTCTCTGGAGAACCCAGCAGCTCGCATGTGCACATGTAGCAGGGAAGTGTGGTTCCAGATTTGTGGGCACCCTTGGCTGCTGCAGGTCTCGTGTAGTTGGAGAGACTGACTGGCTCCTCTAGCAGGATGTCTCTGTGAGGAAAACTGGCCAGGAAAAGGCAGAAAAAGCAACACTGCATTGCATTGGCCGGGAATCGAACCCGGGCCTCCCGCGTGGCAGGCGAGAGTTCTACCACTGAACCACCAATGCTCCAGCTGTTTGTTAGAGCATCTGCAGGGCATTTGGCAAGGGGCTGTCTCTGTCAATACTTAGGCACTCTGACAGATGATTGGGTCTCACCTGGCTGGTTTGTCCAGTTTGGGAGACCAGACAAGTTGATGTAGAACCATCCTTGCCCCGCCTTAGTACACTGCTTTGAGAGTTGGGGCCTATGAACTGGAGTTCACCTTCTGTCCAGAGGCCGTGGGTCCATCCACAGTCCCATCCCCATAAAGATCAAAGCAAGGGGCAACTCACAGGCCACTTGTACAGCTCCTTTCTGAAGCACCCATCTCCTCTCCAACGTCCACCAGCCCAGAGCGAGACCTATTTTGTCACCTCTTGCGTGAACAGTGCCTGGTGCATGATGGGTGCTCCATGTGATTGGCTGTATTAAATCTTTACCAAACCACTGCCCGGTCCCTCTTTGAACAGCCTTTTTGCAGGAGTGCTCACTGTCTCACAGGACAGCACATTTGGTTTTAATTACTAGAAAGTCCTATCTCTGATTAGTAGAAAGTGCCTGAGCTGGAACCACACAGACTAATGGACACCTTTTGGACATGATTATTCTTAAAATTCTTCAAGTCAACTTGAGACCCCATTTGTGGAAGAGGTGAGCAAGATAACTGCCATGATTGGATGCAAAGCAAGGAGGGAGAGTGCCTGCAGTTACTTTTTCAAGTCTGAAGTCTCTAGACTGCCGTTTTTCCACCTTCAGTGGCTCCACCAGTGTCATCCCTCATGCCTCCTGTCCTCATCTCGCAAGCATCTCCAGGCTCCTTAAGACAGCCTTTCAGGCCGGGCGCGGTGGCTCAAGCCTGTAATCCCAGCACTTTGGGAGGCCGAGACGGGCGGATCACAAGGTCAGGAGATCGAGACCATCCTGGCTAACACGGTGAAACCCCGTCTCTACCAAAAACTACAAAAAACTAGCCGGGCGAGGTGGCGGGCGCCTGTAGTCCCAGCTACTCGGGAGGCTGAGGCAGGAGAATGGCGGGAACCCGGAAGGCGGAGCTTGCAGTGAGCTGAGATCTGGCCACCGCACTCCAGCCCAGGCGACAGAGCGAGACTCCGTCTCAAAAAAAAAAAAAAAAAAAAAAAAAAAGACAGCCTTTCATATGCCCAGCTCCCTGGTACATGAAATCTATTCTTCTAACTGGGGATTCCCAGGTTACCACCAGCAGCCCATCCCGCTGCTGTTCTGTTCTCTGGGGCCCCAGACAAGGGTGCTTACTTCCGCATCCTCACCTCTGCTAACAGGACTCCTTTTGCCAGGAAGGCCCGTTTCTTTCCCTTCTGCCTCCTTCAAGATCCAGCTCCATCCCACTTCCAGGCAGACTTCCCTGACCACCCCAGCTGCCTCTTCTACATCAGTGATCTGGGGCATCCTGCCACCACGTGCCATGTGAGACCTGTCGCCCCAGAGATGCTGTGAGCTTTGGGAGGGCAGAGGCCTGGCCTTCGTATCCATGGGGCTCTGAAAACAGACTAGTCTATCGTGGGGTCAGGCCTTCCTCAGCTCCAGCACTCGGGGCAGGGCCTGCCTGGGGAGTCATCCTCCCTGGGTGACCAGCAGCCGCTCCCTCCCACAAAGGCAGCCTCCCTCCGACCTGCTCCTCTCCCCGCCAGCGTCACTGCCCAGGGAGACACCTTGGGGACACTGTCTACCCTACCCTCCTCTCCCCTCTTGTATCAGCTATTAATGCTTTTCCATTTAATTCTAGAAACATTCCCCGCTGCTCTTTCCGACTGCCTCAGTCACATTTCAGGACCTCCTTACCCCATAGCTACAGTGCTCTCCTGAACGTCCCCAGCATCAGTCTCCCGTCAAACCCATGCCTGCCCCAGCCCTGCTTCTCCAAGCCACCACCGGCGATGTCCAGTTGGAACATGGGGCTGAGCGTGTCATCCCTTGCTGGAAAACTCCCACCAGCTCATCGTTTCCTTACCTGTCTCTAGCCACTCCTTCCACACGCTGGAACCCTCGTCCCGTTCCAGATATGCCATGTCAGCTTGCGTGGCCTTGGCCTGGTTCTTCCCTATGCCCGAGGTGCCCTGCCTTCCTTTCTTTACCTGGAAAGTGCCTGTTACTGTTTTTAAGATCTGACTCAACTGGCACCTCCCTGTAGCCCTCCCGGACGGCCCGAGGAGACGGAGCTCATTGCATTTTCTTGCTTCTGTGATATCACTGGCGCCACTTTGCTACAACTATTTGTTTGCATGTGGATCTTACCCATTACGCTGGGGCCTGTGTCCTAGCAACGTCCCTAGAAATAGTCGCTCAGACGCAGAGGGTTTCTGAGATGCACGGATGGAAAGCTGAGTAAGTGTTGAATAAAGACAGTTTATCAACTGATGATGCATTGTACTTTTTTGGTCCCAATGACACATTCATTTGCATTCTCTGAGATTCCCAGAAGTGAGCTAGCACCACTGTTCCTTATTCCATTGTACACAGAGGGAAACTGAGACCCAGAATAGGGAAACAACCATGGCTCAGCCAGCAACAGAACTGAGACCTGCCCTGAGACGCCCATCTCCCAATTCCTCTTTCCAAACAGGTCATCTCCCTTCCTCATTGCAGCCCCAGGCCCTGGAGGCCGCAGCAGAGGTAGCCTGATTTCCACAGCCCCTCTCTCCTCTCTCTCCAGGCTGGTCCGGGAGTTCGTGGCCCAGAACAATACCGTGCAAATCAAGCATGTGATCCAGACCCTGTCCCAGGAGTTTGCCCTGTCTCAGCACCCCCACAGCCGGAAAGGGGGCCTCATCGGCCTGGCCGCCTGCTCCATCGCACTGGGCAAGGTGGGCCTTTCACTCAAGGAACAGACATACCAGTCCCGGCCTTGACGCTAACCAAGCCATCCAGACGCCCTCCCTCTTAAGACCCAGCAGGGCATTGCAGACCTGTGTTTTATTACCACTCTGTCCACACCTGAGACCAGCAAGTCTGGCTTTGCGGCCCGGCAGCCTGGTCCCCTAGGCGTGGGCCCTCTCCTGGGTAGCAGACTTGGGAAGGGTCTTTGAGTCCAGCTCTGGCACAAAGGCCTGAGCACCTCCAAGGGAGGTGGGATGTCAGCTGGCACTGCAGGCTGCAGGGCCTGGGCTCCGACCCATTCTGATCTGTCTTCTATTCCTCCTGCCCCCTCGCAGGACTCAGGACTCTACCTGAAGGAGCTGATCGAGCCAGTGCTGACCTGCTTCAATGATGCAGACAGCAGACTGCGCTACTATGCCTGCGAGGCCCTCTACAACATCGTCAAGGTGGCCCGGGGCGCTGTGCTGCCTCACTTCAACGTTCTCTTTGACGGGCTGAGCAAGGTAACCGCCCTCCTCCTCCTCCTCGCTGGGCTGCGCTTGGTTCACCCACTTCACTTGACCTTCTGGAACACTGGACCCCTTTTCCCAGATGCAGGCAGAGGAAACAAGCATGTGGCTGCAAGGGACACTTATTGTCTATTGAATCTAATCATTTTTAATGGATTTGCGTTTATACCTTTTTTCATTTCTCTTTTAATTCATTTTGATGGCATTTGATGTAAGTATCAGTCTGTCACACAGTAGAGGGGAGAAACTGATAGTCTGTGAAACACTCGCCTCCCTGGTAGAAGGAGATGATGCTGAAGCCGTCACCCAGACCATACTTCCCCTGTAGGGAGGGCCACACTTAGTCTAGCTCATAAGTGCCCCAGAAAAAGCTCATGCTCTCCTCCATGCCTCTCGCAGCCTGGTGGAGTTCTCCTCCCAGGCTCAGAGCAGCCCTGCAATGCTGCTGCCCCTACAGGATGCCATGGAAGTTTCTAGAGTATCAGCCTCGCAGCTACCCTGTCCCCTCCTCCAGGAGTGGAACGAGGACCCAGCGCTTGAAGATTGGAAACCCCTGGGGAAGGCTGACGGGAAGCGGCCCCGTGACCCAGTCACGACAGGGAACAGGAACCCCAGCGGGTCATAGGAGAAGTCCCTGAACAGAAGGGTGTTTCCTAAATCTGCTCATCGGCCGACTCCACTGTCCCCACTCCCACTTTCCCAGCCCTTCTCAAATGTGTTCGCTGAGAGGGGGGCCTGCTGGATGTTCCGGGCTGCACCAAGGCCCCGGCTGCGGGTTTGCAGGAAATCCCTGGTGTTGCATCCGACCGTGACCCTCACCTCTGTGTCCCTCCCCTCTCTGTGCCTCTTGCAGCTGGCGGCCGACCCAGACCCCAATGTGAAAAGCGGATCTGAGCTCCTAGACCGCCTTTTAAAGGTATTTGTACTTCATCCCCACTTTTATTTCTATAATCTATTTCTCCCATCTGTCTGTACAGCTTAGAAATTCTGTCATTGGGAATGTTCTTCTTGAATTTAAAATATGTTTTAAATTTACATGTACTCCCTGGTGTGCAGTTCTATGACAAGAATATAGAGCTCGATCACCACTATCAAATACAGAACTGTGCCATCCCCTGAAATGTCCCCTTTTGTTGCCGCCACCTAAAGCAAAGAAGCTTGCCTGTCACTTTCCACACCACCCTGGCTCTGACACAGGGGCCTGGGCATTCCATCCAGACCACAGAGAGTAGGGTCTTGCCATTCAATTGGTTCTCTCTACTTTGATTCCTGCTTTCAATCTACCCATTTTGCGTGTCCCGTGGACTGGGACAGGATGAATAGTCCAGAGACCTCTTAGGCCTAGCTCGGAATCTGCCGTTTTCCTCGGTGGCCGCCTGAGCGCTGGAGCCAGCCCTGGGCCAGTGATTCAGCGAGGTCAGGCAACCCTGGTCTCAGGCTCTCGGCAGCTCACTTTCCTCCGATCCACAGGACATCGTGACTGAGAGCAACAAGTTTGACCTGGTGAGCTTCATCCCCTTGTTGCGAGAGAGGATTTACTCCAACAACCAGTATGCCCGGCAGTTCATCATCTCCTGGGTAAGGCCTGACTGGACACCGTTTCTCCAGCCTCCAGTTTGGAAAATCTGCTCCCTAGCACACTCTTGTCAGGTCCTTTGGCTGTAGGAACCCTCCATGCTCTCCCTCGAATAGCCATTAACACCTGATAATTCAAAAACGCCTCATTCAGCTTTGCCCCCGAAACCCACCATGTTGGCCCTAAAGGGGTCCAGTTCTTGTTGTCCCTGAAGGGGGTTCAGTTCTTTCCTTGTGCCAGAAAACACCCGGGTTTCTCTTTAAAGCCAGCAGTACTACTTTCAGCAATCTCACTTTTTCTAGCCTTGTCTGTCCTTCCCCATCCATCCCCTTCTCCCCTGGGCATCCGAATTTCCTTACAGGCAAATTACCATTCCCCTGCACATTTAACAAAAAATGCTGGCTGTCCCTGCCAGCACCCTCCTCCCCCATGGGACGCCTGCACTGCAGGGCAGTGCGGTCTCAGCAGGGTCCCCTTCCCACGGCCCAGTCCCAGAGGCTTTGGTGAGCGGGAGACAGGGTTCTGGAGCTAGTGTGACTTCCCCTCCTGTTTCCTTCCCCTGGTCAGATCCTGGTTCTGGAGTCGGTGCCAGACATTAACCTGCTGGATTACCTGCCGGAGATCCTGGATGGACTCTTCCAGATCCTGGGCGACAATGGCAAAGAGATTCGCAAAATGTGAGTGGAGTGAGGGGCAGGAAGCTGCTACCTGCTGCCACCCCTGGCTGTGCCCGTGTGCTTCATGCCCACAGACAGACAGCACAGGAGGGCAGGAAGTTAGCACTTTTTCCTGGCTCTTGTGCTTCTCGCTTTGAGGAGTCAAGAGCCCATCAATCCCCAGCATCTGAAAATGATCATGTGACAGGTCCAGAAGCCAAGCCGCCCTCTGGGTGGCTGACCCAGCACGGAAATGGGGCTGGTTGAGGCTTCTCCAGCCCTGGCTGACTCTCGCTGTTTCCACTTTCCTGTTCTTGTTTATAGGTGTGAGGTTGTTCTTGGAGAATTCTTAAAAGAAATTAAGAAGAACCCCTCCAGTGTGAAGTTTGCTGAGATGGCCAACATCCTGGTGATCCACTGCCAGACCACGGGTGAGTGTGGGGGGAGGGCCCACAGCCACGGCTGCCACTGCCACTGCCACTGCCACCTCCGCAGAAGCACCTTTCACCATCTCAGCTTCAGTGAAGGGGTAGGAGAGATTCCTGGAAAGAGTGTTAGCCAGTGTGACACCAGGCCCTGGGAGAGGTGGAGCGCCAGGTCTCTCAGAGGGAGGTCTGGGTTCTGTCACCGCAGAGGCACAGAGGTCCTTTCACCTGGTGTGTGTGGCCTCTGTGAAGTAAGATCTGGAGGTTTCCTTGCTGGCGAACTTGGCCTTAGCCCTGAGACTTGAAATGCATGGAGCTTGGGATTATGTATCTGTTCACTTCTGCTGAGTATCAAACCACCGCAAAACATCATTCCCTAAAACAACAGTCACTTACCATGAGTCTGTGGGTCACCTGAGTGGTTCCACTCACTTGGGCCAGGCTTGGCTGGGCTCAGTCAAGTACCTGCTTTAACTGTAGGGTTGCTGGAGTGAATGGGCCACAGTGGCCTCGCTCATGTCTGGCAGTTGTCTGGCTCATGGTATGCTGGGACCATGGGGACAGCACGTGTCTCATCGTCCAGCAGGCTAGCCTGGGCATGCTCATATGGTATCAGTGGGACTCCAAGACAGTAGAAGTGAGCAAGGCCTGTTGAGGCCTAGGCTTGAACCAGCCACATCATCACTTCCACCACATCCCATTGGCCAAAGAAGCAAGGCCAACCCAGATTCAAGGGCTGGAGAAGTTAATTCCACTTCTTGATGAGAGGAGGAGCAGAGTCCCAGTGCAGAGGGTCAGGGATGCAGCTGCCCTTACAGTCTAGCACAGGATTGTAGCTCTGTCCCAGCCTGTGTCTCCACCTTCGGAAGGCAAAGCACATAGGTAATAGAGTATTGGTGAGGCTGGAAGCCGTTAAGCGCTCGGGTTCCACAGGCCACCAGCCCCATCCCATGTGTATGGTCAGTGGGAGGGAGCACTCGGGTTGCGCGTGCTGGCCCCTCTGAACCCCCTGATTCCTCTTCCAGATGACCTCATCCAGCTGACAGCCATGTGCTGGATGCGGGAGTTCATCCAGTTGGCAGGCCGCGTCATGCTGCCCTACTCCTCTGGGATCCTGACTGCTGTCTTGCCCTGCCTGGCCTACGATGACCGCAAGAAAAGTATCCTTTGCTCTGGGAGAGAAGAATTGAGAGAAGCCCCAAAGGGATTATGAAGTTGAGGGACCCTGCACTGGGGGCTGGGGGCTCTCTTAGGATCCATCACACTTCCATAGTCCCTAGCAGCTTAGGAAAAAGAGGTGGAGCCAAACATGGATTGAGAAAGCCGGGGACCTGGGGTTGAACCTTGCCTGGTTACTTGCAGATCTGGAGCAGCTTTCCCGGGCCCCAAAGCTCCAACCCTCTGAGCCCACACTGCCCGACCTTGGGCTGGGGAAATCCCGTTGGTGGGAGGGTTTAGGAAGGGGTCCTAAGAGAAGAAATAGGCACATTTCACAGGGGCACCAGTATGGCAAGGAGAGCAGGGACTCAGTTCGGACAGCCTGTCTGCCTAACGTAGCCCTGAGACGACTGAGCTCCAGACTAGGAATACCAGGTTCAGAGAAGCCGCCTCTGGCTGGGACCACTCTATATTAACCCATTTTGTGTTGCTATAAAGGAATACGTGAGGCTGGGTAATTTATAAAGAAAAGGGGTTCCTTCAGCTCCTGGTTCTGCAGACTGTACAGGAGGCATGGTGCCAGCATCTGCTTGGCTTCTGGTGAGGCCTCAGGAAGCTTTTAGTCATGGCAGAGGCGGAGGGGAAGCCAGCAGGTCACATGGCAAGAGCGGGAGCAAGAGGGGTGGGAGGCTCTTTGAAAGAACCAGCCCCCACACAAATAATAATAGAGGGAGAACTCACCCAACTCACTCAGTACCATGGGGAGGGCACCAAGCCATTCGTGAGGGATCCACCCCCGTGACCCAAACCACTCCCACCAGGCCCCCCTTCCAACACTGGGAATCGCATTTCAGCAAGAGATTTGGAGGGACAGGCATCCAAACCAGATGATCTCCTTACATCAGTGGACTCAGGCATCAAAGAGGTGGCCAACGTGTGCAACCAGAGCCTGATGAAGCTGGTCACCCCCGAGGACGACGAGCCGGATGAGCTGAGACCCGGGCAGAGGCAGGCAGAGCCCGCCCCTGACGATGCCCTGCCAAAGCAGGAGGGCACAGCCAGTGGTGAGTAGACTCCACCCCTACCCCTCACCTCCTGTTGGGGGCCCGGGAAGCCAGAAGTCATGGGACTTGCCTTGGAGCCTCACTTAAGCAGCCAGGACATATATAATATGTCACTCACATAATTGTAGCAGCAACCCAGCGCAGTGGCAGCGGTGGTTATCCCCCGTTCTGCAGACAGGACACGGGGAAGCTGAGCAGCATGGCCACACACTCGCAGCTAGTGAAGGCTGGAACCGGATTGGAACCCAGGCAGGCTGTCTCCAGCAGCCATGATCTTAACCCTTACTGCCTCAAAGACCATGAAGGCTTTCCTTCATCTTTTTCCTGGGTTCAGCTATAGGAAATAGTTTTCAGGGCAGGAAGGTTTGAAGCATGGGAGGAGTACCAGGATTCAGCACTTGATTCTTGGCCGTAGACATCCAGCCACCCAGAAGCCTGGCTGCCTTTACCATGCGGGTCATTCTCAGGGTGGGAGGGTTAAGAAAGCTCTAGCTTCGATTGATTCTGTACTTGAAAATTCTATTGCCCAAATAAGTGCCTTTAAAAAGTGAAGTTGCTCTGCTCTCCTTTCAGACTCCTCTAACATAATTTTCTTGTTTACCTGTAAGGTAAAGAAAACCACATTATAGGAAACCGCATTTATGACTAGGCTGGGTAATCCCAGTACTTTGGGAGTCTGAGGCAATCTGCATGAACTCAGGAGTCTGAGACCAGCCTGGGCAACATGGCAAAACCCCATCTCTAAAAAAAAAATATTAATAAATTAGCCGGGTGTGGTGGTGCATGCCTATAGTCCCAGCTCCTCAGGAGGCTGAAGTGGGAGGATCACTTGAGCCCAGGAGCCCAGGAGGCAGAGGTTGCAGTGAGCTATGATCACACCGCTGTATTCCAACCCAGGCAACAGAGAAACACCCTGTCTCAAAACAAAACAAAAACACATTTATGCCGACTGGCATCTGGAATTTGACTCCAAATGTTATCTGGAACCCTGATGCTTTCATATTTCTTGGGTCTCTGTCCTCACCAAGAGGTCACTGATCAGCTTTGGGGTGATGTCCTCCTTTGCCGAAGCAGCCAGAGAATAAACTGAGGTATAACCTACTCAGATCTTTAAGGATAACAGAGTAAGGTTTGGAACCTGCCCACAGGAGCCAAAAGAATTGCTGAGAATTCTCCCATTGCCATTCATGTACTTTTCTTTTGTACAGCTGAGCAGAATGTCAGGCATGCATGCCCCACCTCCTCCCGTGGGTTTGGCTGGTAAAATCCAGCAGCCGTCCATGCTGGACCCATCTCAGGTGTCAGGTTACAGTTGTGCCAGCACAGCTATGAGCCAGAGCACCAAAACAGCTGGAGGCAGAGCAGCACTCAGCTGGAGCATTGGTGGTTCAGTGGTAGAATTCTCGCCTGCCACGCGGGAGGCCCGGGTTCGATTCCCGGCCAATGCAGCAGCTGCAAGCTTTTTGGCAGCTCCTGGAAAAAGAAAACTTGGAGAAGTAAGTTAACTTGGAGAGAGAAGCTAGTGCGGGCCTTCAAAGGGAGGAGCTTTTTTACTGGGAGAAACTGGAACACTCGGGGATACATATTTTATGACCTCTCACTGAAATATGAGTGTTTGATTTTTGTTTTCTAATTCTCATTTTAGAAAATTTGGAAAGGAGAGAAAAATGCAAAGAAACAAGACTATCCCCAACAGGCAATGAGTATTCAAATTTTGACGTATTTTTTCCAGTTTTTAGTATATACATAGTTAAGATCATAGAACTTACACAGCTTCACCTTCTGCTCTGTTTGAAGTTCACAGTGCCTCTTAAGCCATAGTCAGAAGATAGAGTAACAGTTGCCTGGGTTTGAAGAAAAGGAGAATTGGGACTGGCTACTCACAGATGCCTGGTTTCTTTTTGGGGTGATGGAGATGTTCTAGAATTAAATAGAGGTGATGGGTACACAGCTTCGTAAATGTGCTATACCTAGTTGAACACTGGAAAATGGTGAATTTTTTATGTGAAATCTTATATGAATTATATCTGAATTTAAAAAAAAAAAAAAAAAAAGGCAATGCCTATTCCTTTAAATTAGAACCCAACAGCCCCTGCCACCTTTCTGCTTATGTGGCAAGAAGTCGGGCCCACTGGAAAGGAACCACTCCATCCTGTGGGTCGTGGCCTCAACTAAAAACATCTCTGCCAGCTGGAGCATTGGTGGTTCAGTGGTAGAATTCTCGCCTGCCACGCGGGAGGCCCGGGTTCGATTCCCGGCCAATGCAGCCTGTCTACCTCTTTAGATGGTTTTCCTGAGCATTTTTTCACACAGCTGCTTGCCCAGGAGAGTATTACCCTAACCAGGATACATTCATGCTTCTTGGCTCTGAATTTTACTGCCTCATAAACAGCATTTCAGCAGATGAAAAGCACACTTTGTACTAGTTCCCAGAGAAGGTAACAGCTAATTTGGGGCCTTTACATCCACTCTCAGCCCAGCTTAGCTTGTAACTAACTAATCACTAGTCTTTTACCAAGGTGCCCAGGAGAAAGTCCCCGCCAGCCACAAGACAGAGATGGCTTTGCTGGTGAGGGACAGGTTCATCACAGCCTCTCCTGCTCGCTCTTCTCTCTCTGCTCCCTCTGTTCCCACCCGGTTCCACCTGGCTGGAGACAGGACCTCCTGCCTGGCCTTCCTTGTTTACTTGTGCTGATCTGGGACAGCACCACATTCCTCATGGCACACCTCCGGGCAAGAACCTTTGTGTGTGTGCACATTTGCACCCCTGCCCCACCCTCTGGATCTTCTCCCTCCTCCTCTAACCACAGGACTTCCAGTCAGGCAGCCCCTCATCTGTGCCTCTTCACTTACTCTGACTCCGCCTTGGCCTGCCACTTGGGGCCATCCACAGCACTGTGCCCTTTCCCTGGTTCTGAGTTCTTAGGGCACTTAGCGTGTCCAGCCTGGTCCTCTCCAGGACGTGTCCTGATTGTCTCAGGAATGGCAGCAGAGATTCTGGGGTCTGAACAACCTGCCTATGAGTCCTGCTGACTTTATATCTGTTCCCCTCAGACAGCTGCCTGCCCTTTCTAAGCCTCAGATTTCTTATTCATTAAGTAGGGTAACAATGGTAATACCTAACCTATACTATGGTTGTGTGTTTCAGACAAAATTTTTGCATGTAAATCACTTAGCACATGACAAACACTAACGGGTGCTTCAGTGGTTGTTTTAATACATGTTTATGGCTGGGCACGGTGACTCATGCCTGTAATCCCAGCACTTTGGGAGGCTGAGGCAGGCGGATCCTTTGAGGTCAAGAGTTCGAGACCAGCCTTGCCAACATGGTGAAACCCCATCTCTACTAAAAATACAAAAATTAGGGGCTGGACACGGTGGCTCACGCCTGTAATCCCAGCACTTTGGGAGGCCGAGGTGGGCGGATCACGAGGTCAGGAGTTCGAGACCAGCCTGGCCTGCATGGTGAAACCCCATCTCTACTAAAACAAAAAATTAGCCAGGCATAGTGGTGCACACCTATAGTCCCAGCTACTTGGGAGGCTGAGGCAGGAGAATTGCTTGAACCTGGAAGGTGGAGGTTGCAGTGAGCCGAGATCACACCATTGTAGCCTGGGCAACAGAGCAAGATTCCATCTCAAAAATAAAAAAAAACCTGGTAGAATTTTTTTAAACAAGGACCACAAGCAAAAATTATTAAAAAAAAAAAAAAAAAAGGCCGGGTGCAGTGGCTCACGCCTGTAATCCCAGCACTTTGGGAGGCTGAGGCGGGTGGATCACGAGGTCAGGAGATCGAGACCATCCTGGCTAACATGGTGAAACCCCATCTCTACTAAAAATACAAAAATATTAGCCAGGCGAGGTAGCGGGCGCCTGTAGTCCTAGCTACTCGGGAGGCTGAGGCGGGAGAATGGCGTGAACCTGGGAGGTGGAGCTTGCAGTGAGCCGAGATTGTGCCACTGCACTCCAGCCTGGGTGACAGAGCAAGACTCTGTCTCAAAAAAAACAGATTGAAACACACCATATTTAAATTAAAAGCTGAAGCTGGTGTGGTGGTACGTATCTTTAATCCCAGCTACTCAGGTTGCTGAGGCAGAAGGATACCTTGAGCCCAGGAATTTGAGTCCAGCCTGGGCAATATAGCGAGACCCCATCTCAAAACAAAATAAAATTGGTGTAACTGAAAAAAGGTTAAAAGTTACAAGGCAAGACCCAGACTGGGAGAAGATATTTGCAATGTATTTTGTCATTAAAGAGTTAGTATCCAAACACAAGAAAGAGCTCCTTTAAGTCAGAAAAAAATGGAAGAAAAACGTGAAAGTCCATGACAGGGCCATTAATCTTTTATGTAACAAATGGGCCAGGTGCTGTGGCTCATGCCTGTAATCCCAATACTTTGGGAGGTTGAGGCAGGAGGATTGCTTAAAGCCAGGAGTTCGAAACCAGCCTGGGCAACAAAGTGAGAGACCCTGTCCCTACAAAAATAGTAATTTTTAAAAATTAGCTGGGCGAGGTGGCACATACCTTTAGTCCCAACTACTTGGGAGGCTGAAGCAGGAGGATATCCTGAGCCCAGGAGCTTGAGGCTGCAGTGAGCCATGATCACGCCACTGCAGCTTGGGGGAAGAGAATGAGACCCCATTTCTTTTTTTTTTTTTTTTTTTTTTTTTTTTTTGAGACGGAGTCTCGCTCTGTCACCCGGGCTGGAGTGCAGTGGCCGGATCTCAGCTCACTGCAAGCTCCGCCTCCCGGGTTCACGCCATTCTCCTGCCTCAGCCTCCCGAGTAGCTGGGACCACAGGCGCCGCCACCTCGCCCGGCTAATTTTTTGTGTTTTTAGTAGAGACGGGGTTTCGCCGTGTTAGCCAGGATGGTCTCGATCTCCTGACCTTGTGATCCGCCCGTCTCGGCCTCCCAAAGTGCTGGGATTACAGGCTTGAGCCACCGCGCCCGGCCTATGAGACCCCATTTCTAAAAAACAAGATAAAAATGCTACCATGGCTCTTACGATATGGCGGGTGTTATTTTAAACACCTAACAAATGTTAGCTCTTTCATTGTCATAGCAAGCTTAGGGTATAGGTACTGTCATTACCCCATTGTACAGGTGAAGAAAGGGAAGCAAAGTCAAGTGACTTGCCCAAGGTCACACAGCTAGAAGGTAGGGGGAGTCAGGGCCCAAACCCAGGCCAAAAGGCTGCAGAGTCTCTGCCCACAAGCACCGTGTTAGGCTGCAGTTCTCTGAGGAGGGAATTCATACACAAGGGCAACAAAAGATGCTCCGTTTGGGAATTAGAGAATTGCAAAGAAAAGCAAGGTATCAGCCAGGCGCAGTGGCTCACACTGTAATCCCAGCACTTTGGGAGGCCGAGGTAGGTGGATCACAAGGTCAGGAGTTCAAGACCAGCCTGGCCAAGATGGTGAAACCCCATCTCTACTAAAAAATACAAAAAATTAGCTGGGCGCGGTGGCAGGCGCCTATGATGCCAGCTACTCGGGAGGCTGAGGCAGGAGAATCGCTTGAACTCGGAGGGCGAAGGTTGCAGTGAGCCAGGATCGTACCACTGCACTCTAGTCTGGGCAAGAGAGTGAGACTCCGTCTCAAAAAAAAAAAAGAAAAGAAAGGTATCTTTTTTACTCATCCAGTTGGCAAACGTAAAAGATTACTAATCACTTTGGGAGGCCAAGGTGGGTGGGTCACGAGGTCAGGAGATCAGGACCATCCTGGCCAATATGGTGGTGAAACTCCGTCTCTACTAAAAATATAAAAAATTAGCCAGGCACGGTGGCGGGTGCATGTAGTCCCAGCTACTCAGGAGGCTGAGGCAGGAGAATCACTTGAACCCAGGAGGCGGAGGTTGCAGTGAGCTGAGATTGTGCCACTGCACTCCAACCTGGCGACAGAGCAAGACTCCGTCTCAAAAAAAAAAGGATACTAATATTCCTGTGTGAGGCTTTAGAAGGGGTGACTGCTCTTCCGATTTGGAAATACATATAAATTGGTAGAACCTTCCTAAAGGACACTACCTATTAAAATAAGAAGTGCCCAATCCTTCCCCTCAGGAGTCCCACCCTGCATGGAAGCACAGGAGAGATGCAAGAGTGAAAATCAGGAGACAATCGAAATTAATTTGAGGCCAATTTCTGATGCCACATTATTTCATCTAAAAGATGAAATTTTTTTAGATGATATTTCTAAAAGATGCCCTCCAGGGGCATGGAGTCGTGGCTACTGTTCCAGTCTATCCTGCCCAGCTTTCCCCAGCTTTTCCTCACCTTTCCCCAGGCCCTGGTCTAGCAGACAGACCCCAGGCTGCCTGGGTCTTGGCACTAGGAGGACGAGCATCTCAGCGGGCCCAGTCCCCTGCCACGGCTGCCCTTGTCCCCTCTGAGCTGCATCCTGGGTCTACAGGGGACAGGCGGCAGTATGGACATGGAAATAAAGGCCCCCTTTACTAGGAGAAAAGTCTGTGGCCCGCACCTAGAGTAGCACTGCTCTAAGCCATAGGACAGAGTGAAAACTACACAAGTTGCAGAAAATACACTGTAATCCCATTTATGTTTACAAAATAAGAAGTAGGACAGCACAAGCCAGCGCAGGAGACTTGCCTACCCCGGGGAGCAGTGACCTGTAGGTAGAGAAAAGTAAGATTGAAGATTAAGGACAGAAAGAGGTTTTGCTTTGTGTTTGAAAATTTTAGAATGAGGATATATTTTACTTGTGTAATTTAAAACTTTTAAGAGGCCAAGCCTGGTGTCATTAGAACAACAATATAAATAATGATCGTTTTGATTTATAACCCACTGAATAACATCAATATCCGGGAGTCCATAATGACATAAATAATTGAATTAATTAATGATGGAGAAGAGACAGCTCTTCCTTACAGAAAACGTCAGTCAATACGCTGGGCATGATGGCTCACGCCTGTAATCCCAGCACTTTCAGAGGCCGAGGTGGGTGGATCACTTGAGGTCAGGAGTTTGACACCATCCTGGCCAACATGGTGAAACTAATAATACTAATATTAGTCTCTACTAATAATACAAAAAAAAAATTAGCCGGGCCTGGTGGTGCGCGACTGTAATCTCAGCTACTTGGGAGCCTGAGGCATGAGAATCATTTGAACCCGGGAGGCGGAGGTTGCAGTGAGCCAAGATCATGCCATTACACTTCATCCTGGGTGACAGAGTCAAACTGTGTCAAAAAAAAAAAAAAAAAAAAAAAAAAAGCGGGGGGAGAAAGGGGAGACGGGGAGAAAGAGAAAAAAGAAAATTCCAGTCAATAATGTAGGAAAAGGGGCAACAGAAATCACCATCAGGCAAATTCCGCAGTCATATTTGTAATAGGCAAGCTGCAGCCCTGAGTGCTGCGGTCAGTCACTGGGGACATGTTTGAGGGAAAACAGAATATTTGTCTAATCTCGAGTATTTTCCCCCAAGATGTTTATTAATTACAAACAGAAAAACAGTAACCTTACAGGGGAGAAACGCAGCAGGCTGCGTCAGGCGATGAGGTTAACGTCACCAGTAACGAGGCTAACAGACAACACGTGCCCCCGATAGGGTGCACTGAGGCACGGAACTTCCGTGACATCCCTCCAAAGATGCGCAACTCCCTACTCATGAGAAAACGTGAGACCAACCCAAACGGAGAGACATTTTGCAGAGTGACCAGTGCTTCAAAAGTGTCAAGTTTATGAAAGACACACAGATTGAGGGACTGTCACAGATTGGAGGAGACAAGGAAGACAGTTTAGCTAAATGCAGTGTGAGATCCTGGAACAAAAGGCCAGGAATGGAAAAACTCGTGATGTTCAAATTAGGGTAATCGTTTAGTTAATGGTATTGTATCGATGTTAATCTTCTGGTTTTGATCATTGAACTATGGGGCCGGGCGCAGTGGCTCACGCCTGTAATCCCAGCACTTTGGGAGGCTGAGGTGGGTGGATCACTTGAGCCCAGGAGTTTGAAACCAGCCTGGGTAACATGGCAAAACCCCATCTCTACTGAAAATACAAAAAAAAAATTATCCGGGCTTGATGCTGCATGCCTACAGTCCCAGCTACCCTGGAAGCTAAGGTAGGCTCAATCTCTTGAGCGCAGGAGGCAAAGATTACAGCGAGCCAACGTCGTGCCACTACACTCCACCTGGGCAACAGAGCCGAGACTCTATCTCAAAGAAAAAAAAAAAAGATAATTGAACTATGAGTATGTACAATGTTAGCATTAGGGGCAGCTAGCTGAAAGGTATAAAAAGAATTCTTTACTCTTTTTGCAACTTTTTTGTACATCTAAAATTACTTCACAACTACAAAATAGTATCAGGAGTCTGGAACTGCAGGACTACCAGCCCCCTCTTCCCTCCTCAGTGCAGTGAGAGCTGTGGCCAGTGCCTAGATGGGGGCTGAAGGCGGAACAGGATCCTACCAGCAGCTTTCCAGATCTAGAACATCTTGGCT
Source organism: Macaca mulatta (assembly GCF_049350105.2). Classification (NCBI taxonomy): domain Eukaryota; kingdom Metazoa; phylum Chordata; class Mammalia; order Primates; family Cercopithecidae; genus Macaca; species Macaca mulatta. The sequence continues at coordinate 69,079,870 of NC_133425.1, forward strand.
CTTTAGGAAACTTGATTAGATGCCAAAAGAAAAAGGTTGGCATTTTAAAGTTATTCCTTAACTTAGAAATATAAGTAGTCAATGCCAGGTATAGATGCTTTTCTACCCTGGGTTATATGACGGTAAGTTAAATACTAATGACAGGTATTGAGTTGGCTACTTGGAGGAAGACTCAGGCACAGACACAGTACAGTCACAGTCCTTTCCCCATAGTCATTTTTTAAGCCCTTTATTGAGAGAGAATTCATATACCACACAATTCACCCAACATCAAGTATACAATTCAGTGACTTTTATAGATTCACAGGGTTATGTAACCATCACCACAATCAATTTTAGAATGTTTTCCGTGTCCTTGAAAGAATCCCTTAGCCATTGTACCCTATTCCCCCATCTCCTCCAATCCTAGGCAGCCTCCAGTCCACTCTCTATATCCATAGGTTTGCCTGTTCTAAACACTTTCAAGAAAGGGAATCATGCAATATGTAGTCTTTTATGATTGGCTTCTTTCACTTAACACAATGTTTTTAAAGTTCATTCATGTTATGGCATGCATCAGTACTTCATCCCTTTTTATTGCCAAATAATAGTCCATTGTATGGCTATACCACACATTTATCCATTCGTCTGTTGATAGACATTTGGGTTGCTTCCGCTTTTTGGCTATTGTAGATAATGCAGATGTGAACATGATTGATGTACAAGGTTTCATGTGGCCATAAGTTTTCATTTCCCTTTGGTATATACCTAGGAGTGAGCTGCTGAGTCATGTGGTGACTCTATGTTTAGCCTTTGGAGGAATGGCCAAACTGTTCTCCAAAGCAGCTTGCACCATTTTACATTCCCACCAGCGATGTATGAGGGTTCCAGTTTCTCCACATCCTCATCAACACTTGCTATTATCTTTTAGCCATCCTGATGGGTGTACAGTAGTATCTTGTGGTTTTGATTTGCATTTTCCTGATAGCTAAGGACACTGGGTATCTGTCATTTCTGAGATTTGCCAGATGTGTTCAGCACTGGTGTCCCCTCCTTGTGAGATCACTGTGACTACAAACTTACAAGCTTGGGGACTATCGAGAATGACTGGGCATTGGGTTCTCAGGGCTCCAGAGCCATGGTCCTTTTGAAGAGCCTGAATCAAGGTATGGGGCTCTGGAGAGTTCTGTGTGTGCTTGTCACAGGGGTCTTGTTTATTCAAAAGACCCAACAGCCTTTCATGACCCCTTGTTCCTCTTCCTCTCCCAGGAGGTCCAGATGGTTCCTGTGACTCCAGCTTCAGTAGCAGCATCAGTGTCTTCACTGCAGCCAGGTAAGTGGCTTGTTTCAGCCAGAGGGTTTGTGGAAAGCAAGTGACCTAGATCTTTCCTGGATGCAGGAGACTACAGCAATGACCCAAAGCAAACCCTACTCGCGGCTGCTGCTTTTGGGACACCCTCGTATACAAAAGAGTTAATTGATGAGGGAATCTGAAGGACATTGAGCAAGCCCACCCCACCCAGGCTGGATGGATAGATAAGGTGGATTAGAAGCCATTGGGGGCCAGGCGTGATGGCTTACGCCTCTAATCCCAGCACTTCGGGAGGCCGAGGTAGGCAGATCGCTTGAGCTTGGGAGTTCAAGACCAGTCTGGGCAACATGGCGAGACCCTGTTTTTACTGAAAATACAAAATATTAGCTGGGCGTGGTGGCATGTGCCTGTGGTCCGAGCTAGTTGGGGAGGCTGAGGTGGGAGGATCACTTGAGCCAGAGCAGGGCAGAGGTTGAAGTGAGCTGAGATCACACCACTGTACTCTATCCTGGATAACAGAGTGAGACCATGTCTGGAAAAAAAAAAAAAAAAGAATGAAAGAATGAAAGAAAATGGATTGTTCTTACTTATTTTTAAATATTAAAAAAAAAGTAAGCTATTGGAGGTCAATAAACACAAGAAACGCAAGTTGTAATAATAAAAGTACAGCTAATACCGGTGACTGCAGTGAGACACTTAAAGTTGCCTTGACTTAGCACCGTCTGTTTGTCCAGGATGATATGAGGCCAACAAGACCGACAAGGGGAAGTCTGTTCAAGGACAGCCTGGAGCATGGGTGGTCATTAATCACATCCAAGATTAAGGATAAATCACAGGCCCCAGGAGCTGTTGTCCCTGTGGGCCCAGGTCAGCTGTAATGGTGCAGTCTTCCACATGGGGGCAGTGCAGGCCAGGCAGCAAAATAACTCTCTTCCTTGCAGCTCCCTCCATACTCCCTGCAAGGTGAGGGGACTCCCCGGGGAAGGCACTCTCACAGTTCCACCCTGGTCTGAGTCCCCTGGACTTGCCCCATGTCACTTTTTCTTTGGGTGACATTGGCATCTCTGGGGCTAGAGTGGATGGTGGATCTTATACAGGGGTTTCTTCCCCCTGAACTTGACAGTGAACCTGGGCCCTGGGAGAGCCAGTCACTCATGAAGAGAAAAGGTGCACTCTCCCCCAAGAGCTTCTCCCCACAGACCCCTAGCTAGGGTTCTTCCCTCGTCGATACCATTTGTGAACTTACCTCATCCCTCGACACCCTGAGCATGTTTTCCAAGCACGCAGGTGCAGCCGATGATGAAATGTGCCCCTACGAGCCCCTGCATGGATGGAGCAGATCAGTGAATGTCACCATTCTCTCGTGTTCATGTAGTCACACGTTCCAGTGCACCTGCCTGTGCTCACCCCTGCAGGCTCCAAGATAAGAGCTGGCCCCTGAGTGTGTCCCTGACCTTCATTCATTTACTCTAGTGGTGAGGCAGAGAAGCAGCCAGGAAGTTACTGGAAAGGGGAGCGACTGATGTGAGGGGTGAAGTTACTGGAAAGGGAGGGCCATGGTGCCTGAGCCCAGGCACTGAGAAGACTGGCTGGGAATAACAGCTAATGCCAGTCAACGCAGCCAGGCTTCCAGGGCCCCAGTGCAGTGCTAAACCTTCATATCGGATCCTTTAGCTTTGTCTGAGTCCCGTGGGGTCAGTAGTTTCATGGTAGGGACGAGAAGGGAGGGAAGCACAGGGGGCTGCTCTGTGGACAGTGGATCTAGGAGGGGCCTGGTGGATGCAGACCTGCTAGGGAGCTGTCACCATTGTCCCCATCAGAGGGGATGGGGGCTCAGGCTGGGGAGGAGCAGCATGTGGAGAAAGTTGGGTGGGTTTGGGCTCCGTGTTGAAGGTGGAACTGCAGAATTCACTGCTGGGTGGGATGGGGTAGGCAGGAGAGAGGTGAGGGAAAGACTGCCTTCTAGAAATTTCGTGTGAGCCAGACCCCGGCTATCCTGATGTCATTTGCACACCAGGGCTGGAAGGAAGAGCAGGTGTGGGTGGGGTGGTCAAGAGCTCTGTTCCAGGTGACTGAGCATCCCAGCAGGAGGGAGGCAGACTCAGGTACTGGGCCATGGAACTCGGGGAGTGGTCTGGACGGACACACAGGGACTGGTGTATCCTGCAGAGGGCTTAGCTTTTGCGCTGGAGGCTGTGGAGACAGTATCACAAGTGGGAATGGCAGGATCCGATCTGGGATTTAAAAGCCTCCCTCTGGCAGCCAAAAGCCTGTTGTAGACTTGTCTCTGTAATCTGGCCTATGAGGATTAAGGGGGAGGTCAGGGGAAGTCTAGGAGAAGGCAGAGGTAGGCTTAAGCCGTGGGCTGCAGAGGGGCACCACTGTCCACTGCCTCGCTGGGGAGACTGCGCTACCGTTGGCTGGGATGAGCCTACAGGAGCCCTCAGTTCTTGTGCCAAGGCCGGGGACCGCTAGACTGGAACCAGGGTTTTGGTTTATACCTCTCATTCAGAAGCCGATGCCAAATCCTACCTAAACTCCAAACCATCCTACCTAAAAAACCAAACAAGAACAAATGATCTAGTGCTTCCTGACTCCTGGTGACAGAGGTCCCCACGTGGCAGCTGCACAGTCAGCATCACCAGCTGTGCTCAAGAGGTGGGTGCCTTCAGAGTTGTAAAACCAGAGCCAAGATGCCCGGGCCCCAGCGCACCACCTTCTTCCCACAGCTGGTGTTAACAGTGAGACTGAGCTTGGACACAGGTGGGATGGTGCAGGGTCGCCAGATAGCCAGACCCACCCAGCCAGACTCTGTCACACACACACCAAAAAAATGCACATCCACATGAAATTCAGAATTCACTTTCATGGGTTCAAGGATCACCATGGAAGCAATCCTTGCATCCCAGATTTTTAATAAAAGATTTCTCATTTGGACCAAAACACAGGGAGAATTAACTGGCTAAACCTGAGAGCAGAAGCCTTCCTCTTCCCCCTCCCTCATCTCCCCTCTCCCTGCGATACTGGAGAAGCCCCTGGTGGCCCCAGGCTTAGCCACGGAAGAATGTCACCTGGAAAAGCAGCGGGTGACGACATGGCTGTAGTCTGGGTTCCTCCACCCTCCAGAGCATGGGAAATACATGGGAGGTGGAAAATTGGACTCCCCAGGGAGAGGTGGAAAGTGAAGGAAGCAGGATGGAGGAAGGATGCTTGCCAGCTCAGGAAAGGGTTAAGAGAGAAATGTCTCCACTGGGTGTGTTCTCTCTCCTGACTGCTCTGCCTGGTGGAGCCAACTGTCCGGATTCACGCCCTAACTCCAGCATGCCTGGCTGTGGCCTTGGGCAAGTAGCATGATTTCCCCCACCTCAGTTTCCTCATCTTTAAACTCAGTGTAATGATAGCACTGACCCCAAAGGGATATGGGACTTCAACGAGTTAAAGTATGTAAAGAACAGCCAGGCATGGTGGCTCACGCCTGTAATCCCAGCACTTTGGGAGGCGAAGGCAGGCTGGTTGCTTGAACCCAGGAGTTAGAGACCAGCCCAGGGCAACATGGTGAAAGCCCGTTTCTACAAAACATACAAAAATGAGCTGGGTGTGGTGGCACATTCCTGTAGTTCCAGCTACTCAGGAGGCTGAGCTGGAAGGATCATTTGAGCCCCGGAGCTCGAGGCTTCAGTGAGCCGTGATTGCACTACTGCACTCCTGCCTGGGTGACAGAGCAAGACCCCACTCCTGCCTGGGTGACAGAGCGAGACCCTGTCTCAATAATCATAATTTTTAAAAGCTTTTTAAGTGTGTCAAGAACATAGCATGGTGCCTGGGCCGCAGAAAGCACTTTACACATTTTAGCTACAATTGTTATTACAGGAACCTTGTTATTATCCCCATCTTACAAATGAGGAAACAGACCCAGAGAGGTTAACTTCTTGCCCAAAGTCACTCAACTAATTAGTAGCCAAGTTGGAATTCAAGCTAGATCTGTCTGACTCCAGAGCCCATGCATTCAACTTTATTAGTTGCAGTTGGAGAGTTCCAGAAGTTTTGCATTCGGCCTCCCTAACTCATTTGATTTAGTAGTTCTCAAACAAGTGTTGTATGAACAACCTCCACTATGATGCTCAGGCTGTTGCCAAGGGTCATGATGTCTTCAGTGACACCAGTTCTCCTGGTGTAGCTAGCTGCCGTGTAAATAAGCAGGCAGAAAGTTCTAGAAATCAGTATTTGCCAGCTTTTAGCCTCTGCTGATTGAAAAAAAAATCATAATTATCTGTATTTTAAAGAGCAAGTTCAATTTCAGAAGCAATTCTATTTTTAGATTTACCTTTCTTCTATTTTTAGATTTACCTTTCTTCTGATTTGATTAGAGATGTAACCCGAACACCGTAAAAAGTTAGACGTTACAGAAATGAAGTGCTGTCTCCCAGAGAGAACAACTGGAACTTCTTATTATTTATTGGTAGTATCAGAAGCTTTATTCAGTAAATCTATATTTTAATAGCCACAGCAGCGCCATGCATTTGGAAATTGGAGTGCGTGTATGTGTAAGACATTCATTATAAGATGTTTTATGAGAAAATGCTCCATGAAAATGGAATTTTGCAGACACCTTGAAATAACTCAGAAGCCCCCATGAGTGACTCGTCTAGACTTTTTGGAACTGACGCAGAAATGTCTTTTAAACTGAGTGAGCTCCCTCTGTTCTTGATGGGTAAGGTAAGCAAGGACAGCAGGGTGCTACCTCTCAGGCTCCGGCCCATCAGCTGGGGAACTGAGCACATCATGCAGTGTCCCCCTCTAGGAAGAGTACAGGGTCCCGGAGCCCCAGTTGCCCTGCTGAGCACGCGCAGAGCTCAGCAGCAGCAGCCAACCCGGCCCAGCAGAGCAGCTGGGAGCTGATGGCAGCTGGGATCTTGACCCTCCCTTTCCCAGGCACTCAGATCAGTCTGCCTGGTCCTCTAGGGTCTACCTGCTTCCCATGATCTCCACCTCCAGCCAGGCAAGGGAGGAAAAGCCCAGGGATAGTGTCTCCAGCCCAGGGAATGAGTGCTTGGTACATGGCCTCATGGTCTCAGATGGGTCCCGTACTGCCTCTGGACCTGGGCTTGCTCATCTGTGCCTTGAAGGATTGTGTTACCTGAACCGTGAGGTCCCTTTCAGTGATGAGGTTCCGGTTGGGTGCGGCGGGACTGCCTCAGCAGCAGCCTGAAGATGCCCCATACCTTCAGATTCACTGTGTTCAGGTGTTTGCTGTGGAGAAAGTCAGAGAATGCTAATACACGAAATGCTGCCAGTTCACATACCAGTTCCGTGACATGCTGCCATTCTTTGGCCCTGACACAGCACCACTTGCAGGACAGGCCCCATGGGCTGGCCAGCAGCATCTCCGGGCCACTGTGAGCCGCAGAGCTCGACTTGCGGAGGGGCCATCCAGCCCGGCGTCTTGGCTCTTTTGGATTCTGAGTGTGCCCTGCGCAGGTGGGGAGCACCAGGCTTTCCTCTGTCTCCCCTTCTTTTTCTTTTTTTTTTCTTTTTGGTACAGGGTCTTGCTCTGTCATCCAGGCTGGAGTACAGTGACACAGTCATAGCTCACATAGGTGAGCTGACAGCTGGGAGCTGGCAGCAGCTGGGATCTTGTAATCCTCCCACCTCAGCCTCCCGAGTGGCTGGGACCATAGGAGTGTGCCACCACACCCAGATAATTTTTTAAATTTTTCATAGAGACAGGGTCTTGCTGTGTTGCCCAGGCTGGTCTCAAACTCATGACCTCAAATCATCCTCCTGCCTCGGCCTCCCAAAGTGCTGGTATTTCAGGTGTGAGCCACTGTCTACCCTTCTGACTCGAAAATAAGCTGAAAAGTGTGTACTAATGTTCCACGGACACCTGGAGCTGCCAGGTATCCCCTGGGCTCAGAGGGGCTGGTCCACACAGGAGCTGCTGTTCTGCTGCTCCTCCCAGGAGACAGTGGAGGCGATGCCACCAGGGACTCTCTCGGAGCCTGCTGCCCTGGTCAGGAGGCTGTGCCATGTGGCAGATGAGATTATTCTGGAGTCAGACTGATCAGATCCAAAGTGCGGCCCCACCACTCCCTGGCCGTGTAGCCTTGGGCAGGTGACTTCACGTCTGTGTGCTTCAGTTCCCTCTTCTCTGAAATGGAGGTGGCGTGCCTTAGGTCATAAGGCTTTTTAAGGAGTGACATGAGGCTGTGTAGGAAAGCACCCAGCAGAGCGTTCTTTCACAACCGTCATGGCTGCCATTGTTATCACAGCTATTATTCCCCCAGAGGCTCAGACACACCACTGATCCTGTCCCGTGACGGTGGAGCAGGGGACCTGGTCATGGCACCGCCCTCCTCACCAGCAGCTCCAGGGCAGTCCCAGGTCTCCCAGGGAAACAAGGAAAAACAAGGCCGTCCTCCCAGGGGGTGCTGTTTCAGCTAAGCTTGTCGCAGTGATGGGCCAGGCTGGGGTCCTTGTGACACCCTGGACCCTGGCAGCCTACAGGTCCCTGTGGCTCCTGCTGAAAAGGGGCTCACTACAGACTTTGGGGCTCTCAGGGTCAGGAAAGACCTGGTTGGGGGTGGGGGTAGCTTCTGTTCACCTGCTTTGCATACGGCCTTGGGCTATAGGGAGGCATCTCTTCCACCACCAGGACACGAGACCAGAGGAGCTTCTCTAGCCCGGGAATTCTGCCGGCCCAAGAAGTATATGGAACAGAACGCAAGGGAAGGAGCCCTGCGGGAGGCCAGCCAGGACAGGAAAAAGAGGGACTGGGAGATAAAACAGTAAATGCTGGCCATCAGCTAAGGAAGTAGCTAGGAAACTGCCAGAGATGACAAGAAAACACTCAGAAAGTCCTGGCGTGGACTGCTATGTGGGCCTCTGCGGCAGCCACATGGCTACTGAGTGCCTGGTGGCTACTCTGAAGCGAGGTGCACCATAACCGTGAAATGCACACCAGGTCCCAAAGGCTTAGGACACAAAAGAGAATATGTTTTGTTGGGAATATTTATATTGACCGTTATATTGATTACATGTTAAGATGCTAATATTTTAGATACACTGGGTCAGTTAAAACATAGCATTGAAATTCACTTCACCTGTTTCTTTCTCCTTTTTAATTGCAAACTGGAAGATGTAAAATTATATCTGTGACTGGCGTTGTATTTCTCCGGGACAGTGGTCTTGAGAGAAACTAAGAGATTGACAGAGCCAGTGTTTACCACCCTAGACTCCTCTACCTGCGCAGTACTGTCCCCGTCTGTCTTAGGCTAGCAAAGATTTAAATGTTTCGGTATCCTCGGAAGACGCCAGGAACTTCCAGCCACCAGAGGATAGATGTGCCCACTCTTGCCCCTGAAACGTGCACCATGGGGATCATCAAACCATATTAAATAGCAATTCCTCTTAGCAATTACAGAGCGCAGAATCGTGCCCTTTAGGGATTCACATCAGATGAGCTTCAGAGAGGCTGCAGGCGAGTGAGGAAAGCACAGCCATCAGTTCCTGATGCAAATGAATAATTGAGCAGCCTAGAAATGCCACAGAAGAGACCATTTTATACCAGCACGGGACTGATCTGCTGGCCCAGATCCTCAGGAAATGCATCCCCTGGCCTGCACCTGTCGGCACCGTTTGGGAAGTACAGTGCAGTGCCTTGGTAGGAAGGGAGCCCCTCCCCGACATCCTGAGGTTTTTCTACCCATGCTGCCCCCACCTTGAAAACCTGTGCCAGGGAGCAGTGCTTTGGGCAGAAAACCAACTCATAGCCTCCCAGCAGCACCCGCCGTCCTGCAGGCTGCTTAGCAGGACTTTGGGGACCTGCAGGGCTTCAGTCCACAGAAGCCAGGGGGCTTCCTGTGCCCACCAGAACACAAGTACATCCTGAACAGTATCAGTTTCTCATAGGCAGAGGCTCTGTCACCCCTTCCGCAATGCAAAGGAGCACATTTTGGTCTCAACTCTCAAGGCGTCTCTCTTAGATACCTTGGGGCAGGGTACAGTGACAAGGCACAATGACAAGCCTTGATCCCTGACCTCACTCGAGAAACATCCTTCAGGTGGCCGGTGAAGGGCCTGGTGGAGGTCAACAGTTATTATCGGGACCTTCCCTCATATAGTCTGGACCTGGTGGTTTTGTTTTTTTCAAGAAAGGGTCTGAACTTAATGCCCTGAGCCTGGTCAGGTCAGCTCAGTGACTCGGAGAGGGTTTCTCCTCCTGTACAAGCCAGGCTGGTGCTGGAGAAAGAAAAGGAAAAGTGAGTGGGAGCCCAGCAGACCGGTCCTCATCCCCTAAACATGGTTATCATGGTTCCAACCTAGCAGCAACCTCCAAACTCCTTTGGAAAGGGAGAGAGAGAAGCCCCCTTCAAACGCCCAAGGTGGGCCGAGCTGGGCTGGTGGGAGACCAGCAAGGATGTGTGGGATCGGGTCATCCCTGACCCCCGAACCCCCCAGACAGTGGTTAGCAGTGTGTGGTTCAGGATATGCAGGCCCAGGGTGGTGCCATGACTCCGTGGGAGAGGGCTATGGTGGGCGTCACCTCTGCTCTCCCTCCCGGTCTTACCCACAGCACTGAAAGAGCCCCAGTGACCCTTCACCTCGACGGGATCGTGCAGGTCCTGAACTGCCACCTCAGTGACACGGCCATTGGGATGATGACCAGGATTGCAGTTCTCAAGTGGCTCTACCACCTCTACATCAAAACTCCTCGGAAGGTGAGCCCCGGGCCCCTCCAAGCCAGGGGCCTCTTCCGGGTCCGCCTTGGTTTTCCAGGGCCTGCCCATGGTTAGTAGCATTTTGGTCATTGCACTTCTAAGGAAACCCTGGCTGGCAGAGAAGTGACAGGTGCTGCAAGGAGCCCTCGTTGTGTCGGGGAGGGAAGTGGTCTGTGCAGACCAGCGGGACACTGCACCGAGCACAGACCTGGGGTGAAGGGAGCGCTCACAGGCACCCCTGCTTCTCTGCTCTCCAGATGTTCCGGCACACGGACAGCCTCTTTCCCATTCTACTGCAGACGCTATCGGATGAATCGGATGAGGTAGGTCACCAACGCCACCCGTCCTTATGGACCATCGGCTGCCCTGCATCCCCTTGTTAGTGACTGATGGGCTCTTAGAGCTGAGATATGCTTATTTTGGTGCAGTGCATCCTTCCTAGAGGTAAAGCTGTGTTTAATACACACTTTGGGGCCAGGCGCAGTGGCTCACACCTGTAATCCCAGCACTCTGGGAGGCCAAGGCGGGTGGATCACTTGAGGCCAGGAGTTTGAGATCAGCCTGGCCAACATGGTGAAACCCTGTCTCTACTCAAAATACAAAAATTAACCAGGCATGGTGGTGCACACCTGTACTCCCAGGTGCTCAGGAGGTTGAGGTGGAAGAATTGCTTGAACTCAGGAGGCAGAGGTTGCAGTGAGCCAAGATCGTGCCACCGCACTCCCGCCTGGCGACAGAGTGAGACCCTGTCAAAAAAAAAAAAAAAAAAAACCTCACTTTAGGACTGAGGACTCATCTGTAGACCCTTCTGGAGCACATGGGCAGGGCGTCAGTGAGGGAGGCAGCAGAGGGCAGGCAGGGAGCTTGGCTTGGGGTCAGGCTGCCCAAAGGCAAGACACTTAGTATCTCCGCATCTCAGCATGTCAGTTTTCCTCTGTTCAGTGAGGGCAGTAACCAGAGGGGGATGTGAGAGGAAAATGATCCATGTAAAATGCTTAGCACTGGGCCAGGCTCCTGCTGCACACTCAGTGTTGGTTGTGTTACTCATTTCAGCTGGACTCCATTATGACCTCTAGTTTGAAATTGGACCCTTAAGCTTTGCCTTTTTGGGGCCACCAAGAGCTGCTGGTACAGAGGGAAAGGCTGACCCAGATCCCAGGCAGCAGGAGTGAGCCCTCTGAGAAAGCTAGAGTAGTACAGAGGCTGGCCTGGGAGGTGGAGGGGGCACCTGGGTCTTCCTGTCATCTGGGCGAGAGTCTGCCCCAGCCACACACACCTTTCCACACACCATTCTCAGCCATGCCCATTGTGTGGTGTTCCTTTACGGGGTTCCCCTGCCTCCCAGCCAAGCGGCAGGATTTGCAGTCGTGCGTGCCCATTGCACGGCAGCATCCCATCCCTCCATCCATACCAGCCCTACAGGTGGCATCTCAGATGCTGACGGTCCAAGCTGAGCATCAGCCCACTTTCCTCTTCTAAGCTCCAAGGCACTGTGAGCTGTGGGCAGAGCTGTATCTCCATGAGGCAGCCAGCTCATGAATCAACAGACCGGCCCACGCTGCAGAGCAGACAAGGCTAGGTGGGGGGACTGGGAAGGGGGCTATTGCTCACCATTCTCCATGGAGGGAGGCTCCTCGGTCTTCCCTAGGCTGGTGCCAGGCTTGTGGGGGGCCCGGGCAGCTGTCTTGCAGCCTGAATTTGCTTTCCTGAACCTGGGCTGAAGAGAGAAATGGACAGGCAGGTATCAGCCTCTAGGTCCTCTGAGGTTTTCTGTATTACCAGAAAAATCCAAAACAGATGGTCTGTGAGTATGCCCTTGGCCTATCTTGCCTACCCCCCCCCGCCCCCATGCACACACACACACACACCCCCTCTCTTCCTGCGCCACCCCCTGCAGTGCGAGGCCCAGGTGGACGTGGCCCCGTTCTGCCTGCAAGTTGGGAGTGACTCACTGCACAGTCACAGCCCTCATTTCAATACAAAAAGGAAGAGCAGGACTTTGCTGATTGGTTCCTTCCCCAGGACTTCACTGGAAGCAGCTGAGTTTTCAGTCCTTTAAATTGAGTTGTTTAATCCCATCCAGCTTTCTGTGCTTGAAATTGGTTTTTGTGTGCGTGTGCATTTAAAGGGAGCGGGCGGAGATGCAGTCCATTAAACAGCGCTCTTCAGGCTGCGGCTGTGGAAACTCGATTTGCTGAAGTGCCAAATGTTATCAGGGCTTTGGGGCACGTCTTGTGGGCCTGCACTGGGGAGGGCATGGAAGCCGCTCTGGGGGACAGTTGAGGGGTACCATAACAGCGCTGAAGAGCCCCTGCTTCCCCTTCTCTCTAGAGGAGGGATTTGGGGACCTTATTCATCAGCGGTGAGTCCTGATTCTACGCCATCCTGGTTCCTTTCCAGAATCACATTCCTAAGTGTCCCCTGTTTAATCTTTGGTGAGCCTGAGGGTGTGCTGTGTACTTGGCAATGGGAATACAGCCATGAACAAGACAAAGCCCATCTTCTCCTGAAACTTCCTTTCTAGGATATCTAGAAAGTACCCTCTAGGGATTTTTCAAACATTTCCAAACAGCCCTGATCTCGAATTGGAGCTCCCTGGGATTCAAGACTATGAAAGCCTGTTTGGTCAAGCAGGAACACAGCCAGACAGGCAGGTCCCCTCCTACTGAAGTCCTCACTCATGGACGTTAACCTCAATGCTCCCTCCGAAGGCTCTCACATCCAGCTAGGCAGCCCCGCAGCCCAGATTGTCGTGGAAGATTCTTAATTGTAGGAAGTCATTACCATGGGAGGAACCATGCTAGACCCTTTACCTGTGTCTGTAGAACCCTCACGGCGGTTCTCACTTCCGTTCTGCAGTTCAAAAAAACTAAGGCCTGAGGGGGTCACGTGACCTGTGCTGCACCCAGCTAGGAGGTGATGGAGCTGAAACCCAGGGCCAGATCTGTTTGACACCAAAGCCTGGGACCTTAACAGCTTCCTCATCAAGCCCAAGTCTCGCCCAGCATGCTCCCAGCCCTTGTCAGCAGCAGGAGGCAAGCTTGGGTGTGGTTGTATCTTCTTCCTCATTTCCTCATGATTTCACCAGGGGAAGGTTTTGTGGTCTTCTTCTCTTGTTCCAGAAGTTCTTGAGTGTGGAGAGGTGTATGTGTTTTTTGTTGTTTTTATGGTTTTTGTTTTTGTTTTTTGAGATGGAATCTCACTCTGTCACCCAGGCTGGAGTGCAGTGGTGTGATGTCGGCTCACTGCAACCTCCACCTCCTGGGTTCAAGCAGTCCTCCTGCCTCAGCCTCCCAAGTAGCTGGGATTACAGGCATGTGCCACCACACCTGGCTAACTTTTTGCATTTTTAGTAGAGACAGGCTTTCACCATGTTGGCCAGGCTGGTCTCAAACTCATGACCTCAAGTGATCTGCCTGCCTCGGCTTCCCAAAGTGCTGGGATTACAGGCATGAGCCACCATGCCCAGCCGGTAAGTGTACTTTGAAAAAGCTCCCCCTTCAGCCCCCAGATCCTTCGTCCACTTTTCTTATTGATCTGTAGCAACTCTTTGTATATTTGGGACATTCACTTTGTCATCTGTGTTGCAAATGTCTTGCTCTCCCAGGACGGTTGTGATAAACCTGCATGCTCCTGCCTCTCGCTGAGAGCCACTGCTCTCAGGGGACAGTGTGCTCAGGTGTTCGTGATGCAAGAGCTGGCCCGGCGGAGCCTGAGACCCAGCTCTGCCGCCACCACTATCTCTCTCAGTCCCACAGGCGCATGGCCTCGCTGGGGTGTCTTGTCTGCCATTGTTCTTCAGTTCCACTGAGTGACACCTCATTAGTCTCCGCCCTCTGGCATCCTCAGTTGTTTCTGCCTTCCCATTATACAAGATAAGTGGCTGTTTCCTCAGCACCGCCTGCTCCTTGCAGACGTTATCTGAAAATCCCTTTTGTCAAAAAGAATTTGCAGGTGTCTAATTAATATTCCTGGCACTGGAGTAGAAATCCTCCCATAGCTAGAGATCCAGTTGTTTTTTAAGTGAAAATGTGACCCTGATTTCCACAGTGTAGAATGCAGGGTACATGCTCACTGCAGCCTGCTGGGTCCCTCTTTGGGAGGTGGGCCTGCTGCTTCCCCTGCCCAGAAGATGCCAGTGGTTGGCTGCCTGGCAGCCGCCATACTTCCTGAGTGAGTTCTGCCTGTCAGATGGCCATACCCCCACCTGTGAGTGTCCACGGGAAGGGGGTCCTCTCCGTGGTCCCGATGGTGGCACCTCAGGTAGTCCACAACTCCTAGGCCCAGCTGCCTCCCTGCCTGCATTTAGAACTCTCAGGGTGATCACAGTCTCCAGAAAAACCTGGAAGGATGTCTATTCACCTCTGAGTGAATGTGAACGTCCCAGACAGGCGGCCATGACCCCGGCTTGAATCCTAGCTCTAAACCTTCCTTGCCAGGGACGCTGGCCAAGGAGTTTACCCTCCCTGGGCCTGTGAAAAGGGGCTAATGATGTCTACACCTGCCTCATAGGTGTATTTAAAGAGAAAGTGTAACCCCCTCCACCCAGATCCCGGCGCATTGTAACGACCTGTCTGTCGTTACAAGTATGTTTGGGGGAGCTTGGCGTCTGGCTGTGGTGAACTTCCCCACCCAGGAGCCAGGCTCTTTCTCAGTCCTGTGAGCCATCTCAATGTCCTTCAATAACGCTTTAGAGTCTTTTTTTGGAGGTTTTATTCACTTGTGATGAATACTCTCAGTGTTTTGTAATTTCGATGTGATTCTGAACGACTTCCCTCTCTGGTTCTTCCTTCCCTGCCCAGGTGACACTGAGGCCTGGTGGTTAAGAGCACGGGCTTTGGGTTCAGGAAGTCTAGGAGTCCACCCCGGGCTCTGCCACTTGATGGTTGGTAACCTAGCCTCTCAGCTTTAGGTTCCTTATTTATAAACAGAAAATAATAATGGAAGTTTGCTCCCAGGTTTGTTATAAGGATGAAATGAGATCATGAATGTTAAATGTTCAGCTCGGGACCCAGCACACATAAACCTGCGATAAGCAATAGCTCCTCCGACGCAGGAGGTCATTTCTCTAAAGGGCCTGGAGATGCACATTGAGATCAGGGCAGTGGGCTCCACGTCTGCTGCAGGTCCTCCCTGCCTCCACTTCAGTGGCAAAAGTCGGGACAGAGGCTGCTCTCTGTTTTCCTGCCCGTCTCTAGAGGGCAGAGGACCTCAGAGGTGTTTGAGGGACTTGAGTTCTATTTTGAGGTCATAGAAAGGCAGACGAGGACACAGTGGGCCGCAGGACTGGCCTCCTGTACATTTCTGTCCCCTCCCATCCTCCCTTCTCCAGCCTCCCCAGCACTCCTGGGCCGAGGCTGCCCAGAGCAGGAGCGAGGCTGCATTCAGCACGAGCCGCACTCATCAGAGCCCCATTGTCAGCAAGTTCACAGTGCCGCTTCCCTGACTCGCCAGCGGAAGGGCTCCAGCTGGCCGCCCTGGGTCCAGGGAGAGGAGGAGAAATGGCGTCGTCAGCAGAGGACCTGCATCGGAGCCTCCACAGCCACAAAAGCAAAACCTTTGAGATCCAGAAGGCATGCCCTGCAGGGTTCAGTCACCAGCATGAACTGTTTTCTTTGCAGTTGGGCCTGCAGAGACAGTCTCCCCAGAGTCTTCCCAGCGTCTCAGAGCCAGGTGTCCTTAACACTTTGGAGAAGAGTCTTAACCCAGGAGGAACTCCTCTCTTCCCCTCCCGTAGCTTTAGAGTAACAGAAAACTTGCTGATGGGAGTCTGTGGCTTTTGTGACTAGTGTAGATGCAGAGAAAAGAAACGAGAACCACCTTTCTGGAAAATTTGGAAAGTAGGATTCTGAGGACAGTATTCATGGCAGTGGTAGCGTTTCTAGTTTGGGAACCCACTCACTGCATGAAGAACATGGGCCACCCGTCACACCCACTGTGGCACGGCCGTGACTCAGGAGGAAAGGATGGTAGGGTAAGGTCTAGGGAGTGATGTAAGGGCATCTGAAAGGGGCTTTTGTTGTAAGTTTCTTAAGGTACACACCATGGGGACAGCGATGTCCCAGCTCTGCTGAGTTCTGAGGGGAGAGGACTGGGGCACCTTGAGGGGCTCCTCACTCTGGTGGCAGATGCCCTATCCAGCCCTCCTTGGTCTCGGGCCTCTCAGCCCCTCACCAGCGGGGTAGGCGCTAGGAAGCACCCCCCGCCATGCCTAGACTGTATTTTAAGGTGTGATTTGCTTTGTTAGGGGAGGAAGGGGAGAGTTCGTTTGTTTCCATGGTGCAGGTCCCAGGAGAAATGGATTGGAAAAACTCAGGAGGTTCTCACATCTGAAAGGAGAGCGCTCACTGGGGCCAGGCCGAGTCGCCAGAAAGAGAAATAGATCGGGGCTCGCCTAGGAGCCCAGAGGAGTGGCCCAGCTTGGGCTGGCAGTGCCACTGCAGCTGCCACACCTGCCTGCAGCCTCAGCCCAGCCCAGAGCAGGGCAGAGCTGGGGTGAAGCTGCCTGGCTTCCTGCCTCAGGGCAGAAGCAGCCCTGTGTGTCACTCCAGCATGCCCCTTTCCTTCTCCATCCTCATGCCACCCGGTCCACAGACGTACTCCCTTACCTTATCCTTCCCAAGCAGTCCTTGTCACTGTGGTCTGGTGGGTCGGCCAGCTGGGTCCCAGAGCTCATCTGCCTGCTTTAAAGGGATTTAATTCTTGCTGACAGGGACTTTGGCCTGGGGTCCCACCTCGGGGAAGGCCCAAACCCCAGAGCAGTGCTGTGAGGAATGGTGGGAGGAAGCAGAGTGCCCCTAGGTTCCCAGGTGGCTGGGTTTGCTCTCTCCCGTCCCCCAGAGGGAGGGCCTGCTACTGCCGTCCTCAGTGTCTACCCCAAAATGGGGCTTCCACTGAAGAGGCCCCTTCATTTGAGGGCAGCTTAGAGAGCCAATGACGGCCCCTCCACCACCCCCACTGTGGCTTTCTTGAGGAACCATGGTGGGTCATGTGTCAACCCCTCGTGTCAGTAGAAGGAAACTGGGAGGAAGAGAGGGCACCAGCTGAAGTCTGGGGGGTTTGTGCCCCGCTCTGAGCGCGTTGCATCTGTGTCTTAATTAATCCACATGGCGGTCCAGGAGTGATCTCAGTTATCCCGAGGTGTGAGGAGGATCACTTGCCCAAGGGTACACGGTCAGCAGCCGGAACTGACAGTCAAGTCTGTCTGATTCCGGAGCATCTAAAACCCCACACAAGGTGTCACCTCACTGCAGAGCAGGGACCCAGCCCAGGGTAGAGGCACTGCCTTATCCAGGCCCAGGCCCTCCACTGACCCAATGGGGTTTTGTCCTCGGCTGGCCTTCAGTTCTAGATGCACCTTCTCCCTCTGTGCATTTAACTCTGACCTCATTCTCCTGTACCTTCCCAGGCCCCGTGGGCTGTCCCTGGCTGCTCACTGACCCGGTGGCCCCCAGCTCCCCTCCAGGGCTCAGTCCAGAAGCCCTCTCCATCTTCCATGTGGCTGATTTTCTCCCAGAAGAGCTGAGGCCAGTGGCCAGGCCTGCTGCAGGGTGGTGTGGAAGCCGCCTGGGTGTGGATCAGGTGGGCCGGCCTCTGCCCCCACGCTGCCCAGCTCTTCACGGGACCAGGCAGGTCACACGACACTGCCTCACCTCAGTTTTCTTCCCAGAGTGCTGGGGTTGGACTGGATGGTTTGAGATCCCTTCCAGCCCTGAAGCTGTGTGGTCCTGACTCCGCTGCCTGGAATACTAATGCTGCCTGCTTAGAAGCGGACAGTCTTCCCTAAGAACAGGACTTGTTTTTCCTCCTTAGATTCTTGCCTCAGTGTTCACTTCCCTCCAGTTTTCATTCCATCCACTCCCCAAAACAAACAAAAACACCGCTCTACCCCCACCTCAGTTCCACAGATATCTTTAAAATCAGATCACGCAGTAAGATACAACCTCAGCCCAGAGAACGGAGGGGTACCGTGTCGGTGCCCAAAGAACTTGACTACTCTTGCAAGAGCCCAGCCTGCTGGGAAAGAGGAGCTGGGTGGGCACTGATGGCAGGGCCCAGGGACCCTCTTCCTGAGGCACCCTCCCCGGGCCCTGCCGAGGGCGGGGAACACTGCCGTCTGTCACCTTTCCCCACGGTTGTCCCTGCAGCTTCTTTTGGGGGCTTCTGAGAGCAAGCAAGAGGGAGTCATGGGCCAGGGAGAAGAGCCACTACCAGCCAGCAAAACAGCTAGACTGTAGTCACGGTCCTGGGCCTTCTTCCTCAGGGACACCTGGGCCCCAGGCCCAGCAGAGGTACTGGCAGCCATCGTTGGGAGTTCAGGGAGTACTGTGGTCTTCTAAAATGAGGCTTGGCAGCAAGTTGTTGCTAGGGAAGAGAGGGGAACAGCAAGGTAACAGTCCCAGGTCTATACCCACCGAGAGGGCCTCTGCCCACCCCTCATTCTTCCAGATTTTCCCACCTTGTGGTTTCAGTGCCCACAGCAGCCACCCCAGAGTACAGGAGGACCCACAGTAGGTGCAGCCAGCCTCGCCGCCTCCTTCCAGGGAAGACGGGCTGTGTGCTAGGAGGGTTTGAGTATTTACCTCTCCACATTCCTTGCCCTGGACAGATGGACCAGTGAGGACTCAGAGCTGGGCACAGTAACTGGTGTGAGTGGATTGGGGACCAGGAGGGTGCTGCCTAGCTCCTGGTGAAGGCAGAGGTTGGGCTGAGAAGTGTGGTGGAAAGGGAGGCTGCTCTCCCAGCAGCAGGGCCTCTGGGGTGGGAGGAACCCCACAAAGGGGAGCCAGCCCAGCCAGCCTTTCCCTGAGGCAGGAATGGGTGCTCTCGCTCACACCTCCTAGAGCCAAGCGGCAGGGCGACTTGCCTGCAGGGCTGAGTACACTGTCCAGCCCCAGCTCAAACACACAGCAGAACCATGTAAACCAGGACTGTCACCAGAATTCCCTGGAGCTTTTAAATTCCAGCTGCTTGGACCTCACTCTGGCCTTCCTCAGTTATCCCTCAAGCAGAGCCTGGGTGCCCAGGGGCTGGTATTTTTCACATGCTCCCTGGTGGGTTTGGTGCACGTCTCTGGTTGGGAGCACAGATACAGACCAGCATGAGATCTTGCTTGGAGACTGCAGGCCATATGCCCCCAGCTCTCAGCCCTGGTGCCCTCTCTATGCAGCCCTAGGCGAGGCAGCCAAGCCAGGGCCCCCAGTTTTCAGCCCACTTAGCGTTCCTGCGTCCTCAGAGGCCAAAATTTCTTCCAAGGCTGAATCAGCTGGATTTCCCAGGCACCTCCCTGTTGGCAAGTCACAAGGACCACAGACTGGGTGGGAGCTTGGGTGAGCCCAGGTGAGCCCAGAGATGTAGAGGACTGGGACCGTCCCCCCACTGCTAATGAGATCAACCCTTTTCACACTGGCTTGCTCTGTTCCACACCCTGTGCTTGGCCCCCTGTGAGTGATCTTAGTTCATCTTCATGATCAGACAACCCTGTGAAGGTTTGTTTTCCCCATTTCCCCCAAGAGGAAACTGGAGAAGTTAAGTAACTTGGGCCAGATCTCACTTATATGCTCCGTGAAGCCTCGTTTATCTGTCCATCTGTCTCTCTCTCTCTCTCACACACACACACACACACAATGTGCACATACACACACATACACACCCTCCTCCTGCACATCAAGGCTGGGCCAGGTTCCCTCTGTGTCTTTATGTCCCCCCATCCACTCAGACCCTCTCCTAGCCCTAATCCCTCTCCATCATGGCCCGTTGGCTGGGAGCTCTGTGAGGACAGTCTGTTCAGCCCACAGTAGGTGCTCAGAAACATCCTCTGACAATGTGAACAAATAGGAGGTTGACTGGATGAGGAGCTCATCTCCTTGGACGTGCCCCACATCTGGGGCCTGCCCTGCTGCTTTGGGCCCTCCCACAGCAGATTGGAATCGAGGCCTATGGGGCAGAGCCTGCATCCTTAGCTTGGGGGCTGTGTGTAGCTTGCAAGTAAACCAGAAAGAAGCGGGTCCCTGGAGGGAGGCAGGAGCCTTCTCCTGGCTGCCGTGGCCCCTGGGTTCATCTCTTGGTAACAGAGCCATAGCGGGTATGAGTGGGCACCACTCTCGTGCTGCCCTCAGTGCAGCAGGCACCACCCCGTTCCCTGCCTAGCTCATGGGGAAAATTTATAACCCTGGGAATGCAGCCTCTGGGTCAGGGCCCAGGATGATGCAAGTGAGCAATGGCTGGAATCAGCTGGAAGGAGAGGAGACCTTGGAATGGGTGGGAGAGAAGATGGAGGTCAGGGATCTGGTCTCAAAGGTATCTTACCCGAGGCTGGCCTTTCTTTTCTCCTTTACCCTAAGACGGATGGCCACTAGAGTATTCTCAGCTGCCAGACCCACACTGTGCTGTCACTATTAATCAGTGGAACCTAACAGTCAGCGTTAGGCACTGGCCTCTGGCATATGTGGCACAGTGCTGGGCACTGAAGGGAAGGTGGCAGAATGTTTAAACAGAACGCTGCCCTCATCCCCAAGGGCTTGTGTTCAAAGTCACGCAACACAAACGGAGATTTATGATTTTTTTTTTTTAGGTTGCTTTTGCTTTACCAAGACAAAACATTTTCTATCAGGATAGTTTTGTCAATGGGAAATAAAATAGGTCTAGGCCTAAGTAGTGCTGCTTTCCCACCACCAAATCTAAGCGTTCTTTTAGGCAACACTTTCCTTCCTCGTGGCAGAAGGCAGGGCTGCTGTGACCCCGTGCAGACTAGGGCGTGTCTCAGAATGCCACCCCTTTCCCACGCCGGGGCCAGGGCCTGATTGCTGCCTTCTGCAGCTCATGTTTACTCTGTGTCCAGGGTGGAGGCCTCTGGCCCCGGTGCCAGCTTGTGCCAGTGCCTTCTTCCATGCTCTCAGCAGTGGGAGCCCTACTGTCCTTCCCATGACTCCCCCAGGGGACCCTTCCTGGATACAGCAGCCCGGCTTCCTAGGGTGAGCTCTCTGGCCGATGCCCCTAAACCAGGGCAGCAAGAGCCATTCCTTATGTGGTCAGGGACTGAGGAGGCTTGGCCAGCCAGGCTGCACCCCTCACGAACGATGGAGCCAGGCTCCTGCTTGGAGTGAAGCAGAGGACCCCAGGGTTTTCCAGGAGTGCCTGACCTCAAGGCCTGTGTACTTCACATCAGCTCCCCTTCACAAGAAGTAGCAGCTGGACCTGACCCAGATCTCAGGCAAGGCCCCTGCGACCTGACCGCTCCAGGCAGGAGCATCAGATAACCCTTGGCAGTGGCCTGCACTGGCCAGACCTCAGCTTCCAAGGCCTTTAGACTGAATTCACCTCTCCCCACCAGTACCAAGTGTGTCCATCGGAAACATTCTTGCAGCGTCTTCCTGGCCAGGCCTGGAGAGGGCCCAGCTTGGGGATTTCCTGTCAACACAAGAAGGTTTCCCTCTTCAGGAGCTAGAACGCTGAGTCATTTGACTCCTAGGGCCTCATCAGCCGACCAGTGGCCTGTGTGAACCTTTGACCAAGTTTCTTAAGGATCAGTGGGTAGAGTGAAGTAGGCGGCCTCTCCTTCCATGCTCCTTGGCAGGAGCTGCTCCGAGCCATCCATCTTCCATTTCCTGTCCAGTGCTGGAGGTCAGCAAGTATTTATTCATTTCAGACTGAGTGCCTTGCCCTGGGACTTTATGTTCAGGAATCTTGGTAGGAGGTGAGAACGGGCCTCCCAGCCTCGACACTTGACTTTGCAAAGCTGGTGTCCAGTTCCCAGCTGTTCCCAGGATGGTAAAAGGAGCCGCTGCAGCACCCTGGGGAGAGTGAGAGCTGGGAACCTTCCATGCCGAGGTCTCTCAGGGCTGCTCTGGGACCAGGTGGTGGGACAATGAGTGCCCAGACGGACCAACCAGAGAAGAAGGGGAGCAGCCACCATCCCAGAGAGACTAGGCTTCACCTGCTAGAATGCAGTGGGGCAACAGCCTGTGGTGGCCCCACCCAGATACTCACCCTCCTGCCACATTGAAATATGCCCTTTGCTGGTACAAAGTCACCGCCGTGGAAGGCAAGAAGCCGTCTCCCCTCAGCCTGAGCCCCCGCCCACAGCTGCTTTGTGAGATGCTGCCCACACCCAGGTGCCACCAACCCTGACCCTTTCACTCCACCGATGGCCAGCTCACTCCACTCCGAAACCAGGGGCCTGCTGATGGGCCTTCCCCACCCCCGCCTGTCACCATGGTAACGGCAGGCGCTCCTGCTCCTGCAGAATATTGCTTTCTTGTAACCTCCCTCCCTCCCTCTCTTTCCTCCCTTCTTTCTCTCACACAAAAAGAAAGCACAAGTGTTTTATATTCATTTTGCAAAAAAGCTGTGTAGCGCATACTAATTGGTGTGGCTTCCTCCCGCTTTCTTTGAGCCTTTTCTCATCGTCAGAGCCAGGACTACAGGCCCAGCCAGCCTGCTCACTGGAAGGAGAACTAGGTCTGTTTTCCTGGAGGCTGAAGCAGGAGTGGCCTAGCAGCGTGTCTTTAGCTCTGGGGCCTTTCCTCCAGGCTTGAGAGGGGCACACAGTAAGCCAGGCCACTGAGATCGCCTTCTCCTCCCGGAGCTTTCTGCCTGTACACCAAGGATTGTAGGGTCTCCAGGTGGCTAGAGCACCAAAACTCTGGCCCAGCACAGAGGCTCAAAGCCAGGTGCAGCTGGAAGAGCAGCTCCCCACGTTCTCTGTTGCTGGGTCCCAGACCCCCTGTTGAGGTTGCCTCCCAGGGCCTTCCTTTCACCAGGGCCTCTCTTCCACCCCAGGCAGAGACAAGAGTCCTGGCCAAGGTCTGCATCAAGATTGGTGCTCCAGAGCCTCAAGGTCACACCCTGGGCTGAGTCAGGTTTGCTAGCAACTGGGAGCGAAGCAGCAGCCAGACTGGAGGGACACAGAAGCCGGGTATCAGCCGACTCCCTACACCCCAGGCTCCACCTCAAGCCATTCCTTGCCCTCCATCTGGGTGGCCCCTTCTCACCTCTAGGAGGCTGAAGGAAGATGGGGATGCTGTTTCGGGGTCCTGCGTTATTTAAGGGACTGGAGGGGTGCTGTGTGTCTGTGTGCACAAGCGCACACAGTGTCGTCCCAGGCAGGGCTGTGGGCTTTTTGCCAGCCTCTGGGGACCAGAGACAAATCCTATGATATGTAAGCACAGGAGGAGTGGCTGGGATTACTGAAGGAACCTGTAGACAACATTTCCGGCTTTAATTGTGCAATTGAAGTGTAATTTGCATTCATTTGCCATTTGGTGTTAAACTTTCTAAAATAAGAGAATTGAAAATGTAAAATATGCGGCTTTGCTGGCTGTGCTCTACAGTGGGGTGGGAGGCAGTAGTACTGAGGTGGGCTAAGCACATTCTCTGCAGGGGAGAAAGCGGGGTCGGAAGCCCTTGGTGTGGGCACTGCTGTCCGTGCTCAGTCACTAAGCCTGGGCCGGGGAACAGCTCAGCTGTGGGACCTGAAATCTTGGAATGGAAGTGGTGAGCCAGCCTTTCTTGTGTGCCTGCTTTTCGTGCTTTGCACATCAACTATCTCTTATAACCTTCACAACAGCCTGGCAAGGTCCAATCTCAATTGTGCATATGAGGAAACCGAGGCTCCCATCCTCTGCAAAATGAAGTTCAGACTTCTTTGTCTATGTCATGAGCTCTTTTTTGGTTTATGGTTTTTTGTTTTTGTTTTTGTTTTTGAGACAGAGTCTCACTCTGTCGCCCAGACTGGAGTGAAGTAGTGCGATCTCAGCTCACTACAGCCTCTGCTCAAGCAATTCTCCTGCCTCAGCCTCCTGAGTTGCTAGGATTACAGATTCGCACCACCACACCCAACTAATTTTTGTATTTTTAGTAGAGAGAGTGTTTTGCCATGTTCACCAGGCTGGTCTTGAACTCCTGACATCAAGTGATCCGCCTGCCTCGGCCTCCCAAAGTGCTGGGATTACAGGTGTGAGCGACTGCACCTGGCCTTGTGTCATGAGCTCTTGAAGGTCTGGCCCTGCCTACCACTTTGGCCTGATTTCTGGCCATACCCTCACCTCTGGCCCCATTCCCCACTCTGGAGCTGGCCCCAAAGCCTAGTTTCCTGGAATGTGCCACGTGGTTCTGCATCCATGAATAGCTTATGCTAGGTAAGAGAATGCTTTGAATGCCATTCTCGAATGCCTTTCTCTCCCTTCTCACTCCCTTGGCCAACTCATGCTCAACTACTTCCAGAGCTTCCTGGCTCCCCTCAGGCATCATCACAGGGACCCTGGCACCCGCCCTGTATCATCAGTAAATGCTCACTGCCTGACTCCTCCGGGAGTCTGTGACCTCACTGAAGGCAGAGCCTGGCCTGTCTGGCCTTGTGTCTCTTATAGCCAGCACAGGACCAGCTCACAGCAGCTGCTCAGTAGCTGTCTGGAAAGGGAGCGTTGTGTGGTTGAAGTTAACTGGTCCAGGGTCAGGATTGGATGTCAGGACTGTCTGACCACGGCACCCTGTGTAGTGTTATCAGCAGGCTCGGGTTTGGGGACCAGAGCTGGGTTTGAGGTGGACTCACTGTTACCTTGAGCAAGTGACTGTCCAAGTCTCAGATCCCTTGTGTGTATCATGTGAGGTGAGACTGGTGACAAGTAAGGGCATTCATTGTGGCCGGGAGCGAGGACAGCCTGCTCTGCTGGCCCTGGAGCCACTCAAGGGGTGGAAACAACCTTGCACAGGCCAGGCCTCTTGGTGGATTTTTCCAGGCCTCCTTTCCAACAGGGAAATAGGTACCTGCTGGATACCCAGCATGAATCAGTTTGTCCGCATGGCACAGGGATCTTGCCGAGGGCTGGCCTGGCCCCAGCCGCCCCGCTGGCTCACACTTTTCTCCTCACTTCCTCCCTTGCTGCACGTGACCACCAGTGTTGGCTGCCCAGAGGCATGTGCCTCTGTCCCCTTGCACAGACAGACCGGGGTGGGATGGGCAGCATGGGGGCGGGGGGCGAAGTGATGTAGAGAGACACAGGTTGCCTCCTCATGCTCCTCCTCTCCCCTGGATCAGGCGAGGGACCCCGGGGAGTGGGTGAGACCCTACCACCTCGGGCTGCGGGCAGAGCAAGAGCAGATGGGTTAGGAATTAGGTTGCTGATTTGGGGTTTTGTCCCCCCACCCCCCCTTTTTTTTTTTTTTTAAATAAGATGGAGTCTTGCCCTGTCGCCCAGGCTGGAGTGCAGTGGCGCGATCTCAGCTCGCTGCAAGCTCTGCCTCCCAGGTTCACGCCATTCTCCTGCCTCAGCCTCCCGAGTAGCTGTGACTACAGGCGCCCACCACCACACCCGGCTAATTTTTTGTATTTTTAGTAGAGATGGGGTTTCACCGTGTTAGCCAGGATGGTCTTGATCTCCTGACTTCGTGATCCTCCCACCTCAGCCTCCCAAAGTGCTGGGATTACAAGCGTGAGCCACCGCGCCTGGCCTGTCCCCCTTTTTTTTTGTACAACTCACATACCATAAAATTCATAAAAACGACTCTATTAGTATTTTGACAAGATTATACAACCATCACTACTAATTCCAGAACATTTTCATGACCCCAGAAAGATGCCCTATACATACCCTGCACCCATTAGGAGTCACTCCGCATGCCTCCCTCCCCACAGCCCCTGGCAACCACAAATCCACCCTCTGTCTATGTGGATCTCCTGTTAATGGAGTCGTCATACAGGGTGTGGACTTTGTGACTGACTTCTCAGCAGGTTTTTTCAAGGTTCATCCACGTGTAGCAGGTACTTCATTTCTTTTTATTAGCAAATAATATTCCCTGGTGTGGATGTGCCACGTTCCATCTCTTCGTGTCTCCACTGCAGGGCCTTTGGGTTATTTCCATTTTCTAGCTATTAGGAAAAATGCCGCCGTGAGCGTTTATATACAAGTTTGATGTGCACAGACATTTGCGGTTCTCTTGGTAACTGCCTAGGAGTGGGCGTATACCTATGGCAGCTCTCTGGGTAACTGAGGAGCTGTTGGCTTGACTCTTGCTCGCTGTTTAATTTTGGGTGAGTCATTCCCCCACCCTCCCCCCAACTCCATTTCCTGGTCTCAAGTCCCCTCCCTGGCCATGCTTGGACAGTCAAGCAAGCATTGGGGTGCGTGGCCTCTGTACATCCTGCCGTGGCAGGTGTGCAGGGGCTGAATCGGGCAGGACCGCGGCGTCATATATTGCTGTGCCAGTTGCCCATCCTGGCTTCTGCCCTGTGTCTTTCTTCTGTGGCTGAAGCAAAGAATCCCTGGAGGCTCTGTCCTCAGTGGGAGCAGAGGCCTTGGCCCTCCCTGCTTCTAGACTGAGACCCGCCCAGGGATCCCCGGCTCCTGGCCTGGGTGCAGGAGCACCCCTTGCTTCTGCCATATGACTGGGCTGTATGGCAGCCATGTGTCTCAGCCACGTGGATTCATCAGCTCTCCATTCTGTGTGCCAGGCCATGGGCAGGGGTGGCTGTGACTCACCTATACAGCCCCAGAATCCAGCACAGCCACTGGCACAGAGCAGGGGCTCAGGGGCCCACAGACATCCCAGTCTCCATGAGTGGGAGAGGGACAAAGGGAAGTACAGAGTTGGACAGTAGGAGGCGGGTCTGTGAGAGTGAGCACCAGCTCCTGCCTGGATGAGGCTGGGAGATTGCGTGCCAACACGTGACACTGTTTGAAGACTGAGGGGCGGGAATGGGTGAGCAAGCAAAGGGGTTCCCGGCCAGGTGTGCCAGGGCTGGCCTAGAGGAACCAAGAGGAGAAGTGACAATTGGGCAGTGTGGGGGAGGCACTGGCACTGTGTTTGCATTGACAGGAACGGCTTTCAAGGGGGTAGGCCTTATCTTGTTTGTTTTCGAGATAAAATTTGCCCTTTTGAAGCATAGAATTCACTGGCTTTTCGTATATTCACAAGCTTTTTGCAACCATCCCCCCAGTCTAATTCCAGAACATTTTAATCCCTCAGTAGGAGCCCTACAGTGCTAACCTTATCTTGTATTCCCATATTCCAGCCACCTGGCCAGTCTTGGCCCATGTGGCCCTGCCCATCAGGCTCTGACCCACTTCCCCTGGTCTAGGGCTGAAGCCCCTACTTGCTGTGGTTATTCTTGGCCTGGGCTCAGAATAGCCCAGGAAGAGACGCAGGCAACCACCCATTCAACTGATGTTTGTTGGGCATCTGCTGGGCACAGGGCAGTCCGGAGATACACCTTTTGGGGGGACAGGCACAGTCCCTAGCCCAGAGCAAGAGAGGAATGAGGGGCAGAAAGAGCAGGCGACCACCTGCAGTGTGAGGAGTTCCCTTCAGGACAAGCACAGCCAGCAGAAGGTGGCCAGGAAGCCTCAGCAGTCCCTGGGGCAGGTACACACACACACACACACACACACAGGGCCCCCGCCCCTTTCCCTACTGCCCATTGCAGCAGAGTGGTGGGCTGGACTTTGCCACCATGCCAGCTCTTGGTGCCAGGCAAAGATGGGTGCTGTGCGAGGAGAGGCAGCTTCTAAGGATACAGGGGCTGTAGAGCAACCCTGGGGACATTGTGACACAGCGCTGACCTGCACTCACACTCAGCGCTGGCCCCACGCCCTCCTCTGCCTCTGTCTCAGAAGAACTCAGCAGGCAGGTGGTCAGGCTGGGGCCTTGCCCCACCCAAATCTGTGCAGGGACACTTTAGAGCCACCGAGGACCACCTGACGTGTCCGGACATTAGGAAGTCCTTTACCTTGGAGACCAGAGTAGCATGCCACATGTGGAGGGCCCTTTAGGGTCTGCAGTGGCCTGGTGTCACCTCTGCAGAAGAAGCTGTTCTGTGGCCTGATGGTGGGTGGGGCCGTGGCTGCTCCACACAGTGGACACAGTGGAACATGGCCTGGAGGGCACTTTGGGAGTCTTGTGCAGCCTGGGGGCCTTTAAATGCACACTGTGCAGACAACACCCTGCTTCCTGAGTCCTGTGACTCGCAGGGACCCTCAGAACCCTGTTCAAGGGACCCAAGAGGAGAGGGATCATGAGGAAGCTGACTCACTGAACCTCGGATTCCAGTTTCCTTCCCCCAGAGGCCCCATTCATTGCAGTCTGTGTTCCCTTCGATCTGGATCCTTTGTTTCACTTTTCTGAGCATGCCCCAGCTGTGGCCTTAGTGGCTCTTCCCAGCCTGCTGTCATCTGCAGACCCCTCCCCACCTCTGCAGGTGGCTCTGTGCCACCCACCGCACCTCTGCCCAGGTCAGCACAGCTTGCAGTGGAGAGCTCATCCCTGCCGCCCTGCTTCTCTCCCCAGGTGATCCTGAAGGACCTGGAGGTGCTGGCAGAAATCGCTTCCTCCCCTGCAGGCCAGACGGATGACCCAGGGCCCCTCGATGGCCCTGACCTCCGGGCCAGCCACTCAGAGCTCCAGGTGCCCACCCCCGGCAGAGCCGGCCTACTGAACACCTCCGGTAAGTCTTCTCCTGAAGGTTCCAGCCTCAGGGGCCTTAGTGCCAGTGCCGGTCTTGGGCTGGACCACGGCGGTCCTTTGGGTTGTTGCTCAGGAGCTCTGGAGCTCGGCCAGGATGTGAGGGGTCTGTGGGTTGCTACTGGCAATCTCCCACCTCAAGAGCCCCCAGAGGCAGGCAGCTCTCGTCCTCTAGCAGCCTCCAGAGACCCTCACAGGACTTTCTTCACATCTCCCTGCACCTTTGATGCCTTTGAGCCACTGACTAAACATAAAACCTTCTGGGTCGGCTGCTGGTCTCTCTGCCTGGGCAGCACCTCTCCAGTCTGGTATCCAGGGGCTTCGGTCTTGGCGTCTCACAGGTGGAATACTAGGTGGCCATTCCCTTTCTCTCTGAGAAACTAAAAATAGTGGCAGGCAGCACAGGCAGGAGACGGCATTATTCTCACAGGCTGTTTCTGGGCAGTCCTTGGAAGTAAAGGTGGCTATAGCATCCCTAGCGCTCGTCCCTCAGTCCCTTCCAGATGACAGGGACTCTCCTCCCTGGGCCCTGGCAGACGCCACTTCCCTCTGGCGATGCAGTCCTGGAAAATACCTGGGGATACAGTTGGTAGGAAAGTTCCCAGTGAATCTCAGGTGTCTCCATGGGGGTCTCTGTCCTTTGTGTCTGGAATTTACTCCTTCCCGTGGGTTCGTGGTCTCGCTGACTTCAAGAATGAAGCTACAGACCTTCGCAGTGAGTGTTACAGCTCTTAAAGGTGTTGTGGACCCAAAGAGTGAGCAGCAGCAAGATTTATTGTGAAGAATGAAAGATCAAAGCTTCTTTGTTTGGAAGGGGACCCAAGAGGGTTGCTGCTGCTGGCTCGGCCAGCTTTTATTCCCTTATTTGGCCCTGCCCATGTCCTGCTGATTGGTCCATTTTACAGAGCACTGATTGGTCCATTTTACAGAGTGCTGATTGGTGCATTTACAATCCTTTAGCTAGACACAGAGGGCTGATTGGTGCATTTTTACAGAGTGCTGATTGGTGCATTTACAATCCTTTGGCTAGACCCAGTGCTGATTGGTGTGTTTTTACAGAGTGCTGATTGGTGCATTTACAATCCTTTAGCTAGACACAGTGCTGATTGGTGTGTTTACAGTCCTTTAGCTAGACACACAGTGCTGATTGGTTTGTTTTTACAGAGTGTTGATTGGTGCATTTACAATCCTTTAGCTATACACAGAGCGCTGATTGGTGTGTTTACAGTCCTCTACCTAGACTGAAAAGTTCTCCAAGTCCCCTCTCGACCCAGGAAGTCCAGCTGGCTTCACCTCTCACTTTGATGCAGCCTCATGCGTCATAGAGGTTTAGGGGCCTTGCAGCCTCAGCCTCCCCTCACAGCCCAGCTGTGCTGGTCTCAGCTTGAGAGTACCTCCTTGGCCTCAGTGGGAGGCGCCCCAGCCCTGTTTGGTGCTGAGACAAGGCCCAGTGCCTGAGAAGTTCAAGGGGCGGCCAGAGCCCCGCAGGCCTGCCTGTGCCCCAGGACATGCCAGGTCAAGTCATAGAAGGCCCATGTGGGGCCTTGCCCAGGAGTCCAGTTCTAGGCAGTCAGTGGCCGTGAACTGACACCAAGGGAAAGAACACCAAGGGAAGTGGTTCCCACATCCTGACCCTGGGACCCCTGCTGGGACTCCCACCCTCTATCCCTCAGCAAGCAAGTCCATTCTCCATCCTGTGTCCCCAAGTCAGCACATGGGGACCAACCTTAAGTCCTTGGGACAGATGGCAGGAATGCCAGAGGTGGAGTGTGGGGGCCCAGCGAAGGGGATGGACAAGGAAGAGAGAAGAGAGAGCTCTTCCTTAGGAAGGGAGGGTCTGGTGGGGAGGAGCAGCAAGAACTGACCGGAAGACGGGCAGTAGCCAAGAGGAGACATCCTGCAGGGAGGAGGCCCAGGCAGAGGAGCCCTGGGGGTGCGCCCTCAGCTCTCCCTCCCCAGGAAGCAGGCGCCACAGCCTCTTCTCTCCTTCTCAAATTGGCAGCAGCAGAGAACTTGAAGGCAGCACAGCCTTGTGACAGGGCCAGGACACCCAGGCCTCCCAGGCCGTCTGTGACCTGTCTTCCCTGTGTTTTATCTCTTCCTCCCGGGCACAGAGAAGTTGATGACTGTGATTTGGGCTCCTGCTCATGGAAGGAGGACCAGGAAACTGCTGAGGGCAGCCGGGGCTGGAGGGAGTAGGATATGTGCCCTGGGGGAGCAGAGCCTGACCCAGGGGGTCCCTGGCAGGCCCTGCAGCATCAAGCCCTTTGCACTGCTCGGGCACCAGGGCCGGGGGCACTATATGGCAGGGCACTCTGAACCCCAGCTCCTGGCCATGCCAAGATGGGCGGGCCGTGAACGAGGCTACGGCAGTAGAGACTCTTGCCCCAGCTCACCGAGGCTGTCAGATTAGCTCACATCAGCCAGGGACTCACTCGGAATTCATAGAAAAACAGCAAAGCATGCCAGATGGAAGAAACTCCGTCCTGGAAAGAACACCAAGGAAGTGCCTGCAGCCAGTCACACTTCTTGCTTCAAGAATCCACAGCCAAGGAGCAGTGGGGGCTGCGGGAGGAGAATCCACAACTCTGTGGGCCAGGAGCTCTTAACCTGAGTCTCACGTGTGGGCCTCAAGGCTCCAAGCAGATCCACGTGTGTGCACATGCGTATGTCCACAGCTGGCATCAGATTTTACAAATGGGGCCATGATTTTAAAAGGTCAGCTCAAACCAGTAAGAGAACAGCCGAGGAAGCCAGAGCATGCCCTGCCCCCCTCTCCCACCTCCACTGCCCTGGAGGGCATGCGCCAGGCACTGAGGGTGTGTGGGGTGGTGCTGAGGTCAGAAGGCAAGCAGGAAGTGCACACTCAATCCCTCCACGAGCTGCTCCTTCCCAGACTGCTTCTCAGGCATGCAAGGGGCTCGTTCTGTCTGTTTCCATCTGGCCATGCACATGGACAAGACTGTGAAGCCATACCCTCTTCCTGTTTGGATTCTGCCTGCCTCTGGCTCTCCAGGGCGCAGCCCTGAGAACTTGGAGAACTTGGAGGCAGCAGTGCTGTGTCCGTGTAGGGAGATTGCCCCAAAGGCACGAAGGGACTGTCTGGAAAGCCTCAGAGGCAGGGAGCCTAGCAAAGATGAAGTTGGTGGCATCTGTAGGGAACCAAATGGCGCGGATCACACACAGCAGTGGAGAAGCAAGCCCATCACACGCCTGGGTAGCTGCTGTGTTGGCCTAAATGCACCACAGCCGTGGTTCCCAAGGCCCCCCGAGGCAGAGTCACCCACATGGGATTTTCCTCTCGCCTGTCCTAGCATAAACATCTCCCCCTCCCTCGCAGAGCGGTGAAGGCAGAGGCTTCTCCCACCCTGCCTCCCTCATTCCTGACCTGTGCAGAGCCCCAGCATGGGGGAGAGAATGGCCTGGGGGCAAACAGGATGGGGAGCGGCCTGGGTGGGCAGCTCTGGAGGAAGCTGGCTGAGGGACACCACGCTTTCCTGTCTCCCACCCTTGGGGTCTCCTGTGTCTCCTCCTTTTGTATTTCCTGTCTCCACTCAGGGGAGTCTGCGGAGGTCCTGCTGGCTCTGGGGACAGGGATGTCAAACAGGCCCGTGGGCCTGCCATACCCTGAGCCTATGCAGAAAGCTTCAAAGGACAGAGGAGGCCTCTGGGATCAGCCCTTTGTTAGAGACATGCCTGGACTCCCGGGGCCTGGACATCTCTGCTGCCAGAGAGGATGCAGCCAGGCCTGGGGAGACCCAATCAGCCTTTAGGATCCTTGGCCGTGCACAGCAGTGTGTCAGTCTGAGGCCAAAGGTCACCCTAGGACTGATGTTCACCCCTAAAACCCAGTCTTCCCTGACTTTGCCTGCCACGGGGCCCATTGCTGCTGGGATAAAAACCATTCATGTCGCCAGCCACGTTGGCTCACTCCTATAATCCCAACACTTTGGGAGCCTAAGGCAGATGGATCACCTGAGGTCAGGAGTTTGAGACCACCCTGGCCAACATGGTGAAACCCCACCTCTACTGAAAATACAAAATTTAGCCAGGCATGGTGGTGCATGCCTGTAATCCCAGCTACTCAAGAGGCTGAGGCAGGAGAATCACTTGAACCCAGCAGGTGGAGGTTGCAGTGAGCCGAGATCGCACCACTGCATTCCAGCCTGGGCAACAGAGCAAGACTACATCTCAAAAAAAAATAAAACAAAATAACTTCATGTCAGTATACCTTGCGGGGCTCAGTGGCCCAAGGTATTTTTACCCCTGACTCTGAAAATGGGTAATAATGACATGTTCTTATTTGGTTTCATTCTTTGTAGCCCAGGACAGTCTATTGTAGCCAAATGTCAGCAGCATCTTCATGTCACCAGACAGAAACAAGTTCTAGCAGAAAGCCAGAAAGCCATTTTCCCCAGTAATCACGGCAGCAATCATCATGGCTGCCAGAGCAGGCTGAGGTCACATTAGGCCCTGCCCTGCTCTGAGCACTCACATGTGCTGACTTTTTGGGTGAGCCCCTGGGCTCCTCGCAGCAGCTCTGAGAGGCCAGCACTGTGTCATTCCCCACTTCTTTGGGCCAGGAGCCTGGCCCGAGAGCCCACACTTCTCACCCTCCTCTCAGGAATCCCACCTGTACCAGGCACTGGAAGCTTCCACGGCCAGAGGGGAGGAGGAGAGGGGCCAGGCCATGGCCACAGCCTGGCAGTGATGGGGGCATGTCTCCTCTCTTCACAGTGACTTCAGAGACCCCTTCCTGGCCTCAGGTCACGGCAGTGCCTCATCTCTTGTCTTTTGCTGCCAGAGGGATCTAGGTTCACAGCCCTGCTCTGCCCATCCGTCCTATAACTTTGGACAAGGGTCCTACCTCACTGCCACCTCTTTCCTCTCTATAAACCATGTGCTGGGGCACCTGGGGACTCTGTGAGCTCCCACATGGCAAGGGCTAAGCTAAATGCTCCCTGAACGTGAAGGGGGCCTTTGCTTATATCCTGGTTATTACAGGCCAGTGCAGAGGGCCCCTCTGGGAGGCTTCCCTGGAGAGCCCAGCTTCTCCTGCCCCTCTGTTCCAACCCACTTGCTTGTCTCAGGCTGCCTGGGTGGGTGGCGGAGTTCACATTGCTCCCTCCTGGCTGTGACCTCTTAGAACCCCTGCTGAAAGTGCAGATGGAGGCTCCTCAGCGTCGCCCAGTGCTGGGTGATTTGTGTGATCAGCTCAGTTTGAATAGCAGCATGGCAGGCCACAAAGGCCAAGTTTACGCATCCCAGAATTCCTGGCACCAGGTGCCCAGTAAGGGTCAGTGCCCATTTTTGAAAGTTCAATAAAATAATGGAAGGCAGGGACACCAATCACCTGAGCCTGAGGCCCCTCTGGCACTGCTGCCCAGAACGGCATCCTCTCATGCCTGTGCTGCCAGGCCCTCCCTTGTCCAGGTGGAAGCCCCAGCAGTCCAGCCCTCCTGCCCCTGGGAGCCTTCCTCTGCACCCTCTCCTCACTGCCCTTGGCCCCAGCCCTCACCCTGCAGCAACAGCTGTTTCCCGGTGGCAGACTGCTATGTGACCTCTCCACTGCCGCGTCAGCTGGAAGTCCCCTCTGGGCCTTGCTGTGTCCCATCAGCTTCTCTCTCGCTCTGACCTGAGCAGCTGCAAAGTCTCCTGGCTATGGTTGATGCCTGCAGCACTCCTGTCCTGCTGACCCAGGCCGGCCCACAGATGAGAAAGTGATCGTCCCTTGGGTGGGTTCCCAAGATGATGCCATTGCGGCGGCCTTTGTCCACGTAACTCTGCACCCCCTCCAGTTCTGCAGACTCTACACCCCCAAGACCCTGCTAAGCCTCCCTTTCTCCCAGCCACTTGATTCTGGGGGGAAGCTGCCCCTTCCCCACCCTGTCCTCTTGGTTCCATACGAGCCTCTCCATCACCCACCCCTTCCGTGGACTACTTCCTGTGCCAAGCACGACTTGATGCTCTTTAGCCCTGCCTGGTTCGCTGGAGAGGAGCTGGCCTTGGAGAAGGCGGCGCTGCCTCCCCTCCCCTGCTAGTCAGCGACAGGGCCTGGATCTGATGTGGTCCCTTGGACTCTGGGTGCCCTGAGCAGCCTCTGGCCCTTCCCTTATATCCTCCAGGCAGCAGATCTTGAGCCCACAATGGGCTGTCCGGGCACATGGACCCCGACCCCAGCAGGGAGGGAGGCCGGAGTAGAGCAGGGACCCTGCTGGGCCTGAACTGGGTGGCTGACGTTTTCACATCTGGTTCTGTTGAACTGTAACTCACATTATGTACTGAAGCCAGGGCTATTTTTATCCTGACATGTGAGGTTCCTTCACGTCATAACCACAAAACTCAATCCAAAACATCCCGGGGCAGGTTGTTTGTAAGACGTTCTGTGGAGTCTCATGTCGCCACATCAGGTTTCACTTAGTAACATCTGCAGGGCTGGCTCCCCGGCCGCCCACCCCGCCAGCCTGGTTTCTGTGTGGAGTGCGTCTCTGTGCCCCTGGCCAGCCGCCGGACACATGCACTTCCTGCCAGGGCCTGGCAGGCTCCTTCCTTGCCCAAACCAGAAATGCAAGGCACAGTGGCCTTCAGCTGAGGGATAGGGCTCTCCCTCACGCTCCTGCCCTCTGCAGGATTGGGGAATGGAAATCCCACTCTCCTGGGCCCCTCACAGAGAGCCTCTCTCCCAAGACACACAGCCAGGTTGTGGGCCCCCCTCTCCCTCACCCCTGGCTGCGGCAGCTGCCCACCATCTCCAGGGGGGCCGTGCCTCAGTGGCGCCCCTGAGTAAAACAACTGAGGTCCTTAGAGTGCAGTGTTGAAAGGCGTGCCCTGATCTCCCTGTCCTGGCTCCCACTTTCCTCATGCGCCTGCAGCACCCAGCCCAGGACCCTGCTTACAAGAGCAGATGAGCCAGAGCCGGAGGTAGGCAGAAGAGCAGGCAGCAGGGAGGCAGAAATCAGCGTACTTGAGGGGCCCATTGCTCCTGTAGTCACCCTCCTGGGGCGAGCTTCTCCACCCATCTCCTCCTCCTGAGCCTGCAACCCTGCCTTAGAGAGCATCTCAAGCCGAAAGGCAGCTCACATAAGCAGCATGGCTGGGGACAATGGGGGCCACTGAGGCTGGGAGAGAGCGAGCAGCCCCCACCCTGTCCTGCTGAGCACTGAGGCCTTTCCCATCCCTGTGCAGCCCGCCCTCCCTGCCGCCTCAATTGTGGCCCCTTTCCCCACCTCCCCTGCTGGGAAAAGACCGCCCTGCTCAAACCTGTGGTCTCAATGCAGCCCCTCCCAAGGCCCCCAGCCCTGTCTTGGGGAGAGCAGAAAGTCTTTAAGCCGTGGGAGCACTGTGAGGGCTGAGCTGCACTCAGCTGAGGATGTGAATCGCTTGCCATGGCTTCTCACAGCTGTGACACCGCCCTCCTCCTCTCTTCCACTAACGGTCTCCGCTCCAGGGTCTGAGGGGCAGCCTGGACATTGAGAGTCCGTTTTGGGTCCACACTGGGGGCTGTGGCTAGGGAGACCAGAGTTGTGTCCAGAGTAGCCCAGGCCTTCTCTTCTGCCATCTTTGGCCAGACTGTCAGTGGAGAGGTGGCCTGATCTCCCTACCCTGATGTGTGGGGGTCACAGGTGGCCCCCCTTCTTCCTCAAAGCATCCTGACAGAGCACTGTGAATTTGTGCCAGAAATGGAATCTCCCCACTCAGACATTTCAGACCAGCCCCCAGACATCCATTCTGAGACTCAGAATGAGAACAGTTTGCGCAGTGCTCTGTGCTGTGGGACACTTGCTAATAAAAAAGAGCCCCCATTTATTGAGTGCAGACTGTGCGGCAGGCTCCAGACCCAGCACGTTACATGTTTTTACCTCTTTTAATAGGGGCTCTTATTGCACTCACTTTACAGATGAAGAAACTGAGACTTAAACACCATGCTCAGTGCTTCCTTCTGCCCCTGTGAGGCTGGAACAGCCCCGTACCTCTCCCTAGTGGCTGCCCAGATGGCCCCAGTTGGGAGAATTTCTTCGTGGTGACTTCCTTCATGGGTCCCTTCGTTCTTGGGAATGCTTTGGAGCCTAAGTGGAAATGGGGTAGGCTGGGGGTGCACATAGAGAAATAGGAAGGCAGCAGGGAGAAGCTTGCAGTGAACTGGGTGCCTCCAATGTGGGCAGCATGAAGCCAGTGCCCTCCAGCCAGGCCACCACGGCCCACCAAATTCATCTCCTGAGGGTGGGAACAGTGAGGCAGGGCTGTCTCAACAGCTGTCTCTGCAGCCACCTCTTTAGAGATCAGCCCCAGCTGGGCCTGGGGTAACTCGATCTATAAGAATGTGACACTTGATTCTGCAAACATTCCCTTTGGGCCAGGAAGCAGAGACTGTTTGCCATTCCAGAATCACTCAGGACCTCCCGAGCCAGGCTGATTCAGGCAGGGACCCAGGACAATGCAGTCCAAACAAGAAGTGGAATGAGGCCTGCCCTTGAACTGGCCTTCTCACTCAGGGCTCCTTCACGCCGCTCACGCGAGCTGTCTAGGAGGTTCTTGGGATTGAGGATGCTACAGTTTGGAGGTGTGGCTCCTGGTGAGGAATCCCTTATAGAGTGATTCACAGCTGGGAAAAACAGAACAGAAAAACGCTTTTTCTAGACCCAACCATCTCCCAGGAAGGACCATGAGAGGACGTAAGGGAAGTCTGAGCTCAGTAAAAAAGACGGAGCCCCTGGGAGAAGAGTCTTCCTGCTGCTTCCAGCTCCCTGGCGTCGAATACAGTCAGTCTGTCCAGGCGCCTCCGTGAGATTCACTTGGAATACTCTGGATGGTTCTGCACATTCTTGTTTTGTGCTTTGGGCTGATGCTTCTGGGAACATCTGATGCTTCTGGCCAAGTTTGGTTCCCAGAGCCTCCACATCCTGCCTATCTTGTGCTCGTGCCTGACCATTTCCTCCCTGGTCCAGGGAGAAAGTGAAGGCTCCCACGCAACTTCTGGACCAGAAAGGGGCCAGCCTGGAAAATGATAGCCCCAGATGCCTCTGTTGGCCACTCTGCATCCCCCAGTGCCTTCCCTGGGTTTCCAGAGAGCTGCGGCCAGGTGCTGTTTCCACAGCTCTTCACAGCGTCATTTCCCGCATCTTCAGTGTCAGTTTGGCAGGACCTGGGTTTCCATCTTTATGCCATCTTCTGCCCTCCTGCAAGGCACTGCCTCCTAATCTGTGAGCCCCAAACATATCTGAACATTAGTACCCAAGAGACAGGCAGCCTGGCAGAGCTGCAAAGAACATGAGTTTTGAAGACCAGCTGCCTGGGTCAGCAACTCTACCACTCGCCAGCTCTGTGACTTTGGATAATCCTCACCCAAATTCACAGCTCCTCTGTGTATGTAATGGGAATAGGAATGGTGCATATTTTTCAAGTTTTTTTTTTTTAGGGTGTTAGATACTATGTGTGAAGGGTTTAGGCCGGCCAAGCACATAGTAGGTGCTCAACAAATGGTAGCTATGAATTGGCTGTTAAGCTATCATGTTATACTGGAACAATTGGATATCCGTATGCAAAAAGATTTAGACCCCTTCCTCACACCGTATACAAAAAGTAACTCAAAATAGACCAGAGACCTAAAATATATCAGTAAATCTTTATGACCTTAGATTAGGTAATAATTTCATAGCTATGACACCAAAGGCACAAGCAACCAAAGAAAAAATAGACACATTGGGCTTAATCAAAGTTAAAAATTTTGTGCTTCAAAAAAATGTTTTTAATAAAAAGAGGCTGGGCATGGTGGCTCCTACCTATAACCCCAACACTTTGGGAGGCCAAGGCAGGAGGATCACTTGGGCCCAGGAGTTTGAGACTAGCCTGGGCAACATAGGGAGACCCCATCTTGAAGAAAAAATTTAGCTGGGTGTGATGGCACACACCTGTAGTCGTAGCTACTTGGGAGGCCAAGGCGGGAGGATTGCTTGAGCCCAGGAGTTTGAGGCTGCAGTGAACTGTAATCACTTCAATGCACTACATCCTGGGCAACAGAGCAAGACACTGTTTATTAGGCTGTTCTTGCATTACAATAAAAAAAATACATGGCTGGGTGCAGTGACTCACGCTTGTAATCCCAGCACTTTGGGAGGCCAAGGAAGGCAGATCACCAGGTCAGGAGATTGAGACCAT
Source organism: Macaca mulatta (assembly GCF_049350105.2). Classification (NCBI taxonomy): domain Eukaryota; kingdom Metazoa; phylum Chordata; class Mammalia; order Primates; family Cercopithecidae; genus Macaca; species Macaca mulatta. The sequence goes on from NC_133425.1 coordinate 69,118,489, forward strand.
CCTGGCTAACATGGTGAAACCCCACCTCTACTAAAAATACAAAAAATAAGCCAAGTGTAGCACACACCCAGCTACAAAGAAGGCTGAGGCAGGAGAATCGCTTGAACCCAGGAAGCAGAGGTTGCAGTGAGTCAAGACGATGCCATTGCACTCCAGCCTGAGAGACCGAACGAGACTCAATCTCAAAAAAAAAAAAAAAAAAAAAACCTGAGAGTAGGTAATTTATAAAGAGATTTAGTTGGCTCACAGTTCTGCAGGCTTTATGGAAAGCATGGTGCTGGCATCTGCTTGGTTTCTGAGGAGGCCTCAGGAAGCTTACAATCATAGTGGAAGGCAAAGGGGCAGCAGGCAGAGGAGGCCAGAGCAGGAGCAAGAAAGTGAGAGGGAGGTGCCCTACACTTTTAAACAGGCAGATCTCACGATAACTTGCCGTCTCAGAGATAATACCAAGGGGATGGTGCTAACCCATTCATGAGAAATCCACTCCCATCATCCAGTAACCTCCCACCAGGCCCCACTTCCAACGCTGGGAATTAAATTTCAACATGAGATTTAGGTGGGGAGAAATATTCAAATTATAGTATCACCCTGTCTCAAAAAAAAAAAAACATCAACAGAATGGGAGAAAATACCAGCTGATGAATGGACAAACAAAATATGGAATAGCTATAAGGTGGAATATTATTCAACCCTAAAAATGAATACAGAACTGATACATACTACAACATAGATGAACCTTGAAAATGTGCTGAGTGAAAGAAGCCACATACTGCCTAGTTCTATCTATAGGAAACATCCAGAATAGGCAAATCCATAGAGACAGAAGGTAGATGAGTGATTGCCGGGGGCCGATGAAGGTGAGAATGGTGAGTGCTAATCAGTATGGGGTTTCTTTTGGGGGTTGATAAAAATGTTCTGAAATTTGTGGTGATTGCCACACAACTTTGTGAATGTACTGAAAACTGCATTGCACACTTTAGAAGGGTGAACCTTACGGTATATAGATCATATCTCAATAAAGCTGTTTTCTTTTTAAAGATGTCCTGCCTCGGGCTGGGCGTGGTGGCTCACAACCTGTAATCCCAGCACTTTGGGAGGCCGAGTCGGGTTGTTCACCTGAGGTCAGGAGTTCAAGACCAGCCTGGCCAACATGGTGAAACCCTGCCTCTACTAAAAAAAAAAAAAAAAAAAAAAAAAATACAAAAATAGCTGGGCGTGGTGGCATATGCCTATAATCTCAGCACTCAAGAGGCTGGGTCAGGAAGATAGCTTGAACCCAGGAGGTGGAGGTTGTAGTGAGCCAAGATCACACCACTGCACTCCAGCCTGGGCAACAAAGCAAGATTCAGTCTCAAAAAAAAAAAAAAAAAAACAGTCCTGCCTCAAGCAGAGTGAGTGAGGATTCTTTCCATCCCTTGGTAACTCTTTCACAGAACTGTGGAGGTTGACAAATATTAGAAGGGATGGGCCGGGCGCGGTGGCTCAAGCCTATAATCCCAGCACTTTGGGAGGCCGAGACGGGCGGATCACGAGGTCAGGAGTTCGAGACCATCCTGGCTAACACGGTGAAACCCCATCTCTACTAAAAAATACAAAAAACTAGCCGGGCGAGGTGGTGGGCGCCTGTAGTCCCAGCTACTCGGGAGGCTGAGGCAGGAGAATGGCATAAAAACCCGGGAGGTGGAGCTTGCAGTGAGCTGAGATCCGGCCACTGCACTCCACCCTGGGCGACATAGCGAGACTCCGTCTCAAAAAAAAAAAAAATATTAGAAGGGATGTCCAGGGAAGACCCCAAGGGGCATACAGATACACTATCCCAGACCATCCAAGTATTCCATCAGCCCTTCCCTTGTCCCCTTGGTGCTGGGTACTTTATCAAGGGGCATGTGTGCAAGGGAGGGCTGGAAGTTACCTCCCTGTGTACCTCGGTGTGTTTTCTGCAGGGACACACATCAGAGACATTTGTGCTCCTGGTTAGAAAGCCACCTCAGGCTTTGAAAGTTTTCAGAGTTCTATCCTAAAAGAGCATCTTTGCCTGAGGATGAGGAAGAAAGAGCTTTTGATTTCAAAAGTGAAACTTAAAACACTTTGTAACGTTTGTCAGTGTTTGCTGTCTGTAATCGAGTGGGTGTGTACATCATTTCTTTTTCTCAGGTAATATTAGGGAAGGAGCTTGGCTTTTGCCTCTTGTGGGTCCACCAGTTTTGTTGACCATTGAGCCACAATGACTGACCCATTGACACAAGCACCTTACCCATTTCTTCTCTTCGACTTCTTGTTTGTCCTTAACGGCCCAAATAGATCCCGAGTGTATTTCATTTACTGGGATAATGAGTAGAGTTTGTTTTTTAAAAAAATTCATAGCACCTAGCAGGGTCTTACATGCATGAGATGTTCACTAAGTGGTTTGGGCTTGGGTTAAGGGGTGGACAGTAATGGGATTTTTTTTTTTTTCAAGTTACGAGTAGGACTTTAACTAATGGGCATTTTTGCAATAAGCCAAGTTGTATTTGCTTGTGCAGACTTGCCTTTTTCTCTGTTGCTCCATGGCTCTTGATTAGAGATTTTCCCTCATCTTGTTATAACACCCCACACACACACTTGTTTGGCATTTATAGTTGTTTATATTCAGTGTGGATCTCATCACCCTGTGGACACATGATCAGAATAAATGCTGCTTCTGTCCCTTTCTCTACAGGTACCAAAGGCTTAGAATGTTCTCCTTCCACTCCCACCATGAATTCCTACTTTTATAAGTTCATGATCAACCTTCTCAAGAGATTCAGCAGCGAACGGAAGCTCCTGGAGGTCAGAGGCCCTTTCATCATCAGGTCAGCCTTGGTGGCGCGCTTTCTCCTCTTCCTCCCACGGCCCCGGCTTTTCACTTTCATGCCGTTCAAGTGTCAAAGCAGCCACCTTGTCTTTCCCTTCTCTCTCCTCCTTTTCCTGACCTTTGGATCTGTTCTTAAAAGAAATGAAGAAGGTTGCCCCTTCATACTGGTTGCTGATGCTTCTGACATGAAACAGACAGGTCAGTGTTGATGTTTTTCCACAAAACTGAATTCATTTTTTCCTTCCTGAGTTACTGTCTTCCCCTGAGGTGGAATGGCCTCTTATTCAATGCCATTGTCAGGCTTTTGGAGAGGAAAGGAGGTGAGCCAGATGGCGTGAGACATGGGGCTGTGCTCCAGGCCCAGCCCCCAGTGCGGGATTTAGCCAGGCTTGGTGGAGCCAGGCTTCTGAGTCATGTGAACCCAGACCAGGATGGTGCCAGGGCAGCAGCCCCAGTGGCTGGAGGCGTCTAGAACTGTCATCACCAGCAGCATGGCTGGGGCTGGTCTTTTGCCTCCAACTCAGCTCCAAGAAGTAGGGCCACCAGAAGCGTGGCCCAGTGTCACCCTCAGCCTGGTGAAAGCTAGAGCAGGGCACAAATTCCTCCAGCTTCTACACCAAAGCCAAGTGGAGGAGATTTCTGGAGTAGTCCAAATGGCCCTAGGTGCTGTTCAGCCGTGGTTCCCAGCCCTGTATGTTAGATCACTGGAGAGGCTTTTTTAAAAAAGATGCCTTATACAAAAATTAGCTGGGTATGGTGGTGCACACCTGTAATCCCAGCTACTTGGGAGGCTGAGACACACGAATCGCCTGAACCCGGGAGGTGGACGTTGCAGTGAGCCGAGATCACACCACTGCACTGCAGCCTGGGCGAAAGAGCAAGACTCTCGTCTTTAAAAAAAAAAAAAAAAAAAAAAAGCCTGGGCCTCCCTCTGATGAGTAAAATCGGAACCCCTAGGGTGATGGAGTTATGAAAGTGGTCTGGGGTGCTTGGGGACTGAGTAGACTACCGATTACCATGGTCTGGGGGTCAGGAGTTGAAGGAGTCCTGGCAGGGGCCCAGGCTGTATGGGGCTTCAAGGCAGGAAAGAGCCTGGGGAGCTCATCTTGCTGTAAACTAAAAAGCAGGTTCAGCCTGTGGGCCATAGTGAGGATCGGAGACCTTACTCATGGGTCAGCACGGAGCCACTGAAAGGGCTTGAGCAGGGGATCAATGTGACCGGATTTCTGGCTTGAAAGACAACTGTTGCTGGGGCGAATGGGTTGGAGGGACTGAGGTGGAGCCAGCTGGAAGGCTGTTGTCCAAGCAGAGACTGTGGCAGCTTGTGAGGGGGATGGGAATCTGCAGCCAGATTGGAGAATGAGGATTCAATACTGAGTAGGAAGTAGATTTGTCTGGTGACTGATGTGGAAAAAGTGAGGGGAGAGGGAGCTGGGAGTGCCAGGGTGTCCAGGCCTCTGATTTGGGGCAGCTGGGTGGATGGTGATGCCAGTCCCTGAGGTGGGAGACCCAGAAGAGTGGCAAGGAGTGAGAAGGGGGTGCATGTTTGAGTTTGAATTACTTTGGGGACACCAAAAGGAAGGTGTTGAAGAAGTAGTTTGCTGTACCAGGCTCTCCAAGGGGATACCGAGGCCCAAGATACAATCTCGAAATTGATGGTATAGTCATTCATTCATTCATTCAACAGATGTTTACTGAACACTAACTCTGTGCAAGGTACCTTTCTAGATGGTTCTGCACTTGCGGAGCTTTCATTCTTAGGGAGTTAGAAGAGGTGGAATGAGAGGGCAGGGGTCTGAGGCTGAACCCTAAGTGTTCCAGACTGTAATGGTTGGGGAAAGAAGGAGAAGCCAGAAAAGGAGACTATGACGAAGGGCCAGAGAGGTAAAGGAAGCAGCCAAGCAGGGAGATGGCAGAAGGCAGTGAGGGAGGTGAGACCCAGGGATGGTGTGCTGGGAGCCGCTGCAGGAGCCTGAATGCTGCTGGGGGAGCTGACGGAGTGGAGCGTACAGGAGGTGACCGGCCAGCTCAGGAGCTGAGGTGGAGTTGAGGGCACCCTGGGGATGGGGCCGGAGGATTGAGTCATGGGAGAGGACAGGCCTGCCTGACCAGAAAGACAAAGAGCAGGATCACGGTGTGGTCTGGCCACCAAAAGGATGCCCCTGTGGTAGTGGGGAGGCTGTCACCACCCTCTTGCTTCTCTGGCCTCCTCTAGAGCAGGGCTTCTCAAACAGCGCCGTTGGCATTGGAGCCAGATAACTCTTCGGGATGGCGGCTGTCCTGTGCCCTGTAGGATGTCAGCAGCATCCCAGGCCTCTGCCCCCTGGATGCCGGTAGTGCTTGCATTCACCCAGTTGGAACCATCTGAAACATCTCTAAACATTGCCAAAGGTCCCCTAGGGAGGAGAATCACCCCAGTTGAGAACCACCGTGTCAGAGAGACAGAAATGGATTCTTAACTTTCATTGGCCGAAAGAGGAAGGTTTCCATGGTGTTTCTTCCCATCACGTTGGCCAGTTTCAGGTAGGGGATTGAGGTAGAGGTTAGCTGTGGTACAAGAGGCCCCCCCACCAGGAAAGCAGCGGAATGTTCCCACAAGAGTGACAGTTAACATCATGTGGTTTTCCAATTGCAGAGGCACCAGTACTCATGATGAGCTCTCCTTGCCTGGACGACTTTCAGAGTCAATGGAAGGAGAGGCCTTTGGAGGAGGAATTTGTAGCTAGCGTCCCTCTGGAGAACTGGGCTGAAATGGGTTTTCCACCCTGTCTCAGCCCCACATGCCCAGTCAGAGGCATGGGGAGAAGGAGTTTGGGGTAGTAACCAGCATCTCCAGGCTGCACGGAGCAGAAGGGCAGGCACCATGGGCATGCTTGCATGCCCTCCCCACCTGCTCGGGACCCGAGGCTCTGTGAAACTGGAGGCCAGCCCGCCGCCATGTTCCCAGGTACAGACTCCAGGCCAGGGAGGCTTTGCTTGCTTTGCAGTGCATCTCCTGGGCTTCCTGGGGTCACAGGAATCATCATTTTGCAGAAGGGATAATGAGAGGAAGTAATGTGCCCCCAGGCTGGGCAAGAGCTGGGCTGCAAACTGCTGCACTCTGCTAATTCAGCAGCCTCCACTTTGTGGGAGTGCAGAGCCTGGTGCCGTGAGAGGCCCTGAACATCCTACATGCTAGGACCACCTGAGGCGCAGCTCCTCAGAGTGCTCAGGAGCTGGGCCAGTGGGTCCTCCCTTCCCATCCTTCAGGGGCTCAGTATGGCGATCGCTTGCTCTTCTGGGGCTCAAACCTGTCATGGGCCACACTGGGTTCTCTGTGGAAATGGAGGCTGGCCTCCAGGCCTGACTCCCACCCGCACAGCCACAGAAGGTCTCGTAGCCATTGGCATCCACACTAGAAGCCCAGTGGGCTGGGACAGAAGGAACCTTGTGACTGGTCCCCTCACAGAGGACTGGGTCTCTCCTAGTCCTTCACCTGGTTTCTCCAGACTGCTCTCCCCCAGAAGTAGCACCCACACCTATCAGTGTGCATCCTGGTAGACAGCCACCTGGCCCAGCTGACTCGGGAGCCTGCTGCCCACTCTGCCAGCACACCAGGCCATTGTCGACCAGCCCCTGGGTTGCAGGCGCAGCAACCCAGTCTGGGCACACACATGGCATCTGACATGGAGAAGGCCCTGCAAACATGGGGCTTCCTCCATCCTCCCCATGCTTCTGTGGGGGGCTGAGGCCCTTCCAAAGAGCTTTGTTGAGGTGGGGGGTATCCACCTGCCCTCCTGCTTGTCCGTCGCACTTCCTTTTCTCCTGTGATGGCTTTAAAGAGGGACATCATTGGCTGGGTGCGGTGGCTCATGCCTGTAATCCCAGCACTTTGGGAGGCCAAGGTGTGCGGATTTCGAGGTCAGGGGTTTGAGACCAGCCTGGCCAACATAGTGAAACCCTGTCACTACTAAAAATACAAAAATTAGCTGGGCATGGTGGCACATGCCTGTAATCCCAGCTACTCGGGAGGCTGAGGCAGAAGGATCGCTTGAACCCAGGAGGCAGAGGTTGCAGTGAGCCGAGATCATACCACTGCACTGCAGCCTGGGTGACAGAGCAAGACTCTGTCTCAAAAAAATAAATAAAAATTAAAAAATAAAGAGAGGTATCCCGATGGTTCCGCAGATGCTGGCATGAAGCCACAGACCTGATGAGGCGCACAATGATTTCTTAACCCCCTCTTTAGCTGTTAGGCAAACTCTAAGTTCTTCTTCTTAGCCTCCAGGATTGCACACTGAGAAAGAAAGGAAAGAGATTCTTCTGGCCAGCAAGTGAAAAGCCGTTCTTTTGGCAGGAGTGTGTTTAGCTCTGGGCCCTGGAGCGGCTGCTATAGAAAGACAGAGGCATGGGGAATTCTTGAAGACACACATCTGCTGGCGGTTCTTGGCATTGAGGAAGATGCATGATTTCCCCAAAGACCCTGGGAGCGTTTCCTCTTCCCCAGGCAGCTTTCCCAGGCCGCACCTCCATGTCGGAGTTGGGGGTGAGAACAGGGTACCCAAGCTCCAGCCAGGCTTGAGTGGGTTGGACTTCCTCTCGGTGTCCACACAGGCTCCTTTTCTGGTGGACATAACAGTTTAGATGCATGTTGAGGTGAAGTCAGTGGCTTTAAAACCTTCATCTTTCAGCTGGCTACTCTGGCCCCAGGCCCTTCGCTTAGCTGATGCCAAGCTCATAGATTGAGGGAAGATGGGGACATGTGCGGTGGGGTGCTGTACCCCACTCCCTCCACAGGACTAAGGCAGATGAGCCTCCTGAGGCACTCGTTTGGGGCTCAAACCCCAATTCCTCCCATTTTTAACCGTGTGACCTGTTTCCAGGCCCTTTCCGCTTTGTCTGTGACACAGCGATGATGGTGCTGGCCGTGTCACAGTGTAGTGGGGTTATGTAAATGGCGCATGTGTCAGCCCCAGTGCTGGTGGCTGTGTCTGATAAAGCGGGGCTGTTGTTCAGCCTCCCCACAGGGCTTCTGCCTCCCAGGGTGGTCTGTGGAGGGGGAACCAGACCCACTTGAGGGGGTGAAATCATGGCACCGTTGTGTCAAGAGCTGACTCCGGTGCACCGGCCCTGTTGCCCCAGCACCCAGGGCACCCACCAGCAGCCCGGCCCGGCTCGGCTCCGCTAAAACAACTCTGCCCGGAGTAGGTGTTGGTGTGCGTTGCCCTCCCCCGGCCTCTTCCTACCCTCCATGCTAATGCAGGCAGAACAAGCCCAGGCCTTGTCTCCCCGTGAACCATCCACTTATAATCAGTAGAAAGGAGAGGAGGGAGAAAACCCAACCTCTTTGATAAACTGTGATATGAACTCCAGCGTGACCCGACAGCTGTGATCTTTACAAGGCCTGCTTCTGTGCTGGGAAGCGAGCAAGTCTGAAGACAGTCGCTCTGCCTGCCAACACGGCTCTCCGGCCAGCCGCGCTTTGGCTTCAGCGACTGTGCAGTTTTCCCCTCCTCTTCCTCCCTGCCGCGTTGCAGAGAGGACTGGCTGGAGAATGCTTGCATCTGTAATGAGCCACTGTATGCAGTGAATGCCAGGGCCTGACCCGAACCAGCCCAGTTAGTGGCAGATGAGGTCCGAGCCACCTCCTGGGGGAACAGGGCACCCCTCAGATGAGGCGGACATTTGGAGAGGATGGGGCCTACAAGGGAACGGAGGAAGCAGTCATGGCACTTCTTTCATGAGATCCTGACCCAGAGAAGCCCAGCAGCAAGGCTTCCGGTTCATTCTGGGCTTCCTCTCACCTCTGCTACAGACAGGCATGGCAGCCTGTCCAGCTGAGCAAATGCTCAGAGTCCCTAATATGTGCCCCTGCTACTGCCCCTCCCCAGTGTCCTGGGTTTGCATAAGAGCCCTTGTGTTGGGAAGAGGGGGAATAGGTGGAGTGGGGAGCTGATTGGTCACTGAGGGGGTGGGGGGCCAGGCAGCCGCTAAAAACTGGACTTGTTTTTAATTGTGGGGCCTGGGGGAAGGGCCTGAGAAGAAACTCTCTTTCATGCGGTAATTGGGAAATTCCACTTTGCTGGCCTCTCTGCATTCTGCCCTGTGGACAGAGCCCTTGGCTGGGGCCAAATCACCAAGGTGTCCAAGGCCACCCGCTGTATGCACCACTGGCCCCTCCCAAGCCCGGCTCCCACCTCGGGCTCTGTCATTCCCCGCAGCTCCCCAGTTTCCAGTCCACTTGGCATCGGGACCCCCTCCTCACTCTGTGAGTCTTTGTGTGTGCCCCCTCACCTGCTGGGGGCAGTGGCGGGGCCCCCAGAAGCCCCTCATGCTGGTGCTAATGGATGGCGAATTAGAGTGAAGTGGCCAGACCAGATCTCTGTTTTTGCCTCTGGCCCCAGTTCACAAGCGAGAGCTCCTAGGCGGCCCCACTCTTCCTCTCACCCCTTTAATGGATTGCGTTCCTTCATTCGGGATACAAATAAATTGCTGTGGCAAATGTGCACCAACCTAAGTCTATTTGCTAGAAGAGGCCCTGATCCACCTACCCAGAATGCAGTTGGGTTTTCATCTTTCATGAGTCCGTAGCCATATCGATTGGGCCCCCAGCTGAGGGGAGGAAGACAGGACATTGAACAGGCAGGAGGAATTATTCCGCAGAACTTCCTGCTTCCCTCTCAGCAGAAGCTTCTCTTCTTGCTGGCTTGAGTTGTCTGTCCAGCTCCTTGTGTGAATCTTCTGGAGCTTTCCACAGCCGTTCCCCGCCCAGGGGCCAGGGCTGAGGTGTTTTTGTTGCCATGCAAGGGACACAGAGGAGTGTGTGCAGCAGGAGCCACTTTACACAACCAGCTCTCGGCTTCTCATCTCCTAATTGGAGACCCCTTGGGAATGGGAATGGCAGGGGCACCCAGGAGGCCCGAGAGGCCCAGTCTGACACACGGAAAAGACTGTTGGGAGAAAAAGAGTGCTGCCCTCCCAGGTGAAAAGATGAACTTGTGAGGTGCAAAGTTCAGGGAGTCCAGAGAGCCTGGCCCAGGCTGCATTCCATTGTTCCCTAGTCCATGGCAAAATGATCAGCATCCCTGCACCTCACAGAACCATTGGAGATTGTTCCCTGTTGACCCAGAAGTGATTGGGGGTGGGGAGGGAGGTGGTCCTGGCCTTGCTCTGCCTCCTCCAAGCAGTCCCCACACTTCTTACTGGCACTCCCCATAAGAAGGGATGGCTTTTCTTCTGCAAAATGGATACCACATGTGACGAGCCTTGCTAGACTAGGGTAGGATGAATTAGGTCTGACCTGAGGCATGAGGGGAGTAGAGGAAATGCTGGCCAGAGGGAGCCCTGCTCAGTGTGCTCAGGGGGCCCAAGAGCCTCAAAGCGGTGGCATCCTGGTGTTTGGGGCAGGGGAGTCCACTTGGCTTTGAGCAGGGCTGGTGGGAGGATACTAGAGGTCACAGGTGAACTTGGCAAGAAGTGGCCATATGTCCTTCAGGGTGACCCCTGTCCCCACAGCCCAAGCAGCCATGCTCCCACTGAATCAGCTGTTGCCCCCACTTCCGGGAGCCCCTGTGACAGAGGGGAGGACCTGGCAGCAGTTTGGTGGGAAAGCTCCCCTCCTCGATGGCCACCACACAGCACACGTGGTCAGACTCCTCATCAGGTTCACGCTGGCACCTGCTGGCCCCTTGCCAGTCTTTCCCTCAAAGAATGTTCTTTGTCATCTACACACCTGAGAAGCATCACCTCCCCCAGCCCATAGCTCAGGCAGCCAGCAGAGCTGGTAGGGTGATGGTCAGGAACTGTTTTCAGAGGCTGAGAACTCGATAATGAATTTCTTTCTGAAGCTTGAGAAGTTGTTTCCAGATGGGACCTGCAGTATTCTCTGGATCTCACTATTTAGACTTCACCTAAGGATGCCAGGAAACTTGGAAAGATTTGACATTGGTCACTCCAGCGGCTTCATTAATTAACAAGTAGCTAATGTGTACCACAATGTGGTATCATTTATTTATTTTTTGAGACAGTCTCAGTCAGTCACCCAGGCTGGAGTGCAGTGGCACAATCACGGCTCACTGCAGCCTCGCCGCGACCTCCTGCCTCAGCCTCTCAAGTAACTGGGACTACAGGCACATGCCACCATGCCTATTATTTTTTACTTTGGAGTAAGAGGAAGTCAGCTATGCATTTTTCTTGCACTTAGTAAATCTTTTTTATTTATTTATTTATTTATTTTTGAGACAGAATCTCACTCAGTCAACCCAGAATCGAGTGCTGTGGCGCAATCTCGGCTCACTGCAACCTCCACCTCCCGGGTTCAAGCAGTTCTCGTGCCTCAGCTTCCTGAGTAGCTGGAATTACAGGCGTGCACCACCATGCCTGGCTAATTTTTGTATTTTTAGTAGAGATAGAGTTTCACCATGTTGGCCAGGTTGGTCTCAAACTCCTGACCTCAGGTGATCCACCCACCCCAGCCTCCCAAAGTGCTGAGATTACAGGCATGAGCCACCTCACCCTGCCACCTTTTTTTATTTTGTTGTAGAGATGGGATCTCACTATGTTGCCCATGCTGGTCTGGAACTCCTGGGCTCAAACTGTCCTCCTGCCTCGGCCTCTCAAAGTGCTAGGATTATAGGCATGAGCTACCACAGCCAGTCAGGTATCATTAAAAAATGCATATACAGTGGTAGGTTTGCAACTGGCCCCTAGAAGCCATTTTCCATCCTCTGCCTCCTTGGGGCCAGCCTGCATCTGAGTCAGGACAGACAAATGTGGGTGCCCTTTGTCTTCAGTGCATTTAAACACCGAGCGTGTCTTGTCCATCGTTGTAGAATGCATTTCTCAGGAAGCTCTTTCTCTTGTCCCCATGTCCTTTCAGCGTGTTTCCCTGGCTTGCCCTTGGAGACCCCTGTGCGCTTCTCCCTTCTCTCTCCTCATGTGATTTAGCAGAGTCACAAAGATCACAGAACCCCCATACCCTGGCCCCTGTCACAGAAACACCCCCAGTTTCTGCTGCATGCGGTTTGTGAAAGGCTGCCCAGACCTCTTCCACAGGGAAGGAGAGAGCTCCTGTCTCAGATCAGGGGTGATGTGACCCTTGGAGGGGCCTGGCCTGGGGGATCCACGGCACACAATTCCGCCTTAGATGGCACTCACCGCCCTGCAAGGGAGCATGCAGTCCCCGGGTAAGAGTCTGGGTGGGCCAAATCCTCTTCATAGCCCAGGCAGGGATGGCCCACCAAAGAGGCTCTTGGGATCTGAGTGGATGAGGGAGTTTTCTGTAGTTCAGGGCTCAGATGCAGTGAGTCCCCAGGAGAGTGGGGGCTTCGGTCATTTTCCCTTGTCGTCATCACTGTTCCATCTTTTAAATGTACCTGTGGCACCTGAGCGTCTGCCCTCGCCCCCAGTCCTAGGTTCTCAACTGTGGCATTGAGAGGTGATCTGCAGGGTACTGCATAGCCTTCCAAAGACCCCAGAGCTGAGGTGCCCTCCACTGGGCCTGGGGTCCTATGCTGTGGAGAAAGAAAGAGTGATGGCCTGATGGTGAGACCGATATGGGGGGACATGCCTGCTGTGAGCACCATCACACAGGCCCAGAGGGCACGTGCAATCCAGGACTGGCACCGTGGGATTCACCTATCCCTGTCTGCAGAGCAGTGCCAGATCCGCCAGCCCACAATCCACAGCTGGAGCGGCCTGGAGAGTTGGTGTTGTGCAGCCTGAAGAGGCACAATGGCTGTCCCATGCAGCAGACGGGGACAGAGCTGAGACGAGAGCCGCATCTCCTGATCTCCACACACCAGGGCAAGACCCCAGACCTGGCAGCCGGGGCTCAGCCTCATTAGAGAGAAGCCAGGCCATCTTATGGAGTCGCCATCCGACCCAGGGTTATTTAGCCTTAGAAAAATCCCCGCAGAGACCTCTCCTGATGTGACGCCGTCCTTGTCCTCCTCTTCCTTCTCTTCTTCTTCCTCCTCTGCTTCCTCTTCCTTCCTCCCCCTCCTCTTTCTCGTCTTCATCCTTCTTTTTCCTTCCCCCACTCCTCCTCTTCCTCTTCTTTCTCTTCCTCTTCCTCGGCTTCCTCTTTCTCCTCTTCCCTTCCTCCGGTCCCGTTCCCAGGGCTCTCATCCCTCCCCAGGATGGCTCCCACTGGCTCCACCCACTCAGGCAGAGGTGAAGCGCCAAGTCAATCTGCATGTCCTTCCCTGGCTTCCTTCTAGGCCCCAGCCCCACCATGCTGGCCTGTCCCTTATCCTGGCGTACTTCTGATCTCCAGCCGGCATACCCTCCCAGGAGCTCCCTGGCACTTTGACAGTGAACATCTCTCCAGGTCTAAATCTCCCTTTTGAGTCTTGCTCAGGAGGACATGTGTCACCCCCTCTTCCCAGGGATGTGTTTTTCCCCTGGCTTATCGCAGTGGCTCGCATCATCCACGTTGGCCTCTTTTTAAAGCCAACCTGAGATGATTCAAGTGCACTCAAGTCAGCACTTATTTTTTCTAGTCCTCCACCAGTCTGTTTTGAGCCCTGTCTCTCACTTTCCTTTTGCAAGCCGCTTCCTTAAGTGCTAAGTTTTGCATCTGTTTGTTCCCTCAGAAGGGGTGCAACCTGCCCCAGCCCCAGTCTTGAGCTCCAGCTCCAGACCACATGGGCGGATAGCCCCCACATGGGGCCATCGGGGCCTCCTCAGTACCCCAGGAGAGCATCCTCTTCTACCTGATTGTGGTACTTATGTCTCCGTTCACCATCCACCTCGTCATCAGTAAACCTGTGTCCTCAGATAGGCCCTTCTGCCCCCAGGCTTGCTATTTGCATATCCACTCCTTTCCCTCTGAAGGAAGAACAGTCATCCAAACTTAACTCCCAGCCCTTCCCACTGCTGCAGAGAGGAAGGTGCCTTGGAAGCTCCACTGGAAGCCTGAGACACTCCGTCTTGTTTTCAGCTTGGTCTTGCTGTCTGCCCGGGAAGCGGTCTCCCTTTCTTACCACATAACACATGCTTCAGAGCCCCAGATGTGTCTTCTTTCCTCGTCCTGATCAGGGTGGTGTGGCAGCCTCACCTCCCTTCAGGCTCGATGCCGGGGATGTCTTTGGTGACTGTAAATTTGAAGAACGTACTATTTGAAAGTACACAAATCGTGAGTGTGCTCATGTAAATTTTCACTAACTGTGACACCAGGGAATGAGCCCTCTGTTCAAGAACTAGAACATTTCCAGCACCAGAGAGGTCCCTTTCACGTCTCCTGCAAGTGACAGCCCCTCCCCGCCTCCCTCAAGTACACATGTACTGATCCAACACAAGAGGTTCATCTTACCTGGTTTTGAGCTTCATATAAATGGAACAGTACAGCTGGTGCTCTTTTCACAAAGCCTGGCTTCTTTGGATCCACATTGGGTTTGTGAGATTCGTCTGTGTTGGATGTGACGATACCGTGATTTATTTATCTCTTCTAGTATTGATGGGCATGGGGGTTATTTTCAGTTTGACACTATTATGGATAATGCTTTCTTATGTGCCTTTTGGTAAACATATAGACACATTTCTATTAGGTATATACCTAGGAATTGCTGGATTGGCAGGCAGACATACCATGGGCTCAGGGAGATACTGTCCAAAGTGCTTGTGCCAGCTTCCACGCCCGTCAGCATTGTGGGAGAGTTCCGGTTGCTCCACATCCTCACCAACACTTGATGTCATCAGTCCTTGATTTTAGCTATTCTGATTAGGGGTACAGTAGTATCATCTTGTGATTTTAATATGCATTTCCCTAAAGACTAATGAAGTTGAACAACTTTTCATAGCTTAGTGGCCTTTTGGATATCCTCTTTTGTGATGAGTTTGTTCAAGTCTCATTTTCCAGTTGAGTTTTTGGTGTTTTTCTAATTGATTTGCAGAAGTCCTTTGTATGTTCTCAGTCTGAGTCTTTCTCAGCTGTGTATACTGTCATTATCTTCTCCTACTGTGTGGCATGCCTTATCACTCCCTTAATGATGTCCTTTGATGAACAGACGTTCTTTATTTTTAATGTAGTCCAGGTAATCAATTTTTCTTTACAGTTAGCATTTTTTTGGTTTTGTTTTGTGATGCTTTTTCGGGGAATTAGGAGCTCATGGAAACATACCCATGAAGCTGCCTGTTTCTGAGTGATGTTTGTTCAGCATTCCCAGTAAGTGGATGCTGAGCATGATTCACCTGGAATCCAGAGGTGTTTTTTCTTAATTCTTGATAGGGTCTTGGAAACCATCTAGTCCAGCCTGTTTGTGCTTTGTAAAAGCAAAGGTTCCTAGCAATCCTGCCAGTCCTCCTGACCTGCCAGAATCCAAGGGGCTTCTGCAGCAGCAAGGCCAGCAGGGGTCTGCAGCCTGGAGCTGGCAACCACTAATCTTACTATATTGGGCAGCACTCTTTGGGTGGCATGTGGTGGGAACCCAGGTCAAAGGCACCAAAATGAGCAAAGGGATTTGACTGGCCTCTGTATCCAGACCAAGAGCAGGATCAGTGAGATCTCTCCAACCTTTGTTTGAGGTCAGCCATGCTGTTTTGGTCTCTTCCAAGTGTCGGAGACACGGCCCCCACATCGCCTGGGCATTGCATCCCAGCCAGTCGCGACCCAGAGGGAAACTGTGGGGCTGAAGGGTGCTGTGAGTGGCAGCCCTAACAGAGCCCCACATGGAGTGGGGGAGCAACAGCATACCTAAGGAAAGGGGCCGCTCTTCCCATGAGATGCTAAGCCAGGAGAACCACAGGCTGGCCATGTGGCTGCCTTCCCAAGCACGGTTTTCTTTGTTTTGTTTTTTTGTTGTGTGGGGTTTTTTTGAGAAGGAGTCTTGCTCTGTCGCCCAGGCTGGAGTGCAGTGGTGCAATCTCGGCTCACTGCAAGCTCTGCCTCCCGGGTTCACGCCAGTCTCCTGCCTCAGTCTCCCAAGTAGCTGGGTCTACAGGCACCCGCCACAATGCCCGGCTAATTTTTTTTTTTTTTTTTTTTGTCTTTTTAGTAGAGATGGGGTTTTACCACGTTCGCCAGGGTGGTCTCGATCGCCTGACCTCGTGATCCGCCCTCCTTGGCCTCCCAAAGCACTGGGATTATAGGTGTGAGTTGCCGTGCCCGGTCCCAAGCATGGTTTTCTTAAAAGGGAAATGCAGACGGGGATCATCACTATCTTCTCCTAATCCCTATGAGAATTGAGTGACGAAGCCTATGGAAAGTGCTTAGGAGACAGCCTGGCACCTAGTAACTGTGCACTCGGTACCAGCAGCAACTAGTAGATAACTGTGAGGAGCCGAGGAGGTCCCGAGGTGGGCAGTGGCTGGTCACAGAGCCAGGCCTGGCCCGACTGCTCCCTCGGGCTCAGCTCCTGGAATGCAGGTGTTCTGGGGTTGACTCACTTCCTCCTGTTTTAGAGAAGGATAAGAGAGAAAGTTATAGAGTCATTCAGATGAATACTCAAGGCCGGGCGCGGTGGCTCATGCCAGTAATCCCAACAATTTGGGAGGCCAAGGCAGACAGATCACTTGAGCCCAGGAGTTCAAGGCCAGCCTCAGCAACATGGTGAAACCCTTACTACCCTACAAAAAAAAAAAAGAAAGAAATTTAATTAACTGAGCATGGTGGCATGCGCCTGTGGTCTCAGCTACTCAGGAGGCTGAGGTGAGAGGGAGGCTTAAGCAGAGGTTACGGTGAGCTGAGACCGTGCCAATGCACTCCAGCCTGGGTGACAGAGTAAGACCCTGTCTCAAAAAAAACAAAAAGAAAAAAGAAAAAATGAATACTCAAACCCCAGCACTCTCCCATCTTCTGTCCCCAACCCACGCGGCAACCAGCCCTTGTCAGTCAGTGCTGTGCAGTCAGGACTGTGGACGGCACATGACAGAAAACCGGTTCTCACCCTTACAGGAAGAAAAACAAAGGCATCAGTACTATTCAGGGTGCTAATCTATATCCAGAAAATACATTCTATACTTTTTTGAAAAAAGAAAAATAAAGGTAGTGTGCAGGCAGAGGCAAGGATGGGCTCATTTAAAACTAGAAGTTCAAGGCTCAGGCCACCTCCTGTCCTCAGGTCCCCTTCTCCCCCGCCACAGCTGGCTCTTCCTCCTCCATCTGCGCCATTTGTGGACAGGCCACCTGCTCTGCGGCCAGATGGCTCGCTCCGGCCCTCTCGGCACCCCATCCTTCAGTACCTGTCCTGGGCTGATGTCTCATCGGGCCCACCAGTGTGGCCGGAGCGTGCTGGTGCCGATTGCCCTGAACAGGGTCGGGTGCCCACCCTCAGACACAGGAGCAGGTGTCCGTGGGCCGTCATGGTTCTGGAACCAGAATCCAAGGCCATGGACCTCAGGAGGCAGAGCCAGCAATGGTGTGGACCTGGTGGTCTGGGTTTAAATGCTCCCAGAGGAGGAGTATGAGGCAGGCCCTACCGAGGGCTACCATGGGGGTGGCTGAAGGAGTGATTTTTTCACCTCCAAGCAGCCAAGTCCTTCCTCCCTGCAGGAAAGTGGGAGGGTGAACCTGTATATGTGACCCAGTGACCCTCCAGGTCCACAGTGGGAGCAGGCAGTGAGGAGATGATGGCCGGGTGTGGCCTCCAGCTGATCCCGCCTCTGTGGCCTCCTTCCGCCGACAGCACTGTGTCTGGAAGCATCCGTGCACACAGAGCGGATGGGTCTTCTCCCCTTTGTCGTGTGTGGAGTCGGGGGTGGACGCAGGCCCAGCACCTCATCCAGGCCCCGCCTGGGGCCCTGTCTCCACATATGTGACCCAGGCATGGGTAGCCAGAGGGCCAAAACTGATCAGAGTCCCAGAAAGTCTCAGTCAGGGAGAGGCCAGGAGGGACCTTATGGGCCAGTTGGGTTCTTTCATATAGGAAGAAACTGAGGCTCACATTTCTCCTGTAAATATTTACTGCCTGCTGCCTTTGTATGGAGGAGGGCCTGGGCCAGGCCAACATGGGCCCCGCCTCCACAGCCTGGGGAGAAGGTATTTCAGGGAGATGGGAACATCTTATGGGGGAGTGGACAAGCACACTGGGGAGTTCATAAGGAGAGAGCTCCCTGGCTGGGGAACAGGGGTCAAAGATTCACTCCACACAGAGGGGCATTCCATGAATATTCCTGAGTGCCTGGGATGTGCCAGGCCCCATGCCAGCTCTGGCGGGGCTCCCGCCTCCCCCGGGGCTGCAGTCTCATGGGAGGGGCCCACAGGGACAAGTAACGAAGAAACAGGTGACCTGGTCTTGTGATCCATGCTCCAAAGAAAACACTGGGGGAGGTGGGGGAGTCCTCAGGTCGGGCCTGTGAGAAGGGGGGTGCCCCACAGCGTCGGCAGAGCCAGGAAGCTGTGACCTGGATCCGAGGTTTTCTGAAAGCATAAAAGTGCCCTAGTTTTCCCCTCTCCTCAGGCTCCGCTGAAGCTATGCCAAGAATTGGCTTTTAAAGGCTGCCTGAAATGTGGTTTGGAGCCAAAAATCTATAGAGCCAGCGCATTTGTGACCTTGTTGAAAATGCTTACTGAGGAAAAACAAGTGGGTGGGATTTGGGATTTTCGTTTTCCTTTGTAAAATTTACAAATACATATATCTGTCTGGTCCATCCCCATCCCATCTGTATCCCACCTGCAGGCCCTGACCTCAGCCCGACAGCCCTGACTACACCGTATCCGCGTCTTCCATTAGCCCGCACCTCCCCCGTACCCCATCCCTCGCCATCTCCCGTGCATCAGTAATGAAAAATACCAAGTGGGTAAAAATAAGGAGCCCGGTTATAGCCCTGGAAATTAGGCCACAGCTGTCAGGCCGGGCAAGAGAGCTCGCCTCTGTGAGAATGGAACCGCCCGGAGCAAGAGCTCGGCCCCCTCCCCGTAAGGGTAGATCAGAGTTTCCACCCAGGGGGCGGGAGGGCGCTGCTGCTGTGCTGGGCAGGCCAGGGAGCCCGGAAGCGCCGTGTGTCACTGAGCAGCCCTGTCCTGGGTGTCCGTCCGTGCCTGGCACAGTGCCCACCAGTGGGGACACCGCAGTGAGCAGAGCTAGTCCCTGCCCGCCAGGGTTAGTCACGATCGCAAGCATAGCATCGCAGCGTGGTGATGCTCAGTGGAAGAGATGTGGGGGAGGGGGTGCCCAGCCTGTTGGGGGGGTCTGGGAAAGCTTCTGAAACGTGACGTCTAAGCTGAGCCAGGAAAGATGAGTAGGAACTGGTTGGGGAAGGAGGTGGGGAAGTGTTTCTGACACAGCAGGCAGTGCTCAGAAGCCCAGAGGCCAGCCCCCACACCCTCTGGGCAACCTGGAGTGTGGCTGGGAGGCCCCGGTGGCCTCATGAGCAGCCCTGAGGTACCCTGTGAGCCAGTGGAGGTCTGAAACAGGTTCAGAAAACCCCCTCCACCTGTGTGAGGGTGCCCAAGTCCCTGAGAGGAGCCTTTGGATGGGCAGCGGGTATGTGCCAGGCTGTGCCTGAGGTGGCTGGCTCACAGAGCTTCCAGTGGGACGGAGGGAAGTGGGGCCCAAGGCTCACCAGTGGGGGCAGGTGGTGAGACCCTTGCTTGTTCACCATGACAGCTATGGCCCTGCACACTCTCCTCTGCCATTAGTCTCATGAAACACCACAGGGTAGTTAGGAAGCTGGCTCAGGAAGCTGGCTTGACCAGGGTTCTTGCTGCTCTGTCATTCCGGAAGGTTCAGTGCTGCTAGGACAGGCAGTTTAAACAGATCATCTGGACTAAGTTTAAAACCCTCGCCGGGCGCGGTGGCTCAAGCCTGTAATCCCAGCACTTTGGGAGGCCGAGACGGGCGGATCACGAGGTCAGGAGATCAAGACCATCCTGGCTAACACGGTGAAACCCCGTCTCTACTAAAAAATACAAAAAAATTAGCCGGGCGTGGTGGCGGGCGCCTGTAGTCCCAGCTACTCGGAGGCTGAGGCAGGAGAATGGCGTAAACCCGGGAGGCGGAGCTTGCAGTGAGCCAAGGTCCGGCCACTGTGCTCCAGCCTGGGCAACAGAGCCAGACTCCGTCTCAAAAAAAAAAAAAAAAAACCCTCTCAACACCCGAGACATCCCTGCCCTGGACTTGTTTGGTTCTTCAGGGTATGCTGGCTTTAGTCAGTTAATTCCAGGTGCCTGTGAACTCGGCCAACTTTCCTTGTCCACTCATTTTTCCTGAGAAGAGTCAGCTTTTTCCCTCCTCTCCCATGAGCTGAGCCCCTCCTTCCAGCCCCTTTCCTGAAGAAGACCCCCACCTACCTCTGTCGGAAGCCCCCTGCCCCCACAATTGACAGGTTCCTGGAGTCACCTCCCTTCCTGCCCTTGAAGCCTGAGTGGCTGTCCCGGTCCAGTTCCTTCTGCTTCTCCTGGGCCCCCCAGTAGCATGGTAATTGGTTTCTCAGATCTTCAGCTGCGAGCGCCGTCTGTGAGTATTTCCCAGTCCCTGACCCTGGCGGGAAGACCCATCTATGATCTTACCCCTGTGGGGAGCCTCGGGGGAGAGATGAGGGAGAAAAGACTGATCCTTCCAGTCTCTTCTCTCATTCCTGCCAGTGATGCCTGAAATAGACAGCAAAAATGCCGCCTCTTTGCCCCAGCCCCCTCCCCAACCCCCACAGCCCAAGGTCACAGGCCCCCAGGATGGGCCCGGGGCCTGGTGAGCAAGCAGGCCACAGGAGAGGGGCGCTGGAGCAGCTGCCGAGTGCCCTGTTTCGAGCAGCTGCAGAGATTTGTATCTGCAGTTACTGCTGGAGGGTCACGGCCTCCATTTCATTTTTGTGGTGTTTGGAGAAGAGTTCAAGCCTCTCTCCACGTATACGCAGGCCCAGGTTTGGTTTTCCCCCAGCCAGCTAATGGGTTTCTAGGAGAGAAAAGATAGCAATCAAATATATGCCCACAGGCCGGATATGGTGGCTCACGTGGTAATCCCAGCACTTTGGTAGGCAGAGGTGGGTGGATCACTTGAGCCCAGGAGTTCAAGACCAACCTGGGCAACATGGCAAGACCCCATCTCTACAAAAAAAAAAAAAAAAAAAAAAAAAAAACCAAGTTGCTCCTGGGCAGGAGAGTGGGGAGCCCAGGAGGCAAGTCCTCTGGGTTGATAGAGGGGCTCAGAGGAGCAGACATCTGACTCATAGTGGTGTGGCCTCTGGGGAGGGTGCCCCCCTAAGATTTCTCCCTAAGATCTGTGTCTTCTCAAGCCTGCCCTCTTCCACTCCATTCCCCGGGCCATTCTTGACTGGGCTCTTCCCTACCCCCAGGGGAAGGAAGTCTGGAAAGGCAGCCCGAAACCCTGTGTACTTTAATTGGAAGAAGGTGGGAGCCTGAGGCCAAAATGATTCAAACAGCACGCAGAAGGGCAGTCTCCAGGGCAGAGCTGTGGTCGGTGTTTCCATCCTCAGAGCCCGCTCTGTGCTGGTGGCTGCCACCACGCCTGTCATAGCCAGGCTGTTTGCGCACGGTAGCTTTTTTGCTCTAAGTGGAGACGGGGGCTTCGTCTCCATTGATAAGACTTTCCTCATCTGCTGGCGATTCTATTTTAGGATAAAGCCTCCCCCTGTAGTAGGCACTCCTGCCTCAAAGTGGAGCCAGGCCTTTTTTTTTCGTGCTCGTATTATGCTAATCACTCCTTGCAAGCAGGCAGACTTTGTAGGAGGTTTGCCTGGTTTTAGATGAAACATACGCCTTTGAAGCAAAGAGCCACCGTAGCTAAAAATACCATTTCCCGGCTGTTGATCCTCTCATTTGTAAAATGCATGTTTCCATTGTTAAACCTGCAGCAGCCCCTCTAGAGAGGAAAGCTCCATTATCCTGGCCAGGCCAGAGTACCCATGACCTGGGGAGGTAGCTCCTTTCCCAGCCCTGCCCGTGGGCTCCGCCACCAAGCCTCTCCGAGAAGGAGTCCAAGAGAAGCACACGGAGGATTCTCAATACTTTATTTTCTGTTTAGAAATATTAAACCACATAAAATAAAAACTGAATAATGCAGAATGGTATAGCGGTAAACGGGAAAGACCCCTGACCACCTGCCGCCTCCTCCCTCAGAAGAGGCCTCTGGGGTCAGCTCCTGTGTTTCCTTCTGCAGCCCTTTCTGTGCATTTATCAGCATGAGGCTCGGTCTGGTGCTGGTTTGGCAGCGGTGGGCTCTGGACTCGGAGAGCTCTGCAGTTTGCCCAGGTCCCTCCCCTTCACTGTCTTTGAGCGGAACACATCTCCTTCCGGATCCTGAGCCTGGCTAGATGCTGTCTCTACGCTCCCAGCCTGAGCCCAGTGGCTCAGGGTCACCGTCCCTCCCCGCGGAGGCTGCCACATCCCGGTGTTAAATCTGTCCACCCACCTTTTTCTGTCGGTGGTTACCTGGTGTCTTTGCTCACAGGGACAGTGGCGTGATCCTGGCGGGGAGTGGAGGGACCTGGCCTCTTGCCCACCAGCACAAGTTCTGCTATAGGGGTCCTGGCCTGTAACTCAGAGCTGGGACTAGGACACGTCCCCTGGGATGACTTCCAAGGACGCCTCATGTCTAGGGCCCTCTTATTTCTCACGCGTTTAATCCAGGGAAGATTTCCTGGGCTGGCAGGGAACATGTGGATGAAAAGCCTATTTCATGCGTCTTAAAAATCTTTGAAAATGGCTGATCACAAAAGGAATTTTTTCAGCCTCCCAGGAGGGGGTGGGGGAGGGTACAAATAGGAGAACCCCTCCCCTTCCATTTGGCGAGAATAACTGAAGGAACCCCCTCCCCCCCGCCATGCTTTGGCCCACCACTGCGGCTCTGGCGCCTCCATCCTCCCAGCCCTTTGAGACTCTGATCTTTTTACCAGCCTCTCAGAGGCCGCAGTGAGGCTGCTCTGATATTTGCTCTTTGTTACCGGTGGTGGGTATTCGTGTTTAACTTCTCGTCCTGTTTTCTGACACTTATCTCAGTGCTCTTTAAGTGGGCACTTATAAAGCCTACAGAAAGCCATCTCAGTTCATAAAATTTCACAAAACCCCTGGACTAAAGATGTGAAGACAAGAAAGGCATTCATGGCTCTAGCTCCTAATCGCAGCCAGAAAGGCAGGAATGGCCCGTGCCCAGGGCAGCAGCTGTGAGCTGTTCTTCCTTTCGGGGTGCTGGGGCTGTGCAGGTGGGCCCGGCCACATGGCTGCCAGGAGGCCACACGGCTGCCAAGAGTCCAAGCACGGGTCTTGCCCAAGAGCTGACCTCTTCTTCTTTGTGTTTGAACAGAGGAGGCCAGGGCTGTGCACAGCAGGCTCAGGACCGTGCAGGTAGAAACCAGCAGGGAAATAGTGAAATGCCAAGCAGAAGCTTAAACCAGGACCCAGACTCTGCACAGGCAGGGGTGGGGCCTCAAGAAGGCAAGTGTCAAGGCCTTCCGCCCAGAGCCCCAAGGCCGAGCCAGGCTCTGCTGCCACCCATCCTCTGAGACTCCTGCCAGAATCTCCCCCTTCCCTCAGCAGGGCATCACCATGCCTGAAGCGACCGGCCCTGGTGAGGCAATTGCAGGCAGCAGGTCTCTGGCCACCCCGGAAGCTTGTTGAGAGTACAGATCGTGGACCTCCTGGTGGTGAGGCCTGCGGGTAGTCCAGGCATACAGCCAGACTCTGGGGTCCCTCAGTTAGGGTATTCCTGGCTTGTTCTGGAGGGTAAATGCACAACCTTCTGGGTGGATGAAGACACTGATGGGACAGGGGTTGGTGGCTCCCCACTGAGGGGTGTGGAACTGAAGCCATGCGCATGGCAACCAAGGCAGAGCACTCGAGGTGCCCTCAGAAACCAGAATGACAGCCCCTGGCCGGAACTCCTTCAGAGCGCAGAAGGTCCTTTGAAGGAAAGTTGCCACGGGAACATGAGATACTAGAGAATCACTGTAATCACCCAGGGCCCATGACCAGGAGGACAGCCCATCTGGTTAAATAATTTGGGGGAGGGAAATGTTGACATGGGGCTATGGCCATGTGAACACTGAGGCTGCTGAACACTGAGGCTGCTGGACCCAAGTTGGCCACGTGGCTTTAAGGCCAGAGGGGCCGAGTGTGGTCCGTGCCGAGGCCTCCGTGTCTTAGGCCAGCACTGACGAGGCAGAAGGGGAGGCTCACCGTCTGTAAACTGTGGGAATACGCAGCAGCAGGAGTGCTCCCTGGCCTGGAACAAAGGGACTAGTTTGGGAATCATTGCCTGAAATAAAGGAAAATGAACAGCTTGGTGATCAGAACACGGGCAAGGGGCGTCCCCAGACATTGTTGGGGCCGGAGTAGCTCTGGCCACCTCACTTGGGTCCCAGCACTGCTGTCACTCACCCGCCTCGTTCCTCACAAGGCCCCCGTGGTTTGTAGGGGAAAATGGCAGAGACACACGGATGCTGTCCCAAGACAGACTCAGTCTCAGAGGACCCTGCGTGAGGTCACATGCCACAGGGTGAAGGGGTGTCTCTGCCCTGGGCATACAAGCTGCAGGGAATGGGTGGGAAAGGGAGCCAGCCGGGGAAGGGAGGTCTATGTCCCTTGCGGATGCCACAGAGCGTGGGAGCATGTTCATGGGAACATGAGCACCGGGTCAGAGACCCAAGTTCTGGTCCGTCTGTGGCCCTGGCTGTGTAGCCTGGGACCAGTCCTTGGCTTCAGTTCCTTCCTGTCCCATGCGGGTGACAGGGGCATGCAAGGGCAGGCAGGGCCAGGAAGCAGTGTGCCAGGCAGTGGCGGCCTCCTTATGGGCAGGGCTGGCCTCCACGGGGGCAGCTGAGCACATCCTCAGGAGGAAATCCTGCTTAGAGGGGTCAAGCCCAGAGGGCTTCAAAGGGAGAGAAAGGTTACATCTGCAGTTCTCCAGCAGAGCCCAGGAGACCCCAGGGCAGGTAGGGCTCGGGGATGCCATTTCCCTGGCAGTATCAGCCAGGGAATCTATCAGCCAGTTCAGAGCACCAGCCTTGGCTACGTCTCCCTGGGCACCAGGAATCTTTATATTAAAATCACCCCAGCCTGGACCTGAGGCAGCAGCTGGCCGGGCTCCCACACTCAGGATCTGCTGCTCCCAACTCGTTTCTGGGGACCTGCTGTCAGAGTCAGCCCCATGGACTTTCTCCCCCGGGTCTGAGTTTGGGTCCAGGCTGCAGAACTATGGCTGCAGTTTCGAGGCCCTGCTTCCCTCTCATACCCTTGGAGACAAACCATTGCCCTAGTAGGGTAGAACTAAGTGCAGATCATAGGCCAACAGCATCCCAGCCAGGTGTGGTCAGTGCCATCCGTCCACAGAGGTGGTTCCAGGGGGAGAGTGGAGTAGAAGGAGCTGGCTACAGATATGCCGCCCCAGAGCCACAGGAAGTTTCTGAAGAAACTTGCTCCAGTCCACACCAGAAGGCCCCGGTGATCTCTGCAGCTCAGGAGGCCCAAACTGTCTTCCCGGAAAAGTGTATCTAAGGCTCTGTGCCGTCTGGGCCCTGGAGCTTGTTAGGGGACAAGGGGGTGGGTGGGCAGCAGTGAGTACTTGGTGCTGGGGTCAGGCTGACCGAGAGGGACTTCGGCAAGGCCTCTCACGTGTGCCGCGCTTGGCATTCTCTGCTAGAAAGGGCTCTGGGCTGAAATCACAAGTGGCCCGTGCTGAGAAGTTGAATGTACACGATGTTCCTAATGTACTGTCATTTGTGGCCAGGATTAGGAAGGAAATAGTGATTCCGGCTTGGAAGAAATCCCTGTGGCAGGAGAGGGCAGGAACCCAGCAGGGACCCAAGGGCTTGGGCACTTCTCAGCGCTCCTTGGAGTTGATTGTCATGGAGACAACAGGATTTACTTTAGTGACCAGTCCCTTTATTTTCACTTGCACTGAGGATTCAGCATGCAAGAAGGTCCCTGCGGCCGTGCCAAGGCTTCATGGCCTGAAGACGACATTCTCCAGGCAGGGGCCAGACCAGCCGCACTCCTGCCCCTACTCCACGCACCCAGCTGTCTCCTCACCCCGGCCTTGCCCTCCTCACACCGCCTTTTTCTCCAACGCCAAGACACTATCTCAGCAGAGTCCCCATCGGTCCTCCCTGCAATCTCAGCTTCAGAGCCTCCAGCACAAGGTTACACGCCTGTCCCCAGCCCCCACCATCTGACCTGCATCCGGCCGTATTCTGGGGTGTGTCTGTGGGATAGAAGGCGCAGCCTCTTTTCTGAGACACAAATGCAGACCTCATTGTGAGTCATATGCCTGCTGAGTCCCCTCACAGGGACTCCTTGCAGATTGTGAAATGCTTCCGCCAGAGCCAGACACCCCCCAAGAACCCTGATAACACAGTTCAAAACCCACCTGACTCTGAAGCCCCTTGGCCTGCAGTTCCGTGTGCATGCCCAGCCCCACAGCCAAAGTAACCCAGGCCACCTTGTCCCTTCCTGGAGGTTAATTTTCTGTCCTACAAGCATTCATCTCCCCGATTGCCTGTAGGGGCCCAGCCCTAGGCCTTGCGGTCTAAAGCCGAAAAGGAACCAGGGCTCAGGGAGGGCCGAGGGGCCAAGTACCACTTTAGGAAGGAAATCGGTGGGAACTAGCAGCGGCTGAGGCAGGAGACAGCGCAGGGCTGTCCTGGGAAAGAGCAGGGGGCTTGAGTACCTGTGAATGGACACGGGACAGGCTGGTCAGACTGAAAAGACACATGGAAAATAAGGCCAAGGCAGGTGCGGTGGCTCACGCCTGTCATCCCAGCACTTTGGGAGGCCGAAGCGGTGGATCACCTGAGGTCAGGGGTTCAAGACCAGCCTGGCCAACATGGTGAAACCCCGTCTCTACTAAAAATAAAAAAATTAGCCAGGCCTGGTGACAGGCGCCTATAATCCCAGCTACTCAGAAGGCTGAGGCAGGAGAATCACTAGAACCCGGGAGGCAGAGGTTGCAGTGAGCCAAGATTGCGCCACTGCACTGGACGACAGAGCAAGACTCCATCTAAAAAAAGAAAAAGGGCCAAGCCAGTCCGATGGGCCAAGGTAGATGATGACTCCCATCCTGAGGAGAAGGCAGAGCCCCTCCCATGGCAGCAAGGGCCATCTGACTCCACCGTAGGCAGCGCGGAAAGCAGGAGTCAACTCAATCCCTAGAGCAAGCCCCAAACCTAGGGTGAGGGACCTGCTAATCCTGGGGGCTGAGGCCCCAGCTGCCTTTGTGAGACTGTTTGGTTTTCTGTGGCAGCACCCACCCAGATGAGATCTTCTCCGGAGGTCTCTAGATGAGCCCAGCACGGGTGTCTGGGACCTCCCAGAGCCCAGTGGCGGCTCCTCTTGCACAGAGGGACAGATGGCTAAGAAGACTGAAAGCCTCTTCCTGTGCCCCTCCTCCCTCCATCCCCTTTCCAGCAGCTCCCCGCAAAACCCAGAAAAACAAGTCCTGCATCCTCCTCCTCCTCCCACCCCCACTCCCTGCAAGAAACTTTTAAGTGTACCAGACACATCGACTGCATTAAACACGATGCATTTTTAAGGCATGAGTTGGCAGGGTTACCATGGCTGCCTTTGCCCTGAGGGGCACACTGCCGAGGATTGATTGAAATAAATAAAACAGATTTACAGTTTTCATACTTGGAAGGAGAGTTGGAAGGGAAAAGAGCAGAGGGGGAGGGGCAGGATGCAGTGAAATTCTGGAGCGTTCTGGACTCGAGATGGGAGGCCACTCCCTCCTCTCCCTATCCTAAGGTTATACTGACCCAAAAGCTGCTTTCTCTTTAAATTCCTAAAGGATCCCAGCTGTGGGGCGGGAACAAGGCAGGGAGGAGGCCCCTTTCCGGTAGGAGTGGCCCGGCCTTCGCTGTAGTTTCTAGCCTTGATATTAGGTTGCACCTCAGATTTATTGGCCGTGAGACTCCAGGTGTCTCCTAGGAAAGCACTGGGGTCCGTTGGCCTTGGACCACTGAAGGGGACGGATGTGGGCATCATCCAGCATCCAATATAGAAAAGAAACAAGGGCTGTCCAGGTGCAGTGGCTCACGCCTGTAATCCCTGCACTTTGGGAGGCCGAGGCAGGTGGATCACTTGAGGTCAGGAGTTCACGACCAGCCTGGCCAACATGTCTCTACTAAAAATACAAAAATTTGCCTGGTATCGTGGCACATGCCTGTAATCCCAGCCACCAAGGCAAGAGAATCGCTTGAACCTGGGAGGCGGAGGTTGCAGTGAGCTGAGGTCACGCCACTGCACTTCAGCCTAGGCAACAAAGCGAGACTCCGTCTCAAAAAAGAAAAGAAACAAGGGCTCTCCTGTCTGTGCATGGTCAGCCACAGGCAGCTGGGGATGGAAATGAAGGAAGGAGGCCTGGCCGCAGGGAGAAGAGAGGGGCCTCTGAGCCAGGATGCCCTGCCCTCGGCAGGCACCTGAAGCCTGTTGCCCTCAGCCCTAAGGCCGCTTGCAGAGAGACCGGTGGAGTCTACCCAGCCCACACTCTCAGAATCAGCATCCATCCCAGCCTCTGAGGGACCTTGAGGCAAGACTACCTGCCCAGTCACCCATGTGAGAACCCCATCACCATCCAGAGCTGCCAACAGCCTGCCAGGGAGCACAGCGATTACTGACCCCATGCCCCATGGCACCCCCCGACCAAAGAGCTGGGCTTGCAGGCAGGGTCCCCACTGGGTCAGTGGGGCTAGAGAATTGAACCCGCTGGGGTGGGAGATGGGCGCCACCGGGGGGTCCTGGTGTAGACTAGAGAAGCAGAGGCATGAAGAACCCGGTGGGGTAGTTGTGGGTGGTGGATGGGCAGTAGAAGGAGACCTCCCTGTATCTGTATCCAGTGAGGCCACTTGTGTGACCTAGTCTAACAGGAGGCACCGAGCAAAATCACCCACACTCTTGCCTCATGGGGCCACCAACAAGGCTCCATTGGGAAGGACGTCCCATGGATGGCACGCGAGAGTGGACAAGGTGGAGCATAGGAGAGAACTGAGGAGTGGGGGTACACCCACCCGCCTGGAACTTGCCAGCTGAGGCTTCTTCTGAGTCCTCCGTTCATCATGGGGAGGGCAGCGTTGCAGGGCCAGTGAGGGCTGCAGTAGAGACAGCAGCTGAGGGCATGCCGGGCGGGAGCAGGTACCCCCAGCCTCCACTCTCATCTCTCAGCCTTGCCATCTCTTTCTAGGGTTTGAGTCCAGGGTCTCTGCCCGCCGGGCCAGCTGTTTCCCATGCTGTTGGTGGCTTATTGTTTGGGACAGTGAAGAATGTCAGAGGCCCCTGGGAGGGGATGGTTGCTTCGGTCTCCATTTCCCCATGAACTTCTCTTGAGTTCATCTGGTGCCCTGTCCACATCCCTACCCTTGAGCCCCAGGTTGGCCCACGTGGGCAGAGGGGCAGGCTGTGTCCGCCAAGGGCCCTGGAGGCCAGTGCTGGCAGGCTAGCTAGCAGAAGGGCATTCCTGGGCCCTCAGCCTCTCCTCCTCCCGGACTGAACACTCACCCTAAACACCCCCACCACAGGTCAGAAGCATCATCTGCTGCTGCCTTGGTCACCCTCTTAAAGAAGCCAGACCCAAAGAAGGAGGGGTGGGGAGGGCAGAGCCTGCACCCAGTGAGTGCATGGGTTCCCGTCCCCAGCAGATGGCTCAGCATCCTAACAGTCACTGGGCAGGTGGGGGTGGGGGGGCGGCAGCAGCCTGCCCCTACTTGGTGACCAGAGCCAGAGGAGGGTCCCCAAAGGGAGCCAGCACAAATATCCTGAGCAAACAGCCGTGGGACCTGGGAAGGATCAGCCGACAGTGAGGATGGGGAGGTGTTTCTGGCCTTGGTCACTTTGCTGGTCCTGTTTTCAGAGGGTGCAAGGACATGAGGTCATGGAAGTTTCATGTCTTCCCTGAAGCCACATGGCAGAGTCCAGCTTCCCCAGGGCGGAGCACGGCAGGGAGCCAGAATGTCACCTCCCCACAAGGAGACCCAAGCTCTGTCCTCTGCCCTCCTGGGCCTCACCTGCAGCATGGGGCCCTGCTCCGACAGATGCCTGGCAAAGAAGCCATTCCCCAGCCCCTCCCGAGCAGGCTTCGGCTGTCCCTAGCCTCTGATGTGCCAGGCTTTGCCCTCCCCAGGTTCCCACAGTGAGTCTGTCCTAAAAGGACCTGCTCCCTCTCTCCCACTGCGAGCTGGCCCTCCTCGCGCCCGGCTCCGGGCCCACAGGAACTAACCAGGTGGGGAGAGGCCACTGGCCACAGCCAGCTGCACCCTCGGACAGCAGTGTTTCCACAGCAACTCTTGCTGCTCTGCACACAGCCGCAGGCAGGAGGGGTGTTGAGGGGTAAAGCCCCCAGGAAGTCTTGTCCTCCAAACCAAGGCCTGACTTTGCCCAAATCACTGACCTGTCTTATCCCTGGAGGACATACAGCGTGTGGCCCCTGCCCCCAACCCAGGACAGGACAAAGAAGACAGCGCCAGGCTCTAGGCTCCCGTCTGCCCCGTCCATGCCTTTCTCCCACCGCCCCTTCTGCTACCATGAGGCAGGGCTCCTGCCAGCCTGGACCACGTGACCTCAGGGCGTGACTGGCCAGTCTAGAGCCACCCAGACACCTGCGGCACCTGCAAAGCCAGTTGACACCTTACTCCTCCTGCCCACCCTGGCCCAGGTTTCACCTGAAGCAGGGGCTATGCGTGGATGCCAGGTGGGGGTTTGAGAGAGCATCTCCCATGGAGGCCTGTGGCTGTCCAGGGCTGGCGCCTGATTTGTGCTGATGCTTGCCAGTGTTAGTGATGGGAGGGATAGTAACACAAAGGCTCACACCAGCCTGGCAGGTGTGGTGCAGTCACCTCCAGGCAGACGCTGCTCCAGAGCAGTGGAGAAGGCTGCAAGGGGATACAGAGCCATATCTCTCCTTCCCTGGTCCCAGCATGAGCCTTAGCCTTGGCTTTGGAGGCTGCCCCAGAGGGAATATTCATGGGCAAGGCTGTGTGGTCTCAGTTCTTAAGGAAAAGTGACCGCCCCCTCTACTGGGCTCTGGGAAGTTCAGAGCAGGCCGAGGGCAGGTTGCTCCTCTGAGAGCTCCTGGTATGTGGCAGAGAAACCAAAGAGAAGCTGGTCCCACCCCCAGCACAAAACCAGACCTGGAAGGGGTAGCAGCTGTCCAGGCAGCAGCTGGCAGCCCAAGACAGGGAGGCAGAGCCCAGTCCACAGGGCCTCTGGGCTGTGTGTGAACGGCACAACCAGTGACACAGCCCCTGCTGGGCCAAAAGCTCCATTGTCACTGAGAGAAGAGCCTTCCCTAAATGGCGTGTGTCCTTGCCTTCTGGCCACATCCCCCCTGCCTGTGCCTGAGTCACCGGGATACACCAGAGGTCCCCTTACTGACTCAACACACTCCCCTGTGGACCCCTGCCCTCCTCCAGCCCCACGGTAGGCCTCCAGGGTGGTACAAGAGGTCCCCTATGCCCTCCTAGACCCTGTTCAGGTTCCCTCCCACCCCAGGTCTCTGCCTTGTTCCCAAGCACATTCCAGGCCATTGTCTCATGACGAATAGCATTTTCATGCGGGTGTTGGAAAATATGGGCACATGTTTAATGCTTGCAAGCTGTGCTCCACTGTTGACGCTGTGCTTGGGAGCCAGGCAGGCAACTCAAGCTGGGCTGGGGCTCAGCAAAGAAGTGATGACGCAGCAGCCCTGCGAGGCAGCCATCTGCCAGGCCTCCGCCGGGCAGGGACAGCCCCTGGTGCCCACTCACAGCGGGCATGGGGAAGCAGAGTGGTGAGGAAGAACTCAGGTTCTGGAAGGCGATTCTTCTAGGTCTGACTCCTCTGTTCCTCCTCCTCTGGTCAGCTGTGGGTCCTCTCTGAACCCCCGATTCCTCTTCTTTGCGATGGGGGTGGCAACCCTGCCCAGGTTGTGTGAGGACTCAGCATGACACCACAAGTGGAGCTAGCTCAGAGCCCAGTGCCAGGTGCGTGGTAACTCCGAGGCCACCTGTCTGTACAGATCCCTGTGTGGACTGGGGACTGTAGTGGAAAATGGGCCCTCTTTCCTCCCTCCCCAGCTTCCTGACTCAAGGACCCACTTCTCACACCCTCCACCCTGAGCCTGGCCTCTAGTAAGGGCCCCGTGAGCTGGCCAACACTTCCGCTATTATTACTGTCTTCTTGAGGCTTTGCAACCGAGCGATCTGGGATCCTTCTCCCCAAACCTAGGGTGACCTGGGGTCGAGGCAGGATGCGGCCCCCACCTCCTCCCCAGCGGCAGGATGGGAGTCGCCCTCAGTGGAGGCCCCTCTGCTGCCAGCCCCAGAACAGCCTCTCCAGGCTCCTCCTCCTGGGGCAAGGGTGGCTGAGCGAGCAGCTGGAGCATGGCAGGGCCTCAGCACTGCTCTCTGTGGTGCCTACTCCCAGCCTCTCCTCTCCCTTTCCCTCTTGTGGTGCTTTAATTAGCGATACTCAGAGGGAGACATCTCGTGAGGAGGCTTGTGCTCCAGAGTCTCCTGGGATGAGCCAGCTTCCCAGGCCTCTTCAGCCAGCAAGAGAGTACAAGATCTAGGCCGGGCGCAGTGGCTCACGCCTGTAATCCCAGCACTTTGGGAGGCCCAGGCGGGCGGCTCACAAGGTCAGGAGATCGAGACCATCCTGGCGAACATGGTGAAACCCCGCCTCTACTAAAAATACAAAAGAATTAGCCAGGCGTGGTGGCGGGCGCCTGTAGTCCCAGCTACTCAGGAGGCTGAGGCAGGAGAATGGCGTGAACCTGGGAGGTGGAGCTTGCAGTGAGCCGAGATTGTGCCACTGCACTCCAGCCTGGGCGGCAGAGCAAGACTCCATCTCAAAAAAAAAAAAAGAGAGAGAGTACAAGACCTGGGCAGGGCACGGCAGGGCAGCCAGGCCAGGGCTTGGCCTGAGGGGTGACAAGGGCAAAAATGTAACATCACGCTGCCGTTTTCCACACACCGGTGTTTGCACAGCACAGAGGCCTGCCTGGGCATGAACGGAGAGAATGTGCTGGCCTGGGGGAGGGGGCGGGGGGTCATTGCACCTCCCATTCTGTCCAGGAGACCCTTGCTTCTTGGGGATAAGTGCCCTGAAAGAACCAGAACTTTCTCTTAGAAGGGTCTGGTAGGAGGGGCATGCATTTCAGACTGAGGCTTCACCAGGACCTAAGGTTGCAGCCGAGGCCTCGATGTCTGGGAGGACCCTGCTACGTGCTGTTCCTG
This sequence comes from Macaca mulatta, assembly GCF_049350105.2. NCBI lineage: Eukaryota > Metazoa > Chordata > Mammalia > Primates > Cercopithecidae > Macaca > Macaca mulatta. The sequence continues at coordinate 69,151,394 of NC_133425.1, forward strand.
GCCGAGCCATCGGGCCAGGGCAGAGCAGGTGGAGCCTCTAGGGCCACGTGGGCTTGGCGAGGTCAGGAACTGAAAAACCCAAGAGGCTAGAACACCATCAGTGGAGGAGGGACAGAAGAGGGAGGCTGGAGAGGAACCAGTGAGAGGTGTGAGATCCTGTAGGCCGAGGTGAGGGGCAGGGTTTGTTTCAGATCCAGGAGGAAGCCGCTAGCACATCCCAGCAGGGAGGGGCATGCTCTGGCGGGCATGCTTTAGGATTGTCCAGTTGGTGTGTGGAGGGCGGACTGTGGGGGCAGGAGAAGCAGCAGGAGGCAGATCCTGAGACATGGGGAGATGGACCAGGCAGGTGATACTGACAGCCCCCTAGGCATGGGGGCGGGTGTGGGGCAGGGTGGCCGTGTAGGATGTGCTCCCAGGGTAAGGCCCCCATACCTGCCAGTGGACCCAACAGAGGGACTGGGGGTCAGGATGACTCGTGGTTTGGGCCTGAGCAGCTGGGTGGGCAATGCCACCATTTACTGAGATGAAGAGGGGGTGGCAAGTCCATGGGGACACCAAGGGTTGGTTGTAGCCCAGCGAGGTTTGAAATGCCTGCTAGGTGGCCAGGCAGGGCCTTCCACCCGGCAAGCAGCTGTTCCATCTAGAGCCCAGCGGGGGCTCAGGCTGGAGGGCATGTGTGGGAGTCACCGATGGGGACCACAGACCACTGGGAGGCGCAGCTTCTCCTCACCACTAGCCCCTCATCCATCCCTCCCTCCACACCCTCCTCAGCCTGCCCTCACGTGGGCGCCACCCTGCCCTCCGCTGCCACAGGTCCCGTCTGCCGGCCTGGATCCCTGGAGAGCGCTGCCTGGCAGCGGCTCAGCTGTTGGCCTCTGTCATGGAGACGGCACCAGCTGCCGGCGATGGGCACTTGTGACCATTTGTCAGAACGCCCCCCTTCCTCCTGTGCCTGCCCTTCTGGAACATTTCTGTCCCACAGCCGTGGAGACAGGGCTCATGGAGGGGTTGTGGGACCGGGAGGGGCCGGGAAGCACTGTCTGGGCTCTACAGCGGGGCCGCCACCTCCTGGCCTTTGGCTTGAGGCTGCCTGGCTGGGCTTTCCCTCTGCGGCCAGCAGCTCCCCAGAGGAGCTGTGGCCCCTGTGGTACCATGTCCCACACACTGGCCTTACATGGCTTGTTCCTCGTCTGCATTCCTCGTCCTCAGGCTGCCCTCTGAGAACTTCCCCCTATTTCACAGATAGGTATTGCCCCTAATTAAAGTGGAGAAATTGTGCGGAGACATTGAGATCACACTGCTGGTAGTTGAGGACACCTGGCTGAGGCCTTCACCTGCCTCCTAACCCCGGGGGAGCCCCCGGCACGGCAGGGTCCTGGTGGCATGTGTGGGGAGATGAAGCGGCCCTCACTCGTGCGGCCACCACCCCCTCCCTGCGCCGCTTGTTTCTGTTTCTCGTGGTTTCTTGCCCAGGCCTGCAGGCTCCAGCCAGGGTAGGCTGGAACGGCCTGCCTACTGTTTGCGCTTTGTGGTCTGGCCTCTTTGTTACCAAATGCTCTGGGGTTCCTTTGGGGCTGGGGGTGGGGAGGAATCTTCTCCAGTCTGGCCCCAGAACCATGGCTGGCGTTCAGGGGCATTCGGGAAGCTGGTCCCAGGTCATGCAGAGCGGAGGCTGAGTCCAGCGACCTGGGAGGAGATGGAGGTGTTTCAGGCCTCCCACCAAGAAATGTGGCTCACCTCACTGAGCACCTGAGACCTCGGGGCCTCCAACGCCATGTGGGACCTGTGGTGGTGCTTCCCTGGAGACAGGACGCGGCGTCAGGCTCCAGAGCTCAGCCCTAGATGGGAGGTGGTGTGGGCAGGGGTGCCATGCTGCCGCCAGCCCAGCAGTGAGGAAGCACAGTGCTGCACACCACCCTCTCACCAGCCACCCCACTCCTGCCCCATCTTGCCTGCATCATGCTGTTTGGGGAAGCTCCCAAATCCCTGGGACTCCAGCTGGGAAGCATTGCCCAGGCGCCCTTCCCCTGCAGGCCAGGCCTCCGAGGGCACGCGGAAAAGCAGCGCGGATTCCTCCAAGCCTGTCCTCACCACCCACTTCTCACTGCTAGTGTCATCTGGCCCAGGGACCCTGGGGAATCTGCTTTCATCCTCTGGGTTCAGTTTTTTCCTTTTGTATAATGGGGAGGCTCCTCTCACAAAGTCCAATCCTTCGCACTGAATGACTCTAACTAGACAAGAGATGGGAAAGGGGTCATGGCCCAGGGACCAGCGAGCTAGGCTCTGGCCTTAAGTGACTCCGCGACCTTGGTCAAGTCACTTCACCAGAGTTTCACTATCCGTACAGTGAAGAAAAAACTCAGGGTCATAATGCTGATCCCACATGGATCTGTGCTCCAGGCCATGGGGTACAGCCCAAACAGCACAAATCCCTGACCTCGGGGGCTTCCAGGAGGAGGAGTGGGGCAGTAAACAGGTGACCGATGTGTGGAGAATTGGCCGGATGAAGATGAACTCTAGCAAGAGAAGAAAGCCCAGCGGGGGACAGCTGTGTCTTGGCCTGGGGTGGCGGGCATTGCCCAAGCGTGTGGGAGTTCAGGAAGGTGACGGGGTCCCAGGGACTATTTTGGAGGCCCAGCTGTTTCTCTTGTGTCCAGGGATTAGTATAGCGTGGGACACCCTGGCATGGCTAGGCCCAGGTAAGCAGTGCTGGGAAGCCTGGAGGCAGGTGCGGCGTTCCCCCCACCCTTCCCCGCCCCCCCGTAACCACAGGCCTCAGAGTCATGGCTCCACACCGGCCTCGGGAAAGGGCAGATTTCCCCAGAACGCTGTAAAACCGAGAGGAGGCCTCCCAGGCTGAGACGCAGGTCGTCCTGCGCCCTGACCCCGCTCTGCCTGCTCTCCAGGCAGCTGTGCCTCCTGCTGAACGCGGAGAACATCTTCCACTCGATGGCAGACATCCTGCTGCGGGAGGAGGACCTCAAGTTCGCCTCGACCATGGTCCACGCCCTCAACACCATCCTGCTGACCTCCACGGAGCTCTTCCAGCTAAGGAACCAGCTGAAGGACCTGAAGACCCTGGTAGGCTGCGTCCGTGACTCCGTCCTCAGGTGTGCTCCTGCGTGCCGGGGGCACACCGTGTGTCAGCCCGCCCCTCGGCTGGCCCCAGGAGGCTGTCAGGGAGAAGATGGGGTTGAAATCGAGACCTCCCCTGGTCCATTGGGAAATAGGGATCCTGGGATCCTGGGATCCTGGGTGAGTGGCTGCACACAGCACTAACCACAGGTGTGTCATGTCACCCGCACTGAGGTCTCTGCCAGCAGAAGGGTCCATGTGTCCATCCTGACCCCCCAACAGCCCTGCCTTTTCCGTTGGTTGACACCCTAGTCCCACTCCAGGCACTGCCCCCTTGAAAACAGAGGCTCTGCTGGCTGTGGGCCTACCCGCTGGTCAGTGCTACCCTCTCAGGGCCAGACCTCTGGGTTATAACCGTGCTGGCGAATCAGGGGTTAACTGCTCTTCTCGCCCTCCTTGGCCTGGCCCCTCTCTCCCACAGCTGGGCACATCTGGCTCCTAAGGCACCTGTCATAAGCCAGGGTGTCAAGTTTGCTGCCCATCCATCCCAGGCTCTGGATGAGGACGCGCCAACGACTGGTCCGAGAGAGCAGAAAGGACGCTCAGTCTCACTCCCCTATGAACAAGGAGAGATGCGGGTCCCAGGCCTCTCATGTGCTGGCTGAGGGTGGTGGCTGCAGAGGCCGTGCAGGGACAGGCGCTGTCCTGGAGGCGGGGACTCCAGGGGTTTCATTTCCCAGGCCCCCTGCCGGCTCAGACCCTGCTTGCACCCTCCCCAGGAGCCTCGGGGATATCCAGGCCCATGTCCGGGGGCATCTGGGGCCAAGTGGCTCTGCACGATCCAGGCCACAGCCCTGCCTCCCTCCTGTGGTTCCTTCCAGACATTCGCAGAGGCCTTAAGAATTTTCCTCCAGGGCAGGGGCTCCCCCAAGTGTGGGCTGGGTTCCTGGGTGGTTTCCAAGTGTTCGAGGTGGCCTGCAGAGGTGGGGAGGAGACGGCATTTAAGTGTGCTTCCTCCCTTCCCTGCGCACTCCCCCGTCGCCCTCCCAGCCCCATAGGGCTCCGGGACCACAGAGTTCTGGAGGGGGGCAGGGAGTAGGGGACAATTACTGTGATTTTGCCAAGGGCAGACTTGCCAGCACAAAGGACAGCCACTCCCAGCCAGGCCCTCACAGCCACCACACAGCTCTGGGACTGGGAGGTAATGACAGGGTCTACGGAGGAGCTGTCAGTGTTTCCTTTGTGACGGCTCGTTCCCAGCCGGGATGCCTAACAGCCAGAGTGCTAAGCTGGCTCCGGCTGCCCCCGACCAAAGACCCCTGGGTCTTAGACCTGTGGCCCTTCCCTCAGGTCCCCACATGGACCGAGAGGGGGCAAGGAGTGGGGGTCTCCTCACGGCTCACACCTCTTCCCCCACAGGAGAGCCAGAACCTGTTCTGCTGCCTGTACCGCTCCTGGTGCCACAACCCAGTCACCACGGTGTCCCTCTGCTTCCTCACCCAGAACTACCGGCATGCCTATGACCTCATCCAGAAGTTGTATCCTTCCTCTCACTGTGGTTGGGGTTGGTCCACTGAGGGGCAAGAAGGGGTCGGCTGCCCCCTTTTCACCCAACAGGCGGGCCCAAGTGCCATGCTCCTGTCCCCACCCCTCCACTCAGCCTCAGGGCTTGTGACATCAGGGCCACCAGGACCCTGGGAGGGGAGGGATGTATTTGGGAGAGCGAGGTTGGCAGCAAAGAGGGGCTTCTGGAGGGGAGCTGGCCCAGGAGAAACCCTGTGGGTTGGGATTGGGACTGAGGAGGCCCAGCCCAGCGGGTGCCAGCAGGTGATGCTGGGCTATCTTGCTGGGGTAAGAGAGAACCGCAGCTCCTGCCCCTGGGAGAAGGTGGCTGCCCTCTGCTCATTGCAGTTCCTCCTGGGCCTGGTGTGGGGGTAGGGGAGAAGGCCCGGAGCTGGAAACATAGGTGGACGGCTGGGTGAGCCTGCAGGCTTCGGCCCAGGCCTGGGCCTTTGGGGGCCACAGAGCTAGAGCCCGAGAGGCTTGAAGATGACACGCTGGGGAGAAGCAGGCTGGGCGGAGGCCTCCGAAGCAGGAGGCACCAATGCTCACCTCAGCACCACGCTCCTCAAAAGGCATCCAGGGTTAGATGTTTTGTTTTGGTTTTTTTTGAGACAGAGTCTCGCTTTGTCACCCAAGCTGGAGTGCAGTGGGGTGATCTTGGCCCACTGCAACCTCCGCCTCCCAGGTTTAAGTGATTCTCCTGCCTCAGCCTCCCAAGTAGCTGGGATTACAGGCGTTCACCACCACGCCCAACTAATTTTTGTATTTTTAGTAGAGATAGGGTCTCACCAAGTTGGCCAGGCTGGTCTCAAACTCCTGACCTCAAGCGATCTGCCCACCTCGGCCTCCCAAAGTGCTGGGATTACAGGTGTGAGCTACCATGCCTGGCCAGATTTTTTTTAAAACACCAAGAAGCAAACTAGCCCCATCTGTGGGTACCTGACATGTAAGCCAGGATTGGAGTGCTATTTAGAAGGCAACATGACCAGCCAGGAGTTGGGAGTCAGGAAGAAGAGGCCAGGAGGTACCTCAGTGGAGGGCTAGGTGTGGCCCTGCCTGACTCCCCACAGTGGGCCTGCTTACCTTCTACAACCTGGATTTGCTCCTCTCAGCCACTTCTGTGACCCAGAGACTGGCGGGCCACTGCCCAGCGCCGCAAGCCTGCTGCAGCCCTGGCGAAGCCCTGCTGGCGGGAGAGGAGAGAACCCTTCCTGCCCATCCCTCCCCCAGTGGGCTGCAGCGCTGTGATAAGAGCCTCTCCCAGCCCAGGAGGGTGCAGAGGAGGCAGCTGCTGGAGCGGAACCTGGAACTCCCGAACAGGGGGGTTCCATTTAGGACAGAAAGACGAGGAGAGGAGAAGAGACTGGTGTCCTTTGTGCGCCAAATCGTGCTTCACCAGAACCAGGCTCTGTGCACAGGAAGCCAGGCGCAGGTGGGCAGGGCACGTGGTGCTCTGAGCTGCGGCTGTGCTGGCCTAGCAGTCACACTTTCCTTGACTGCACACTTAGTGGGGACCTGGAGGTCACCGTGGACTTCCTTGCAGAGGTGGACAAGCTGGTGCAGCTGATCGAGTGTCCCATCTTCACATGTAAGAACCACCTCCCACCACGCCTCACACCATGAGCCCAAGGCTGGCCTGGAGTGGGGTGGGTGGAGCCAAGCTCCAGTTGGTCTCTTTTGGCTGGGGAGGGAGGAAGAGCAGTCACCCCAGGGAAGCTTCTGGATTGTTGAGTCCCAGCACTTTGGGAGGCTGAGGCTAGAGTATCTCTTAAGGGCAGGAGTTTGAGACCAGCCTGGGCACCATAGTGAGATCTCATCTCTACAGAATTTTTTAAAAATTAGCCAGGCATGATAGTGCATGCCTGTAGTCACTGTTACTCAGAAGGCTGAGGTGGGAGGATCATTTGAGCCAAGGCCATGGAGACTGCAGTGATCTGTGACCGCACCACTGCACTCCAGCCTGGCGACAGAGCGAGACCCTGTCTCAGAAAAATAAAAAAATAAAGACTGGGATGATAGGCCTGCAAGGCCAGCCAGAGCAGGGCTGGGGCATGTGGCATCAGAACCTGGGTACTGCCTGTATCCCTCAAGGTGAGTCTCATGGACATGAGCCAGCACTGACAGCAGAACCCCCTTGAAGGCTGATACCAGGCCCCTGGGCTGCCCAGCCACCCCTCCGAGCCTGCTGCCCCTGCCCTGGCTCTCTGAAGTCGTGGGTCCCCTGGGTCCCTCTGCAGGTGCTCCTGTTGGCCCAAGAGCCATGCCTGCACCTCCCTGAAAGAAGAGTTGGCATTTGCTGGGAGCCAGTGGGCAGGAGCTGCCTGCTTAGTAACACTCAGGCTGAATGTGCAAAAGTGGCAGCTGGCTGGGGTGAGCACAGCTCTCGGCGCCTCGACATACACACTTTGAATGACGCTCGTGTATTTATAATGTGCAGAGAAGCCAGGCGTCCACCCTGCTGGTGCCCACCTTCCCTGACAAGCTGACCACCCAGGCCTCTCATACTCTCTGGCAGCGTCTCTGACCCGCCCAGCCTGAGCCCTGGAGCCCAAATTGAATGCAGGGGCTAAAGAACACCCATTCCCATCCCCTCCTGAGCCCCCTTCAAAGGGCAGCCTCGTCAAGCAGCAGGGTGCCATGGGAACTGATGCCCTGGAGACAGAAAGGCAGGAGGGAGACCCTGCTCTCCGCAGAGTGCACTAAAGCCTGTCCCAAGTGTGCCCAGCCTGACATTTCACTTCCTCGAGGGCCTCCCAGGGACACAGGCGCCCACACGGCCACCTGAGGTCAGGTCCTAAAAAGACCCTGCTCCCGCTGTTGGTCTGTCCTGACTCATCTCTCCAGTTGTACATTCTTGGCATTCCAGAAGCATCCCTGGGATGACTGCCCTCCCTCCCTGACCCTGGAGGAACTGCAAGCACCTTCCCCTCAAGCCCAGGGCTTTGCTGGGGCAGGGTAACAGGAGAGATACACCCTGGTCTCGCCCAACACCGTCCCAGCCCTGAGTCACCTGGATCCTAGAGGTGGCTGGTTTGGCCACAGGCAGTGCCCGCTTCCCCAAGGCCCAAAGGGAAGAAAGGACTGGAAACAGGCTCATGCTTCTGCTGGGCAGCCAGGACTGGGACAGTGGTGGTGGGGGTCTCCTCTGGAGGGCACCAGGAGTCCTCCATTCCTCTGCTCCCTGCTCATCGACACCCTGGCCCTAAGGCCTGGTTGCTCAGGCTCCCTGCGTCAGCGGGACCCCCTGTGTGGCCGCTGCCGGGGTGACATAGCCCCTTTCCCAGGGCACATGGCACATCCTCCACAAACAATGCCTGGACTGGGCCTAGGGACACAAGAAAGTAGAAGCCAGTGATTCTCCTGGAGAGGCTCGCAGGAGAGAAGTGAGCCCATTTCCAATCCCGCCTCCCCTGTGCGCCTTGGGGAAGCTGGGACTGCCTTGTGGTGCAGCCAGCCATTAGCGGGCTCTCTGCTGCAGCTTGGGCTGGAATGAGTGCTGGACAGCCCCCCGGGTGTGTCTCTTTCCACCTGGCAGGGTGGTGGCAGGGCTGGCATGTGAGCCAGAGCCCCCAGAAGCACCTTCCAGACGCTCTGGGTCTTTGGTGTGTGTTTCGCTATACACAAAAGTGTTTTTCCATCCTGCCCTCTCTTAAAGCTGTCCTAATCCACCGTCTTTCTCTCCAGCACACCCTATTTATAGCTCTCCCGTGCTGGCACGTGCGGAGCCGACTGGAGAATCTGTTACACTACGAGCCCCGAGCCCTCATATCACCAGGGAGGCAGCTGAGCAGGGGGCGGGGAACAGACCAGGCCCCACAGCGCATCTCGGGGTTGTCGGGCTGAGGTGACTGTTGGAAAGATCAGACAGGCAGGTGGGCAGGTAGAAAGGAAGATGAGATCATGGAAACTGCTAGGACACTCCTGGGGGAGGCGGGAGCAGCGCGACGGGCTGTGAAGGAGCCCCTGACTCGCTGGAAGCCACGGCCACCTGGCTAGGCCCACACAGCTGGGTCCTTGGGCTGTGGGTGTCATGGCACCAGGTCCCTGTGGTCCTGGCCAGTCGGAGGCAGGGAGTACGGGCTGGGCATGTCCCAGAGCAGTGCCAGGTCCCTGAACCCTGCCCTCTGCACACCCCAGATCTGCGCCTGCAGCTGCTGGACGTGAAGAACAACCCCTACTTGATCAAGGCCCTCTACGGCCTGCTCATGCTCCTGCCGCAGAGCAGCGCCTTCCAGCTGCTCTCACACCGGCTCCAGTGCGTGCCCAACCCCGAGCTGCTGCAGACCGAGTGAGTGCTGGCTGGGGACTGCTGCCCCCGCCCCGCCCCCGAGCAGGGACAGGTCCAGAGGAGCCTGGTGAGGAAGGGCCGTGCCGGGGGCTGCTGAGGCCTCCCTCACTTCAGCATCCTACCCCTTTTGTCACTGTGGCCACCATCCCCGCCCCCGCAGCCACTTGCCCCTTGGCCTTTTGTGTTCCACATCAGAGCACTGAGCGAGGGATTCTGGGAGCGTTCGCACGGTGGCCGGGAGTAGCAACACTTCCAGGCAATCAGGGTCTAGCTCAGTGACGCTATGCAAAATCTAAAAACTCTGAGGGCATCTGGAGTTACCCAGACAAAGGACCCTGAAGAGAAACTCCAGGCAGGGGAAGGAGTTCCTGCCCCAGCTTAGAGATGGGGGCCCCAGTGGCCATCGAGCGAGGGAGGAGCCTGTCCTGGGCACCTCCCAGGCCTCACATAGCCCCTCTCCACACCCTGTCTGTGGCAGAGGCTCAACCCTGGGTCACTGGGAGGCCGCATCATTGCTAGGACCTTCTCAGCCACCTCCTGGGTGGGGTGGGAGGCAGGAGTGCACTCAACGCTCCCCTGCTCAGGTCCTGCCCATGGAAGGAAGAGGTCCTAGGCACCCCTCCACCGAGAAGATGCCCAACTTGGCAGCCTCTGGTCAGAGGGCTGCCGGCTCCCACCCTGAACCCATGGCTGGCCCCTACCCCAGAGTCTGTAGGGCCGTGTCTATATTTGGTAACCCTTGGAGGCTTTGCCTCATCCACAGGCATTTGGCATCCGAGATGGAAAATTTCACTTGTCAGGTCGCCATGGAAACCAGCAGAGCCACTGAGAAGATTTACGCTGAATGGAGCGCGCCCAGCTTGCATCAGATGCCCTGTGTGTCTAGAATTCCCTCCCAGGCTGTTAGAGCCACTCAGCAGGCCTGGCGCCTTGCTCCAGCAAAGGGCCTCGGGTGCTTGCCCTTGCAATGGACACAGGCAGCCTTGAGACAGGCCTGCCCGGAGCCTCTGTGCGCTCCACACTGCTGGCTTTGGCTCCCACTGTCCCTCCCACCCAGACTGGCCCTCCGGTGACCAAGTGTGGTGCACCTGATCGGCTGTCTGCCCCAGACCAGCTGGATAGGCTGAACCCCCAGAAAGTGTGGCCCCCACCAAGACAGGCTCCTGCCTTCCCTGCCCCGTTTCCCCGGAAGGCAGTGCCCTGCAGTGGCAGGACTAGGCCTTGAGCTGGCTGCCACCCCAGCTGCTCGGGGTGCCACCAGGTGGTCCCCAGGAGACAGTACCTGACGCAGTGTCCCCAGGGGAGCGGGGTCAGCCACGGAGGGGGGCGCGCATATGGGTTCCTGGGGCCGGAGTCCTGTCAGCTCCCAAGAGACTCCAAGAGAGGCCCAGAATCCACACCGGGCCTTGCTGGCCCAGCCTTTGCCTTGTCCCTTCCAACGCCCCATAGTGTTAGGGTCACCCTGGCAGGCACCCAGGAGGGGAAGGTGCAGCCGGAAGCAGGGAGAAGGCAGGAAGGGCTGCTCCCCTGTGACCTCCAGTCTCCCTGTGGGAACCAGCCTGCCTTCCTGGGAGGCCTCCTGGCCAGGGAGCCAGCCCCGCCTCTCCCAGGGCTCTGCATGCTGATCTCGTCTTGGGAGGGGAGTGGAGGCTCAGAGCAATCATACTCCTGAAACCAGGGTAGAACAAGTTTGCAGAGGGAAGCTGGGAAAATTGGACTTTCCTCAGAATCTCCCACGGTCAGTCAGGGAAGTCCTGAGCCAAGGGGTTGAGGCCTCTGGGTAGAAGATTCTGAGGGTCAGTGCATGGTTTGCAGGCCTAGAGTAGGATCTGGTGTGAGCTCTGCCATGGATTTGCTGTGTGACCTCCAGCAAGCCCAGTGCCCTCTCTGGGCTCTTGGTTACTTGGTCAGTAAATGCACATTTGGACTAAATGGGTGTGTGAGGCACCCCCTAGCCTTCAATGCCCTGGGTCCCCAGTCTTTCTTTGCAAAAATTTAGGAAGAGATGCCATAGATAGGGGCACAGGAGCAGTGGGCACGCCAGGGGCCTTCTGAACAGCTGGGGAAGGGGTCAGATTGCAGGGTGGGGCCCGGAAGACAGCTCACACCCTGGGAAGGGAGCTGTGGACAGTCCCAGCCCTGGGAGGGGCAGACAGCTGGCAGACAGGGTCAAGTTGCGGGGCAGGCCTTGGAGCCAGGAACAGCTGGGGGAGTTTGTACACTCCTCGCCCATGCCTGGTTCTGTGTGCTCCAGGCGCCATCAGGGCCCTGGGGGCCACAGCTCCCCCACCCGCTGGCTTCTGGGCCACTCCCCAGGGACTGTCTCCTCAGTGAGGCAGGAGGGAACCTCTAAGAAAAAGCTGGTGACAGGTGCATGGGTGGGATGGCAGGAATGAGAGCCAGCCCTGAGTCCTAGACTCGCCGCACTGTGCTGCAGGCTGGCTGGCCTCAGCCTCGGTGCCCGAGGATGGTTATGAACCTACAGAGGACGTGCAGGGCCTGAAAACGGCCATCCGCGTTAGGTGGGGCAGGGAGAACTGGCCTGGCCTCTGTGCTCAGCGCCCAGGCAGTGTCTCCCGCTCTTGGGGACACAGCCCACCCTGCTCCCAAGACCTCAGGCCAGGAAGGGTCTGCCCATCACAGGGAGCAGGACTTCTTGCCACTCTAAGGGCCCAGGGAGCAGATGTGGCCCACTCTTCCCACCCCCGCCACCCCCGCCACCCCGATGCCCGTCTCCCCAGGTTTGCCATCCAGTGCTGAAAGCATGTCTCTGGAGCCCCTAAGCTCCCCTAACCTAAGGCCTTGGCTTGCCAGGAGTGTCGTGGCGAGCAACGCACAGACCCATGGGTGCCCAGCATCAGAAGACACACTTTACGGTCACACCTGTGGCCTTGGCCTAAGTGGGTTAGAGGAGCGTCTGGCCACACCCTGGACTTAGGGTTGCAGAAGCTCCGGGGTGTCCCTTGGCCTCCTCAGAAGTCCAGGCTGCTCTCTTGGAGCAGTGGCACCTGGGACCAGCATTACTGTGCCTGGGAGGTCCCTTCCCAGGAGCAACCACAGCCTAGAACACTGCCCGCAGCCTGGCCCTCTAGAATGGGCCCCACCCGGCTGCTTTTGATCTTTGTTGAACTAACGTCAGCTGAACCCCGCTAGGGAGGCAGGAGCACCAGGCCCAGAAAAGCAGCAGCCGCAGCTGTAGACACGTCCAAGATGTTTTGTGGTGGTGCATCTTCAGCAGGGAGGCGGGAAGGGAACAGGTGTGGGCAGGCAGAGCTGAGCAGGGGTGCAGGAGGCCGCCTCCAGGCCCCAGATGGCATCTCAACTGTGGGAAGAGTCCCCCTGCCCCGGTCCTGCCCAGCAGGCTGGTGGGCCATCAGAGGCAACTGTCAGGCTCTGGCCCTCAGGCTGGACTGAACTCATGGCCAAGAGTTCATTTTGGGGGAGCTCCATTGTGTGTCCCCCAAAATGGCCTCCTTTATTTCTACCCTCAAGCTGCTGGGCCCCAGCTGGCCTCACGTTGAAGGGGCAGAACTGTAGCCACAGTGGCACCCGCCAAGTACCTAAGCTGAGGCTGGACACCAGGCAAAGCTCTTACACATCTTGTCAAAGCATCTTGGCAGCCACCCCAGGGCGCTCCTTAGGTAGCCCTCGCTTTGCAGACGAGGAAACAGTCACGTGCCCAAGTCACACCGCTAGGAAGCGGTGGAGTTATGGTTGGGTCCAGGTCTGTCTAGTTCCTGTGCTCTGCCACTGCCTGCACGCCACCCCGCCCCCACCCCACCAATTGGCATCTTTTCATGAACTTGAAGGGCCCCAAGATTCTCAGCTGAGCAGCCCACAGTCTTCCTGAGACCCCTTTCCAGGGCCGCCAGGCCTCAGGGCCTGGAAACACATGCTTCCTAGCCCACACAGATCTCCTCCAAACCAGTGAGGCCAGAGGGAGGGAGTAGAACATTTCATGAGACACTGCTGGAGGGTGAGTAGGAATGGGACAGGAGCCCAAGGGGATCTCATCCCCAGGGGCAAGCTAAGCACTGGGCTTGACAAGGACAGCAAGGCTACCGCATTGCACGATTATAGGGAGCATCATGCACACTAGCTGTGCAGTGCACAACCTATGTTGCTGTACAGAGCAACTGGAGAGGGGGGCAGCAACAGGAATGTAGGAGCTGACGGCATGTCCAGTGGTGAGACCGGCTTTCCTCCTCCCAGGGACAGTGAGTGACTGCAGGCCTCAGGGCCCCAACACTCAAAAACAAATGTCCTGCCAAGTGGAGGGCCCAGCAGAGGCTCTTCAGCAGTTCCCGTTCTCCCCAGTCCTAGCCCTTGCTCAGAGAAAGGGCCAAGCTGCCACCTCCCCCTTCTCCCCCGACCCTGTTCCAGGCCCCAGCTGGCTTCCTGGCTGGCTGCTAGCCCTGGCTTTCACCCCAAAGGGAGCCACTCGTAAACAGGAAATGCTTCCCAATGTGATGCCTGCTCTGGGCGCCATCACCAGCCCACAGGCCGAGGGCAATAACCAAGCAGCAGTGTTGGCTGTTCCCACCAACTGCGGAAGACGGGGATGTTCAGGGGCTTCCCAGCTCTGGGGCTGGCTGTGAGGGAAGAGTTGCCAGGCCTGAGACGCCCAGAGGCTGAGCCCAGCAGCCTGTGGCTCTGCCCCGACCCCACTGCCCTCCAGCAGTAACCCCTCTGTGAGCGGATCCCCTGACACTGAGCGTTTCTGCTCCCTCTTCCCAGAGACAGTCTAAAGGCAGCCCCCAAGTCCCAGAAAGCCGACTCCCCTAGCATCGACTACGCAGAGCTGCTGCAGCACTTTGAGAAGGTCCAGAACAAGCACCTGGAAGTGCGGCACCAGCGGAGCGGGCGTGGGGACCACCTGGACCGGAGGGTCGTCCTCTGACAGGCCTGGCACAGAGGAGGGCCCACCGAGTGGTCCCATGAAGCACTCAGGGTTGTCACGCCCTCCTGAGGAGCTCAAGGACCTGCCTCTCAGGACCAGGGCTGGGCCTGACTGCCAGCCCAGAGCGCTGTTGGGGCCGGAGGCTGCTCTGTCTGCCCAAGCTCCTCTGAGAGTCCAGCCCTCAGGCCTCCAGCGCTGTCAGCTGCACCCTAGCATTCACACAGAGCTGGCTGCCCACCCTGTGGGGGGCTACAGCCTCAGACACCACTCATCCTCTGGAATCAACCTCTTTCTAATGCCCTCTTGGAAAAAGAGCTTGCCTCTCCTCCAGCACACCAGAGCTCTGGCCTTGTGTGTATATGTATACATACCTGTGTGTGTGTGTGTACTTGTATGCACGTAGGCACCAGCACAAAGATCTGAATGATGCACCCCACCCCCACCCCAATAAAGAAATAAGAGAAAATCCTCAACATGAGCCGGCCTGCTCCTTCCCAGCTGACATCTGCAGTTGCCCGGGGTCCTCCCCCTCTGTCCTGGAGATCGGGGCTCATGATGGCCCCAGGGAGTACTGGCTGTCCCAGGGCCTGGTGCCTGCACTCACCTGAATGGAGTCATGGGCCTAGAGCCTAGGTCCCCACCTCTGGAACCCACACCCTCCTAGAGCGCACCACGCACCGCCTGCCCTGGAATCCTGAACCCTGCCTTCCCCAGGCCCCTCATCTGCCTTTCTCATCCTGACTCTCTGGGGCAATGGGAGTTCCCCACTGGGGAGATGGGAGCTGAGCCCCAGGAGTTCCTGGATGAAAGGGCAATGCACACTGCAGAACACTGCAGATCACTGCGCAAGGGGAGGAAAGGCCCAGAGCAGTCCAGGGAGGGGCAGGTGCCCCAACCACTGCTTCAGCTGAAAGAGCCCCTCCTCACCCGCAGGGGTACCACCTGCCCCCAGGCTTTGGGAACCCTGGGCTTGGTCTCCAAATGAGCTTGTAATTGGCTCCCTGCCGCCCATGGAGTAGGGGAAAAGGAGCTTATGCCTGTTCTTCCCCCCAGAGTGTGCCCCCCCACCATCATGCTGCCCCCCAGGATGGGTTTCCCTGCCTGGAGTGTCCAGGACAGGCTGCACTTGACATTGCTACCCCATGCACGTGTGTGCATCACACCCACCGTGGACTCAGGCAACAGAGACCAAGGACAGCCCAGCTCTGCTCTGCTGGTCCGAAATGAGCCCCCACCCGCGAGGACGGAGGTTGTCCAGGGCCCAGGAGACCACCACTGCCCCCCAAAAGCCCAGCCTCGGGCACCTCATCTGGGTGGCATCGGCACCACTTGGAAAAGGAGCCAAGAAACTTGGAAGGGTCCGAACTTAAGGAGGAAGGTCTGTGCATGCGATGAAACGTCTTAAGGCGGGCGGTCCCACGATACCCCGCGCCCTGTTCTGTGTAGTGTATCCCATTCAGCCGATACACCGACCAAATCCCGCCACTGTATCCACTGCCCGTCTTTAGAAGCGCGGGAAGGCCCCCGCCCCAGGCCAAAGGCCGGAAGGCGTCGTGGAGCGCCTACCCAGGGGCTGAGAGCCACCCGTCCCACTCCCGAGTGGGCAGGGCTGGCCCCGCCCCAGCACCGCCCCCCGACCCGCGGTGGCGCCCGAGCCCGTCGGCCCCGCTCGCCGGACCAGTCTGGCAGCGCCCGAGCTCGGATTTCAAAGCCCTGGTTTCTGGCCGTGAATGGGCCTGCGCCCGCGCGGCCGTTCCCACAGCCCCCTCCCGCGCGGCCCGCCCTCCTTCCCTCCCTCCCCCCCCCGCGGTCCTCCCTCCGCCGCGCCCACGTGACGCCCGATCCTCGGCGGCTCGGATTACCGCCGCCGTCAGTCCGCGCGCCGAGGCTGCGCCGCTAGCTGCCCGCGCCGCGCCCCCCGCGCCGCCCGCCAGCCCCGCTGCGACATGGCCCGCGCCGCCCGCCGGAGGCCCGCGACCCCGGAGCGCGGCGCGGCCGGCCGCTGAGCGCGGCCTGGAGGCGGGAGGCCCGGCCCGGCCTCGGAGCGAGCGCCCGCGCGGCCCGGCCCCCTCCCCTGCGCGGCTCCCTGCGCTCCGTGCGCCCCGCCGCCGCCGCGGCCCGGCCCGGCCCGAGCATGGAGACGGCCGAGAAGGAGTGCGGCGCCCTGGGCGGGCTCTTCCAGGCCATTGTCAACGACATGAAGGTAACCGGGGCGCGGCGGGGCCGCGGCGCGCGGCGGCGGGTGCGGGTCCCCCCGGGGACGCGTGGCGGCGGGTGGCCGAGCCCCGTGTGGCCGCGCGCCGCGGTGTCTGTGTGTCCTTGTCTGAGCGCGTCCTGCCAGGGTCTGCTGGGCGCCCGTGTCTCCGGGTGCCCGTCTGGGGGTGTGGGTGCTCATGTGTCGGGGTGTCCGTGCGGTGCCCGCGGTGGCCCCGTGGGGTCCTGACCCAAGCTTGTGCACACGCAGGCTCCCTGTGCCCCAGACCGCCAAACCATGAATGGGATTTGGATCCAGGACCGACTCTAGGGCCCTTTAACGAGTCTGGGGTCTTGCCGACCTCCGCCCCCTTCCACCACCATGTTCCCCAAAGGCCCCGGAGCCCAGACAATGCTGTCACCGCCAAAGCAGGAAAAAATAATAAAGCGGAGAACCGTTAACTCCTTCCCCGCCGACCTGGGCCTCTGCGCCCGACCCTGAGACTGCCTCCCCCAGCTCCGCCCCACCCCCACAACCCCAGGAAGCTCCAGGACTCCAGGGTCCCCGGGCTGAATGATCCTGCATCCCAAGGATAGGCCTGGATCATCACCTTGGGAGGAGGCGGGATGAAGGTTGGGGTTGGTGGAGCAACCCCAAGGGAGCGCTTTTCCTACTCCATTACCACCTTGGACTCTCAGCTCCGAGCTCCCCCTCTCTCCCAGGATTGCCTAAGGTCAGGCTGGAGCTGGCCACCCATTCATTCCTCACCCCACCAGGTGGGGAAACTGGGCCTGGGAATGGCTCAAGGTCATTAAGGAGACTGTTGGACCCTTCCCCTGACCTCAGCCCCCATTTTTTCTCCTGGGAAAATTAGTGGGCTCCTCTCCCCAGACAAGGCCAGGGTTTGGCAGGGCTGCCCTACGCTGACTAGGCAGAGAGGGCCCAGCTCCAGTGATAGGGTGGGGACCAGGAACCAGCATTCCTGCCCTCCTGCCCTGCCCCCTTTCTTTAGCCTAGGATGAAGGGGCAGGATTTGGGGGCTGGGAGGAGAACGGGAAAGAACGATGCACCCCACAGGATCTCCCAAGGACCCCCACCCCCACACCCCAGTGCACACTCTGCAAGTGCACAACACAGAATCCCACCAGGCCATGGGTGGGGATGACACCACCCAGCACAGTGCTGCTAGGACAGGCCCCGTAAGGGGTGGGGGTTGCTGGCAGGTTGGAGGTCTAGGCTCCTGGTGCTGCCAGGACAACAGCCCCAGGGACAGCTGCCAAATCTCTGCCCCTGGAAGAGGCCTGAAGCCAGCCTGGCCTGGGACTACCCAGTTAGCGGCTTGTAGATGCTCCCCATACCCTGCCCCTTATGGTGCGCTCCCCCTGGGACCCCCATCTCTTGCAACTGTACATCCAGGCCCCTCCACTGGCCCCCAGCAGTCTCCGTCTGCCCTGTGGACATCACAGCCCTGGCCCCAGGATCCTGTTCTGGGACTGGCAATACAGACCACCCTCCCCTGTCCGATCCCAGAGCTGGCTGAGGATGGGCCTTCCCGCACCCCACCACCCACCACCACTGGCAGCCTCATAGCAACCACTGCAGAGAGCAGCAGATTTTGCTCGTAGAAGTGGACCAGGACTGTCTCTCTCCCTCTCCAGCCAATTTGCAAGGAACTTTGGGATGAGACAGAAGGAAGTGGGCCCAGATCATAGCAAGAGGTTCAAGTAAGACACCAGGCATGATTTGCTGACATGTGGAGGCAAAACAGAAGAGGCTTCACTTGGGATGATGCCAAGGACAGATATGCCCCTACCTATGACACAGGCATGTGTTCAGGGGCCATGACCGTGGCAGAGAAGGGGACGAGGCCACCTGGAGGCTGATCACCTGGATTTGGGGGGCAGCTTCTGGATTTTCCCCTGGGTGGCCTGAGCAGCAGGGCCTCCGTAGAAGAAGGGCGGCCATCAGCAGCCAGGTTGAGGAGACTGAGCTTGCCCCATGAGGCCACCCCACAGTGAGTCCACAGACCCCACAGAAGCCCTCCCCTGGGCCTCTGGGAGACCCTGACCTTGAACTGAGCGGGGGCCGAGGTCAGATGCCCACTGGTGTCAGGCTGTCCACTGAAACCCAGAGAGGGGCAGGGACTTGCCCAAGGTCATAGGCCTGGGCATGGCACCTTCAGCAAAGTGAATGGGGCCTCCACCCAGTGCTGGCCCAGCCAGAAAATGGGGTCATACTCTTCGCCCACCCCTCAAGAGTGGAGAGTGTCACCTGGACACGTAGGCCTGGCCAGGCCTCTGCTAGGGGCCCCTGCAGAGGGCAGGGCTTGCATAGTGTCAGCTGGTGTGAACTGAGCACTTACGGCCTGCTGGGCGCTGCACGGAGTGCTGGCTGGGCAGCGCCTGCTTCAATCTCCACACTGACCCAGTGGGGCAGGTGCCCTTCCTCTCCTGATTTTACAGGTGAAGAAACAGGCTCAGACAGGGGGCCCTTGCCCAGGGGCACCTGGAAAGCCCAGTCCCTGGGATTGGAGGCTGGATTGCTCACCCACACTGCACATCTGAACCACAGCCGCTGCCGGGACAGAGACAGAGCGTCGTCCTCCCTGTCCGTTGGGCGCCTCTAGTGACGAGCCCTCCACCTCCCCACTCCAGAGCCGCCACTGTGCTTGGGGCAGAACTGGGTGTCTCTCGCACCCCAGCAGGCGCCGCCGCCTCTGCAGCCTTGGCGCTCAGTCTTGTCTCCCTGCTTTGTAAGGGAGTGCCTCCACCTGGTGTGCAGTGACTAGGCAGACATGGGATCAGGTCCTGACCCTGCCACCCGGTGGCCGTGGGCAAATAAGTTAACCTCTACGGGCCTCTGTTTCCTCATTGGTGAAATGGGGGCAGTCATGGTATTCATCTCATGGGGCTGTTGGGAAGGTTTGCCTGGGCCTGTCCCAGGTGAAGGCTGGGGATGCTGTTCCTGGGGCGCTGGCTGCTGGAGCCCTGTCTCTTATTTTTAATCAGTGAAATTGACCTGTCCGTGAAGAGGCGGATGTAAACAAATAAGACGCATGTTCCTTTGTCTCTGGGGTCCTTTATGTGGTTGCCGTGGGGAGGGCGGCAGGTCCAGGTCCTTCGAGACTGAGGCATCTAGGTCCATCTGCTAAGGGGATATGGCCTGGCCTCCCCTGCACCCCATCTTGTCCCCTCCCCATGGGGACAGCCTTTAATCTCTGCGACTGCCCGAGGGCTGCTCAGGGGCTAAGAAGGTTCCTGGGTGCCAGGATAGCTGGCTCTGGACCCCCCTCCACCTCTAGCAACTTCTCTGCTCCCTAAAGGGAGGTCTTAGCAAGGTTTCAAGGCTGGGTGGGGGTGGGGGTCCAGGCAGTGGCAGAGTGCCCCCTTTTAGAAGACCCCCTAGGGGTACCCCAGGCATGGGTGGCATGAGTCCATTCCTCGGGATGGCTGGGAACAGCTTCCCAGGCCCCTTCACCCTGAGCTGTGCCCGTTTGGGAATAGCCCACCCACAGCTTCCCCACTCTTGCTTCGACCTCTGTGGACTTTGCAAATATTTGCTTTCTCTGGACACTGGTTTGGTTGGGCTGGGAGGGGAGGGAGATTCTGAGGCCCCCTAAGCTGCCCTGTCTCCTTCCCACCCCTTCAAGCTCTCCTAGCCTGGCAGGGCAAGCCCTAGCCTGCTCCTGGGTTGCAGCTGGGCAGAGCCTCCCTCTGAGGCCCTGAGGGCCAGGGTCTCCTCTTTCCCCTTTCCTCAGGAAGAGCCCCAGCCTCCAGTGCCCATCCTACATGGAGGGGAGGGTCAGAAGCCCCTGTGGGCTGGGGCTTGGCTGGCCCAGGGCTGCCTGTCAAGGAGCAAGACCTCCACAGGGCCCTTGGGCCAGGGCTGAGGTTTCTCCAGGACCCCGGGGCATGCGTTAACCAGAAAAGCCCCATAATCAGATTGGACAACTGGTCGCCAGGAGCCTGACCTCCCTATTGGGAAACCCCCTTCCAACTTGGAGCCTTGGGCCAGGCTGGGATAAAGGCCACACTGTTTCCCCAGGAGGGGAGGGGAGCAGGGGGTGGAGAAAGGTGGCTCTGTTGGCCGCACAAGGCCCCATTCAGCCCAGGGCCTGGTTGTCCCGGGCAGGCTAGCTGGGCCCTGCAGCAGCCACAGTCTCCTCGGCCCTGGGAGCCACGGCTGCTGGCCTGGGATGGCAGCTTGCAGGACACAGGGCGGGGGCCCCGGAGGCCCCAGTCTACACCTGGCGTGCCTTCAGCCCTGCCACCTCCTACCCTCCACACTGTGCCTCTGCCCCTGGTGGGCAGGTCAGTGCCACTGTCCTAGGCACATGTTTGGGAGACACGATGCCTCTCATTGGGCTCAGCCCAGATCCCCTGCCAGGTGCCTGGGAAACTCCGAGGGGACAGGACCTGCCACTTCCTGCTCCGTTTCCCCTGAGGGAGATGTGGGCCCCCTGTAGCCTGTAGGGTGGACGTCCTGACATCAGGGAGGGAGGGCTTAGCAAAGGCACCCATTCCTAGGGACAGGCTTTCCTCATGCTGATGGCTCTGTCCTTGGTCCTCTGCCCTCCGAGAGGACCCAGAGCCTCCCTCTCCATGGGGCAGGGCTGCTGTGTCAGAAACTGCCCTGAGTCTGGACAGAGCATGTGAGGAGCCTGGCCCAGGTCCAGCCCTGCAGCCGCCCCACAAGAAGCTCACTTTCTCTCCCATCTGCCCGGCAGAGCTCCTACCCCATCTGGGAGGACTTCAACTCCAAGGCCACAAAGCTGCATTCCCAGCTGAGGTGAGTTGTCCCAGGGCATCCCAGCAGGGGAGAGGCAGGCAGAGACCCCCCACCCCCGACCATCCGTGCTGTTGTCCTTCTGACCATCTGTGTCGTTGCCCCTCTCCCCAGGACCACCGTGCTGGCTGCTGTGGCCTTCTTGGATGCCTTCCAGAAAGTGGCTGACATGGCTACCAACACCCGAGGTGGGGAGGCGTGTGGCTGGAGGTTGGGGGTACCCCAGGGTGGGCCTGGAGGCTGGAAAGGCAGAGTAAGGGATGGGCCAAGGAAAGTACGCCAAGCCCAGCACCTTGAGTTCTGCTCCTTAATGGAATGGGCTGGTTGTGGAGAGTGAGCCCCTCGTCACAAGAGGCATGCAAGCAGGAGTGGGTGAGTAGTGACAGGAGTGTTCCCTGGGGATTCCCTTCTTGCTGTGGCTGTTCATGTGACCCCAACCCCCCCAGCACAGAGATTCTCCTTAGGGCTTCTTCCCACCTATGCCCGCCGTCCTTGTCAGAGCACGCAGGGTCAGGTGAGCGCGCCGTTGGGCTTGGCGCCTCCTCCGCCCTCTGGTCCGAGTGGCAGAGACCTGGGGCTCCTGCTCCTTCGGGTCCTGGGCGTGCTCATACTCCCGTGCCTGCATCTGGGCACACCTGGAGGGTCGTTTGGCCGGCTCCTGGAACAGTCTTTGGCGCTGGCCTCTCCCAACTGGGGGAGAGGGGAGGCCGCCGCAGGAGGCTGGCACGGCGGGGATGGCGGAGGAAGAGCTGGTGGAGATGGAGGAGGCCCCGAATCCCCCAGGGCCCAAAGGACTGCGGCTCGGCGGGGGCGGGGCGCGGGCTGCGGGCTCAGCCTGTGCGGCCGGGGCGCCCCCTCCTGGCCCGAGGCCGGGACTGCGCAGGCCCCGGCGGGGCCCCTTCCCACGCCGCGCTTGCCTCGCCAGGGGCCACAAGGGACATCGGCTCGGCGCTCACGCGCATGTGCATGCGCCACCGCAGCATCGAGACCAAGCTGCGGCAGTTCACCAAGTGAGTGGGCGCCGCAGGGGGGCGGGGCGACGGGGCGTCGCGGGGGAGCCCAGCCCTGACCTGCGCTCCCTCCCACCCTCCGCAGCGCACTGCTGGAGAGCCTCATCAACCCGCTGCAGGAGCGCATCGAGGACTGGAAGAAGGCGGCCAACCAGCTGGACAAGGACCACGCGAAAGGTGAAGGCGGTGCGGGGCCGGGCTTCCCACCCCCACTCCGCAGTTTCCCACCCCCTACTCCGCAGGAACCCCATTAGAGCGCTCCCCTCTCTCCCTCTGCAGAGTACAAACGAGCCCGGCATGAGATCAAAAAGAAGTCGTCGGACACGCTCAAGCTGCAAAAGAAGGCGCGCAAAGGTAGTGCCCGGCATGGCCCCCCAGCCACAGCCCCACGGCCCCGCTCCACAGCCCCGCCGCCCTGTGGGGCCCCCTAAAGCTTTCATCCTGGCCAGAGGGGCGCTGTCCCCGACACAGGACCCTCCAACCTGTTGGGTGGGACAGAGGGAGTCGCCCTGCCCCCCAAACCTGGTCCAGAACCTCCCTAGGGGAGGCAGCAGGAGGCCCAGGCACCCCCGCCCCAGGAGTGGCTCTGTCCATCCGGCGTCTTTCACACATTCTTTCTTTCTCTGTCTCTCCTCCTCTCCTCCCACATCCTTCCTGTAGAGCTACTTGGTAAGTCAAATGTCGGTCCCTCCAGCTGCTCCTCCCGTCCTTGTTGCATTTGTCTGTCTCCCCCAGCTCAGGGCCATTGGAAGGAACCTCTCCAGGCCAAGGAGAAGCGAGGAAGGCGGTCGGTCCACGAGGGAGGGGCCTGGGGCACAGTCCCCCTGGGACCCCTGGGGGCCCTGGCCAGGGATGAGTCCAGGGCCACTGCTGGGTCAGTCTGCCAGGCCAGGAGGGGTCGGCCAGGGCGAGGTGCAGGCCACAGGCCCTGGCTGCCCCACCCCCACCAGGCTGGCCTGCGTGCTTACCTGTCACCTCCCCACCTGCCATCTCATCATCTCCTCTGCATCATCCTCTCGCCTCTCTCTTTCTTGCTGCTTCTTGTGTCGCTGTTGCTGTCTGTGTGCTCTGCTCCCTGAGCTGACTGGGAACCCACACAGACCCCTTCCCTGCCTCTAAGGCCCAGCCCTAGCTCTCCTGGACCCCGCCCCTCCATGGCCTGACCTGCAGCTGAGCCCCACACTCTCCCTTGTCCCGCTTCTGCCCCACCTCCCTGGACCTTGTGAGGTGAGGGGCACCATGCCAGGGCAGTGAGGGTACCCCAGGTGGAGGCCAGGGAGGCTCCGTGTTGGCAGAGCTCCTGGGCATCAAGAGCCTCCATGGAGATGCCCCGATCCGGAGTGGCTTTGCAGCTTTGGCCTCTTTCTTGTGCGTGTGTCTGGCCTCTCTTCCTGCTTTGGTGGGACTAGCCCTTCCACAAGCCCCAGAATCCTCACTGCCCTCCCCAGTCCCATGGCCCCAGGGCAGCACCCAGCCCAACGGCCGAGAGATGCCACCACCAGGGTCTGAGCCCATTCGTGGGTGTGGCAAGCCAGGCTGGCATCCCCAGCAAGGCCTCTCCTCCCCACCCCTCCAGGGAAAGGAGACCTGCAGCCCCAGCTGGACAGTGCCCTGCAGGACGTCAACGACATGTACCTGCTGCTGGAGGAGACGGAGAAGCAGGCCGTGCGCCGGGCGCTAATTGAGGAGCGGGGCCGCTTCTGCACCTTCATCACCTTCCTGCAGCCTGTGGTGGTGGGACTCCTGGGGACTCAGACCCCAGAGGGGTGGGCTGGGCCCAGGGTTGACCTTCTGACCTCCAAGAAGGGTCACTTCTCAACAGTCCCTGGCTGGGGGCATCAAGGCCACATGCTCCTGGCCCAAAGGCAGGTCTCATAGCTCACCATGCACTGATGTGGTCTGGACAGACCATCATACCAGCCATCTGGGCTGCGTGGGCCCTGCGTGCACCAGCCCCGAGCAGCACTGGTTAGCGAGGAAGGGTGAGAGAGGAGAGGCCCGACAAGGCCTGCTGCTTCTCCAGGGCGGGTGGGCAGGTGGGCAGGTGGGCGACAGGGCCGCAGGTCTGACTCGCTGCTTCCTCAGAACGGAGAGCTGACCATGCTGGGAGAGATCACCCACCTGCAGGGCATCATCGACGACTTGGTGGTGCTGACGGCGGAACCCCACAAACTGCCTCCCGCCAGCGAGCAGGTGTGGGAGCCCTCGGGCCAAGAGCCAGGGGCAGGGAGGAGATGGGCTGCCCTAGGTTGGGAGCAGTAGAGGGGAAAAGAGGATGGCATTTGGGGGAGGCAGCTAGGGGCATAAGACCAGACCCCTTCTAACACCCACTGCAGGCCATCCCGGAGCACCTGCCAGGGTTGGGGAGGGTCTGCCCTGGCCAGCAGCATTCTCAGACTCAGAGTAGATGGGTGAAGTCCTGGATCCATGGAGCCAGGCCCAGAGTCTGCCTGCCCTGCTCCACCTGGGCAGACTACCTGCCGAACCTGGAGATGCCCCACCTCCCTTCATGCCCAGAAACCCCATCCCCTCCCCTAGACCCAGGCATACCTGGCCACCCCACCCCAACCCTGTTCCCACTGCACTCAGACCAGTCCTGCCCCACAGCCTGCGGGCAGCACGCTCCGGGGGCACTTGTTGCATGCCCAGCATCTGCCAAGTTATCTCAGGGTATCTTCCGCTCTCAGACAGGAACAGGTGGCCCCGATTCACAGGAGAAAGCAAACTCAGGGAGGCGCAGGAGCAACCTGCACCCCATGGTGTCAGGGTCACTCGCCTAGTCCAGGCTGGGCTCGGAATCTGTACTCTGTGTGTGTGAGCTGAAGGGGCTCTAAGAAGGCTGTGTCCCCCGGTGTCTCCCTGCTCCCCACATTAGGAGAAGCCGGGGGGAGGGGGCTTCAGACTCCTGGGTCTTCTCCTGGGGAGAAGACCCAACTGGGAAGAGAGTGGGGGCCTCTGGCCCTACTAGCTCTGAGGAGCTGCCTCCAGTGACCCCCATCCATGTCCCTGTCCAGGTAATCAAAGACCTAAAGGGCTCGGACTACAGCTGGTCCTACCAGACCCCACCCTCATCACCCAGCAGCTCCAGCTCCCGGAAGTCCAGCATGTGCAGGTCAGTGGAGGTGGGGTTCCCAGGGGTGTGGGGGGCGGTATCCCAAGAGGAAATGGGGATGTTCCCAGCAAAGCTGCATCAGAAATTGCTTCAGGGCCTCAAAATTCACAACTTTTACATCATCTGAGGAATTTGCATATGTAGAGGGAAAATGTGCCCTGTCATCCCAAGACTGCTACTGGCACAGGCGTTTGTTGGCAGGATAGAGAGCAGGGGCGGTACCTGCTTCATTTATGGAGCATCTACTATGTGCCAGGTGCTGTGCTAATTGCTTTATGCATTTTTTCTCATTGAATCCTAACACTGCTGTATCAGGTATGGTGTTATCTCCATTTCACAGAAGGGAAAACTGACGCATGAAGTCCCAGCATTTAACCACTGGACTCTGCCAGGCCCAGCACCATGTGGGGTCATAGTAAGAGTCAAAGATCAGGGAGAGATAAGAAGGCTTCTAGAAACATGTACTGGGGCCACAAGGTATAGGACACTCCAGCCTAGCTGGCTCCTAAGAGCTGGTTCCCATGGAGGCAGCTGCCACATCTGGAGCCTTGGCCCAGGCTGGCCCCGGGAGCCTCACAGAGCTGGGGAGAGGCCAAGGATCTTGCAGTCACTAGCCAGGCTCAGGATCAGGGCCTTTCCTTGGTCGGGCACTGGGACTG
Source organism: Macaca mulatta (assembly GCF_049350105.2). Taxonomy (NCBI): domain Eukaryota; kingdom Metazoa; phylum Chordata; class Mammalia; order Primates; family Cercopithecidae; genus Macaca; species Macaca mulatta. The sequence goes on from NC_133425.1 coordinate 69,176,980, forward strand.
GGTTTGGAGGAGACATTGATGGTTCAGGGTTCCTTGGGTGGGAAGGGCAGTAAACACAGAGTGAAGTGCTGGTGGGGGTCCCCCTTTACCAGGCACCCCTATCCCCAGAATCACTGGCTGGACATCCAGAGCTTGTGAGAAGCCAGGCACAGCAATCAGCTACTACCTCAGAGAGAAGCTCTGCAGACCCTGCGTGGGCGGCCGTCCCGCAGTGAAGGGGCTGATTGCAGGGGACAGCCATGAGCAGAGGCTGGGAGGCTTCAGGGTCATGCTTAGAGAGAAGGCAACTTTCATTGCCAGGAACACCATCCAAGGGTTGAATTGCTGTGCTGAGGGTGTGAGCCATGGAGGGCTGGACACCCCTTGAGGGAGTGGAGAGGGCGAGAGTGATGGTGGGTGCAGGATCCACCTGGAAGGTGACCTCTGTACCCGGACACACCGTCACCATATGCTAGACATCCAGTTAGGACTGGATGGCAAATACCAGATTTTCAGAAGGTGGTTTAGAAATGATCAGACTCGCTGTGGGCAGTCGCTCATGCCTGTAATCCTAGCACTTCGGGAGGCCGAGGCTAACATGGCGAAACCCCGTCTCTACTAAAAAATACAAAATAATTAGCCAGGCGTGGTGGCGGGCGCCTGTAGTCCCAACGACTCGGGAGGCTGAGGCAGGAGAATGGCGTCAACTCGGGAGGCAGAGCTTGGAGTGAGCCGAGATTGCGCCACTGCACTCCAGCCTGGGTGACAGAGCGAGACTCCGTCTCAAAAAAAAAAAAAAAAGAAGTGATCAGACTTGTGTCTGGTTCTAATTGTTTGATGCCCAGTGACTCAGTTTCCCCATCATAAAACTATTTTTTTTTTAATGGTGGTCATCAGTGATAAAGATATATTCTTTAGGATATAAGAATCTAGATTAAGATCTTTGGTGAAACCAATAGGTTTTTTTGGTGGGTTTTTTGGGTTTTGTTGTGTTGTGAGACAGGGTCTCGCTCTGTCACCCAGGCTGGAGTGCAGTGGCACAATCATGGCTCACTGTGGCCTCGACCTCTGTGGTTCAAGTGATTCTCCTACCTCAGTTTCCCAAATAGCTGGGACTACAGGTGTGTACTACCATGCCTGGCTAATTTTCATATTTTTTGTAGAGATGGGGTCTCACCATATTGCCCAGGCTGGTCTCAAATTCCTGGACTCAAGCAATCCACCCACCTCAGCCTCCCAAAGTGCTGGGACAGGTGTGAGCCACCACACCCAGACAATACAACTGTTTCTTGTTTCTTTTCTTTTTTTTTTTTTTCAAGACAGAGCCTTGCTCTGTCTCCCAGGCTGGAGTGCAGTGGCGTAATCTTGGTTCACTGCAACCTCCACCTCCCAGGTTCAAGTGATTCTCGTGCCTCAACCTCCCAGGTAGCTGGGATTACAGGCGTACACCACCATGCCTGGCTAACTTTTGCATTTTTAGTAGCAATGGGGTTTCACTGTGTTCTCCAGGCTGGTCTTGAACCCCTGTCCTCAAATGATCCGCCCACCTTGGTGTCCCAAAGTTCTGGGATTACAGATATGAGCCACTGTGCTCGGCCTGGACAGCTGTTCTTAGTGGCAGAATAGGAGGCAGAGAGGTCGCCTGACCCTGGGCATTCCCTGACCACAGCTCCCCTCAGCACTGGGGCTTGGGGGTACCCTGCTCTGGCACTCCCCTTCCACACTGTCCCAGAACACAGCTCCTCTGTAGCACCTGGGTCTCAGGACCTCCTAGTCTGACATTGTCTTTTCCTTCCTTTGCCCCTCACCTCTTTCCCCACCCTCGTCTGTCAACCTCCCCGAAACGCACACCCCTCTGTCTCCCTGTCTGGCTACTGTGCCCTCTTCCTTCACTCCCCTAGTGCCCCCAGCAGCAGTAGCAGTGCCAAGGGTGGCGGAGCCCCATGGCCTGGGGGTGCCCAAACATACTCACCCAGTTCCACCTGTCGCTACCGCAGCCTGGCGCAGCCAGCCACCACCACCACTCGCCTCTCCAGCGTTTCCTCCCATGACTCTGGCTTCGTCTCCCAGGATGCCACCTACTCCAAGCCCCCCTCGCCTATGCCTTCAGACATCACCAGCCAGGTGAGGGGGCGTTAGAAGGATCAATCAGGGTGGGGTACAGCAGCCTTATGCCAGCATCAGGCAAGCCACATGCGGGGCTACTATAGCTGTTTAGACTGGCCTGAAGGCCCCCAAGGCCTTTATTCTGTTCAGTATTTATATTATCATTTTTTATCTCTGCTTTTAAATTCACATATCTTTATATTTTTAATGAGTCTCTTGTAAGCAGTATAATGCCTAGATTTTCTTTTTTTATCCAATCTGACAACCTCTATCTTTTAATTGGCATTTTTAGCACCTTTGTATATATTATGAATACTGACATATTTAGACTTCTGGCTTTCTTCTTTCTGTTTGTCCTGAATTCTTGTGTCTACCCTTGCCTTTGTTTTTTCTTTTCTCTTATTTCCCCTCTACTGAATTGTAAGTTATGTACTATCTCTTTTCTTTTATAGCTTACCTTGAAATCTTAACATGCATACTTAACAAAGTCAGAACCCCACCTCCTGAATAATTCAAGGCTCTTAATATATATATATTTTACTTGTCACCCACTCTCTCTCAAACTTACAAGCTATATTATTTTCTCTTTTTTTATACTACCCACAAATGACATTTTTCTTCTTCATTTCTTTATTTTATACATACAGTACTTGTTTAGATTTACCCATATGTTAATACACATGTCTTGTCATTTTTTCCTTGCATCTCAAATCCTCCAAAGCTTACTTTCTTTCTTTCTGAAGTAAAGAACATCTTTTAGAAGTTCTTTTAGAATAGATCTGTAGTTGTAAACTCTCGGGTTTTGTTTATCTGAAACATGTTTTCTTTTGTCCTCCTTCTTGAAAGTTCGTTTGGCCAGGAGCACTATTCTGGGGTGAGCGTTGTCTTCCATCCACACTGTGAAGGTAGATAGTTTTCCGCTGTGTTCTGGCTTCCACCATTGGTTGGAAGGTCAGCTGTCAGTCACTGATGCTTCTTTTTGAGGAATCTGAGTCTTTCTCTGGACACTTCTAGGCCTTCTCTTTAGTTGTGCTACAATGTGTCTACAATGTAGATTTATTTTTATTTAACCTCTCTTGGTTTGTATCATGTCTTTCATTTGTTCTGGAAATTTTCAGTCATTATCTCGTTTTGTTTTGTTTTGTTTTGTTTTGTTTTGTTTTGTTTTGAGACAGGGTCTCACTGTCACCCAGGCTGGAGCACAGTGGCATGATCTTGGCTCACTGCAACCTCCTCCTCCCAGGCTCAAGCGATCCTCCCACCTCACCCTCCCAAGCAGCTGGTACTATAGGCATGCGCCACCATGCCCAGCTAATTTTTGTATTTTTAGTAGAGACTACATTTTGCCATGTTGCCCAGGCTGGTCTTGAACTCCTGGGCTCAAGGGATCTGCCTGCCTCGGCCTCCCAAAGTGCTGGGATTACAGGTGTGAGCAACCGCGCCCAGCCAGTCATTATCTCTTTACTTCCACTTTGATTCTTTCTATTCTCTCCTGCTGGGATTCCAGTTGGATGCATGTCCAGCCCTCTCTTTCTATCTTATGCATCTCTTAGCTCATATTTTCTATCTCCTTTTTTCTCCAGATATATTCTGGATCATTTCTTCAGTTTTATCTTACAATCGACTTTTTCTCCTTTTTGCTATTTAACCTACCCACTGAGGCTTTTTTGTTTCGGGTTTTTTTTTAACTTTTTATTTTGAAATCATTTTAGACTTGTAGAAAAGTTGTAAAATGTGTAGAGTTCCCATATACTCTTCCCAGAGTCTCCCCAGTGTTGACATCTTATTTTACATAACCATCAAAAACGTTTTTAAAACCAAGAAATTAACACTGGTGTAATACTAAGTAATCTACAGTCTTCTTTCTATTTTTGCCAGTTTTCCCTCTCCTGGTCCAGGGGTCCATGACCCGATTCAGGACCCTACATAATGTTCCTGGGTTTTTTTTTTTCTTTTATTTTCTTTTTGAGACAGAGTTTCGCTCTTGTCACCCAGGCTGGAGTGCAGTGGTGCAATCTTGGCTCACTGCAACCTCTGCCTCATGGGTTCAAGCGATTCTTCTGCCTCAGCCTCCCAAGTAGCTGGGATTACAGGCATGCGCCACCACACCCAGCTAATTTTTTGTGTTTAGTAGAGACGGGGTTTCACCGTGTTGGTCAGGCTGGTCTCGAATTCCTGACCTCAGGTGATCTGCCCACTTCAGCCTCCCAAAGCGCTGGGATTACAGACATGAGCCACTGCTCCCGGCTAGGACCCTACATAGTGTTTCGTGTTGGTGTCACCTCAGTTTCTCCAGCTCATAACAGTTTCTCACACCTGTCCCTCCTTGTTTTTCATGACTTTGATACTTTTGAAGAATATCAGTCAGATGTTTTGTAGGATGCCTCTGAATCTGGCTTTGTCTGATGTCTTTTCATTCAGAATTAGAAGTCGTACAGTTTTGGCAAGAGTACCACAGAAGCGCGGTTGTCCCCTTCTTGGTGCATCCTAAATGCTGCACAATGTCACTGTGCTGTGTGACTGGTGATGTTCACCTTGATCCTTGGTTAAGGTGGTGTATGCCAAGTTTCTCCACTGGAGAGTCATTATTTCCGCCTTTTTAATTAATGGAATATACTGTGAAGGGATACTTTTGAGATGATGAAAATCTCCTGCTTCTCCTTGTACTTTTGCTCACTAGTTTTGGCATCCACTGATGATCTTGCTTGTTAAAATAGGTGACTTTCTATTTCCGTCATTTCTCCTATATTTTTTAATTGAGATTCTACTATAAAAAGATCTGTTCCTTCTCCCCCATTTATTTATATATTCAATTTTTAATTTCTATCAATATGGGCTCATAAATATTTCTTTTATTCTACGGGTTATAACCCATCACCATTGAGTCTTTCAGGAACTTTTTTTTTTTCCTTATGAGACAGACTCTTGCTCCATTGTCCAGGCTGGAGTGCAATGGTGTGATCTTGGCTCGCTGCAACCTCCTCCTCCCGGGTTCAAGCCATTCCCCTGCCTCCGCCTCCCAAGTAGCTGGGATTACAGGTGTGTGCCACCACGCCCAGCTAATTTTTGTATTTTTAGTAGAGGCGGGGTTCTGCCATTTTGACCAGCCTGGTCTGGAACTCCTAATCTCAAGTGATCCACCCATGTCAGCCTCCCAAGTGCTGGGATTACAGGCATGACCTGCCACACCTGGCCAAGGAACTTTTTTATCGAGGTATTCTAAACACACCAAGAACAAGAATATAAGCAGGATAACCACCACTCCTGAAGCCACCAGTGCTCACTTAAGTCACTACACACCCAAGGGTAACCACTGTCCTACTTTTGACTTTTTTTTTTTTTTTTTTGAGACAGGATCTCACTCTGTCACCCAGGCTCAAGCAGTCTTCCTGCCTCAGCCTCCCAAGTAGCTGGGACTACGGGTGTGCACCATCATGCCCGGCTAATTTTTATATTTTTTATTTTATAGAGATGGGGGTCTCACTATGTTTCCTAGGCTGGTCTTGAACTCCTGCCTTCAAGCAATCCATCCACTTCAGCTTCCCAAATCACTGGGATTTCAGGCGTGAGCCACAGTGCCTGGCCTAGTTTTGCCCTTTTTATCCTTTCTACGTGTTATACTTGGAATTATATAGTATGTATCCTTTATGTCTGGCTTCTTTTTGCTCAGTTATGTTGATGAGATTCATCCATGTTTTAGGTGGAGATATAGATGTTGCGCATTGCTATATGGCATTCTATTGTGTGAATACATAATTAACCCTTTTGATGGACATTTGCATAGTTTCCAGTTTTTTGGCTATGATGCTGCTAATAGTGCTGCTGTGAACATTCTAGTATGCGGTTCTGTGGGGCACATTCCTAGGAGCAGAACTGCATAGTCATGGGATATGCACATCTTCAGATTTGATAGGTACTACCAAACAGTGAACCAAAGTGCTCATACGAATTTACCCTCCTGTTAGCAAGATTAGGACAGTGTTTTGTGTTTTGTTTTGTTTTGGAGACAGTCTCACTCCCAGGCTGGAGTACAGTGGTGCAATTTCAGCTCACTGCAACCTCCACCCTTGGGGTTCAAGTGATTCTCCTGCCTCAGACTCCTGAGTAGCTGGGATTACAGGTGCATGCCACCACACCTGGCTAATTTTTGTATTTTTAGTAGAGATGGGGTTTTGCCATGTTGGCCAAGCAGGTCTCAAACGCCTGACCTCAGGCAGTCCACCCGCTTCCGCCTTCCAAAGTGCTGGGATTACAGGCATGAGCCACCATACCTGGCCAAGATTATGACAGTTCATTGCTGTTCCACATCCTCACCAGCCCTTGACATTTTATCTTGATTTCATTTTAGCCATTCTGGTGGGGGATAGTAATAGTAATTCCCTGTATATTTTATTTGCATTTCTCTAATGCTGTTGAGATTGAACACCTTTTCATACTTTTTTTTGTTTGTTGGTTTGTTTTATGAAACAGCGTCTCACTCTGTCACCCAGACTGGAGTGCAGTGGCACAATCTTGGCTCACTCTAACCTCTGCCTCCCAAGCTCAGGCAATTCTCCTGCCTCAGGCTTCCGAGTAGCTGGGATTACAGGCGTATGCCACCACACCTGGCTAATTTTTGTATTTTTAGTAGAGACGGGGTTTCACCATGTTGGCCAGGCTGGTCTTGAACTCCTGACCTCAGGTTATCTGCTCGCCTTGGCTTCCCAAAGTGCTGGGATTACAGGCGTGAGCTACTGCGCCCAGCCTTCATACTTTTTTTTAAGAGATAGGGTCTTGCTATGTTGCCCAGGCTGGCCTCATACTCTTGAGCTTAAGCAATCTTCCTACCTCAGCTTCCTGAATAGCTGAGACTACAGATGTGTACCATTGAACCCAGCTACCTTTTCATACCCTTAAAGACCATTAGAATATTTCCTTTCATGAAGGACCTTTTTAAATCGTTTGCCCATTTTTCTACTGCATTATCTGTCTTCTTCTTACCAATTTATAGAACTTTTTGATATTGCAGATAAAGTTCCTAATTGGATATCTTCTCTCCTTCTATGGGTACATTTTTATTCTCTTAATGGGGGTCTTTTAATGACCAGAAGTTCTTAGTTTTAAAATAGTCCAGTTTATCCATTTTTAAATTGTTAGTGCTATTTGTGTCCTGCTTGAGATATTTTTGCCTACTGCAAGGTCACAAAGATGTTTTCCTCTAAAAAGCCTTTTGGTTTTGCCCTTTTCCTTTAGATCTGCAGCTCATCTGGAATTGAGTGTGTGTGTGTGTGTGTGTTTGTGTGTGTGCGCATGCGCACGTGTGTGTGCGCACGTGTGTGTGGTGTGAGGTAGGGGTCATTTTTTTCACGTGGATATCCAATTGACCCAGGACAGTGTATTGAAAAAAAAAGAAAAATATGTCTTAGTCAATTTGGACTGCCGTAACAAAATACCATAACCTGGGTGGCTTAGACTTCAGAAATGTAGTGCTCACAGCTCTGGAGGCTGGAAGGCCAGGATCAACACACCAGCAGATTCGGTGTCTGGTGAGGACCCGCTTTCTGGTTCATAGATGTCACCTTCTTGCTGTGTCCTCAGTGTTGGAAGGGGCAAACTAGGTCCCTCAAACCTCTTTTATAAGATCCCTTTCATGAGGGCTCCACCCTCATGATCTAACCACCTCTCAGTACCTCATCTTGGGGGTTAAGATTTGAACAGAGGAATTTGGGGGAGACATAGACATTTGGAGCATAGCATCTTCTTTTCCTCAGTGCACAGCAGTGCTGCCTTCATCATCAGTCAGGTATCTGTAGGTGTGTGGTTATTTCTGGACTTGGCACTCTGTCCTACTTGTTGATTTCTCTGCCTTATATCAATGCCACACCATCTTAATTATTGTAACTTCATAAAAAGTTTTTTTTTTTTTGAGACAGTCTCACTCTGTCCCCCAGGCTGGAGAGTGCAGAGGTGCAATCTTGGCTCACTGAAACCTCTGTTCCCACGCTTAAGCAAGTCTCATCCCTCAGCCTCCTGAGTAGCTGGGATTACATGTGCACCACCACACCCAGCTAATTTTTTGAATTTTTTGTATTGGGGTTTTGCCATGTTAGCCAGGCTGGTCTCAAACTCCTAATCTCAAGCAATCCACCCACCTCAGCCTCCCAAAGTGCTGGGATTATAGGCGTGAGCCACTGTGCCCAGCCAAACTTTATAGAAAATCTTGATATCTGATCATGGAAGTCCCCTAGCTTGGTTATTTTTTTGGTACCACTTTGTCTTTTTTCAGCCCTTTGCATTACCATGTAACTTTTAGGATCAGCTTGTCAGTTTCCACCAAAAGAAGAAAAGAAAAAAAGCTCCTGGGATTTGAATGGAATTGCAGATATATCTCTCCGTTTGTTTAGGCTTTACTTCCTCTCAATGTTTTGTAGGGGTTTTTGGTTTTCGGGTTTTTTTCTGAGGCAGAGTCTCACTCTGTCACCCAGGCTGGAGTGCAGTGGTGCAATCTCAGCTCATTGCAACCTCAGCCTCCTGGGTGCCTCAGCCTCCCGAGTAGCTGGGATTACAGACATGCACCACCATGCCAGACTAATTTTTGTATTTTTAGTAGAGACGAGGTTTCACCTTGTTGGCCAGGCTGGTCTCAAACTCCTAGCGTCATGTGATCCTCCCGTCTTGGCCTCCCAAAGCACTGGGATTACAGGCGTGAGCCACCATGCCCAGCTTGTTTTGTGGTTTTTGTGTATAGATCTAGCATATCTGTCATTGGAATTTTTTCCCTATGTATTCAGTGTTTATTGACGTTATTGTAAATTACATTAGTGTTTTAGGGTGGTTTTGTTTTCCTGTTAGCTGCTAGTATTTAGAAATGCAATTGATCTTTTTCTGACTTTGTTCCAATAACCTTGTTAAAAGGTTAATCCTACGTTGATTCTAATAACTTGTAGATTCTTTTTAATATTCTACATATACTATTATGTCACTTGTAAATAGTGATCTTTTTTTTTTTTTTTTTTTTTTTTTCTCTGAGACAGAGTCTTGCTCTGTCATCCACACTGGAGTGCTAGAGTTCAATGGTGAGATCACAGCTCACTGCAGTCTTGAATTCCTAGGCTCAAGATATCCTCCTGCTTCAGCTTCCTGTGTAGCTGGGACCACAGGCATGTGCCAGCACACCTGGCTAACTTTTATTTTTCATAAAGACAGGGGTCTCACTATGTTAGGCTGGTCTCGAACTCCTGGGTTCAAGTGATCCTTATATATCAGCCTCCCAAAGTGCTGGGATTACAGGTATGAGCCACCACACTTGGCCTTCTTTCTTTTCTTTCCAATCCATTTGTTTTTTCTTTCTTTTTCTTGCTTTATTGCACTAGCCAAGATTTCCAGTGCTGAACAGGAGTGATGACAGTGGGCATCCTTGTCTTTCTCCCAATCTCAGAGGGAAAAGTATCAGTGCATTTGTAGATATTCTTTATCAGAGCAGCTTCCTTTTTAGAAGCTTGTGTCTTTGTTTTGTTTGTTTTTTCATGAGCGAGTGTTGAACTTTTTATCTGAGTTTTCCAAATACTTTTTCCATTGAGTTTTTTACTTTAACCATCATATTGCCAAAAGTCTGCATTTGTTATTTCCTCTGAATTCTCACAGGTGGTGCCTGGTTTCCTTTTATTTTGGTGATCTTGGTTCATTCGAATCTGCAGGAAATCTGGGGATCTAAATCCAGAATGATTCAGAGAGCTGGAGGAAGGGGGCTGCCCTGGCTTAACTTGGCTCATTCCCAGGCCAACACCTCACCGTGCTCCATGTCCCCACTGCTGCCACCCTTAGTATCTCTTTTCCCCCTTACTGGCCACATCCAGGCCGTCAGCAGTGAGTCCTGTGGTCAGTCTTTGAAATGCGCAGGGCTGGGCTATCGGGTGGGTCAGCACCCATCGTGTGCACTCTGGGCTGCTGTGTCCTGCTGCACATGAAGCTGGCGTCTGCCCCAGGGAACCCTGCTCATCACACGTGCTCAGGAGTTCGTGGGCCTGTGTCTACCCTGCTTTTTTTATTCTTTGTAGTTGTTTAGGAAGGGAGGGCGTCCCAGGACACCTAGTCCACCCCACTGCCCAGAGCAGGCGTGTCACTTTCATACTTCAGTCCACTTTAAAACAGGCTTCCCCCACCCCATTCTACGGAAGCAGTTCTCCTCAGAGTCTCCATAGACACCCTGTGCCCCAAGCGGACAGCCCCATCCAGCAGCATCAGCACAGCCACCCCCTTCTCCACAGAGCAGGCTCTCCTGATTCCTGGGGCATCGCCTGCTCATGGTTCTCCTACTTCTCCGGCCACTCCCTGTCGCACTCCTTTCCGGGACTCTCTTCTTCCTCCCAACTGCTGCGCATCAGCAGCCGTGGGCCTGGCCGTTCAATCTTGTCTAACTGCACTCGCTGCCTGGTGGCCTCATCCTACCCCGAGATCGCTGCACTGATGGCTCCAACCCCAACTTCTCCCTGCACTTAGCTTGTGAATACGACGGCCCTCATTGCATCCTTGCAGAGACCTCAGAGGCAGCTCAGCTCAGTGCTCAGCGTGGCACCTGGGGCTTCACACTTCCCCCGTGTCCTGTCTGAGAAAACTGTGACACCATCAACCCAACTGCTCAGACCAAACACCCAGCTGCCACCCTTAGTATCTCTTTTCCCCCTTATTGGCCACATCCAGGCTGTCAGCAGTGAATCCTGTGGTCAGTCTTCGAAATGCGCAGGGCTGGGCTGTCGGGTGCATCAGCGCCCATCGCGTGCGCTCTGGGCTGCTGTGTCCTGCTGCAGATGCTCAGCGGCTGTGGCCCTGGGGTAGGGGGGTGGGCGCTGGGCAAGGTGCTGAATTGAACCGCCCCCTTGCATGCCAGCTCTGTGACCAAAACTGTTCTCTCCTCTCCTCCTCGCTGCCTGCCGGCCCCTCTGTCTGCAACCGCCTGCTGGCCTCTGCATGGCAGAAGTCCTCCAGCTCTGCATCCTCTGAGGCCTCGGAAACCTGCCAGTCCGTTAGCGAGTGCAGCTCCCCCACCTCGGTCAGTGCTCCCAGCCCGGCCCCAGGATAGTCACCAGCTGCTCCTCCTATCCGTGCCCTCTCCACCTGGTGCCACTACCACACAGAGGGCCTGGGTTCAGCCAGGGGTGCGTGCACACAGCACCTGTCCCCAAGAGACAAGCCGCCTGGCCACCTCCTACAGTCACTGCCCACACAGCCACATCTTACCCCTGGGCCTGGTGGGACTGAGGGGCCACGGTCACACTCCATGTTCTGCCCTTGGCTGTGACTGTGAACCAGAGGCCCTTCATAGCCCTGGACACCATGAGCCTCAGCCACAGTGAGGGGCCCCCGGGCTGTAGATGGTAGGGCCAAGGGTCCCCCTGACCTGCCACACCCTCCCTGCAGGACTGGTCCAAGGTTGGCTCCCACGAGCAGCCCTCAGGCGCCACTCTGCAACGGAGGAAGGACCGAGTGGAGCTCCTGAGAGACACAGAGCCAGGCCCTGCCAGTGGGGGCACCCTGGGCCCCAGTGGGGAAGAGGCACCACGACCCCGGATGTCCCCTGCCACCATCGCGGCCAAGGTAGGCCGGCCAGGGTCCCCCTTCACTTCCAGGTTAGTCCCAGGAGGCCCAGCCAGTGGCCTCAGGGCCAGCTCCAACCACCTGGCAGGGCTGCCTGGAGTTTGGGCAGAGGGGATTGGGGGCACAAGGCTTCAGCCTGCACTTTCCCACCCTCAGCACAGCGAGGAGGTGTCCCCCGCAGCCAGTGACCTCGCCATGGTGCTGACGCGCGGCCTGAGCCTGGAGCACCAGAAGAGCAGCCGGGACTCGCTGCAGTACTCCAGCGGCTACAGCACGCAGACCACCACGCCCTCCTGCTCTGAGGACACCATTCCCTCCCAAGGCAGGCCTGCGGGGCTGGGGTGGGACCAGGGATGGCTGGGACTTCGCCATCCAGGAGGGCCCCGTCCTTCCCCCTCTGTGCTCACCCTGGTGGGCTGGGGGCAAGGAACCACCTGGGACCCCGACCTTACTGCGTCCCATGCCCCCAGGCTCCGACTACGACTGCTACTCTGTGAATGGGGATGCAGACAGCGAGGGCCCGCCTGAGTTTGACAAGTCATCCACCATCCCGCGCAACAGCAACATCGCCCAGAACTACCGTCGCCTGATCCAGACCAAGCGCCCAGCCTCCACTGCTGGGCTGCCCACCGCCACTGGCCTGCCCTCGGGCGCACCCCCTGGCGTGGCCACCATCCGCCGCACGCCCTCCACCAAGCCTACCGTGCGCCGCGCCCTGTCCAGCGCTGGCCCCATCCCCATCCGGCCGCCCATCGTCCCTGTGAAGACGCCCACGGTGCCTGACTCACCCGGCTACATGGGGCCCACACGGGCGGGCAGCGAGGAGTGCGTCTTCTACACCGACGAGACCGCCTCACCCCTGGCACCGGACCTTGCCAAGGCCTCCCCAAAGAGGCTCAGCCTGCCCAACACAGCCTGGGGCAGCCCATCCCCAGAGGCAGCCGGGTACCCCGGGGCAGGTGCCGAGGACGAGCAGCAGCAGCTAGCGGCCAACCGGCACAGTCTGGTGGAGAAGCTGGGAGAGCTGGTGGCGGGTGCCCATGCACTGGGCGAGGGCCAGTTCCCCTTCCCCACTGCTCTGTCAGCCACCCCCACGGAGGAGACACCCACCCCGCCCCCAGCTGCCACCAGCGACCCCCCGGCCGAAGACATGCTGGTGGCCATCCGGCGTGGGGTCCGGCTCCGCAGGACCGTCACCAACGACAGGTCGGCGCCCCGCATCTTATGATGGCGCCACCCTCCCCATCCTCTCAGGCCCCAGTGCGAGCAGGTGGCCTGGTCTGTGAGCCGCAGGCACTCAAAGCAAAGGCCCAGCCAGGAGAGAGGACAGAACCAGGGCAGAGGCCATGCCACTTTACAGAAAGACACACCTCACTTGGATTCCAGCATTTAAACGGGAAGTGACTTCTTAGCAAGCCTGGCCGGGACGGAGCCTGCAGGCCTGGGCCTGGTTCGGGGTCTGTTTTATGCTCTTCTGTCCCTCCTCTTCCTCCTCTCGGGCCCTGCCTCTTCCATACCCGTGAGCACCAGGGCCAGGGCCCCGCCCACAGCAGAGGGGCCGGGCTGGCCTCCCTCTCACCATCCCGGCCTCTCCCAGGGCTGGTCCTGCCTCAGCTCCTCCTGGAATGCTGGCCCCCTCTCCCCTGCCTGAGCCCCCCTCCTCCCCTCTTGCCTTCTCTCTGCCTCTCCCAGGCCTCTCTCTCCGGGAAGCAGAGTGGCTGTGGAGGGCAGGTGTGCGCTGGGCTGGATGTCTGCTGGGGGCTGGGGGCCAGGGCAGCAGGTTGGAGTTGGGCAGCCAGGCCCTCCCGTGTGGGAAGGGAGTTCCAGGGCCCATGCCGAGTCTCAGGGAGGAAACCAGGGGCTGCCTGGGGAGTCCCGGGGGCCCTGTGGTGGCTCCCGCCCCTCGCCTCCCCGACCCCGTGAGGCTGGCTGGAGGGGACCAGGGCAGTTCCTTGGAAACTAGGGCAGCAGGGTTAGGAGGCCGGAGGCCCTAGGGTCACCGGCCAGCCACACAGGCACCGTTTTCAGATGTTCACTTCTCATTGGGTACATCAATCCTTTAACTTTGGGGTCACAGTTTCAGCCACCTTTGGAAGGAGGGGACTGGAGCAGTAGGAGGTGTGGGGTCATTTTATGAATATAATAAAATGGAGCTGGCTGTGGACGAGGACTGTGTGTGGGGGTGAGGGGACGATACAGGGTGGGTGTCTGGGAGCACCTGGGGGACAGCCCCCCCCCGTGGCCTGGTGGTCCTATGGCAGGAGGAGAAGGGGGGGACTTGGCTCCCCCAGAGTCCTGGGAAAGCTACTGTTCTCTCTGGCGTCTTGAGCGTAGCCAAAATAGGGTTGGGAGGCTCCCGGCCTGTCTGCTGTGGTCTGAGCCAGCTGCAAGCCCAGGTAGGGGAGCGAGTCTGGGAAGATTGGCTTTGACTCTCTGTTGCCAGAGGAGATGCCATCCCAGGACGGCCCCCACTGTAGTCCAGGCTTGCGCTGGCAGCGGGGGCGGGGGCGGGGGGGGGCAAAGCTGCCCCCACCCCACGCACCAAGTCACGCCAAGTCTCAGCAGGTAAAAGCACGTGAGCCTAAGGCAAGCGGAGGAAGTCCTGGTGGCCCCGCAGGTCAGGAGGGAAAGCAGGGCTCGGAGGGCATCGTGGCCCCAGGGCAGGGTCCTACCTGGGGGTCAGGAGCACCTTGGTCTTGATGGAGTGGAGCTGGGTCTGAGCCTCCCAGGCTTGAGCTCCTGGAAGTTGTTGTGCGGTGAGTTGGGACCCCGGCAGGGCAGCTCCTGGGTAAGTCTGGGCACCAAGCAGGCCCTGATGTGCACGGAGTCTCATCAGAGAGAGCTGATGGAGAATGGTCCCTGTAAGTAAGTCACTAGGTCCAACAACTGCCTGGCCGAGCACTCAACCCGTGGAGCTCAGGCCAACATCAGGGCCCCTGTTTTAGGGGCCAGGAGAGCAGGTGACCAGTGTGGGGAGTCTTGGGTGGAATTTCTGCCGCACATTCTCCCCAGGGCTGCAAGGGTCTGCTGAGGCAGGGCGGTGGAGCAGGATTCAGGATGTGGTGGGAAAAGTGTGAGGGGCAGTGGGTGGGCAGGCCTGGGCTTCAGAGGTCCTGATGGGAAAGGAGGCAGGGGCTTCCCAGAGAGGGGGGCTCGTGTGGCACAGCCCCCACCAACTCCGCCGTGCCCCTCCCCTGCAAGCCCCGGGGGCTGTACATACTCTACCCCATCCCCTCGTCCATCCTGAGACCACCCCTGCCGCCCTTGCGTCGACGTAGCGACCACCTCGTAGGCCCACCCACCTCGGGATCCGAGCCAACCATCCCACATCACAAACTTTGGTTTGGGGGACTTTACGTTTGTTTAATTTCTCATTTTGTACAGAGAAATATTCTTTTCAAAAGCGTCTTTTGACTGAAGTAACTTTCCTGGTGCTGTTGTTAACTCGTTCCTTTTCTTAATTTATTCCCCCACCCCAGGCAGCCCTCCTGGTTCCTACTCACCCTTCCCCCCCTCCCCTACCCTCCATCCCATACGAACCATTTTGTTTCTTTTCTTTCTGTCAGATTTTGGAAAAATTCTCCTCTCCTCCCCGCCCCCTCCACACCATCCTCTCCCTGATTTAAATAGTCACTGCTACAAGTAACAGATGCACTGTGAAGATTCCAGTATTAATAAAGGTGTACTGTAATTAACACCCCTGCCTCTGCCTGGCTGCTTTCCCGCCCCATCCCCACACCTCACCTTTCCTACCCCAGATCCCAGCTGCAGGGGGCCAGGCTGGGGGCTCCCGGAGGATCTCAGATCTCCATGTGGGGGCCAGGGCCAGACCTGGGTCTCTGAAATGCCCCACAGGTGTCCCTGCTAGGGGCTGCCTGGGGGCAGCCAGATGGAGGGAGGGAGGGAGGATGGCAAGGGTCAAGGCGAGGGGATCAGCCCAACACCGCCTCCCCCAACCCAGGCTTACAGAGGCCCCTGGGCTAGGCAGATCCAGAACTCCATCCCTGGCATCCTTCTCATTCCACATCCCTTGGGCAGGCTCCATCCACTCCGAATCCACACCCTCAGCCCCGCCCCCATTGATTTCCTGCGCTTGGCCACCTCCCATCCCCTCCAGGTTCACCCCTGAAGATGCAAAGCAAAGCAAACCAAAGGAAGCGGGGTGTTTAATAGAAAAAAGAAACTGGAAGAGCATCCGCTATGGCTAGATGTGGCACTTGGCACCGCCCTCTGCCCCCAGCTCCCCAGTCTGCCAGCCTGGGGGATCCTAGAATGGCCACGTCGTGCTGCCCGTCTCCCTGCAACCCACGGCTGTGGCCTCACCGCTGCGGGCCACAGGAGGCTCAGCACCCCCTTCAGGCGGGGGGACAGTGAGGGCAGTGCCAGGAGGGGCCAGGAGCTATGTCCCCATCCACCTTCAGGTCCCCAGGTCCCCTCCGCTCCAGGTGAGGCCATGGCAGCTATGGAAGGCAGGAAGCTGAGCCCTGCTGTGGCGCAGAATCCCCCTCAAAGGAAAAACCCCCTTCCCCGGGGTCCTCTCCCAAGGGGGGTCTCACCACCACCCCTCGAAGTCTCAGGTCCAGTTGAACTCCTGTGGGAGCTGGTCTGGCTGCCCCTATCTGCAGTCACCATCCAGAGTGCTCAGGGCAAGAGGCCCTCGCCCTGTGCCCTGACCGGCCTCGCCAAGCCTGTGGAGTGAGGCGGGGAGCTGGGGGACCACGGGGGCGGAGGGTACAGCTGGGTGGCCGCATATTGCAATGAGGGCTCTGGGCAGTAAGACTGAGGACTTGGCACCTCACAGTCCTGCCAGTTTAGGACGGAGCTTTGTTTACCTGCAAGGGGTAGAAAAAAAAAAAAAGACTGCAGCAGTGTTCAAGACCACCCTCTCCACCAAACCAAGCCACGTGTGCTGGTCCCCCCACCCTACCCAGGGCCCATCCTGGCTTCCAGAAATGGCTTGTAGCCCTGGGGAGCAGAAGATATGCCCGGGAGGATGCCGGCCCTGCCAGCTGGCCTGGGCCCAGATGCCCAACCTCCGACCTCCAGGCCCCATCCCCTGACAGCTCCTTACAGCAGGAGCAGTACAGCAGCTCCATGACCCGGAAGCAGTTGTCCAGCAGGGCTTTGGGCCGCACCGGCTTCAGGTTCGGCCCTGGGGCATTCAGGAGGGACAACACGGATTCCACCTTGGGGCTGACCTCCACATCCTGGAAAGGAGGAAACCGTCAGGAGCGGCGGCGAGATGGGGCCGCACCCCAGGAGAGCCGTGAGCGCTGTCCAGTCACCTGGAGCTGCCCAAACCCCGGAAGAAGGACCAGACATCCTGTGACTATGAGCCTGGATAGCTATTTCTCACCATCTTCTTCCTATGGGCATGGGGAGGGTCCCAGATGCCACCTCTCACCCATGCACAACTCAGAGGCTTTGCTTTTTTTCCTTCCTTGGAAAAATGAGTAAAGGGCTTAGGCCAAGACAGTGAGGAAAGTGGGGTATCTCGCGCCCAGGCACGGCCACCCACCACTGCATGAGGACCCCCTGACCTGGGGAAAACTGTCCCTCAGGAAGCAAACACCTCCATCAACTCCAAGGAACAAGAGAAGGCCCTCACAGGGACACTGAGGCTTAAGTCACATACACAGGGCAGGGCGTCCAGCTCCAAGCTGGTGTGGTTTCTCTCCACGATACGCAACAACAGGGTCATGTGGGGTGTACCGTGGCACCGAGGGAAGGAAGTCCCTGAATAGGAGGTCAGGGCCACTGCAGAAAGCATCGTGGGAAACGTGGGGGTGATCTTCTGGAAGGGGGCGACCACCCAGGCAGCATGTCCTGGGCCAAATTGTCCCTCTCCTCCCCCAAAAATCTGTGTCTTCATCCTACCCCTTGGTACCTGTGAATGTGACCATATTTGGAAAAAGGCTCTTTGCAGAGGTAATTAAGTTCAGTATCTTAGAAGGACATCATCCTGGATTTCGAGTGGGCTCTAAATCCAATGCCTGATGTCCTTGTAAGAGAAAGGTCACAGAGACAAGGAAACACAGGGCAGAAAGCCATGAAAAGACCGAGACGGCCAGACACCGTGGTTCAACCTGTAATCCCAGCACTTTGGGAGGCGGAGGGAGGCATATCACTTGAGGCCAGGAGTTCAAGCCCAGCCTAATCAACATGGCAAAACCCCGTCTCTACTAAAAATACAGGTGTGGTGACGGGCATCTGTAATCCCAGCTACTTGGGAGGCTGAGGCAGGAGAATTGCTTGAACCTGGGAGATAGAGGTTGCAGTGAGCCGAGATTGCACCACTGCACTGCAGCCTGGGCGACAGAGTGAGACTCCGTCTCAGAAAAAAAAAAAAAAAAAAAAAAAGCCACCACAGAGGCCAGGTAGGGTGGCTCATGCCTGTAATCCCAGGACTTTGGGAGGCTGAGGCAGGAAGATCACTTGAAGCCAGGGGTTCAAGACCAGCCTTGGCAACACAGCGAGACCCCATCTCTAAAATAATAAATAAAATGAAATGAAATAAAAAAGAAAAAGAGCCACCAAGGAGATCAAGGAGTCTCCTGACTTTGTAGAAATTGAGAGCCTCCCCACCAGTCTCGTCCCAGGAAAGCTCCAGGCAGCTGCAAAAACAGGTGCTGGTCCCTAAGCCCTTTCACCATCGGAAGCTCACAGTTGGCCTGGGAAATTCTGCCCACAGGCTGGGCCTTGTCAGCAGCTGGCTGGGCTGGGCAGCTGGTGGGTCCCCGGGACAGGTGTGCATCAGAGTTCTGAGGAGGGCTGGTGGGGACGGGGAGAGGCCCCATAGCACACACAGCCCTCGTGGGTCATCTTGCCACCTTCCTTTTTACTACAACTCAGGCATTTTAGAGGCCAATATCCCTGAGGCCTCAGACCAATTTCTCTGAGCAGGGCGGGGATGGGGGACCTCTTTTTTTTTTTAAATTAACTAAAGTCCATAATTTACATTAGCGTTCACACTCTGTTGTACAGTTCTGTGGGTTGTGACAAATGCATGATGTCATGTATACACCGTGAACGTATTATATAGCATCCTTTTTTTTTTTTTTTTTTGAGATGGAGTTTTTCACTCTTGTCGCCCAGGCTGGAATGCAATGGTGCAATCTCAGCTCACTGCAACCTCTGCCTCCCAGGTTCAAGCGATTCTCCCCCCTCAGCCTCCCAAGTAGCTGGGATTACAGGTGCCCACCACCAGGCCTGGCTAATTTTTGTATTTTTAGTAGAGATGGGGTTTCACCATTTGGCCAGGCAGGTCTTGAACTCCTGACCTCAGGTGATCCACCCATCTCGGCCTCCCAAAGTGCTGGGATTACAGGCATGAGCCACTGCGCCAAGCCTGCAGCGTTTTACTGCCCTAAACATTCCCTGTGCTCCATCCATTCTTCCCCTCTCCCCCTACCCTGCCTCCAGGACCCTCGTGTTGCAGAAACAAAGAGGGTACGATGACTTGCCCAGGATCAGAGGCATCGCCTGTCCCCAGAGCCCAGCTCTCGTGGCCACCACGGCCGCCTCTTCCTTCCGCAGGCCTCTTTTCCTGCACCCCTCCCCCACTTCTCCCATGCCCCTCGGCTTGTGCCCATCTTTCCGTGTGTTCATCCTTTCCCTCACCAGCCCTTGGCCACACCTCATAGATTCATACACGCGCATGCTCACACACACACATGAACACACGTGTGCACACACGAGCCCCGCCTGCCACCCTTCCTCACGACTCACCATGAGGCCCTTCTGGACATTCAGCAGCAGCGTCTGCACCTCCTGCAGGTACTTCCAGGACGGGTGGCCGTCGAGCAGCACGTCCTGCACCGACTCAGTGGCACTGAGACTCACCAAGACCCACAGATACCGCAGCTCCCGCTCGCTCACCCGGGCCCTCTGCTGCGGAGACAGAGAAGTCACTGCAACCCCAGAGACACAGGCCTCTGGGTTCTGAGCAATCTGACCAGCCCCTCACCAGGAACTTGCCCCTGCACAGGGAGCAGACACGGGCTGTGCACTGCGGACAGTGAACAAACGTGTGCCTGGGCCAAGGGCCAGCCTGCTCTTGGGGCTGAGGAGAGGCCCCAGGCCAGCAGCACCACCTGCCAATGCCAGCGCGCCTCTGAGGCTGGGCCCACCGGATGTTGCAGGAGGCAGGGTCCCCCCAGCCCAGGAAGGGATTCTTACCAGCCTGGTGACATTGGCGATTCTGAACACCCCCTCGTAAGGCACACTGATCTTGTAGTTGATGGGGAAGTAGTGTTTCTAGAGAGGCACAGGAACAAACTATGAGGCCAGAAGTAGAAATGGCCAGCAGGCTCCCCAGCCTCCCAAGTGATCTTTTTTAAGAGTTAGTCTCACTCTGTCACCCAGTCTGGAGTGCAGGGGCAGGATCATGGCTCCCTGAAGCCTCGACCTCCCAGGCTCAAGCAATCCTCCCACCTCAGCCTCCCAAAGTGCTGGGGTTATAGGCATGAGCCACCACGCCCGGCCTCCAGATGAATTTTGATGTAGAAGGAGAGAACTCAGGGCCCAGCCTTTTGATGGTAGAGGTGGTCCTGTGCAGAGAGGTCTGCCTGGCTCCTAACTGGGATAAAAACAACTCACTTTCCTCTGGGACACAGGGAGGGCGAAACAAAATACGCAGCTCCTATTAAGGCAGAAGTTTCACGCTCAAGAGTGAGGGCGCGCTACTTCAAGAAAAACATACTATTTTGTGGGTGAGAATCTTTTTTTTTTTTTTTTTTTGAGACGGAGCCTGTATCTGTCGCCCAGGCTGGAGTGCAGTGGTGTGATCTCGACTCACTGCAACCTCTGCCTCCCGGGTTCACTCCATTCTCCTGCCGAGTAGCTGGGACTACAGGCGCCCGCCACAACGCCCGGCTAATTTTTTGTGTTTTTGGTAGAGACGGGGTTTCACCGGGTTAGCCAGGATGGTCTCGATCTCCTGATCTCGTGATCCGCCCGCCTCGGCCTCCCAAAGTGCTGGGATTACAGGCGTGAGCCACTGCGCCCGGCCGAGAATCTTATAAAACCTACGATGGTGATGGTTGCACAACTCTGTGAACTAAAAAACCTTTGAGTTGTGCACTTCAAATGAGTGAATTATGTCTTTTATATATAAATATGTACATTCTATCTCAGTAAAGCTGTTAAAATAAAAAAGACATAAGCCAAGTGCAGTGGCTCATGCCTGTAAGGAGAGAGGCTCACTTGAGCCCAGGAGTTTAAGGTTACACTGAGCTATGATCCCGCCACTACACTTCAGCCTGGACAACAGAGTGACACCCTGTATCTAAAAATTAAATTAATTAATTAAAAAAGTTACATAGGTCAGGCATGGTGGCTCACACCTGTAATCCCAGCACTCTGGGAGGCCAAGGTGGGCATGTGGCTTGAGCCCAGGAGTTCAAGACCACCCTGGGCAACATGGTGAAACCCTGTCTCTACTCAAAAAAAAAGATTTAATTAGCTGGGCATGTTGGCACATGCCTGTAGTCCCAGCTACTCGGGAGGCTGAGGTGGGAGGATCATTTGAGCCTGGGAGATGGGGTTGTAGTGAGCTGAGATTATCTACTGAACTCCAGCCTGGGCAACAGAGCAAGACCTTGTCTCAAAAAAAAAAAAAAGTTTTTTAGAAAAAGTAAAAAAAAAAAAAAAAAAAAGTTGGGGGGCTGGGCACGGTGGCTCACGCCTGTAATTCCAGCACTTTGGGAGGCCGAGGCGGGCGGATCACAAGGTCAAGAGATGGAGACCATCTTGGCTAACATGGTGAAACCCCGTCTGTACTAAAATTACAAAAATTAGCTGGGCATAGTGGTGCATGCCTATAGTCCCAGCTACTTGGGAGGCTGAGGCAGGAGAATTGCTTGAACCCAGTAGGTGGAGATTGCAGTGAGCCAAGATTGAGCCACTGCCCTCCAGCCTGGCGACAGAGCGAGACTCCGTCTCAAAAAAAAAAAAAAAAAAGACGCAATATAGCCACACAGACATCTCCACTCTGCAAAAAAATCAAAGACTCCAATTTCTAGGTCTTTATCTCCCCGGCTAATAAGTGCCTGGGGTTCCTCAAAGAGCTCCAGCTGTACATTCCTGAGTCAGATGGTGAGTGCCACTGTGGAGGTGGGATTAAAGTGAGATCAAAGAGCAGTGGAAGCTCCAGGAGATGGCAGGAGAGGGGTCAGTAAATGCAGACCAGGTGCATGGGTAGGTTTCAGAGAAAGACAGAGAAACAGGCCATGGTCAGCTCAGGGCTGACACGGGTCCTAGAAAGGGCTCTGAATGTCCAGAGGCCTATGCCAGGTAAGCCCCGGGACACAGGGACAGGGACAGGGACACAGCTGGTGCCCACGTGGTTACCATGTACTGAAGTCGGTTCCTGTACTGCAGCTTGTCCCGCAGAAAACCCGTGACAGTGCACTCCTCACTCTGCGTCAAGGGCCATATCTCCAAATGCTCGTTCCCACAGGCCATGCCAAGGAGGATCCCAATATCTGTGGACCATACCCAACAAGAGCACATGAGCACCCTCCATCTCATCCACGCTGTCCACAACGTGCAAAGCCGAGCATGACCGTCATCCGTTCGCATAGGTGACAAGCACCGATGGGAAAGGTGTGGTGGCGGGCACGGGATCTGGAATGCTTTCCCTGGGGTCTGGCTCCAGAATAGCAAGATCAGGCAGGCACGAGCAGTCCAGAGGGTCCACATCCACCCCACGCCAACCACGGGAGCCCCCCAGGAAGCACGGCCCAGGGTCGACGTCTGGTCTCCCTGCTTCTCTCGCTCCGTGAGGCAGGCACAACCTCCCGCCCAGGACAGCCTCAGCCCCTGGTGTCCCGGTGACATGTTTTCAAAGCTTGGTGCTGGGTTTTCCAAGCCAGACATTCAAGGAGATCGAATCATCCTGGATTCTGGTTTCAACTTGACAAATGACTCTTCAGTCATCCACCCCACTTTCTTTCCTGCTCTATCTGATCTTAGCGTCCCTCCCAGCTGACTATGCCAGCGGGTCAGTCGCGTTTTCCAGTCTGGTCATTCTAGGACATTAAGCAGATCTCACACTTGGCTGCGTCTCTTCCTGCAACAAACGAACCGCTGAAACATTACCATCCTTTGCCACTGAGGGTCACTGTGACTTCAAAAATAGCCTAAACGATTTCCAAGTGACTGAACAGAAAAAATAGGAGAGAATTCGCAACAAATATGAAAAAAGGTTAAGTCCATCAGAGCAGAAATAAAACAAAAGTAGGCCAGCAACTACCCAAAATATCAGACTCACTAACTAGATAAATAAATTCATATTAAAACAATCAGATATAAATTTTTTTTTTTTGTCACCCTGGCTGGAGTGCGGTAGTGGGATCATGGTTCACTGCATCCTAGAACTCCCAGACTCAAGCGATCCTTCCGCCTCAGCCTCCAGAGTAGCTAGGACTACAGTTGCATGCTACTACACCTGCTAATTTTTGTATTTTTTGTAGAGACACGGTATCGCCATGTTGGCCAGACTTGCCTCGAACTCCCGAGCTCAAGCAATTCTCCTGCCTCAGCCTCCCAAAGTGCTGGGATTATAGGTGTGAGCCACCGTGCCTGGCCCATTTTTCATATATTCAAATGAAAGTTTTTGTGTTTGTGGTTTTAGGTCGTTGGGGCTTTTTTTTTTTTTTTTTTTTTTGAGACAGGGATTTGCTGTTGCCCAGGCTTGTCTCCAACTCCTAGTGTCAAGCGGTCCTTTCACCGTGGCCTCCTGAGTAGCTGGGATGAGAGGCAAGTGCCACTACACCCAGCTTCCCAGCCTTTTTTTTTTTTTTTTTTTTTTTTGAGACGGAGTCTGGCTCTGTTGCCCAGGCTGGAGTGCAGTGGCGGGATCTTGGCTCACTGCAAGCTCCACCTCCCGGGTTCACATCATTCTCCTGCCTCAGCCTCCGGAGTAGCTGGGACTACAGGCGCCCGCCACCACACCCAGCTAATTTTTTTGTATTTTTAGTAGAGACAGGGTTTCACCGTGTTAGCCAGGATGGTCTTGATCTCCTAACCTCGTGATCCGCCTGCCTCAGCATCCCAAAGTGCTGGGATTACAGGCGTGAGCCACCGTGCCCGGCCTTTTTCTTTTTTTTTTTAAGACAGAATCTTTCTCTGTCGCCCAGGCTGAAGTGCAGTGGCACAATCTCAGCTCACTGTAGCCTCCACCTCCCAGGCTCAAGCAATTCTCATACCTCTTGCCTCAGCCTGCCAAGTAGCTGGGATTACAAGCAAGTGCTACCACACCCAGCCGATATTTGATATTTTCAGTAGAGATGGGGTTTCACCATATTGGCCAGGCTGTTCTCAAACTCCTGGCCTCAAGTTGATATCCCTGCCTCTGCCTCCCAAAAGTGCTGGATTTACAGGCATGAGTCACCGTGCCCAGCCATACACCCAACTCATTTCATTTTAATAATTAATACTTGATGTTGGCCAAATAGTGCTGTCCTGGAAAGCAATTTAGCAATTTCTGTTATTAATGGATTTAATAGTATCTGTACTCTTCAAACCACTAAGCCTTAAAAATGTCAGTACCCTATCACCAACTAAATTCACTTCTAGGAATAAATTGGAAGAAAAATAAAAAAGATATAACCAAAAAATTATGAACAAAGATGTACAGAGCAGCATTTATTTCATAACAGTGAAAATATGGAAATGGCCTAGATGTTCCATAATAATGCATGTAGCCAATAAAAACCACATTGCCAAAGACATGGCTGTGCTATGAGAAAAATTAGATATGCTTAGTGAAGCTTAAAAATAGCGTGACTCAACACTGTCTGTGTTCCTACCATGACTACCAAATCTCTATGGGAGATTTTTTCATGTTTTTCTTTTCAAATAGGGTCTTGCTTTGTTGCCCAGGCTGGAGTGCAGTGGCACCATCATTGTTCACTGCGACCTCGAACTCCTGGGTTCAAGCAATCCTCCCTCCTCAGCCTCCCAGTAGCTGGTACTACAGGCACCACCACCACCACACCCAGTTAATTAAAAAAAAAAAATCTGTAGAGACGAGGCTGGTCTCAAACTCATATGCTCAAGCGATGCTCCCACCTTGGCCTCCGAAAGTGCAGGGATTACAGGCATGAGTCACCACACTTGGCCTTGGCCTTTCAGAGCATTTTTTATGTTCTATAATCCATATCTATTATTGTTACAGACAAAAGCAATAACCATCCTCCTTTTTTTTTTTTTTTTTTTTTTTTTGACAAAAGCAGTCAGGCAGGCTGAGTCACCTCCCGAGCCACCCCCAGCTATGAGTAGGAATTACTGATCGGATTTTCCCCACTCCCCAGCATCTTGGAAGACTTTGTCCTTACAGCCCCTCTGGTCTGAGCCACACCACCTATTTGCTACCTCCCCACTGCCTTCTCCACACCTGCCCTGCTCAGGCCTCCTGCCTGGCCTTTGCCACTACGGGACCTCCCACCGGAGTGCCCTTGATCAGCTCAAAGCCTCAGGCCTCCTCAAGCCCTGTACCCCACATAGCCCCACAAATTTTTCCTAAGTCGCAAGTTTGCAATCTATCTTGCACTTCCTCTCTCTCTCTTCCCCTGTGCCTGATACAGTATTGGGCCAGAGGGACAGATAAACACAAACTAAACCAGTGTTTGGCCCTTTAATATCTGCTTGCTTTCTGTTCTAAGTCCTGAATCCCTCGGCTTGGCACCCACCCTTGCAGGTCAAGATCATCCCTGCCTCCTAGGCTCATGCTTTGCCCTGCACTGGGTACGCTTTCACACTACAGACCTCTTTCAAAGCCTCCCAGAGACTCCTCTCTCCCCATCACCCCGCCAGGGTCTCCCCTGCCTGCACCAGCCCCCATCGGTCTCTGTCTCTAACACCACCTTCCCCATTCACTCACGACCTTGACTTTGGTATGTGAATCCATAACACAGTTAAACACTGCACAGCCCAGCGTGCTGAGCGCTTCACATGTGCATTTGGGGATTTGCCCCAAGCAGTAGAAATGGGAGCAGAGCTGGTTAAGGCACAGGTCGTCCTGCCTGCCCCAGAGTCTCTGCTCAACCAGTCGAGGACGCGGCCAGAGAATCTACCTTTCTAACAAGGACCCAGGTAAAGCTGTGGCTGGGGGTCTAGAACCACAGACCTAGAGCAGCAGTTGCAAGCTCGTGTCCCAAGGGCCACCTCTGGTCCACAGGGATTTCACATAACAATTAAAACTTTCAGCTTTTCTTTAAAAAAATCAATATCTCTGTCCACACTGGGTCTTTTTTCCTGTGTGGTCATCACCATTGGCCGTCTACTCCACCCCTCAACCCTACAGCAGCTGCCCTTCTCTGTGTCCCGTCTGGGGCCTTGGGGACCCGGCAGCTGTGGCCTCAAGGCAAGAACTGTGCCTTGGAATGACACTGAGCCTCCCAGCCTGGCATGGTGGGCACACAGACTGCCCTGGAAACGCTGTCCACAGATGATCTGCCTCTCCCCTAGCTGGGCAGCCTTCCTCTGAGACTGCAGCCCAAACATCACTGCTAAGTGTAAGTTTCCTTTTTTACTGCCTCCACCCACCCAGAGAAACAGGTTAACAGAGAGGCACCAGGCAAGGACAGCACAGCCCCAACCTCAAGGCCACTGTCCCCCACATACTCTATACACCAGGAACCCCACAGCCAGTGCCACCCCTGACCTTAGTCAGGATACCCACCCTGCCTTTGTCTTAGCCCAGAAGTAAGAACCCACAAGACAGGCTGGGCACGGAGGCTCATGCCTGTAATCACAGCAGTTTGGGAGGCGGAGGTAGGTGGATCACCTGAGGTCAGAAGTTTGAGACCAGCCTGGCCAATGGTGAAACCCCATCGCTACTAAAAATACGAAAATTAGCCAGGTGCAGTGGCAGGTGCCTGTAGTCCCAGCTACTCGGGAGGCTGAGATATGAGAATCATTTGAATCTGAGAGGCAGAGGTTGCAGTGAGCTGAGATTGCGCCACTGCACTCCAGCCTGGGTGACAGAGTGAGACTCCATCTCAAAAAAATAAAAATAAAAATAAAATAAATAAAACAAGCTGCCAGACAGAGAGGAGGCTGAAGAAAGATCCATGTGAGTACAGTACTCCCTTCCTTGTTCCTGGCCCTAGGTGGGGGGCAGGAGGGGCTTGCCCCCTCTCTGAGATGACCCCATGTGCAGTGACAAGTGAGGCTTGTCACCCCCAGCCCCGGGGACCAAATCTGAACCTGTGCAGTGGGTTAAATAGCATCTTCTCCAAATCCACGTTCACCCGAACCCCAGAATGTGACCTTGTTTGGAAATGGGGTATTTGTGAAGTGGGAGGTAGGACCAACTCCAGAGGCGGAGTCCTGACACTGGACTAAATTGAGGACTAGTGAAAACAGGGATGGACAGGGCGGAAGCAGCATTCCAAAAGACATGCCCAGCAGTGTGCTATGTCAGTTTACCATTGCCATGGCAACGTCTGGGAGTTACCGCCCCTTTCCATTGCAATGACCCAATGGCCCAAAAAGTTACTAGAAATGTCTGCATAAACTGCCCCTTTATCTGCATGCAATTAAAAGTTGGTATAAATATGACTGCAAACGGCCCTAAGCTGCTCCTCAGTACGCTTCCTCTGGCACAGCCCTGCCCTGCAGGAGCTGGCACGGAGCTGTAATGCCTCTTCAGTAAAGCTGTCTTCTACCCACCAGCTTGCCTTGAATTCTCTCCCAGGCAAAGCCAAGAACCCTTGCAGGCTAAGCCCCCTTGGGGGCTCGACTGTCCTGTGCCACTTACAGGCGTTATTAAATGAAGGATGTCAAGATGAGGCCATCCTGGATTTAGGCAGGTCCCTAAATCCAGTGACTAGTGTCCTAGGAAGAAGAGGAGCGGACACAGAGACACGCAGAGGGAAAAACCACATAAAGACAGAGGGAGACCTGAGTGACTAGGCCACAGGCCAGGGAGGCCACGAGCCACCAGGAGCTGGAAGAGGCAAGGGAGGCTCTTTCCCAGCACCTTTGGAGGGAACACAGCTCTGCAGGCACCCTGATCTCACACTTCCAGTCTCCAGAACTGTGAGACCATACGTTGCTGTTGCTCTAAGCCACCCAAAGCATACTAATTGGTTATGGCAGCCCAACTTCCTCAGCACCCCAGTCCCTGGGCACCAGCCCCCACCTAAATCTGCTGCTCTCCCTCTCTCTCATCCCCCAGCCAGTCCTTGCCTGGTCCTAAGACCTGCCTCCTGGAGCTTTTACCCCTCTCCCTTGCTTTTCTTTCTCTCTTTTTCTTGTTTTTTTTTTTTTTAAAGACAGGGTCTCACTCTGTTGCCCAGGCTGCAGTGTAGTGATATAATCCTTGCTTACTGCAGCCTCAACCTCCTGGGCTCAAGTGATCCTCCCACCTCAGCCTCCTGAGTAGCTGAGATTACAGATGTATGCCACCACACCTGGCTAATTTTCCTTTTTTTAGAGATGGGGTCTCGCTATGTTGCCCAGCCTGGTTTCAAACTCCTGACCTCAAGCCATCCTCCTGCACTGGCCTCCGACAGCGCTGGGATCACAAGCGTGAGCCACCAGCCCAGCATCCCTTGCCTTTCATTCGCACCTCCACCTCCAGAATGACCCTTATTCCCTCCTGTGCAGACGGCGACAACAGCAACTCCTACAAACACCGCCAGACTCATCTTCAAGAGCAGAGGAACTCCCAATCATGACGACACCCCCGCCCGGCTCTCAAATCCTCCAGGGCTGCCTGCTGTGGGGAGGGATGCACGCTTTGCCTGGCTTTCAAGGCCTCCGCCAACTGGGTCCAAACCAGCTCCCAGCCTGGCCTCACCATCCCACCGCCGAACCTTTGCTCACACTGGCCCCTCTCTCTGAAACACCGGCCTTACGACCCCAGGTCTACCCGTGTGAGCACCACCCCACCTTCTAGACCATTTCTAGCAGCCCCTCCCCCACACGGCACCCTTGCTTCTCATGACCTAGGGGCTTCCAGAACATTGGGTCCAGCTGAGTCCTTCCACCCGTCCCTAATGTCCCAACCCTTTGTTGTATATTTTCTCAAGGGCCAGGGTGGACCCAGCTCTTCTCTGAATCCCTCGCAGGCTCATACCCCGAACCTCAAACAATTCCCGAGCACTCAACCCTGTGCCAGGCGTTGGAGACAGAGGCACGAGACAGCAAGGTCCTTGTTGTCATGGCAGTGACTCTGCAGTGGGCACGTGGGAGGCACCAGAAAAATGTGTTGAATTTGAGTCCATTCAATTGAATCTTGGAGACAGGGGATCTTGGTCTGGCCTCCCACCCAGTAGGCATGAGAGGCTTCCAGATCCTTTTTTTCCTTTCTGTCCTCATTTCAACTTATTTTTCTTTTTACCAACAGTGTTATCGTTCTGCTTTTTAATTCTGTTCTGTTAGGAGGGAGGGTTGGAGGGGACCAGGCTGCCTTCTCCAGGCACCTGGCTGCTCTTCTGCCGTGGGTCTTGGATCCCTGGACACTTTCACCAGCCCCCGCCCCACCCCCCACCGGCCACACCCAGGACTCTGCCTCTGCTGCCCACACGGGGCTCCCCAGCGCTCACAAGCCTGGAAAGGTGAGATGCTGCCACCTACCCCCAGTGCCTGCCCCGACCTAAGACCACCCTGAGGACCATGCCCACCCAGCCAGAACCGCCCACTCAGCTTGCCCGTCAGAGCCTGAAGTCAGCGGCAGACAAGGCAGAGGCTGGCCGTGGGAATCCCAGAGGATGTCTGCAGTCCGACTGTTAAGCATCGCAACTTCTCACCAGCAAGAATGCCCTGGTTGCTATGGTTACAGCAGATCCTGGATCTAGGCCGAGGCCTCCCAGGGCAGCTCCCCAGGGACCCCCCAGTACTCACAGCGCAGCCAGGCGAAGCCCCGGGGCATGGTGGTGTTCCTCGTCCCCCTGAGAGCTCAGGCGCTGTCCCCAGCAGTGTGTCCACAGAGGCCTAAGTACGGCCTACATGGCCTCGGGGCAGTAGAGGTGGCCACTGAGTCAGGGAAGGCTGGCCCTGGAGGAGTGGCCAGGCTGCAGGATCGGGCAGGTGCCCCAGGGGCAGCAGCTGCCCTTATCTGCCCGGCAGCGTGGAGGACAGCCTGGGGGCGGTGGCTGCAAGTCCCATGGCAGCCCAGAAGCAGGTCTGAGCCGGTGGCTTGGGGGGTCTTTCGGGGTCTTCCTTTCCAAGGAGCAGGAGGAGAGAGTCCCTGGCAGGCCCCTCGGAAACTGGGGCTGGGTGACGCTTTCTCTGATTTCTCCGACTGCAGCTGCTCAGTGTGAAATCTGGCTCTGGGAAGAGAAAGGAGGAGAGAAACTGATTATGTAAGAGCAGCACTGCCACTCAGCCATCAGCCACAGTGCACACCGCACCCACAGCCTGCACAGGACCACCCGGCCCTGGCAGCTGGACACGGCTCACATGAGAAATGACTTCAGAATGTCCAAGCAGCCCTGGCCCATGAGTGAGTTACGATGACACCAGCTGGCAGCCTGGGGCCTGAACAAAAGCAGGACCAAAGAATGAACAGGTGGTTTGAGTTCACACACTGAGGGCCGTGGTAGAGTCCATGAATGACTCAGGCTGCAGGACAGGTTAAAAAAGCCCATGAGTTCCCACTCCGAAAACAATGCTAGACGTGGTGGCTCATGCCTGTAATCCCAGCACTTTGGGAGGCCAAAGTGGGAGGATTGTGAGAGCCCAGGAGTTCGAGACCAGCCTGGGCAACATAGTAAGACCTCATTTCTATTAATAAAAATAAATAAATAAATAAGAAAAAATAATTTTTTTTGAGACAAAGTCTCACTCTGTCATCCAGGCTAAAGTGCAGTGGTGTGATCTCAGTTCACTGCAACCTCCATCTCCCGGGTTCAAGCAATTCTCCTGCCTCAGCCTCCCAAGTAGCCAGGATTACAGATGCACACCACCATGCCTGGCTAATTTTTGTATTTTTAGTAGAGATGGGGTTTCACCATGTTGGCCAGGCCGGTCTCAAACTCCTGGACTCAAGTGACCTGCTGCCTTGGCCTCCCAAAGTGCTGGGATTACAGGCGTGAGCCACCGTGCCTGGCCAGGACAAAGGTCTTTACATTTATTGAATCTCACAGCAATCTCATGGAAGCACAAAATCTCAGTTTATCAATGAGGAAACTGAGGCCCAGAAAGGTTAAAACACTTGTCCAAGGTCATACAGCTTGTAAGAAGTGTGACCGGAATTCACACCCTGTGGGCTAGTGGCTGCTCCCAAAAGTGGACACCCACACAGGGCTCAGCACGTGTGCATGGTCCTCCCATCTGCCCCTCTGGACTCTGCAAGGTCTGGACCATTGTGTCCGTTCTGCAGATGAGGCTGGAATTCCGTCTCTGATTTAGTTTTCTTCCATCCCCTCGCCTCCTCCCTGTCTCCCCTCTGGTGGGGGGAAATGGCTACAGAGTGACACCACTGGGGGAGAGCAGGTATGACTTTTGCATCTTCTTCATTGTGTGATCCATAGTGTCACCAAAGAATGCTGGCCCTTACCCTGGGAGGTGCCCAGCAGGCAGGCAGGGCCTTATAGAGAGAACATGGGTTGTTCAAGTTAATCCCTTATGCAGTCACCCTGAATCTCAGTCCCAGTCGCTACCTGCTGCTGCTCCTCTTCCTCGTCCTCCCTCCTCCTTCCTCTTCCCCCTCCTCCTTCCTCCTCCTCTTTCTCCTTCCTCCTCCTCTTTCTCCTTCCTCCTCCTCTTTCTCCTTCCTCCTCCTCTTTCTCCTTCCTCCTCCTCCCTCCTCCTCCTTCCTCTTCCTCCTTCCTCCTCTTCCTCCTCCTTCCCCCTCCTCCTCTTTCTCCTTCCTCTGCCTCCTCTTCCTCCTTCTTCCTCCTCTTCCTCTTCCTCCTCTTTCCCCCTCCTCTTTCTCCTTCCTCTTCCTCCCCTTCCTCCTTTCTCCTCCTCCCCTTCCTCCTTTCTCCTCCTCCTTCCTTCTCCTCTTTCTCCTTCCTCCTCTTCCTCCTTCCTCTTCCTCCTCTTCCCTCCTTCCTCTTCCTCCTTCTCTTCCTCCTCCTCTTCCCTCCTTCCTCTTCCTCCTTCTCTTCCTCCTCCCTCCTCCTCTTCTTCCTCCTTTCTCCTCTTCCTTCTTCCTCCTCCTTCTTTCTCCTCCTCCTCCTTCCTCCTCCTCTTCTTCCTCCTCCTTTCTCCTCTTCCTCCTCCTTTCTCCTCTTACTCCTCCTCCCTCCTTCTCCTTTCTCCTCCTCCCCATCTTCTTCCTCCTCCTCCCTTCTCTTTCTCTCATCCTCCTTCCTTCTGCCCCCTCCTCCTCCCTTCTCCCTCCTCCTCCGCTTCTTCCTCATTCTCCTCCTCCTCCCTTCTCCTTCTCCTTCTCCTCCTCTCCCTCCCCCTCCTCCTCCTCCTCCATCCCACCCTGGCAATTCCCCTGCTGTTACATTCATTTGGGGACTTTTTCAGGTTTATTGAGGGCTAATTTACATATACTACATTTTACCCTTTTCAGTATACAATTCTAAAAGTTTTTAGCAAATTCATAGAACTGTGTAATTACTGTAATAATCAAGATACAAAACATTTGCATCTACCCAAAAAATTCCCTGCTGCGGCTTCTCAGTCAGCTCCTCCCCCAGCCCCAGCCCTAGGAAACAACTCATTTGTTTTCTGTCCAGCATGCTTGCCTTTCTCAGAATGTCAGATAAATACAGTTGTAGTGTGTGGCCTTTTGTTTTGGCTTCTTTCACTTGGGACACTGCATTTGGGAACCAGCCATATTGTTGCAGGAGTTAACACAGATGCTTGATGGGGTTAAGTCCTGATAAACCCATCGTAAGTCAAAAATAACAAATAAAAAACAGATTTAGGCTGGGCACAGTGGCTCATGCCTGTAATCCCAGCACTTTGGGAGGCCAAGGCTGGCAGATCACCTGAGGTCAGGGGTTCGAGACCATCCTGGCCAAAATGGCAAAACCCCTTCTCTACTAAAAGTACAAAAAATAGCCAGATGGCCGGGCGCGGTGGCTCAAGCCTGTAATCCCAGCACTTTGGGAGGCCGAGACGGGCGGATCACGAGGTCAGGAGATCAATACCATCCTGGTTAATACCGTGAAACCTCGTCTCTACTAAAAAGTACAAAAAACTAGCCTGGCGAGGTGGCGGGCGCCTGTAGTCCCAGCTACTTGGGAGGCTGAGGCAGGAGAATGGCGTGAACCCGGGAGGCGGAGCTTGCAGTGAGCTGAGATCTGGCCACTGCACTCCAGCCTGGGCGACTGAGCGAGACTCCGTCTCAAAAAAAAAAAAAAAAAAAAACAGGCCGGGCGCGGTGGCTCAAGCCTGTAATCCCAGCACTTTGGGAGGCCGAGGCGGGTGGATCACGAGGTCAGGAGATCGAGACTATCCTGGCTAACATGGTGAAACCCCGTCTCTACTAAAAATACAAAAAACTAGCCGGGCGTGGTGGCGGGCGCCTGTAGTCTCAGCTACTTGGGAGGCTGAGGCGGGAGAATGGCGTGAACCCGGGAGGCGGAGCTTGCAGTGAGCCGAGATCACGCCACTGCACTCCAGCCTGGAAGACACAGCGAGACTCCATCTCAAAAAAAAAAAAAAA
Source organism: Macaca mulatta (assembly GCF_049350105.2). Taxonomy (NCBI): domain Eukaryota; kingdom Metazoa; phylum Chordata; class Mammalia; order Primates; family Cercopithecidae; genus Macaca; species Macaca mulatta. Next base: position 69,210,221 of record NC_133425.1, read on the forward strand.
AAAAAAAATAGCCAGACGTGGTGGTGCACATCTGTAATCCCAGCTACTCAGGAGGCTGAGGCAGGAGAATCGCTTGAACCCAGGAGGCATCTATAATCTCAGCTAGTTGGGAGGCTGAGGCAGGAGAATCGCTTGAACCTAGGAGGCAGAGGTTGCAGTGAGCTGAGATCACGCCACTGCACTCCAGCCTGGGTGACAGAGTGAGACTCCATCTCAAAAAAAAAAAAAAAAAAAATCCCTAGCCAGGTATGGTGGCTCATGCCTGTAATTTTAGCTACTCGGGAGGCTGAGGTAGGAGGATTGCTTGAGCCCAGGAGCTCAAGGCTGCAGTGAGCTAGGATCGCACCACTGCACTCCAGCCTGGGTAATACAATGAGACACTGTCTCAAAAAACAAAAATAAAAAATAAATTACCTTGCTAGACCTATACTGCGATGTCCACCAGTTGGGGCAGTAAGGCCCTGCTCATCCTGTGGGCTTCACTACCTGCTCCTTTCCTAAGACACATGCTTTGGTTTTGGTTCCTCTGTCCCCTGTCCAAAAACCAAGACCACCTCCCCAGGGAGGGAACATGGAACTTGAATTAGAATCCTGGCAGTTCAGATCCTGTGCCCCAGCCCTTAAGAGGTGGTGCAATTTCATGTTCAGGACACACACAGCCTGTGAGAAACCCCAAGCACCCACTCAATTTGCTGTGTAACAAATCACCCCAAAATACAGTGACTGAAAACAATCATGTGTTATTTTTCATGAATGACAGGTTGGCTGGGACTTAGCTGATCTAGGCTGGACTTGGCTGATCTGGGCTTGGCTCAGCTGATCCAGGGTGGGCTGGGCTGATCTGGGCTGTCCTTGGCTGATCTGGGCTGAATTTGGCTGATCTAGGTTGGACTTGGCTGATCTAGGCTTGGCTCTGCTGATCCAGGTTGGGCTTAGGTAATCTAGGCTGGGCTTGGCTGATCTAGGCTGTACTTGACTGATCTAGGCTGAACTTGGCTGATCTAGGCTGGGCTTGTCTGATCTAGGCTGTACTTGACTGATCTAGCATGGGCTTGGCTGATAGTCTGAGCTACTTGGGAGGCTGAGGCAGGAGGATCGCTTGAGCCTAGGAGATCAAGGCTGAGGTGGGCTTGGCCATGTGAGTTGCTGTGACCAATGGGATATACTTGGACATTGGGACTTTCCCTCTATGGCTGCCAGGGGGCCTTCATATCATGTAAGTAATCCTGGTAGCCTGCCAGAGGAGGCATTACTGAAGCCCCAGACATTTGATGGAGGCTATCCTAGATGAGCTGGCCCCAGCCAAGTCATCCCAGCATCCTAGTCCACCCATAGAATCATGAGCTATAATAAATATTTATTTATTTTAAGCCGTTAAGTGTTAGGGTGGTTTGTTACACAGTAGGAGCTAACTGATACACCACAAAGGTCCACCATCCCCAAAATGCTCCGTACACTGGTTCAGCCCCAAATAAAAACAACTTCTAGGAGTGGTTTAGATAGCTTCTCTCAGACTGAAGCTCAGTCCCCAGTCAGGAGGACTTTGAGGACAAAAGTATGCTGTCCTTTCCATAGGACCCAGCTCAGGATCTTCAGTTAGAAGAGGAACTTTCTAGAATTCAGGACTAGCCAAGACTTTTTTTTTTCCTCTGTCATATTTTATTTATTTTTTGCAACCTTTTTTTTTTTTTTTTTTTTTGAGACGGAGTCTCACTCTGTTGCCCAGGCTGGAGTGCAGTGGCGTGATCTCAGCTCACTGCAAGCTCCGCCTCCCTGGTTCACACCATTCTCCTGCCTCAGCCTCCTGAGTGGCTGGGACTACAGGGGCCCGCCGCTACACATGGCTAATTTTTTGTACTTTTTAGCAGAGATGGGGTTTCACTGTGTTAGCCAGGATGGTCTCGATCTCCAGACCTCGTGATCTGCCCGCCTCAACTTCCCAAAGTGCTGGGATTACAGGTTTGAGCCACAATGCCCGGCCTATTTTTTGCAACTTTTTATAATGGAAGTTGTCTAAACAAACTGAAACAAGGTAGAATAGTATAACAGACCCCCATAAAGCTGTTACTCTGCTTCAAAAATTGTCAATCTGGCCTGGTGCAGTGTCTCACACCTGTAATCCCAACACTTTGGGAGGCCGAGACAGGTGAATCACTTGAGGCAGAATAAACGACAAGGAGAAGGGGAAAAAAAACAACTTAAAATACCAAAAGAAAAACAAAAAAGTTATTTCCACAGAATTGTCCATGAAAGATCAGGAGTTTGAGACCAGCCTGGCCAACATGGTGAAACCCTGTCTCTACTAAAAAGACAAAAATTAGCTGGGCGTGGTGGTGCACGCCTGTAGTCTCAGCTGCTCAGGAGGCTGAGGCACGAGAATCACTGGAACCCAGGAAGCTGAGGTTGCAGTGAGCCAAGATTGTGCCACTGCACTCCGGTCTGGGCAACAGAGTGAGATTCTGTCTCAAAATGAAAGAAAAAAATGATCAATCTTCTGTCATTCCAGTTTCACTCATCCCCCAGTTTTTTTTTCCAGGAATATTTTAAAGCAAATCTCAAACATGCCATTTCACCAGTTTGTAGGGATTTTTGAAGTATATAATCACAATATCATTATCACACAACCCTCAAATTAATAACTCTTTAATATGATTTCATAGAGAATCCATGTTCAATTTTTCCCTGGTTATTTTTTAAATCTCTGATGTGCCTCTTAAGTACTTTTCTTTCTAAAAATCAATATATAATTTGCATACCATAAAATTTACAATTTTAAAGTGTACAGGCTGCGTGTGGTGGCTCACACTTGTAATCCCAGCACTTTGGGAGACCAAGGCCGGGGGATTGCTTGAGCCCAGGACTTTGAGATCAGCCTGGACAACATAGTGAGAACCTGTACCTACCAAAAAAAATTTTTCTAATTAGTCGGGTGTAGTGGCATGCACCTGTGGTCCCAGCTACTTGGGAGGCTGAGGTGGGAGGATCACTTGAGCCAGGTAGGTCAAGGCTGCAGTGAACCATAATCATGCCACTGGGCTCCAGCATGGGCGACAGAGCAAGACCCTGTCTCAAAATAAATAAAGTGCGCAACAGCCGGTGCGGTGGCTCACGCCTGTCATCCCTGCACTTTGGGAGGCCAAGGTGGGTGGATCACCTGAGGTCAGGAATTCGAGACCAGCCTGGCCAATATGGCGAAACCCTATCTCTACTAAACATACAAAAGATTAGCAAGGCGGGGTGGCGTGCTCCTGTAATCCCAACTATTTGGGAGAGTGAGGCAGGAGAATCACTTGAAACCCAGAAGGCAGAGGTTGCAGTGAGCCGAGGTAGTCCCACTGCACTCTAGCCTGGGTGACAGAGCGAGACTCCATCCCAAAATAAAATAAATAAATAAAAATAAAAATAAATAATAAATAAAGTGTACAACTTTGTGGTTTTTTTTTTTTTACTGTACTCACTATGTTGTGCAACAGTCACCATTATTTAATTACAGAACATTTTTATCACCCCCAAAATAAACTCTGAACCCATTAGTAGTCACCCCCTATTCCCTCTTCCTCCCAGTCCCTGGCAACCACTAATATTCTTTCTGTCTCTATGGATTTGCCTATTCTGGACATTTCATATAAATGGGATTTATTACACAATACATGACCTTTCATGTCTGGCTTCTTTCGCTTAGTGTGTTTTCGCTTAGCATGTTTTCACTTATCATGTTTTCAGGGTTCATTCATTTTGGAGCATGTTATGAACTGAAGTTTGTGTCTCTCCAAAATCCATTTGTTGAATTTGTAACCCCTAATGCGGTGGTTCCTGGAGATGAGGCCTTGGGAGGTAATTAGGCTTGGATGAGGTCACAAGGACGGGGTCCTCATGGTGAGATAATGCCTTTATAAGAAAAGACATCGGGCCAAGTGCAGTGGCTCACGCCTGTAATCCCAGCACCTTGGGAGGCCGAGGCGGGCAGATCACAAGGTAAGTAGTTCAAGACCAGCTTGACCAGTATGGTGAAATCCCGTCTCTACTAAAAATACAAAAATTAGGCAGGTGCCTGTAATCCCAGCTACTCAGGAGGCTGAGGCAGGAGAATCTCTTGAACTCGGAGGGCGAAGGTTGCAGTGAGCCGAGATCGCGCCACGGCACTTCAGCCTGGGCAATAGAGTGAGACTCAGTCTCAAAAAAAAAAAAAAAAAAGAGAAGACATCAGAGTGCGCTCACTCTCTCTCTGTCTTTCTGTCTCTTCCCATACTCACACAAAGAACAGGTCATGTGAGCACATAGTGAGAAGGTGGCCATCTGCAACCCAAGAGAAGAGCCCTCACCAGAAATCAATCTTGCTGGTGCCCTGATCTCAAATTTCCAGCCCAGAGAACGGTGAGAAAACATTTCTATTGTTTAAGCCACCCAGTCTATGGTATTTTGTGATGGAAGGCCAGGTAAACTAAGACACAGCATGTATCCATACTTCACTCCTTTTATTGTCAAATAATACTCCCTTGCATGAATATCCTACATTTTCTTTGTCCATTTCAGATTGTGTTGTTTTCTGGCTTCCTCCAAAGGTAACTAATGAGGATTTTTAGTGTCATTTTGAAATTATTAATTTTGTCCAGGCGCAGTGGCTCACACCTGTAATTCCAACACTGGGAGGTTGCAGGGGGTGGATTGCTTCAGCCCAGGAGTTCAAGACCAACCTGGGCGACATGACAAAACCCTGTCTCTACAAAAAATACAAAAATTAGCCGGACATGGAGGCATGCACCTGTGGTCGCAGCTACTCAGGAGGCTGAGGTGGGAAGATCACTTGAATCTGGGGAGATGGAGGCAGCAACAGGCCATGATCATGCCACTGCACTCCAGCCTGGGCAACAGAGTCAGATCCCCTCTCAAAAAGGAAAAAAAAAAAGAAAGAAAGAAAGGAGGGAAGGAAGGAAGGAAGGGAGGGAGGGAGGGAGAGAGGGAGGGAGGCATGGAGGGAAAGAATTTTTTTTTAAATTTATATATTTCAATCCATTGAAGTTACTTCAAAGTCAGGCTTATTGAGGTGTAACAGATGGACAGTGAAGCTCACCCTCTTTAAGTATACAGCACCCTTGGCTGGTGGACTTTTGGGCTGTTTCCACCTTTTGGCCATTGTGAATAATGTGGCTATGAAAGTCCATGTGCAAGTTTTTGTGTAGACATAACATTTTCTTGTTGTTGTTGTTTTGAGACTGAGTCTCACTCTGTTGCCCAAGCTGGAGGGCAGTGGTGTGATCTCAGCTCACTGCAACCTCCGCCTCCCAGGTTCAAGTGATTTCCCTGCCTCAGCCTCCCAAGTAGCTGTGATTACAGGAGTGTACCACCACTTCCAGCTGATTTTTTTAATGTTTAGTAGAGACAGGGCTTCACCATGTTGGTCAGGCTGGTCTCGAACTCCTGACCTCAAGTGATCTGCCTGCCTTGGCCTCCCAAAGTGCTGGAATTACAGGTGTGAGCCACCACACCTGGCCAATGTTTTCAATTCTCTTGAGTATATACCTGGGAGTATATACCTATATACCCTGAATGTACATTCAGCCTTTCCTGGAAAAAGCGAAACTCCAGGAACAGAAATTAGATCAGTGACATCCCAAAATGGGAAGTGGGGAAGGGGATTGACTGAGAAGGGGCACAAGGGAATTTTGGGAGGTGAAAGAAATGCTCTAAATCCTGAATGAGGTGTTGGTATATTATTTGTTGAAATTTACCAAACTGTATGCTTAAAGAGGATGAGTTTTACTGTACATTAACTATACTTCAAGAGGCCTGACTTAAAAATAACTTTGATTGAAATATATACATTTTAAAATTAACTTTTTCTTTTTTTTTTTTTTTGAGACGGAGTCTTGCTCAGTCGCCCAGGCTGGAGTGCAGTGGCAAGATCTCAGCTCACTACAACCTCCACCTCCCAGGTTCAAGCGATTCTCCTGCCTCTACGTCCCCAAGTAGCTGGGATTACAGGTGCCCGCCACCACACCCGGCTAACTTTTGTATTTTTAGTAGAGACAGGATTTCATCTTGTTGGCCAGGCTGCTCTCGATCTCCTGGCCTCATGGGATCCACCCACTTCAGCCTCCCAAAGTGCTGTGATTACAGTCGACACAAGGTAACATGGCAGGACGCTGTCTCTACAAAAATAAAAAATACAAAATTAGCCGGGCATGGTGGTGTGCACCTGTAGTCCCAAGTACTCAGGAGGCTGAGGCAGGATGATTGCTTGAGCCCAGGGGACCAAGGCTGCAGTGAGCCACAATGGCACCACTGTACTCCAGCCTGGGTGATAGAGTGAGACCCTGTCTCAGAGCGAAAAAACAAAACAAAACAAAAAGTCTAGCACACACAATTATGTACAGTACCTAATACTTGATCATGATAATGAACTATTAAATTTATTCTTTCTAAAGTTTTTCTTTTAATAAGTGTCCCTAGTCTGTAGCCTAGAGTTTCCTGATTGCAGATTCATGGTTCACGTCTGAACATGTTCCTCTGTGTGTGCTGTGGTTGTTTTTTTTTGAAACAGGGTCTCCCTCTGTCACCCAGGCTGGAGTGCAGTGGCGTAATCACAGGTCACTGAAGCCTCTACCTCTTGGGCTCAAGTGATCCTCTCACCTTAGCCTCCCGAGTAGCTGGGACCACAGGCATGCACCACCACACTTGGCTAATTTTTATTTTTATTTTTTGTAGATACAGGGTCTCACTATGTTGCTCAAGCTGGTCTCAAACTCCTGGGCTCAAGCAATTCTTGACCCTAGCCTCCCTAAATGCTGAGATTAGAGGCATGAGTCACCCCACCTGGCCTCCTCTGTCTTCTCTTTCTGCATGTTTGCAGTGGGAACAGGCTCAAGCTCAGGCTGAAGCCCTTTGTCACGACACAAGTAGTGCTGTGTTCTTTCAACAGAAGGCACATGACAACTGCGCTCCACTCTTCGCTGATGTTGGCAGCCAATGCCACTTAATGCCTAGATCCATTAATTCACTGAGGGCTGCTAAATGTGATATTCTAATTCATCTCGCTTTCTGATCAAGCCTTTCCTCACGAGGCAAGCAGAGGCAGCAGCAGATGAACAGCTCTGCCAAGATGTCTGATATAAACGGAATATTGTGCTTTCCTCCTATTTCTGGCCTCTGCCTGAAATCAGATAGTCTCTAGGCCTGTGGAATTTGTTTCCAAATGCCTGCTTCTCAAACAAGATTGGCTGGGTTCTGGACATGCATTTTCCCATACGACCCAAAGACATCTGAATGAATTTGATCAAATACACTCCTGGATCCAGGCTGTACACCTCTGGTGGGTGCCACCTATCTGTGATCAATGTCAGCGTATCCGGAAAGCTCAGTGCCACACCATATCCCAAGAGCATCTCCCGAGCTGGAGTGTTCTCAGGTGAAACAAAACATGGAAATCCATGCCAGCTTTACAAGTGACAGAATCACCAAAACAGCGCGATGCCTTAGTCAGCATTTCCTGACTTAGAGCCAGGTGCCTACCACAACACCCTTGGGCCACACCTACCCACAAGGAGATAGATTTCCCTGCATTCATTCACTTTTTTTTTTTTTACTTAAACCAGTTTATTTGTTTCAAAACAAACAAACAAACTGGGCTGGTGCAGTGGCACATACCTGTAATCCCAGCATTTTCAGAGGCTGAGGCAAGAGGATTGCTTGAGCCCAGGAGTTTGAGACCAGCCTGGGCAACATAGTGAGACCTGATCTCTACAAATAATTTTTTGTAATTAGCTAGATATGGTGGCATACCCATAGTCCAGGTACTCAAGAAGCTTGATCCCAGGAGATCCAAGCTGCAGTGAGCCATGGGTGACAGAGAGAGACCAGTCTGGGTGACAGAGAAAGGCCTTGTCTCAAAAAAATAATAAACAAGTATAAAATATCATGGGAAAGCCTATGCAGCTATTGGGAGGATAAGAAACCACCAATCAGGGGACCAGGGAGAGAGTGGGGGGGTCAGAAGGCAGGAAAGTTTCCCCAGGGAAGGGGATGACTCCAGTTTTTGTCTTTTTTTCTTTTTTCTTTATTTTTTTAGATAGGGTATTCACTCTGTTTCCTCAAACTCCTGGACTCAAGTGATCCTTCTGCCTTGGTCTCCCAAGTATCTGGAACTACAGGTGCGCACCACCATGCCTAGCTAAGTTTTACAATTCTTTTTTAGAGACAAGGTCTCGCTAAATTGCCCAGGCTGGTCTTGAACTCCTGAGCTCAAGTGGTCCTCCTACCTTGGCCTCCCAAAGTGCTGGAGTTACAGGCATGCGCCATCACATCCAGCCCGATTCCAGTTTTTTGTTTTGTTTTGTTTTTTTGAGACAGAGTTCTCGCTCTGTCACCCAGGCTGGAGTGCAGTGGCACGATCTCGGCTCACTGCAAGCTCCACCTCCCAGGTTCACGCCATTCTCCAGCCTCAGCCTCCTGAGTAGCTGGGACTACTGGCGCCCGCCACCACACCCGGCTTTTTTTTTTTTTTTTTGTATTTTTAGTAGCGACAAGGTTTCACCGTGTCAGCCAGGATGGTCTGTATCTCCTGACCTCGTGATCCGGCCACCTCGGCCTCCCAAAGTGCTGGGATTACAGGCGTGAGCCACCGCGCCCGGCCCTGATTCCGGTTTTCAAACCTCCCAGAGAGCTCCCTCTGGTTGGAAGCAGGGCTAATTCAAAAGCAGCCCGTGGCTTCTAGCAGAGTGCATGGGTCCACTTTTTACACTGATTTGTAGCATAGAGAAAGATCCAGAAATATACTCTCAAATAATTTTAAAGAAGAAAACAAAGCTGAATGCCTGGGATATCCACTGCATTGCTGTTTACACTTGAAGCAAAAAACAAAACAAAACAAAACAACACAACACAAAAAAACCTGGAAACCACCTACATGTCAAACCACAGAAAAGCAGTTAGCAAAATCTGAGAACTGGTATATACTGAGTGCTGACCACGTGCCGATTGCTTTGAATAGAGCATAGCAAAATAATTATACCTTTTTGTCCTTGCAGCAACCGTGAGAATCAAACCTCCCAGTCTCTGAAAAAAGTCAGATTCAAAGAAGACAGAGGAAAGAAGTCTCTTGAATCAACACGGTGGAAACTATTTGACATCCTTATATATGTATATACGAAATTAAACTCAACCTTATCTCATACCATGTACAGGAATTAACTTGGCCAGGCACCGTGGCTCACGCCTATAATCCCAGCACTTTGGGAGGTCGAGGGGGGCAGATCACCTGAGATCAGGTTCACCTGCCTGGCCAACGCGGTAAAACCCCGTCTCTACTAAAAATACAAAATTAGCCGGGCGTGATGGTGCGTGCCTGTAATCCCAGCTGGGGAGGCTGAGGCAGGAGAATTACTTGAACCTGAGAGGCAGAGGTTACAATGAGCTGAGATCACACCATTCCAGCCTGGGCAACAAGAAAATCATCTCAAAAAATAAATAAATAAATAAAAAGAAATTAACTTGACATGGACCATAGACTAAATTGTAAAACCTAAAACTTCTAGGAGAAAATCTTGGTAACTTTTGATTCTTATATATGACACCAAAAGCACAAACCACTTTAAAAATGGGGAAGGATCATCCATGCAAAGCTAGAGGTAAAAAGAAAAAATAAATTTAAAAAATTAAAAATGGGGAACGGGGCCGGGCGCGGTGACTCAAGCCTGTAATCCCAGCACTTTGGGAGGCCGAGGCGGGCGGATCACGAGCTCAGGAGATTGAGACCATCCTGGCTAATACAGTGAAACCCCGTCTCTACTAAAAATACAAAAAATTAGCCTGTAGTCCCAGCTACTCAGGAGGCTGAGGCAGGAGAATGGCATGAACCTGGGAGGCAGAGCTTGCAGTGAGCCAAGATTATTGTGCCACCACACTCCAGCCTGGGAGACAGAGTGAGATCCTGTCTTTAAAAAAAAAAAAAAAAAAAAAAACTGGGGAAGGGGCAATAGGTGCTATTTAGAATCATGTTATATTGTTATATTAGAGTATTAGAGTATTCTTCCTCTTCTTTTTTTTTTTTTTTTTTTTTTGAGACAGGGTTTCTCTCTGTTGCCAAGGCTGGAGTGCAGTGGCACAATGAGGCTCACTGCAGCCTCGAACTCCTGGGCTCAAGGCATCCTCCCACACTGCTAGGACTACAGGTGCACTCAATCATGCCCAGGCTGGTCTCAAACTCCTGGTCTCAGCCTACCCAAGTGCTGGGATTATAGGCATGAGCCACCACACTAGGTCAGAGTATTCATTTTTTACAGTTATTATCTATGTCAAGCAATGTGAATCTTCTATTTATGCTAGTGATACAAAGTTTCCTTTTTAAATCAATGTGGTGAAGTTTCTAGTCTGTAAATGAACCAAGGGAAAACATGCGGGTATGAAATACAGACCCTGGGCCCAGCGCAGTGACTCACACCTGTAATCCCAGCACTTTGGGAGGCTGAGGCAGGGGAATCACTTGAGGCCAGGAGTTTGAAACCAGCCTGGTCAATATGGAGAAACCCTGTCTCTACTACAAATACAAAAATTAGCTGGGCAAGGTGGCTCACACCTGTAATCCCAGCTACTCAGGAGGCTGAGGCAAGTGAATTGCTTGAACCTGGGAGGTGAAGGCTGCAGTGAGTTGAGATCGTGCCACTGCACTCCAACCTGGGCAACAGAGCGAGACTCTGTCTCAAAAATAAAAATTAAAAAAAAAAAAGATACAGACCCTGAAGCTAGACCTTTTGGGTTCAAACTCTGGCTCCACCTTGCCGAGGATCCTCTTTTGCCTCAGCCTCCTCATCTGTAAAATGGGCTTGCTATGAGATTCGGACCTCAAAGGGCTATGTAAGGATTTACTGGATTTCCATATACAGAAAACTTAGAACATGAGCTGGCACACAGTACACGCTATCTTGGTATTTGCTATTGTTATCATTACTCACTCGTATTACTAATAGTAAAAAAATGGGGTTTGGAAAAACGTAGGCTTTTTCTTTTATTTTTGAATCATTTCCCCTTTTGCTGTTGTTTTTGCATTATCAATAGAGATCTGTGAGCAAAATACTTACCTGATTGTGAAAGAAGGCAAGAAAGAAGCCCAGCGTAGGACCAGTCAATGAAACCCTTGAACACTGGAAACCGCTCCTGCTCAAGGAAGCTGCTGATGTTCTGCTGAAGGACTCCAGCTTCTGACCTCTGACCCTTGACTTAGAGCCAGGTGCCTACCACAACACGCTTGGGCCAGACCTACCCACAAGGAGATAGATTTCCCTGCATTCATTCACTTTTTTTTTTTTTACTTAAACCAGTTTATTTGTTTCAAAACAAACAAACAAACTGGGCTGGTGCAGTGGCACATACCTGTAATCCCAGCATTTTCAGAGGCTGAGGCAAGAGCATTGCTTGAGCCCAGGAGTTTGAGACCAGCCTGGGCAACATAGTGAGACCTGATCTCTACAAATAATTTTTTGTAATTAGCTAGATATGGTGGCATACCCATAGTCCAGGTACTCAAGAAGCTTGATCCCAGGAGATCCAAGCTGCAGTGAGCCGTGGGTGACAGAGAGAGACCAGTTTGGGTGACAGAGAAAGGCCTTGTCTCAAAAAAATAATAAACAAGTATAAAATATCATGGGAAAGCCTATGCAGCTAAGCTATTGGGAGGATAAGAAACCACCAATCAGGGGACCAGGGAGAGAGTGGGGGGGTCAGAAGGCAGGAAAGTTTCCCCAGGGAAGGGGATGACTCCAGTTTTTGTCTTTTTTTCTTTTTTCTTTATTTTTTTAGATAGGGTATTCACTCTGTTTCCTCAAACTCCTGGACTCAAGTGATCCTTCTGCCTTGGTCTCCCAAGTATCTGGGACTACAGGTGCACACCACCATGCCTAGCTAAGTTTTACAATTCTTTTTTAGAGACAAGGTCTCGCTAAATTGCCCAGGCTGGTCTTGAACTCCTGAGCTCAAGTGGTCCTCTTACCTTGGCCTCCCAAAGTGCTGGAGTTACAGGCATGCGCCATCACATCCAGCCCGATTCCAGTTTTTTGTTTTGTTTTGTTTTGTTTTTTTGAGACAGAGTTCTCGCTCTGTCACCCAGGCTGGAGTGCAGTGGCACGATCTCGGCTCACTGCAAGCTCCACCTCCCAGGTTCACGCCATTCTCCAGCCTCAGCCTCCTGAGTAGCTGGGACTACTGGCACCCGCCGCCACACCCGGCTTTTTTTTTTTTTTTTTTTTTTTTGTATTTTTAGTAGCGACAAGGTTTCACCGTGTCAGCCAGGATGGTCTGTATCTCCTGACCTCGTGATCCGGCCACCTCGGCCTCCCAAAGTGCTGGGATTACAGGCGTGAGCCACCGCGCCCGGCCGATTCCGGTTTTCAAACCTCCCAGAGAGCTCCCTCTGGTTGGAAGCAGGGCTAATTCAAAAGCAGCCCGTGGCTTCTAGCAGAGTGCATGGGTCCACTTTTTACACTGATTTGTAGCATAGAGAAAGATCCAGAAATATACTCTCAAATAATTTTAAAGAAGAAAACAAAGCTGAATGCCTGGGATATCCACTGCATTGCTGTTTACACTTGAAGCAAAAAACAAAACAAAACAAAACAACACAACACAAAAAAACCTGGAAACCACCTACATGTCAAACCACAGAAAAGCAGTTAGCAAAATCTGAGAACTGGTATATACTGAGTGCTGACCACGTGCCGATTGCTTTGAATAGAGCATAGCAAAATAATTATACCTTTTTGTCCTTGCAGCAACCGTGAGAATCAAACCTCCCAGTCTCTGAAAAAAGTCAGATTCAAAGAAGACAGAGGAAAGAAGTCTCTTGAATCAACACGGTGAAACTATTTGACATCCTTATATATGTATATACGAAATTAAACTCAACCTTATCTCATACCATGTACAGGAATTAACTTGGCCAGGCACCGTGGCTCACGCCTATAATCCCAGCACTTTGGGAGGTCGAGGGGGGCAGATCACCTGAGATCAGGTTCACCTGCCTGGCCAACGCGGTAAAACCCCGTCTCTACTAAAAATACAAAATTAGCCGGGCGTGATGGTGCGTGCCCGTAATCCCAGCTGGGGAGGCTGAGGCAGGAGAATTACTTGAACCTGAGAGGCAGAGGTTACAATGAGCTGAGATCACACCATTCCAGCCTGGGCAACAAGAAAATCATCTCAAAAAATAAATAAATAAATAAAAAGAAATTAACTTGACATGGACCATAGACTAAATTGTAAAACCTAAAACTTCTAGGAGAAAATCTTGGTAACTTTTGATTCTTATATATGACACCAAAAGCACAAACCACTTTAAAAATGGGGAAGGATCATCCATGCAAAGCTAGAGGTAAAAAGAAAAAATAAATTTAAAAAATTAAAAATGGGGAACGGGGCCGGGCGCGGTGACTCAAGCCTGTAATCCCAGCACTTTGGGAGGCCGAGGCGGGCGGATCACGAGCTCAGGAGATTGAGACCATCCTGGCTAATACAGTGAAACCCCGTCTCTACTAAAAATACAAAAAATTAGCCTGTAGTCCCAGCTACTCAGGAGGCTGAGGCAGGAGAATGGCATGAACCTGGGAGGCAGAGCTTGCAGTGAGCCAAGATTATTGTGCCACCACACTCCAGCCTGGGAGACAGAGTGAGATCCTGTCTTTAAAAAAAAAAAAAAAAAAAAACTGGGGAAGGGGCAATAGGTGCTATTTAGAATCATGTTATATTGTTATATTAGAGTATTAGAGTATTCTTCCTCTTCTTCTTTTTTTTTTTTTTTTTTTTTGAGACAGGGTTTCTCTCTGTTGCCAAGGCTGGAGTGCAGTGGCACAATGAGGCTCACTGCAGCCTCGAACTCCTGGGCTCAAGGCATCCTCCCACACTGCTAGGACTACAGGTGCACTCAATCATGCCCAGGCTGGTCTCAAACTCCTGGTCTCAGCCTACCCAAGTGCTGGGATTATAGGCATGAGCCACCACACTAGGTCAGAGTATTCATTTTTTACAGTTATTATCTATGTCAAGCAATGTGAATCTTCTATTTATGCTAGTGATACAAAGTTTCCGTTTTAAATCAATGTGGTTAAGTTTCTAGTCTGTAAATGAACCAAGGGAAAACATGCAGGTATGAAATACAGACCCTGGGCCCGGCGCAGTGACTCACACCTGTAATCCCAGCACTTTGGGAGGCTGAGGCAGGGGAATCACTTGAGGCCAGGAGTTTGAAACCAGCCTGGTCAATATGGAGAAACCCTGTCTCTACTACAAATACAAAAATTAGCTGGGCAAGGTGGCTCACACCTGTAATCCCAGCTACTCAGGAGGCTGAGGCAAGTGAATTGCTTGAACCTGGGAGGTGAAGGCTGCAGTGAGTTGAGATCGTGCCACTGCACTCCAACCTGGGCAACAGAGCGAGACTCTGTCTCAAAAATAAAAATTAAAAAAAAAAAAAGATACAGACCCTGAAGCTAGACCTTTTGGGTTCAAACTCTGGCTCCACCTTGCCTTGGGCAAGGTGAGGATCCTCTTTTGCCTCAGCCTCCTCATCTGTAAAATGGGCTTGCTATGAGATTCGGACCTCAAAGGGCTATGTAAGGATTTACTGGATTTCCATATACAGAAAACTTAGAACATGAGCTGGCACACAGTACACGCTATCTTGGTATTTGCTATTGTTATCATTACTCACTCGTATTACTAATAGTAAAAAAATGGGGTTTGGAAAAACGTAGGCTTTTTCTTTTATTTTTGAATCATTTCCCCTTTTGCTGTTGTTTTTGCATTATCAATAGAGATCTGTGAGCAAAATACTTACTTGATTGTGAAAGAAGGCAAGAAAGAAGCCCAGCGTAGGACCAGTCAATGAAACCCTTGAACACTGGAAACCGCTCCTGCTCAAGGAAGCTGCTGATGTTCTGCTGAAGGACTCCAGTTTCTGACTTCTGACCCTTGACCTCCGAACTCTGACCCTTGACCTCCAACCTCTGACGTGTGACTAGCAAGGGGCCTTAAGAGTAAAAGAACAGACTGTGGAGCACCCACACTGGTGCTGCGACAGTAGACAAAGGGCCTCCAACAGGCTTTTGTGCTTCCTGAGAGCAGCAGGAGACAAAAGAAAAGAAAACAAAACAAAAAGGAGCGGGGTAGACTGCAGCAACTGGAGGGTGTTTAGCTTGAGAGCTCTGTGATGGAAACCTCTGCAGAGGGGTTATCCCCTCTATGGATCAAAGAAAATATCTGTCGCCAAGAAAATCACTGAGTTCGCAGGATGCATGGTAACTGGGGCCCTCCACATTACCCTTGAGAGTATAAGCTGGGATTGTCATTTTGGAAGACTGGAGATTCTAACAAAGTTAAACACATACCTAGCCTCTGACCCAGCAATCCCACTCCTAGAATTTAACCTAGAAAAATCAAACTCTATGGCCACAAGATGAATGACCAAGAATGCGTACTGCTGCTGTATTCATACTGTGAATCTTAGGCACTTCTAAAACTGAAAATCATCCAAATATCCACCAACAGAAGACTGAATGTATGAACTATGCCATAATCAGACAGTGGATTATTACTCTGAAATTAAAAGGAACAAACTGCTGATCTGTGCAGCAACATGGATGAATCTCAAAAACATTATTTTGAGCAAAAGCAGCCAGACACAAAAGCGTGCACACTACGTAATTCCAGCTATTTGAATGCAAGAACAGGTCAATAAACTAATCTATGGTGATAGGAATCAGAACTGTGGTTATTCGGGGTGGGTGGTGGTGGTAGGATCTGACTGGAAAGGGGCATTAGGATCTCGACTCACTGCAACCTCTGCCTCCTGGGTTCAAGGAATTCTCCTGCCTCAGCCTCCTGAGTAGCCGGGCTTATAGGCACGTGCCGCCACACCCAGCTAATTTTTGTATTTTTGGTAGAGACAGGGTTTCACCATGTTGGCCAGGCTGGTCTCAAACTCCTGATCTCAGGTGATCCACCCGTCTCGGCCTCCCAAAGTGCTGGAATTACAGGAGTGAGCCACTGTGCCCAGCCTGGAAATGTTCTATCTCTTCTTTGTTAGAGTGGTGGTCACATGGGTACACATAATTGTCAATAAAACATATCTGTACTGGGTTGAACAGTGCCACCTGCCCCCAATTCATATCTTACCTGGAATCTCAGAATATGACCTTGTTTGGAAACAGAGTATTTGCAGACATCATTAGTCAAATGAGAGTGTGGTCATACCAGATTAGTAGGCCCAATCCAATGACTGATGTCCTGATAAGAAGAGAGAGATGGCCGGGCACAGTGGCTCATGCCTATAATCCCAGCGTTTTGGGAGGCCGAGGCAGACAGATCTCTTGAAATCAGGAGTTTGAGACTAGCTTGGCCAACATGGTGACACCCCATCTCTACTAAAAATACAAAAATTAGCTGAGCATGGTGATGCACACCTGTAATCCCAGCTACTCAGGAGGCTGAGGCAGGAGAATTGCTTGAACCCAGGCGGCGGATGTTGCAGTGAGCCAAGATCACGCCACTGCACTCCAGCCTGGGCGACGGTGCAAGACTGTGTCTCAAAGACAGAGAGAGAGAGAGAGAGAGAGAGAGAGAGAGAGAGAGAGAGAGACAGGGAGAAGACCACATGATGATTGAGAAACCGCAGTGAGGTCCACAGGCCATGCAGCACCAGGAATTGTATGCAGACACCAGAAGCTAGGAAGAAGCAGGAAAAGATCCTCCCCTAGAGCCTTCAGAGAGATCACGGCCTTGCCAGCACCTTGATCTTGGATTTCTAGCCTCCAGATCTATGAGAGAATACATTTCTGTTGCTTTAAGCCACCAAATATGGTACTTTCTTATGGAAGCTCTGGGAAATTACTATACCACCGAACTGAACATTTAAGATTGTGTATTTTGGCCAGGCACAGTGGTTCACGCCTGGAATCCCAGCACTTTGGAAGGCCGAGGTTGGAGGATCGTTTGAGGCCTGAAGTTTGAAACCAGCCTGGGCAACATAGGGAGACCACGTCTCTAGAGAAAAAAAATGTTTTTTTAATTAGCCAGGCATGGTGGTGCTCGCCTGTGGTCCCAGCTACTCAGGAGGCTGAGGCAGGTGGATCACTTTAGCCTGGGAGGTCAAAGCTGTAGTGAGCCATGATCGTGTCACTGCACTCCAGCCTGAGCAACAGAGTGAGACCCTGTTTCAAAAAAAAAAAATATATATATATATATATATATACACACACACACATATATATATATGTATATATATATGTGTGTGTGTGTGTGTGTGTGTGTGTATATATATATATATCAGTCTGGGTGCCTGTAACCCCAGCACTTTGGGAAGCTGAGGAGGGCAGATCACTTGAGCTCAGGAGTTTGAGACATGCCGGGCAACATGGTGAAACCCCGTCCCTACTAAAAATTCAAAAATTAGCCAGGCGTGGTGGCATGCACCTGTGGTCCCAGCTACTGAGGAGGCTAAGGTGGGAGGATCACTTGAGCCCAGGAGGTCGAGGTTGTAGTGAGCCATGGTTGTGCCACTGCACCCCAGCATGGGCGACAGAGACCCTGTTTCAAAAAAAAAAAAAATGTGTCCTGATAAGACACATTTTAAGTAAGAATTTTATTTTAAATAAGTTATACTCCAATTTTAACAATAGAAAATTACTCTTTGGAAACAGCAAGCTGGCGATGAAGGCTCCAACCTGGCTCATGCTTCATCAAATGAGACAGAACCCCCAAAAGAAAGCCAGCCCAATGCTACTCTGAACTCACCTTGAGAGGCAGTACTTGGCCACTGACCAGCCAGATCCCTCCCATAGCTCTCCCTTCTTGCTCATCTATCACGAAAAAACTGTCCCTTCTGCCCACAGCAAAAATGCCCCCTTCATTCTCTCAAACACAAACACCATGTGGTCTCTGCAGCACTACCCCAGAGACCCACTTTGCAGATGCTCCATTGGAAAGCCACTGCCCCGCTTATAAGAGCGCTCTCTTCCTTGGAGTTTAAGCCCTTAGGACCCCCTGGTCAGGAGCCTAGAGCGTTGGCCCATATCCTCTTCCCATTCATTCACAGATGTGTTCCCCAAAATGCCCACCTGAAGGAATCTTCAGCTCCATTCCTTTGGTTCCTATAGCCTAAACACTTACAAAAGAAGATTTTGTTTTTAACTTCATTATTTTGCTTAATGGTAGAAGCCTAGACCTTGAGAACAGGCCCATCTTTTGTCTAAGCACACCCTGCAGATATCTGCTTGAGGAATAGGTTCAGTGAAGGTCAGAAATGGCCACTGAATGCAGAGACCACCTAGCTCAATCCCTACTGCATGATCTTATCCCCACAGGCTCCTCCACATTCACTGGGTGCTTACCATGTCCCAAGGAATTTTCCAAGCACTAACTAATTGCCTCCCAACAAGGCTGGAGTTGAAAACCATTATCTTCTCTCTCTCTCTTTTTTTTTTTTTTTTTTTTGAGACAGGGTCTTACTCTGTCACCCAGACTGAAGTGCAGTGGCGCAATCTCCACTCACTGCAGCCTTGACCTCCCCAGGCTCAGGCAATCCTCCCACCTCAGCCTCCTGAGTAGCTGGGATTACAGGCATGCAACAGCACACCCAGCTAATTTTTTGTATTTTATATATATATATATATATAATTTTTTTTTTTTTTTTTTTTTTTGGTAGAGATGGGGTTTTGCCATGGTGCCCAGGCTGGTCTTGAACTCCTGGGCTCAATATTATCATATTCTCTTACTGATGAGGAAATGGAGGACCAGAAGGATGAGGTAACTTGTCTGAGATCATAGAGTAAGCTGCAAAACAGGGACCATCTTAACCACTGGGCTGCTCCGCCCAGTGTATACCTGTTTCTAGGGATTAAGTACCACATTCTCCAGTGACCAAGAACATAAAGGTTTTTCTTTGTTACTGGCCCAGACTATTTTAACTTTTTAATTTTTCCACTCTTCTTGAGAAACACCAGGGAAGTGAGTCCCAAGTTTTGTTTTATAACAGCCCAGAGACTCTAAAAGGTCATTGGGACATCCTCCAAAACATGATATAAACAAAGCTGAGTATAACAGGATAAAGATTCTTTGGTTTTGTTTTTAGGGTTTTAATATGTTTTGCTTTGTTTTAAAAGTTAATAAAAACAAGAATAAATTGGAAAAGACTGTAGTTTTTTCTAACTCCGTGGGAAAACCCAGTTTCTATTCTCCCTGACACCAGAAAGGACTTTGAGCTGGGATTCTTGGAAGAGAATCAAACCAATAATTTCTTACTGCAGGAAAGGAGACTTAGGCCTATGGGTACTGGCCCTGTCCATGTCCACAGACCATGTCCACAAGAGTCCACAGTAGCTATTGGCTCAGTCAAAGGAGCTTCTCCAGTTGGGGGCACAAGACACTGAAAAATCGAAGAGACTTTATTCCAAGAGTGCAAGGATGGTTCAATATTAGGAAGCTTCTTAAGATAACATAACACAGTTAGTCTTCTGTGTCCATGGATTTTGCATCTTCAGTTTCAACCAACCACAAATTGAAAATGTAGTTTAGGCTACCATATGATGGGGCAACCCCACTGCCAGGTATATACCCAAAAGAAAGGAAATCAGTATATTGAAGACATATCTGTACTCCCATGTTTATTGCAGCACTATTCACAATAGTCGAGATTTGGAAGCAACCTGAGTGCCCATTAGCAGATGAATATATAAAGAAAATGTGACCCGAGCTTGGTGGCTCACTCCTGTAACCTCAACAGTTTGGGAAACTGAGACCAGAGGATCAGTTGAACCTAGGAGTTTGAGGCCAGCCTGGGCAACATGGCGAAACCCCATCTCTACAAAAAAATAAAAAAATTAGCCAGATGTGGTAGTGTGCCTGTAGTCCCAGCTACTTGGGAAGCTGAGGTAGGAGGATCAATTGAGCCTGGGAGATTGAGGCTGCAGTGAGCCATGACTGCACTGATCATGCCTGGGTGACAGAGTGAGACCCTATCTCAGAAAAAAAAAAAAAAAAGAAGAGGAGGGGGAGAGGAGGGGGGGAGAAGGGAGGGGCCAGGCTCATGGTTCATGCCTGTAATCCCAGCACTTTGGGAGGCTGAGGCTGGCAGATCACCTGAGGTCAGGAATTCGAGACCAGCCTACCCAACGTGGTGAAGCCTCGTCTCAACTAAAAATACAAAAATTGACCAGGCATGGTGCTGCACACCTGTAATCCCAGCTACTTGGGAGGTTGAGGCAGGAGAATCACTCAAACCTGGGAGGCGGATGTTGCACTAAGCTGAGTTCACATCACTGTATTCCAGCATGTGCGACAGAGACACTCCATCTCCAAAAAAAATTAAAAAGAAAGAAAGAAGGAAAGAAAATGTAGTATATATACAGAATGGAGTACTATTCAGCCATTAAAAGAATGAGATCCTGTCATTTGTAACCACATGAGTTCATCATTATGTTAAGTGAAATAAGCAGGCACAGAAAGATAAATATTACATGTTCTCACTTGTATGTGGGTACTAAAAATTAAAACAATTAAACTCATGGAGATGAAGAGTAGGACAGTTACCAGAGGCTGGGAAGGGTGGTTGGTGGATGGGAAGAAGTGGAAATTATGGTTGGTGGGTACAAAAACATAGACAAAATGAATAAGACCTAGTATTTGATAGCTATATATACCTACTATGTACCCACAAACATTTCAAATTAAGAAAAAAAAAAAATGTAGTGAGGTCTGCAATGATTGCTTTGTACTGAACATGTACAGACATTTTTCTTGTCATTACTCCCCAAACAAGATAGTATAACAACTATTTATATAGTATTTACATTGTATTAGTTATTATAAGTAATTTAGAGATGATTTAAATTACATGGGAGGGTGTGAGTAGGTTATATGCAAATACTATGCTATTTTATATAAGGGACCTGAGCATCCATGGATTTTGGTATCTTTGGGGGTTCTGGAACCAGTTCTGCAAGTATACGAAAGGACAACTATAGTAGGTTCTGGGAGATCTGTAAATGCTAGATAACATTTAACAAAATTCCAACACCTTTTCCTGATAAAAATCAGGAAAAGTAGGAATTGATGGATAATTACCTAACATGATAAAATACCTCAACCTCAGATAAAGGCCAGCATTTTGCATAACTTAGAATCACCAGAAGCATTCCCACTAAAGAAAGAAGCAACACAATTATGCTCACTACCATTATACAGGAGGTAATAGCCAATGCAATTACATCAGCAAACGAAGTTAGAGATACAATAGTTTTTTTGTCGCCCAGGCTGGAGTGCAGTGGCTCGATCTTGGCTCACTGCAAACTCCACCTCCCAGGTTCATGCCATTCTCCTGCCTCAGCCTCCCGAGTAGATGGGACAACAGGTGCCTACCACCATGCCCAGCTAATTTTTTGTATTTTTTTTTAGTAGAGACGGGGTTTCACCATGTGAGCCAGGATGGTCTCGATCTCCTGACCTCATGATCCATCCACCTTGGCCTCCCAAAGTGCTGGGATTATAGGTGTGAGCCACCACGCCAGGCTGAGATACAAGAGTTAAAAAGGAGGAGGTGAAGTTATTTCCACTTGTAGATAAGATGATTATAAATCTAGAACATCCAAGAGAATCAACTAAGAAACTACTATAAACAATAGCCAGAGGCCATGTACGGTGGCTCATGCCTATAATCTCAGTGCTTTGGGAGGATCACTTGAGGCCAGGAGTTTGAGACCAGCCTGGGCAACATAGCAAGACCCTGTCTATACATAAAAAACACAAAAGTTAGTTGGACACAATGTTACATGCTTGCTGTCCCAGCTCCTTGGGAGGCTGAGGTGGGAGGATCATTTGAGCCCAGGAGTTCGGAGCTATAGTGAGCTGTGATTGAACCACTGCACTTTAGCCTGGGCAACACAGTGAGACCCTGTCTCAAAAACAAACAAACAAAAAGGCCGGGTGTGATGGCTCATGCCTGTAATCCCAGGACTTTGGGAGGCCAAGGCGGGTGGATCAATTAAGGTCAGGAGTTCAAGGCCAGCTTGGTCAACATGGTGAGACCCCATCTCTACTAAAAATACAAAAGTTAGACAGGCATGGTGGCAGGTGCCTGTAATCCCAGCTACTTGGGAGGCTGAGGTAGGAAAATCGCTTGAACCCGAGAGCCGGAGGTTGCAGTGAGCCAAGATCATACCATTGCACTCCAGCCTGGGCAACAGAGCGAGACTCCATCTCAAAAAATAAATAAATAAATACAAACAAAACAAACAAACGCACACACTAGCCAGTTAGAAAAGAGACCACTTATATAACAACAAAAATGTAAAATACCTAGAAATAAACTTACCAAGAAATGTGCAAGATATATACTAAAAAACTGTAAACAATGCTAAAGGACACAGAAGAGTTAAACAAATGGAAAAAGATATACTGTGTTCTTGGATGTGAAGATTTAACACCATAAGTAGGTCCAGTTCTCTGAAGTTAGTGTACAAATTTAAAGCAATCCCAATGCATTTCACAAGACAGTATATTTAAATGTCTAATAAACATATAATAAGATGCTCAAACACAATTAATTACCACTACACACACACCAGAGTAAATAAAATTAAAAAGACCAAAAAATCCAAGTGTTGCAAGGATGTGGAATAACTGGAATTCTCAGACGTTTCTGGAAGGAGGGTAAATTGTCACACATCTACTTGGAAAACAGTTTGGCAGTATTTTCTGAAATTCAACATGTGTGTATCCCACAGCTTAGCAATTTCTTTCATAAGTTAGTACCCAACAGAAATGTGTATACATGGGCACCAAAAGTCATGTGTTACAATGTTCATGGCATGTGGATAAACCACACAAATAAAATGTTGAGCAAAAGAAACCAGACACAAAAGAATACATGTATTTGAAGTTTTTTTAAAAACACAGCAAAACCAATCTATGACAAGAAGTAAGGGCCGGACACAGTGGCTCACACCTGCTATCCCAGCACTTTGGGATCTGAAGTAAGCAGACTGCTTGAGCCCAGGAGTTCAAGACTAGCTTGGACAACATAGTGAGATTCCCATCTCTACAAAAGAATAAAAAATTAGCCAGGCAGGCCGGGCGCGGTGGCTCAAGCCTGTAATCCCAGCACTTTGGGAGGCCGAGACGGGCGGATCACAAGGTCAGGAGATCGAGACCAGCCTGGCTAATACGGTGAAACCCCGTCTCTACTAAAAAATACAAAAAACTAGCCGGGTGAGGTGGCGGGCGCCTGTAGTCCCAGCTACTCGGGAGGCTGAGGCAGGAGAATGGCGTAGACCCGGGAGGCGGAGCTTGCAGTGAGCCGAGATGCGGCCACTGCACTCCAGCCTGGGCGACAGAGCGAGACTCCGTCTCAAAAAAAAAAAAAAAAATTAGCCAGGCATAGTGGCTTGTGCCTGTAGTCCCAGCTACTTGGGAAGATTGCTTGAGTCCGGGAGGCAGAGGCTGCAGTGAGCCTAGATACTAGCACCACTGAGCTCTAGCCTGGGCAACAGAAAGAAACCCTGTCTCAAAGAAAGACAAAGAAAAAGAAGAGGGGATGGGAGGAAGAGGGGAGAGGAGGGGGAGGGGAGGGAAGGGATGCATCTTTGGAGGGAGGGTGGGATAGTGACTGTTTAGGGATCTGAGTTGGGGGTTTCTACACGCTGGTAATAGTTGCAAGGGTGTGTTCACTTTGTGATAGCTCATCGAGCTGTATACTTCCAATTCATTTACTTTTCTGTATGTGCGTTATACTTCAGCTTTCCTCTGTGTTTGTGGAATTAGATATTAGATTTAAAGTTCAAATGGAAAAAAATGAGCAAGAATAGCCTGAAAGAGCTCAAAATATAAGGGGAACGTCCTTTTCATATATTAAAATATATTTTTTAGGGCCAGGCTTAGTGGCTCAGGCCTGTAATCCCAGCACTTTGAGAGGCTGAGGTGGAAGGATCCCTTGAGTCCAGGAGTTCAAGACCAGCCTGGGCAACATAGGGAGACCCTGTCTCTATAAGAAATATATATTTTTTAAAATATTATCAACCTCAATAAACAAAACAGTGGGAACTTGAATGAACATGAATAGAAAGAGAAACTAACAGAAAAGAGTAGCAAGTTCTGAAACAGACTCAAATACATATAGAGAAAAGAGCTCACAATAAACAGCTTATGATAAAATAGCTTCTCAATTTGCTGAAAATGTCATCTGGAAGAAAAAATAAGATTGGATCTACTCCTCAGAGCACACATCAGGATAAATTCCAAAAGGATCAAAAACTGAATATAAAATAATAGAAGAAAACATGGGACACATCATGTTTTTGGCTGGGTGTGGTGGCTCCCACCTGGAATTCCAGCCCTTTGGGAGGCTGAGGTAGGCAGATCACCTGAGGTCGGGAGTTCAAAACCAGCCTGATCAACATGGTGAAAACCTATCTCTACTAAAAATACAAAACTAGCTGGGCATGGTGGCACATGCCTGTAATCCCAGCTACTTGGGAGGCTGAGGCAGGAGAATCACTTGAACCTGGGAGGCAGAGGTTGCAGTGAGCTGGGATTGCGCCATTGCATTCCAGCCTGGATGACAAGAACAAAACTCCATCTCAAAAAAAAAAAAAAAAAAAAAACCCACACACACACACACACATCATGTTTTCTTAAAGCAGGAAGGTTTTGGTACCTATGATTAAACATTCAGAAACCATAAAAGAAAAGACTTTGGGAGGCCGAGACGGGCGGATCACGAGGTCAGGAGATCGAGACCATCCTGGCTAACATGGTGAAACCCCGTCTCTACTAAAATATACAAAAAACTAGCCGGGCGAGGTGGCGGGCGCCTGTAGTCCCAGCTACTTGGGAGGCTGAGGCAGGAGAATGGCGTGAACCTGGGAGGCGGAGCTTGCAGTGAGCTGAGATCCGGCCACTACACTCCAGCCTGGGCGGCAGAGCAAGACTCCGTCTCAAAAAAAAAAAAAAAAAAAGAAAAGACTGATAAATTTGACTCCATAGAAATAAAACCTTGTATATACTAAACCCAAGAAATCAACAAAATAAAAGAGAAACACTAAACTGAATGCAATTTATATCAAAGGCACAAAAGACTAATCTCACTAATATGTAAACAGCTCGTAGAAATCAAAAAGAAAAAGCCAACAATTTAATTTTTAAAATAAGCAAACAAGATGAGTAAGACAGTCATAGAAAAATAAATAGGCCTTAAACATATTATACATTTAAAACTTTTCATAACAAATTTAAATTAAGACTACATTGAGTTCCTGTTTTTCACCTATCAGATTGGTAAAAATCCAAAGATATAAATCCAATTTAATATGTTGGCAATGATGTGGGGAAACTAATTTTTCATCCAAAGCTGATGGAAATATAAATTGGCATTAACCTTATGGAGTGGAAATTGGCAATATCTCTCAAATTACAAATGCAGATACTTAGCAATACCGTTTCTGGGAATTTATCCTGCATATATAGTATGCACCTGCAACAGGCCACATGTATGAGATTCGTCATCTCCTCAGTGTCTGTGATAGCAGATGGTATAACCTGCATGTTCACCACACAATAGTATAGCATGATAGATTCAGTAAAACAAGCAAGACACTGAACGGTGTGTATTCTGTGTTGGAATCTCTGTTCAGCAGAGGGGGCAAAGCTTTTATCTATAAGTATCTGTGGAAGGGGTTTGGTGGGGGGGACGTTTTTTATTGAGACAGGATCTCAATCTGTCACCTAGGCTGGAGTGCAGTGGTGCCATCTCAGCTTGCCGCAACCTCCACTTCCTGGGCTCAAGCGATCCTCCACCTCAGTCTTCCGAGTAACTGAGACCACGGGTGTGCACCACCACAATCAGCTATTTTTTTTGTATTTTTGGTAGAGATGGGGTTTCACTGCATTGCCCAGGCTGGCCTGGAACTCCTAAGCTCAAGTGATTTGCCCACCTCGGACTCCCAAAGTGCTGGGATTATAGGCATGAGCCACTGCGCCCAGCCCTTTCATCTATCTGTATCTCTATCTATATATTTGTATATGCTTGCATTTGCATAAAGTGAATATATTAGAATAATTCACACTAAAGCGTGAAATATTGGCAACTCAGACACCTTTCAGAGACAGTGTATCTTTATTTTATTTAATTAATTTATTTTATTTTATTTTATTTATTTATTTGTTGAGATGGAGTCTCGCTCTGTCACCAGGCTGGAGCTCAGTGGCACGATCTCAGCTCACCGCAACCTCCGCCTCCTGGGTTCAAGCAATTCTCCTGCCTCAGCCTCCTGAGTAGCTGGGACTACAGGTGAGCGCCACTACGCCCAGGTAATTTTTGTACTTTTAATAGAGACAGGGTTTCACCATGTTAGCCAGATGGTCTCCATCTCTTGACCTCATGATCCACCCGCCTCAGCCTCCCAAAGTGCTGGGATTACAGGTGTGAGCCACCGCGCTCAGTCTGTGTATCTTTAAAAGAAGATGTTTGTTAACCCAAATAAGTCTAGAATTCAATGGACTTTCTGTCAGGGTAGTAAAATAAGTTGCAAAAATGCATACACTGTAAGTCCAGAGATTTGGGGGGCCACAGGAGAGCCATAGATCAGGAGATTTCTCAGTTTTCCTGAGGATCAGCTCTAATTAGATTAGACCCAATAAAATAAAAACAGTTACCTGGTGAGGCCGGTTATGGGACAGGAGTGGGAAGAAAACTCTTTGCTATAGTTCTATTTCACATGATGTTGAAACCATATGAATTTATTCTCTAATCAAAATACTAAGCAGTAAAACAGAGGAGTTGCAGTTCATCAGCTCCTGAGCCTTGGGCAAGACCTACAAGATCTATGCCAGCTCCTGTTCCAACAAAGCCTCCGTCATTTATAATCAAGGAACAAATATTTACAAGAAGTTTTATCACCTGTAATAGCTCACTGACACTTGCCAGAAATGTTTTATGTGAATACTGCTATTGCAAGACATTGTGAGACAGAAAGAGTGTAGGCAATTCACATAACCTCCCTTAAAACCCACTTATCTCTTAGGCAGAGCAAAGATAAGGACAGACAACATCACAAAGTTGCTGTGAAATGCAAGTGTGTGCACATTTCTGAAAGCAGCACAAAAACAAAACAGGTTCCGAGTTCAGCAGCTGCACCACAGCTACACTTCAGCTACCGTCACTGTTGAGTCTGAGCTGCCATGCTTCTCAAACCTCAGTGGGCTTAAGAACCACCTGGAGAGGCTGTTAAAAACACAGGCTCCAGGCCCCTCCCTCAGAGATACAATTCAGTAGGTCAGGGGGCCCATGAACTTGCATTTCCAGCATGCTTTGTCTCTCAGATGACACTGACGGGGCTGGTGCAAGGAGCACATTGGAGGAGTCTGCTCCAGAGAAGGGTTCCTCAAACTGTGCCATGCAGACACATTACCTGGAATCTTGTTAAAATATAGACTCACTCAGAAGGTCTGGGGTAGTGCCTGGGATACTGCACTTCTTCTTCTTCTTCTTTTTTTTTTTTGAGACAGGGTTTTACTCCGTTGCCCAGGCTGGAGTACAGGGGCATGATCACAGCTCACAACAGCCTCAGCCTCAGACTCCTGGGTCTAAGCAATCCTCCCACCTCAATCTCCCGAGTAGCTGGGACTACAGGTGTGCACCACCATGCCTGGATAATTTTTTTTTTTTTAGACGGTGTCTTGCTCAGTTGCCCAGGCTGGAGTGCAGTGGCATGATCTTGGCTCACTGCAAGCTCTGCCTCCCAGGTTCACGCCATTCTCCTGTCTCAGCCTCCTGAGTAGCTGGGACTACAGGCGCCCACCACCACTCGTGGCTAATTTTTAAAAATATTTTTAGTAGAGACAGGGTTTCACCATGTTAGCCAGGATAGTCTCGATCTCCTGACCTCGTAATCCACCCGCCTTGGCCTCCCAAAGTGCTGGGATTACAGGCGTGAGCCACTGAACCCGGAAGATTATTTTTGTTTTTATTTTTAGGAGACAAAATCTCATTGTATTGCCTAGGTGGGTTTCAAACTCCTGGCCTCAAGCAATCCTCCTGCCTCAACCTCCCAGAGCACTGGGATTACAGGGGTGAGCCACCGTGCTTGGCTGGAACCTTCCCTCCCTCCCTCCCTCCCTCCCTCCCTCCCTCCCTCCCTTCCTCCCTTCCTCCCTTCCTCCCTTCCTCCCTTCCTCCCTTCCTCCCTTCCTCCCTTCCTCCCTTCCTCCCTTCCTCCCTTCCTCCCTTCCTCCCTTCCTTCCTTCCTTCCTTCCTTCCTTCCTTCCTTCCTTCCTTCCACAGAGTCTCACTCTGTCGCCCAGGCTAGAGTACAGTGGCGTGACCTCGGCTCACTGCAACCTCCACCTCCCAGGTTCAAGCAATTCTCCTGCCTCAGCCTCCCGAGTAGCTGGGACTGCAGGTGCACGCCACCATGCCTGGCTAATTTTTGTATTTTTAGTAGAGATAGGGTTTCACTGTGTTGGCCAGGCTGGTTTCAAACTGCTTACCTCTGGTGATCCACCCGCCTCGGCCTCCCAAAGTGTAGGGATTACAGGTGTGAGCCACCACGCTTGGCTGGACTCTGCATTTCTAACAAGCTCCCAGGTGCTGCAGATACCACTGGTCTGCAGACCACGCTTTGAGTCCCAAGGTTCCGGAATAGCCAACTCCAGTTGTTTCACAGATGAGGAAACTGTGCCTTGCAAAAGGTAAGTGACTTGCCCAAGGGCACTTGCACAGTAAGGGCGGAGACAGGGTGAGGCCCCATCCAGTGTGGCCGCCATGCCTCGGGAATACCACCCCACCCCGGACCCCATGTCCTCAGGTCTATGCTACAAGCCTGCCTGAGCCAAGAAGGGATGCCAGCCCTTCAGAACGGGGCATGGAAATTTACTAAATCATGCACAGTCGTTCACTCTCCAGAGAAATAAACTGCTTATCAGGGAGATTACTTCAAACCACCAGCCTCTGCAAAAATACACTTTTGACAACATTATTTTTTCAACTGCATCACCTTCACTTCCAGTGACACACATTTGACCGGCCGTGCTGTGGGAACCTGAAGAAGACGACACGCATTTCTCAACAGATGTGGTCTGAGGCCGGGCGCGGTGGCTCAGGCCTGTAATCCCAGCACTTTGGGAGGCCAAGGCAGGCAGATCATTCGAGGTCAGGAGTTTGAGACCAGCCTGGCCAACATGGTGAAACCCCCGCCTCTACTAAAAATACAAAAATGAGCTTGGCGTGGTAATCCCAGCTACTTGGGAGGCTGAGGCAGGAGAATTGCTTGAACCCGGGAGGCAGAGGTTGCAGTGAGTTGAGATTGCACCACTGGACTCCACCCTGGGCAACAGAGCAAGACTCTGTCTCAAAATAAACCAAAAATATGTGTTTTAATTGCAGGGAGAAGCAGAAATAAGGGTGGGGAAGCTGATCTTGGGGAAGCTGAGGAACCCTTCTGAGCCCCAGAGGTCCCAGATTTACACAGTGTGCGTTTTTCCAACTCACTTTATACCTGTCAAAAAGTCCATTCAGTTAGAGATTGATGTGGGTTAACAAGCACTTTCTTTTCAGGATGCATTGCTTCTGGGAGGGTTCTGAGCTGACAATATTTCACACTTTAGTGTGAATCATTCTAATACAGAGGGAAAAGGAGTGGAATTCAGGACACTAAAGTCTCTGGAGTAATTACAGCAGAGTGGGCCTTACCTGAGATCCAGAGCTTCATCTGGGAGCACAGCCTTGGATGAGCCACAGCTGGGGCCTCGGCCTCTGCACCGTATTGACCATTCACGGGCAGATCCCCCTAGCCCCCAGCCCCCAGTGCCTTCAGGCTGTGAGTAGTTTGTAGACCTGGCTCCGCCACTAACTTGCTATGTGACTTGAGGAAATCACACAGCTTTAGTGACTCTTAAAGCTAGAAGGAAATACCTCCAGGGGTCACATGGTTCCATGATCCCAGAACCCAATTTCTAGACTACAGAACACATAGCCCCTGTCGGCCTGTCCAAGGCTCTCTCTCCCGGAAGCAGAGCCTGAGACAGGCTTTCAGCTTCACACGATTAATGAAGGGAGGGAAGCTCAAGAGATAGGGCTATCTTTTATTTTTAAACAGGGTCTCCCTATATTGCCCAGGCTAGAGTGCAGTGGTGCAATCATGGCTCATTGCATCCTTGACCTCCTGGGCTCAAGCAATCCTCCAATCTCAAGCAATCCTCCTGCTCCTCCCAAAGTGCTGGGACCACAGGTGTGAGTCACCACATCCAGCTATTTATTGATTTATTTAAGACAGAGTCTTGCTCTGTCACCCAGGCTGGAGTGCAGTGGTGTGATCTCGGCTCACTGCAAGCTCTGCCTCCTGGATTCAAGCGATTCTCCTGTCTCAGCCTCTGGAGTAGGTGGGATTACAGATACCTGCCACCACGCCCAGCTAATTTTTGTATTTTTAGTAGAAACAGGGTTTCACCATGTTGGCCAGGCTGGTAACTTTTTTAAATTCTGTGTAGATATGGGGTCTTACCATGTTGCCCCAAGCTAGTCTCAAACCCGTGAGCTTAAGCGATCCACCTGCCTCAGCCTCCCAAAGAGCTAGGATTACAGGTGTGAGCCACTACACCCAGCCTGAAGGCTATTTTTAAATAGCACCACAGTGTTGTTCCATTTGAGGCAAAGAGGTCAGGCTTTTGCACCCCTAATTCAGCCAGTGGCCCCCCTGCAGGTGTAGAGTGGTATAAAATCCCAGGTATCTCCAGCAAGGTGGCCAGGAGAAGGACACAAATCTGCCATACCTGGCAGCCCTTCCCCGTTTACAGCAACTAGGAAGTGGTTACAAGAGTGAGTTCAGGCAATCTGGGGGCACCAACCCTTCCTTCCAGTTTCAAGAGGCTCTCACGTGTGTTTCAAAATATGAAGTCGCCAAGTCCAGGAGTTCGAGACCAGCCTGGGCAACATGGAGAAACCCATCTCTACTAAAAGCAGAAAAATTAGCCAGGCGTGGTGGTGCACACCTGTAACCTCAGCTACTCAGGAGGCTGAGGCGGGAGGATTGCCTAAACCTGGGACATGGAGGTTGCAGTGAGCTGAGATTGTGCCAGGCCACTATACTCCAGCCTGGGCCACAGAGCAAGACCCTGTCTCAAGCAACAACAACAAAAAGAAAAAAGAAAAAAGAAGCCCCCAAATCACAAAGGATGGGAGGGGACGAAAGAATGCAAGCTTTTTTTTCATTTCCAGAAGACTCTTGGAATCTGCCCTCAGAATCAACCCTAACTGTTCCCCGTGGCTTCCCGGCAGGCTTGGGGAAGCCCCTCCTTCCTCCTCGCCCCAGCTCCACCCGCTGTCCCGCACCCACGGCTGCTCCCTGAGGACTTTGCCTTCTCTCTTCCTGGAATATTCCACAAGAGATTTCTCCCCAGCTGGTTTCTTCTTGTCAACTCAAACATCACCTCCATAGAGATGCCTTCTCTGGCCGCCAGGGCACCCCTGTCACACACTCTGTGGCACTTTCCTCACAGCACTGGCCACTCGACGTTATCCTAACTGTGTTCAGTTGTGTGTTATGTGTCTGTCTCCCCACAGGAATGACCATGGGCTCTGGGGACAGAGCCTGGTTCTGGTGTCATCACTGTATTCTCAGAGCCTGGCACCTGCTTGCCACATAGGAAACTCTATAACATCTGGCAAATCACATCTGAGTGAATGAACTGGACACGTGGGCCAGATGCCAAAATTCCAGCAGAGAAGGAGAACTGGGTCAACTGAACACTCGGCACTCCCAGACGCTGGAGGAAAACAGGCACAAGACTAGGATGGGGATGAAGGAGAGAATCCACCCAGACTGTTCTTGGCCCTTTCATTCCTCCCTCCTCTCCCAGATCCCTCTCTCAGCTCCTACCTTGAAAAGATGTTCGCTTTCTTATTTTTATTTATTTATTTTGTTGTTGTTGTTGAGATAGAGTCTTGCTCTTTTGCCCAGGCTGGAGTGTAGTGGCGCAATCTCGGCTCACTGCAATCTCCAGCTCCTGGGTTCAAGTGATTCTCCTGCCTCAGCCTCCAGAGTAGCTTGGATTACAGGCACCCACCACCACACCCGGCTAATTTTTACATTTTTTAGTAGAGACAATGTTTCGCCGTGTTGGCCAGGTTGCTCTCAAACTCCAGACCTCAGGTGATCCACCTGCCTTGGCCTCCCAAAATGCTGGGATTACAGGCATGAGCCACTACTCCGGCCTGACATTCACATTTTAAATTGTGCAAGCCTCTCAAAACATCCAGAAGCATATGGGCTCCAATTCCAATTCTAGCTATAGATCTGAGCCTCTCTCTTCCCACAACCCCCCTCATGGGGTTGCTGAAAGCACTGGCCTCAGGGATAATATCACTCACTCAGGCACAGGCCTCTGCAAATTGAAACCAAGGCAGGATAAATCCCTACCCCTCAGAGCAGCCGTACACCTCCAGGCTGCAGTCCCAGCTGGTCTCTGCCTCAATGCACCTGTCTCTGGGCACCTGTGAGATCCCCTAATATCCCCCAGCATTTCCCAGGGGCCAGGTGCTGTGCCATGTGCTTGGTACGCACTTGCATGTTGCTTGATCTGCACAGTGACATCAATTTATCCTGGGAGCCCCACACCTCCAGGTGTCATTATCTCTATTTTACAAACAGAAGACTAAGGCTGAGAGATTAAGGCACTGGTCCCAGGACTTACAGCTTGCGAGCTGTGGCATAAGATTCAAGAACCCCACTTTCAGGCCAAGTGCAGTGGCTCACACCTGTAATCCCAGCACTTTGGGAAGCAGAAGCGGGCAGATCACCTGAGGTCAGGAGTTCAAGACCATCCTGGCCAAATGGCAAAACCCCGTCTCTACTAAATATACAAAAATTAGGTGGGCGTGGTGGCACACACCTGAAATCCCAGCTACGTGGAAGACTGAGGCAGGGAGAATTGCTTGAACCCGGGAGGCGGAGGTTGCAGCGAGCTGAGATCGCACCACTGCACTTCAGCCTGGGCGATGGAGAAAGACTCCATCTCAAAAAATAATAATAATAAATAAATAAAAATAATGTTTAAAAAATAATTAAAAGAACCCCGCTTTCATCTCATTTAAGTGGCTTGTCACCATCGGCTCATGTCACATGGAAGGAAGGCATGATTACTTCCATTTCACAGAGAAGGGAAGCACAACCCACCCCCACACCCCGCCTTCCTCGCTGCCTGAGCTCTCCCTGGCACCAGCTCTGCTTCCCAGTTTCCCAGCTTCCCAGGTGCAGAGACTGAGGCATGAGGCTGAGGGGCAAGTCTGTGCACTGAACCCATGATGAGCCCCAGGTTCCTCCCCAAGCAAGAGAATGAGGCAGCAGAGCCTGCCCCACCTGCACCTGCTGTGGGAAGCAGTCGCTTACTCAGCGAGGAGGGGAGGGGAGGGGAGGGGAGGGGAGGGGAGGGGAGGGGAGGGGAGGGGAGGGGCTCATTGTAAAAAACAAAAAGAACCTCAATGAGCTGTTTTCTTAAATTGCTTATGAACTGAGTTATCTAGAAAAGGCTACTGTATAAAGGCAGAAAGCAGCATAGAGGTTACCAGGGCTGGGGAGAAGGGAAGGGGAGTTGTTTAATGGGTAGAGTTTCGTTTGGGATGATGAAAATGTTCTGGAACTGGATAGCGATGATGATTACACAACACAGTGAATGCACTGATGCGACTGAATTGTACACTTAAAAATGGCTAAAATAGTAAGTTTTATGTTTCATGTGTGTATTTACCACAATAAAAAAGTTATTTAAAAATTTGAATCAGGCCGGGCGCGGTGGCTCAAGCCTGTAATCCCAGCACTTTGGGAGGCCGAGACGGGCGGATCACGAGGTCAGGAGATCGAGACCATCCTGGCTAACATGGTGAAACCCCGTCTCTACTAAAAAATACAAAAAACTAGCCGGGCGCGGTGGCGGGCGCCTGTAGTCCCAACTACTCGGGAGGCTGAGGCAGGAGAATGGCGTGAACCTGGGAGGCGGAGCTTGCAGTGAGCTGAGATCCGGCCACTGCACTCCAGCCTGGGTGACAGAGCGAGACTCCGTCTCAAAAAAAAAAAAAAAAAAAAAAATTTGAATCACATAGAAGTGGACACTTGCATTTGATGAGAAAGAGGAAGTTCCTGGGCTCTTCTCAGCCTCGCAAGGGGCCCCTGTCCTCAGAGACTCAGAACAACCTTTCTTCTCATAGGACAGACAGCCTTCCCCTCTCCCAGGGCAAGGCCCTTGGGATCCTTTGCTCCACAGACCCAGGATCTCCACGGGGTCAGATCACCTCTGCAGTCCCCACCCCTCTCCCTGATGACTGACTGGCCTCAGCCCCTTTGCACCTGCTATTTCCAATAAACAAAACACCCTTCTCCCTTCCCCCACCAGCCTAACCCTGGCTCTGAGAGGCCTTGCCCCTCCATCACCAGCAGCAGAACACCCCCAACACACAGAGACATGCACACACACACACACACACACACATGCACGCACACACACACATGCACGCGTGCACACAAACCCCCAGGCTCTTTGACTTCAGCCCTTGAGCCACAGGAGGCTGCCAGCCTCTCTGAGGGGCTGGCTTTTTGTGTCCCCAGGCCCTCGGTCCCCGCTCTTCCTTTAGCCTACTGGAAGTATCCTGCACATCACTTTGTTCCTGGGCACCAGGCCGGGAGCTCCTTATCCGACTTTCCCTAACTCCTTTCTGTCTCCTGACTTTTTGAGTCCAATCTAGACCTGGCACGGCTGATCCACTGCCAGGGATTGGGCTGAACCAGTCCCTTTTTGACTAACTCAGAAATGTCCCTAGTGGAGAACAATGGGGAAAATGGAATTCTTGGTGAACAGAGCATCTTTGTTTCAAATGTGTCGGCAGACAGAGGATGGACTGTGAGGACTTAGGCAGACACCCACAGGCTGCTGGATGCCTGGTTTTGGTTTCCCCCTCCTGACTTGGGACCTAGAGAGCAAATCATTTTCTTTCTCCAGGCCTCACTTTACCCATCTGAAAAATGGAACTTGAGAAAGTCCTCCTCAAATTCAGTGGGGCCAGTGGTGTAGGGCAAATGGGTGTTTGTAGAGGTCACCACTTGTGAGGACAGTCTTGGGCACACAAGCGCTGTTTGTCTGCAAAGGTTTGTTCCCAGGTTTGGCCTCACATTTTTTTTTTTTTTTTTTTTTTTTTTTGAGACGGAGTCTCACTCTGTGGCCCAGGCTGGAGTGCAGTGGCGAGATGTCGGCTCACTGCAAGCTCCGCCTCCCGGGTTCATGCCATTCTCCTGCCTCAGCCTCCCGAGTAGCTGGGACTACAGGCGCCCGCCACTTCGCCCAGCTAGTTTTTTGTATTTTTTAGTAGAGACGGGGTTTCACTGGGTTAGCCAGGATGGTCTCGATCTCCTGACCTTGTGATCCGCCCGTCTCGGCCTCCCAAAGTGCTGGGATTACAGGCTTGAGCCACCGTGCCCGGCCCACATTTTTTTTATTTTGGGTTCAAGTCTTGCTCTTCAAAGGATGCTGGTGGGGGACGTCCCTGCCCCTCCCAGGGCCTGGCTTACAGGCTCTGCTATTCTGGTTCATGGTCAGATTTGCTGTTACATCTTCCAAAGCGATGGGCAACTGTAATTAAATAATCAATCATTCACTCATAGTTTCACGTATTTCTCCTCCACTGGAACATCAGCCCCACTGAATTCCAGGCACCTCAGAGCTTCATTGTGCTAATTAAAGCAATTAATACAGGCAGGCCACAGTCAAGGGCTGGCATGTTTTTTCTGCTAACATGTATCAACAAGGGAAAAAATTGTGGTATGTCCATACGATGGAATCTACTCAGCAATAGAAAGAATCAGGCTGCAATGATGCACACCTGCAATCACAGCCCTTTGGGAGGCTGAAGCAGGAGAATCACTTGAGCCCAGGAGTTCAAGACCAGCCTGGGCAACATGATGAGAATCCATCTCTACAGAAAAAATTTAAAAATTATCTGGGCACGGTGGTGCACACCTGTGTGTAGTCCTAGTTATTCAGGAAGCTGAGGTGGGAGGATCATCTGAGCCCAGGAGGTTGAGGCTACAGTGAGCCAAGATTATGCCACTGTACTCCAGTCTGGGTGACAGTGTGAGACCCTGCCACTAAAAAATAAATAGGCCGGGTGCGTTGACTCACACCTGTAACCCCAGCCCTTTGGGAGGCTGAGGCAGGCGGATCACCTGAGGCAGGGAGTTCGAGACCAGCCTGACCAACATGGAGAAACACCATCTCTACTAAAAATACAAAATTAGCCGGGCGTGGTGGCACATGGCTGTAGTCCCAGCTACTCGGGAGGCTGAGGCAGGAGAATCGCTTGAACCCGAGAGGTGGAGGTTGCGGTGAGCAGAGATCGTGCCACTGCACTCCAGCCTGGGCAACAAGAGCGAAACTCCATCTCAAAAAAATAATAATAAATACAAAATAAATAAATGGTATATTTATTATGTTGTATCTAAATTTAAACGTGTTTTAGAGTGTTTCTCTTCAAACTAGCTAATCTTCCATCTGGCTGTGAACTGTCTCTTACATTTCCTTGTTTTTGCATTGATTTTTTTAGTCTTTTTTTTCTCCAGTGGAACTACAGCGTGGATGTCAGTCACAGGCCCCAGCTCCCTGGTGGCCACACAGGAGATGCTCATGGAAAAACTAGTAGAATGCGAGAAAAACAGCTGGGACTCCCACTCAGGGCTGGGTTGGAGGACCACAGAGATGGTGCTACCTCATTTCAGCGATGTTTGGGGGCCATGAAACATGGATTCATGCTGGCAATGCCCCCAGGACAAAGCTGAGGCTACCTCCGCTGGAATAAAATAACTACAGGGAAAAAGGATAAGAACAGTAACAACAACAACAGTAATAAAGTCTGCTGGGCACGGTGCACACCTAGTGTCCCAGTCACTTGGGAGACTGAAGCAGGAGGATCCCTTGAGCTCAGGAGTTCAAGATCAGCCTGGGCAACATAAGGAGATCTCATCTCTAAAAATTAATTAATTAATTAATTAATAGTCACTTTATGTCATTTAATCCTCCCTACTACGGCTACCACCCCTCCCCCGACACACACACACACACACACACACACACATAGACACACACACACATCAATTCCAAAGCTAGGAATTCTCGCTCTCATTTTAATTTCTTTTATTTTTGAGATGGTCTGGCTCTGTGGCCCGGGCCAGAGTGCAGTGGCATGATCACGGCTCACTGCAGGGCTCAAGTGATCTTTCCACCTCAGCCTCCTGAGTAGCTGGGACCACAGGTGTGAGCCACTGCTCCCAGTTCAACCTCATTTTAAAGATAAGGAAACCAAAGCTCAGAGAGTTTGGCAACTTGCCTAAAGCCATGCAGCTGGCAAGCTGGGCAGCAAGTATGAAATCTAGATTGCTCTTGCTGTAACTCTACATTCCCAGCAAGGGTCTGAAAGCAAAGGAAGAGACCACATTCCCCCAGCCCAGCAGTTCTGTGCAGCTCAAAAGCCTGATGGAGACGCCAAAGGAGCCTGGCCTCCACGGCTCACTGCAACCGTGAGGATCTGGCACTGGAGTGGGGAGACCTGAGTCCGGCAACTTCGGAGTCTCAACACAGGGACTGCACACCCTACCTTGAATTTGTCAGGGCAGTCCACTCCAGCTGTAGCCCAGAGCTGCTGGGCCTGGAGAGGAGCGATTCCACTTCACCACGGATGGGTTTGCCATCTTTACTTCCTCAAAGGCTGGAAAGTGTGTGGCCCTCGCCCTTTGGTCTCCGTGAGGCCCTCTCTGTCTGGGCTCAGGCTGGGGCTGGCAGCTCAGTTTCCTTGTCTCTGGCCAGGCAGCCAATTGGACAAGGGCATCCTTGGCTCTGCCAGGGCCATGAGAAGGCCCCTTCCAGGTAAGGGAAGATAGCCTTTCATTCCCTCTGTCCCCACCCCACCTGGGGCTGCTGGGAAACCCAGCAGGAGGCTGGCTTCTGATTAAAAAGGGATTGGGACCAGATGACAGTGGCTCACGCCTATAATCCCAGCACTTGGGGAGGCCAAGATAGGCAGATCACTTGAGGTCAGGAGTTCGAGACCAGCCTGGGCAACATGGTGAAACACCATCTCTACTAAAAAAAAAGAAATACAAAAATTAACTGGGCGTGGTGGTACACACCTGTAATCCCAGCTACTTGGGAGAGTGAGGTAGCGGAATCGCTTCAACCCGGAAGGCAGAGGTTGCAGTGAGCCTAGATCTCATATAAGACTTTGTTAAAGAAAGAAAGAGAGAGAGAGAAAGAGAGAAGAAAGAAAGAAAGAAAGAAAGAAAGAAAGAAAGAAAGAAAGAAAGAAAGAAAGAAAGAAAGAAAGAAAGAAAGAAAGAAAGAAAGAAAGAAAGAAAGAAAGAGAAAGAAAGAGAAAGAGAGAGAGAGAGAAGAAAGAAAAAGAAAGAAAGAAAGAAAGAAAGAAAGAAAGAAAGAAAGAAAGAAAGAAAGAAAGAAAGAAAGAAAGAGAGAGAGAGAGAGAGAGAGAGAAGGAAGGAAGGAAGGAAGGAAGGAAGGAAGGAAGGAAGTAAGGAAGGAAGGAAGGAAGGAAGGAAGGAAGGAAGGAAGGGCAGGCAGTTCTTGACATAACAGGGATAAGACAAAGTAATAAACCTAAGAAGTCCTGTTTGCTCATTTCTGCTTGCAAGCAGAATTTCACAAAGCCCCTTGGCTCTCTGACAGCATGCAGCTCTCCAGAAAGATGCTTGAAGACAAAACAGGATACAGCACTTGACCCCCCGCCATCTCTTGCCTGAGTCAGTATATTCCTTAAAACATGCGTGACCCTAGCCTTGCCTTTTGCTGAACATAACATCTTACAAGGTTAGTGATAATACCTCTAATCTATAACCAGATGGACTCTTACACTCAACCTTGATGTGGTTCTACCTTAATGTAACTTCTGAGCAGGACTGATGTGATTTTGCACCTTTGGAACCCCCACTGCCTGTGTATGAGCGATGAACTGAAACCCTGCCTTAGAGCGGTCTGACAGAACTCCTGGACTGCAGGCATCTGTCTATTGTCCTCAGTAAGACTTCTGAATAAAACCAATTTTAATTCTTTAAAAGATTGATGTTTATTTTTTAGTTTATGAGACGGAGTTTCACTCTGTCGCCCAGGCTGGAGTGCAGTGGCGCAATCTTGGCTCACTGAAGCCTCCATGTCCTGGATTCAAGCAGTTCTCCTACCTCAGCTTCCCGTGTAGCTGGGATTATAGGTGTGCACCACCATACCTGGCTAATTTTTTTATTTTTAATAGAGTCAGGGTTTTGCCATGTTGGCCAGGCTGGTCTCAAACCCTTGACCTCAGGTGATCCACCAGCCTTGGCCTCCCAAAGTGCTGGGATTACAGGTGTGAGCCACCGCACCCGGCCAAAAGATTGATTTTTTTTTTTTCTTTCATTGACAGAAGCACCAGGAGCAGTGCAGGTTCTTGAGCAGGGGCGTGGCTTGAGGAAAACATTAGTTTACGAAATATAAATATGCAAGGTGAACTGGAGGCAAAAGCTGGAGGCCAGCATGCCAACCATTCCCTCAAGTCCTGTGATATAGGAGGGTGACCTCTAAGGGGTCGCTGATGGAGGATGGTGTGCCTGGAAGGGCCTGGCAGGAAGTTCTGGGGGGCGGACGGTTTGAGCCATGCCAGGATGGAGAAGCATCCCAGACCCTTTAAGGAACTGCCCCTTTGACCAGGCACGGTGCCTTACGCCTGTAATCCCAGCACCTTGGGAGGCTGAAGCGGGCACCTGAGGTCAGGAGTTCGAGATCAGCCTGGCCAACTTGGCGAAACCCCGTCTCTACTAAAAATATGAAAAATTAGCCAGGCTTGGTGGCGGGCACCTGTAATCCCAGCTACCAGCTACTTGGGAGGCTAAGGCAGGAGAATCGCTTGAACCCAGGAGGCGGAGGTTACAGTGAGCTGAGATTTCACCATTGCACTCCAGCCTGGGCGACAAGAGCAAAACTCCATCTCAAAAAAAAAAAAGAACTGCCCCTCCAAGGCCTGGGCCACCCAGGCATTTCCTGGCCTATTCTGGAGAGGGACAGCTATATAAAGAATCAGATCCTTGACAACAAAATGGGTACCATTTAATAGATGCAGGTACCATTAAATAGATTTAATAGATAACATTGCTCACATTTGTATAGAGTGTCCGTCATCACGTAAGAAAACACATGCCTTTAGGAATTAAAGAGCTGCATTTTGTAAGAGATACATATGTTTGAAATGTGTTCATTGATAAAATACTCCAGTCTTTCTGGATTAGTCCTTACTTGGCAATTTGTAATAAGAACTAAAAAACTGGACTAGGAGCAGTGGCTCACACTCGTAACCCCAGAACTTTGAGAGACCAAGGCAGAAGGATCACTTGAGTCCAGGAGATCGAGACCAGCCTGGGCAACATGGAGAGACTCCATCTCTACAATAAAATTAATAATTAGCCAGGCATGGTGGCATGTGCCAGTGGTCCCAGCTACGTGGGAGACTGAGGCAGGAGTATTGCTTGAGCCCAGGAGCTCAAGGCTGCAGGGAGCCATGATAGTGCCACTGGACTACAGCCTGGACAACAGAGCAAGACACTGTTTCCAAAAAAAAAAAAGGAAAAAGCTGGCCAGGCACAGTGGCTCATGCCTGTAATCCCAGCACTTTGGGAGGCTGAGGTGGGTGGATCACCTGAGGTTGAAGTTCGAGACCAGCCTGACCAACATGGAGAAACCCCGTCTCTACTAGAAATACAAAATTAGCCAGGTGCGGTGGCACATGCCTGTAATTCCAGCTTCTAGGGAGGCTGAAGCAGGAGAATCGCTTGAATCTGGGAGGCGGAGGTTACGGTGAGCCGAAATCGCACCATTGCACTCTAGCCTGGGCAACAATAGCGAAACTCCGTCTCAAAAAATAAAAAAAGAAAAAAGAAAAAGCTAAAAAACTGGCTGAACTCTGTGAAGGGGTAACTTCACTTTAGGAGATGGGCCACTAGGAAATAAGGAAGTCAGTAATGACTCAAAGCAGTGCCACTTGGGAACTATCCCAGAGCGCAAAAGAGGAGAAGGGGCTCAGTTCACTAGGAGGGTTAAGCAGCAGGCACCCACCTGAGCTGCTCAAGTGATCTACATACAAACAGGTTGAGCTGGGGACGACCTCTACTGAGTGTGCCTATACCCTGGGTGCTGGGGCCCTGTGGGGGTAACGGAGTATTATGGGTACAAGCACAGATCTGGCTTCAGAGTCCCATCCTCTTCTGTAAAATGAGAATGAGGCTGGGCACGGTGGTTCATGCCTGTAATCCCAACACTTTGGGAGGCCGAGGGACATCACTTAAGACCAGGAGTTTGAGACCAGCCTGGGCAACATAGCCAGACCCTGTCTCTACAAAAAAACACAATTTTTTAAATAAAGAGGGAATGAAATTTGCAGTCAGTGGTAAGCTGTCATTACTATAAGCATGACACACACAGATAATAGCCGCTCCACCCTCACTGCAACTGGACACAACTATTTTTGGCAGGGTGTGGGGGACAGGTACAGAGAGGCATATGGGTGGCTGCAGGGGCTCCAGTTTCTGAGGCAGTGGTGGTAAATGGGATGCCAGTGTGCCCAATGCCATGTGGAGAAGAGTCACCTCCAGCCTGAGAGGAAGACGCGAGGGGAAGCTGATTTGGCCCAGATCTGCCACACAGATGCCTGCTTTGCAGCAACTCACTCTCCCTGGCTCCATATCACAGCCTGTCATGATCACGGTCCTCTTTGTGCCTCTGGGGATGCCCTAGCAACCTTTCTGGGCAGTCTTAGTCTTGGCACAAATAAATGTTGCTATGGTCTGAATATCTGTGTCTCCGCCAAAATTTATCATCCCAAGATGAGGTATTAGGTAGAGTCTTTGGAAGATGATGAGGTCGTGATGGTGAGCCTTTTGAATGGATTTAGTGCCCTTACAAAAGAGACCCCAGAGAGATCCCTCCCCCTCCTGCCGCTGAGGCTACAGCGAAAAGACAGCCACCTAGGACAAGGGCCCGCACCAGACACCGAATCTGTCAGTGCCTTGATCTTGGTCTTCCCAGGCTCTAGAACAAAACACTTCTGTTGTTTACAAGCCTCCCAGTCTATAGAATTTTCTTTTTTCTTTCCTTTTTTTTCTCTTTTTTGTTTGAGACAGGGTCTCACTGTGTCACCCATGCTGGAGAGCAGTGGTGCAATCTCAGCTTGCTACAACCTCTGTCTCCCAGGTTCCAGTGATTCTCCTGTCTCAGCCTCCCGAGTAGCTGAGACTACAGGCATGTGCCACCACACCCAGCTAATTTTTGTATTTTTAGGAGAAACGGAGTTTCGCCATGTTGGCCCAGCTGGTCTTGAACTCTTGACCTCAAATGATCCGCCCACCTCGGCCTTCCAAAGTGCTGGGATTATAGGCGTGAGCCACCACGCCCAGCCGGATTTTCTTATGGCAGCCCAAACAGACTAAAGCAAATCCCATTTCTCCTGAGGTCAGCCAAACAAGGTTAGACTACTCCCCAGAAGAATGTTCCTACGAAACTAGAGAGGAGCCCCAGTGCAGTGGCTCATGTCTGTAATCCCAGCACGGTGGGAGGTTGAAGTGGGAGGATTGCATGAGTCCAGGAGTTCAAGACCAGTCTGGGAAATAAAGTGAGAACCCATCGCTACTAAAAATAAAAATTAGCAGGGCACAGTGGAGCATACCCACGGTCCAGCTACACAAGAGGCTGAGGCAGGAGGATTAACTGACCCTAGGAGGTCAAGGCTGCAGTAAGCCATGTACTCCAGCCAGGGTGACAGAGTGAGATCCTGTCTCAGAAGAATAAGAAGGAGAAGGAGGAGGAGGAAAAAGAAGGAGAAGAAAACTAGAGAGGAAACAAAACTAAGAAACTGAAATGCAGGCCAGGGGCGGTGGCTCACGTCTGTAATCTCAACACTTTGGGAGGCTGAGGCGGGTGGATCACCTGAGGTCAGGAGTTCGAGACCAGTCTGGCCAACATGGCAAAACCCCATTTCTACTAAAAATACCAAAAAAATTAGCTGGGTGTGGTGGCAGGCACCTGTTAGCCCAGCTACTTGGGAGCCTGAGGCAGGACAATTGATTGAACCCGGGAGGCAGAGGTTGCAGTGAGCCGAGATCGCACGACTGCACTCCAGCCTGGACGGAGATGCTATCTCAAAAAAAAAAAAAAGAGAGAGAGAGAGAAATTGAAATGCAGCCACCTGGAAATATGAGGGTTTCCCAAGGCCTAGAATATTTGATATGAATCGGCCTAGAGTAGACGGGCAACCTCCCAAAAGCCTCCTCCTCACCTCCTCCTCATCTCCACCCACTGGCTTGGCAAGAAGCCCTCCTTTCCAAAACCTGTTTCCTCTGGCCCTGAGCAGTAGCAGCCCTGCCCCTAGATCTTGGCAGGACCAGTGTGTTCTGCTTGAGCTCTTGAAGAGGAAGAGAGTCCTCCCCCAGAAAGTCGTCTTTGGGCCCTTGATCCTCCCTCAGAGATAATAAGACCTGCCAGGCAGAATTCTTGTGAGGATTAGATATTATGGTCAGTGATGCTAACTGTAATGAATGTAAGCTCAGGGAGAACAGCGCTTCATTTTGTTCTCTGCCCATCTCCTGTGTCTGGCCCATCATAAATGCTCATGACATTTGTTGAATGAATCATAATTATTACTATGAGCTTGAATATACACATACAATCTTTGGAAGGACCCATAAGAACCAGGCATCAGTAACTGTCTTTGGATAGATGAATGGAGGCCTAGGGAATAAGAAGTAGAGGAAGCTACTTTTCACTATAAACCAATCCCTCTCTATTGAATATTTTTACTGTGTGCACTCATTATCTGTTTGAAATTGAAAGCGCA
Source organism: Macaca mulatta (assembly GCF_049350105.2). NCBI lineage: Eukaryota > Metazoa > Chordata > Mammalia > Primates > Cercopithecidae > Macaca > Macaca mulatta. The sequence continues at coordinate 69,254,145 of NC_133425.1, forward strand.
ATCCCATTTATATTAGCACCCCAAAAATAAAATTCTTCACTATAAATCTAACAAAATATGCACAAGATCTGTACGAGGAGTACTATACAACCCTGATGAAAGAAAGCAAAGAAGATCTAAATAAATGGAGAGATATTCCATGTTCATGGATAGGATGATTCAATATTGTTAAGATGTTTGTTCTCCCCAACTTTGTAGATTCAATGCAACACAATCAAAATCCCAGAGAGTTATTTTGCGATATCTACAAGGTGATTCTAAAGTTTACATGGAGTAGCAAAAGACATAGAAGGACAACACAATGCTGAAAAAGAAGAACAGAATTAGAGAACTGACACTCCCTGACTTCAAGACTTATTTAAAGCTATAGCAATCAAGATAGTGTGGTATTGGTGAAAGAACAGACATATAGATCAATGGAACAATAGGGAACCAATAATAAACCCACACAAATACAGTCAACTGATCTTTGACAAAGGAGCAAAGGCAATTCAATGGCAAAAGGATAGTATTTCAACAAATGGTGCTGGAATGATTGATCATTCACAGGCAAAAAAAATCTAGATACTGCCAGGTGCTCACACCTTTGATGCTAGTGCTCCGAGAGGCTAAAGCAGGAGGACTGCTTGAGGGCAGGAGTCTGAGATCAGGCTGGGCAACACAGCAAGGCCCCATCACAACAAAAAAAAAAAGAAAGAAAGAAAAAAATAGCCCAGCATGGTGGCATGTACCCATGGTCCCAGCTACTCGGGAGGCTGAGGTGGAAGGATCACCTGAGCCCAGAGTTCGAGACTGCCATGAGCCACGATCATGCCACTGCACTCCAGCCTGGACAACAGAGTGAGATCCTGTCTCAAAAACAACAACAACAACAAACTAGGTACTAAGAAACATTGATTCTAAGGTCTGACCTTAGACCTTTCACAAAAATGTGTTCAAAATGAAACTTGAACCTAAACATAAAATGCAAAGCTATAAAACTTCTAGAAGATAACATAGGAAGAAAATCTAACTTATCTTGGGCTTGGTGATGTTTTTCTATATACCAAAAGCATGATCCTTGAAATAAAAAATTGACATTAGACTTTATTAAAATTAAAAGCTTCTGTTCTGCAAAAGACACTATTGCTAGGAAAAATGATAAAATATTTGCAAAAGACATATTGATAAAGACCTTGTATCTAAAACATACAAAAAAACTCTTAAAACTCAACAATAACGCCAGGCGCAGTGGCTCACGCCTGTAATCTCAGCACTTTGGGAGGCCGAGGCGGGTGGATCACAAGGTCAGGAGATCGAGACCACGGTGAAACCCCATTTCTACTAAAACATACAAAAAATTAGCGAGGTGCTGTGGCGGGCACCTGTAGTCCCAGCTAGTCCGGATGCTGAGGCAGGAGAATGGCGTGAATCCGGGAGACAGAGCTTGCAGTGACCCGAGATCACGCCACTGCACTCCAGCCTGGGGGACAGAGCGAGACTCCGTCTCAAAAAAAAAAAAAAAAAAAAAAACTCAACAATAAGAAAACAAACAACCCAGTTAAAAAATGGACAATAGGCCGGGCGCGGTGGCTCAAGCCTGTAATCCCAGCACTTTGGGAGGCCGAGACGGGCGGATCACGAGGTCAGGAGATCGAGACCATCCTGGCTGACATGGTGAAACCCCGTCTCTACTTTAAAAATACAAAAAACTAGCCGGGCGAGGTGGCGGGCGCCTATAGTCCCAGCTACTCGGGAGGCTGAGGCAGGAGAATGGCGTGAACCCGGGAGGCGGAGCTTGCAGTGAGCTGAGATCCGGCCACTGCACTCCAGCCTGGGCGGCAGAGCAAGACTCTGTCTCAACCAAAAAAAAAAAAAAAAAAAAAAAAAAAAAAAAAAAAAATGGACAATAGGGCCGGGCACAGCAGCTCATGCCTGTAATCCAAACACTTCGGGAGGCTGACACAGGAGGATCGCTTGAGGCCAGGAGTTTAAGAACAGCCTGGCCAATATGGTAAAACCCCGTCTCTATTTATCAAAAAAACAAAAAGAATAAAACTGTGTGTTTAAGAAAAATTTAAAAATAGGGCCGGGCGCCATGGCTCACGCCTGTAATCCCAGTACTTTGGGAGGCCGAGGTGGGCAGATCATTAAGTCAGGAGTTCAAGACCAGCCTGACCAACATGGTGAAACCCCGTCTCTACTAAAAAATACAAAAATTAGACGGGTGTGGTGGCACGTGCCTGTAATCCCAGCTACTCAGGAGGCTGAAGCAGGAGAATCACTTGCACCCAGGAGGCAGAGGCTGCAGTGAGCCAAGATCGCGCCACTGCACTCCAGCCTAGGCAACAGAGTGAGACTCCATCTCAAAAAAAAAAAGAAAGAAAGAAAAAGAAAAAATAAACCAATAAATAAATAAAACTGCTTTGTAAAAGTCTACTGATTTTTTTAAGGAAGTTTAAAAGCTATTTTTTTTTTTAAAATAATTATTCTCCAACTGGTGTAGGCTTTGCAGGCAGAGAGCCCAGGATTCAAGTCTCAGAGCCCTGAGCCTGCCACGCTTCCTCCTCTGGGGTTTACAGCCACACCTTCCAGGGTCGGGTTAAGGGTCCCAGAACTCTGTCACAGCAGCACAAGAGTCAAAAGTTATGTTGCCACCTGATTCTCATGGGCAGAGAGACGAGGGGCCTTCTATTACACCTCAGGAGGCGGTCGGGGTGGGGTGCACTGGGGAGAGGAACGAGGGCGAGTAGAACAGGAGGCACCCGCTCCAGTGACATCATCCAACAAAGGTTTCCTGCCTGTGAGGAGACATTGGAAAGCGCCTGGCCCCAGCCCAGCCTCAGCCGGGCCAGTGGGTCTGCTGGCCTTTGGTGCATTGCATGACTGTACTGGGGTCTGGGAAGCCAGAGGCAGGGCTATGGAGTGATCCAGTGTAGTAGAGACAAGAATGAGCCCGGAGCAGGTCGTGGGGGAGTAGAAGGATCACCTTCCCACTGTGGAAACTTGGAGGAGACCCTAAGCAGCTTCTTCATCACTACCTAGTACTACCGGGGCCCTACCCAGGACGGTGGTGAGAAGAGAAAGATCAAATGCACTTTGCTCCTCCAAGCCTCAAGGAGCACAAACATCACTGCCATGGGACCCAGCCCAGTCCCAGCACGGAGCCTCAGGGCCACAGCAGGGGGAGGGGAGAAGCCAGGCTCCTAGGCATGACTTAAACTCTCCGATCCTCAGTTTCCTCATCTGCAGTATGGGAATATCAGCTGCACGTCACAGGCTGGGCCCTGTAAGAATCCGGGGAGACGGTGCCTGTATAATAGAGCTCAGCACCCTGCCTGGCACAGAGGTAAATGACAGCTCCCGGTGTCTTCACACAAGGTGACCGCCACCCACGCTAACAGGGGCGGGGTGGGAGGACGGTGAGGGCCATTTTTTTTTTTTTTTTAAGATACAGGATCTCACTCCACTACTCAGGCTGGAGTGCAGTGGTGTGATCATGGCTCACTGAAGCCTCAACCTCCTGGGCTCAAGCGATCCTCCCACCTCAGCCTCCTGAGTAGCTGGGACTATAGGTACATGACACCACACCCAGCTAACTGGGTCATTCTGGATAAACTGCTGTCCCTGCCAGAGTCACCCTCTGTCCTAGCTATAAGTGTGGTGGTCATCCTGCCTCAGCTCTGGGGACAAAGGAGGGCACTGGATCACTGCCATCAGGAATGGTGTTTATGGCCTATCAGGGGCCAGGCTGCAGTTGGACAAATTGAATCATGTGGACAAGGTCTTGGCACCCAGAGAGCTGAGTTGGAAAACACAATTGCACAAAAGGCAAAATCAGCTCAACGGCTATGGAACAGACTTTGAGGCCTGGAAGAGAGTTATTAGGAGTGTCTCATTGAATGGCAGGAGAAGGAAGGTGTTGAGTGACACGGAGCCTGGCTCTCCCAGTCTCGGTCGGCATGGTCCCCACAGTGCTGTCCTGAGACCCCGGAGACCCGAGCAGGCTGGGGCCGGCTCTGGCTCCACAGAGCAGCCAGCGCTGACAGTGTGAAGGCAGCCAGAGGGACGGGCAGCGCACCAGCGGCGGGAAGGGTACAGCAGCTACATCTGTACTGTGGGGGTGGGAGTGCACCCCTGACCCCAGGAACTGGCTGCCAGGGGCTGGCACAGGGGGCAGGGAGAGGCCAGCTTGTGGGGGGACGGGTTTGGGAGACTACCACCCAGGATGGAGGGCTCAAGCTGGACTGCCTGGGTTCGAATCGCAGCAACGCCAGCTGCTGGCTAACCTTGGGCAGGTGACTTAACCTCCGAGCCTTGGTTCCCAGGTGTTGACAGCCCCTACCGCACAGGGCTGTGGTGAGGATCTGAGATCAAGCCTGTTCAGCTTAACACAGCGCCTGGCCCAGTGGAAACAGCACCAGGTACTTCTGTGCTATTGGGCTAGACCTAGCACAGGCCTCCCAGCTGGCTGCCCCTCCCTCTGACCCGAGCACCGCCTTTACACTGGCTTGTTATATACACTTTTTGTCTGGACTGGGTCACATCAGAGAGGTGCACAGCCTCGGCTCCACCCCCACCTCGCACAGGCACCTCCTTACCTGCCTCCACTAATGGGGAGCTCCCTACTTCACAAAGCAGCCTCTGTTCCTCATGCAGACATCTCTGATCATGAGTTCTCTAGGGTGAGCCCAAACCTCCTCCCTACAACTGCCCCTCAGCGGGAGTGATTTTTCTGCCAGGGACTTTCCAATGTCTGGAATCTGCCCATCCCACACATGCTAGGAATCCCCCAAGCAGGGCCCCATCAAGGCTCCAGGAAGGGTTCCCTGAACCCCAGCCCTCTCCCTCCGTGAGGAGCTTCTGCGGAATGGAGTAATGACTTCCACAGGAACACAGATGCCCCTCCCCTGCGTGGGTCCGTCCAGCTCTCTGGCAACACCTCCCTGAAGGCAGAAAGCCTTGGATTCCCGCAGACCTGATGCTAATAACACAATTCACATGTGTTGCCTCATCCAGTCCTCACCAACCCTGTAAAGGACCTACTATTTTTTCCCTTGTTTTTAAAAATCATGGTTAAGGCCGGGTGCGGTGGCTCATGCCTGTAATCCCAACATTTTGGGAGGCCAAGGCAGGCGGATCATTTGAGGTCAGAAGTTCAAGACCAGCCTGGCCAACATGGTGAAACCCCATCTCTACTAAAAATACAAAAATTAGCCGGGCGTGGTGGTAGGCGCCTGTAGTCCCAGCTACTCAGGAGGCTGAGGCAAGAGAATCACTTGAACCCAGTAGGCAGAGGTTGCAGTGAACCGAGGTCGCACCACTGCACTCCACCCTGGGCAACAAGAGCGAAATTCTGTCTCAAAAAAAAAAAAAAGGTAAAAAAAAACCCACAAAAGGTAAAATGTACCACTGCTATAAAAAAAAATGAGATCACGTCTTTTGCAGGAACATGGATGGAGCTGGAGGCCATTATCCTCAGCAAAGTAGCACAGAGCAGAAAACCAAATACTGCAAAAGTGGAAGCTAAATAATGAGAACTCAGAGACATACAGAGGGGACAACAGACACTGGGGTCTGAGGATGGAGGGTGGGAGGAGGGAAAGGAGCAGAAAAGATGACTACTGGATAGTGGGCTTAATTCATGGGTGATGAAATAATCTGTACAACAAATCCCGATGACATGAGTTGGCCTGTGTAACAAACCTGCATGTGTACCCCTGAACCTAAAATAAAAGTTAAAAAAGATTTGACCAACTCAACTTTTTTTTTTTTTTTTCCGTGAAATAGAGTCTCACTCTGTTTCCTGTTGCCCAGGCTGGAGTGCAGTGGCATGATGTTGGTTCACTGCAACCTCCACCTCCCGGGTTCAAGCAATTCTCCTGCCTCAGCCTCCCAAGTAGCTGGGATTACAGGCACCCGCCACCACTCTCAGCTAGCATTTTTTTTTCCAGTGGCATTAAATACATTTATATTATTGTGTTACCATCACCACCATCCATTTCCAGAACTTTTCATCTTATAACACCAAAACTTTATATCCATTCCTCCTTCCCCACCCCCAGCCCCTGGCAACCACCATAGAAACATTCTACTTTCTGTTTCTATGAATCTGGCTACTCTAGCCCCTTACATAAGTAGAATCATACAGTATTTATCTTTTGTGCTTGGCTAATTTCACTGAACATGATTTCCCCAAAGTTCATTCATGTTGTAGCATGTGTCAGAATTCCCTTCCTTCATAAGGCTGAATCATACCACATTGTGTATATTTATGGCACATTTTTTTTTCCATTCATCTGTTCATGAACACTTGAATTGCTTCTACCTTTTTAGCTACTGTGATTGGTGCTGCTATGAACATGGGTGTGCAAATATCTGTTTGAGACTCTGTTTTTAGTTCTTTTCGGTATATATCCAGAAGTGGGATTGCTAGATTGTATGGTGATTCTATCTTTAATTTTTTTTTTTTTTTTGAAATGAAGTTTCATTCTTGTTGCCTAGGCTTAGAGTGAAATGGTGCAATCTCAGCTCACTGCAAACTCCACCTCCCAGGTTCAAGTGATTCTCCTGCCTCAGCCTCCTGAGTAACTGAGATTACAGGCATGTGCCTGGCTAATATTTGTATTTTTAGTAGATATGGGGTTTCGCCACACTGGCCAGGCTGGTCTTGGGTCTTGAACTCCTGACCTTCAGGTGATCCACCCACCTCAGCTTTGGGACTACAGGCATGAGCCACCGCACCTGGCCTCCATTTGTTAATTTTTTCAGGAACCACTAAACTAGTTTCCACAGCAGCTGCACCAATTAACATCCCCACCAACTGTGCTCAAGGTGCCAGTTCCTCCACATCCCACCAACACATATTGTTTTCTGTTTGTTTTTGAGACAGGGTCTCACACTCTGTCACCCAGGCTGGAATGCAGTGGCATGACCTCTGCTCACTGAAACCTCTGCCTCCTGGGTTCAAGTGATTCTTATTCCTCAGCCTCCTGAGTAACTGGGACTACAGGCGTGCACCACCACGCCCCACTAATTTTTGTATTTTTAGTGGAGCCAGGATCTCGCCATGTTGGCCAGGCTGGTCTCGAACTCCTGGCCTCAAGTGATTCGCTCACCTCGGCCTCCCAAAGTGCTGAGATTACAGGCATGAGCCACCACGCCCGGCCATTTTCTGGCTTTTTTTTTTCGATAGCAGCCATCCTGAAGGGTGTGGGGTAGTGTATTACAGGGAGATTCCGTATTTTTCCCCTTTTTAAGCTTAGGAAAGTAGGACTGGAGAGGCATGGTGACTCTGCCAAGGTCCCATAGGCAGCGGGTGGCAGAGCTGGGATTCAAACTCAGCACTGTCGGCTGGGCGCGGTGGCTCATGCCTGTAATCCCAGCACTTTGGGAGGCCGAGGCGGGCAGATCACGAGGTCAGGAGATCGAGACCATCCTGGCTAACACGGTGAAACCCCGTCTCTACAAAAAATGCAAAAAATTAGCTGGGCGTGGTGGTGGGTGTCTGTAGTCCCAGCTACTCGGGAGGCTGAGACAGGAGAATGGTGTGAACACAAGAGGCAGAGCTTGCAGTGAGCCAAGATCGCGCCACTGCACTCCAGCCTGGGTGACAGAGCAAGAATCCATCTCAAAAAACAAACAAACAAACAAACAAACAAAAAAACTCAGCATGGTCTGCGGCTGTGTGGTGCTCTCAGCAGCCCCCATCCCCACAAATCCTTGCTGTGTCACTGCTCCGTGGCCACCCTAGGGCCTCCAGCATTGATCTCCACCCAGGGCCTGGCCAGGGAGAAGGCAGTGACCCCGAAGAAGACCATCCCTGAGAGTTGCAAGACTGACCCCAGCCCCTGGGTCCCCCTGACCTAGTTGACCCTGACACTAGCTAGCATTCTGGGAGGGGCCTCCATCTCACGCAGGCAGGAGCAAGGCCCCAGGGCTAGCTCGGCAGCCGCCAAATGAGCCGGCAACATCTTGGATTATCTTGCAGGAGAGCAGGGGGCCCGCCAGCAAGGTGACCAAACCAGGTGGCCGCCACAGGTGGACCAGGGCACAGCCCATCTGGGGTCACATCTTATCACTGCCACCTCCCGCCTGTGTGACCATGGGCAAGCTGGGAGACTTCCCTATGCCTCGATTTCTTCATCTGTAAAACGGGGGAGAGTCAGTTGCACCTTGCAAGGAGCTGTGAGCATTCAGTGAGCAGCAGACACACATGCCAGGCTGGAGGGCAGGCCCAGGACGGTGCCTGCCATTCCTCCGTACCCCACATCTACCGCACGTCACTCTGCCCTTCACCATGGGAGGGGGTGGCAGAGCCTTAGGATTAAGGCTCCTCTGAGTGGTGACACATTTTTTTTTGTTTGGTTTGGTTTGAGGCTGGGTCTTGCTCTGTCACCCAGGCTGGAGTGCAGTGGCACAAACACAGCTCACTGCAGCCTCAACCTCCAGGACTCAAGCCTCCCAGGTAGCTGGGGCTACAGGCACACAAACCACCAGTTATTTTTCGTAGAGACGAAGTCTTTCCATGTTGCCCGGGCTGATCTCCAACTCCTGGACTCAAGTGATCCGTCTCTGCTTCCCAAAGTGCTGGATTACAGATGTGAGCCACCAGGCCTGGCCTTGAAGGGATTTTTGTACACCCATGTTTGTAGAAGCGTTATTCACAATAGCCAAGAGATGGAAGCAACCCAAGCGTCTGTCGACAGGTAAATAGATAAACAAAATACGGTATATATACATACACATTTAGCCTTAAAAACAAGGAGGCCGGGGCCGGGAGTGGCGGCTCACGCCTGTAATCCCAGCACTTTGGGAGGCCTAGCCTGGTGGATCACGAGGTCGGGAGATTGAGACTATCCTGGCTAACACTGGGCGACAGAGCGAGACTCCGTCTCAAAACAAAACAAAACAAAACAAAACAAAAAACAAGGAGGCCAGATGCAGTGGCTCACGCCTGTAATCCCAGCACTTTCAGAGGCTGAAGTGGGAGGACTGCTTGAGCCCAGGAGTTCAAGACCAGCCTGTGAAACATAGGGAGACCTTGTCTCTAAAAAAAAAACAGTCTCCCTCTGTCACCCAGGCTGGAGTACAGTGGCACAATATCAGTTCACTGCAACCTCCGCCTCCCGGGTTCAAACAATTCTCCTGCCTCAGCCTCCTGAGTAGCTGGGACTACAGGTGCGCACCACCAGGCCTGGCTAATTTTTGTATTTTTAGTAGAGACAAGGTTTCATCATGTTGGCCAAGATGGTCTCAATCTCCTGACCTCATGATCCATCTGCCTCGGCCTCCCAAAGTGCTGGGATTACAGGCGTGAGCCACCACGCCCAGCCTCAAAAAAAATTTTTTTTAATTGACCAGGTATGGTAGCACGAGGCTGTGGTCTTAGCAACCTGGGAAGCTGAGGTGGGAGAATAGTTTGAGCCTGCAGTGAGCTGTGTTTGTACCACTGCACTCCAGCCTGGATGACAGAGCAGGACTCCTTGAGGACATTATGCTAAGGGCAATGAGCCAGTCACAAAAAGACAAATATTGTATGATTATGATTCCACTTACAAGAGGCACTTGCAGCAGTGAAACTCACGAAGACAGATATCTGAAAGGTGGTACCCAGAGGTTGGGGGGAGGGAAATGGGGGAGTTTGGGGAGTCATTTAATAGACAGTTTCTGTTTGATGTACCGTCTGTGGTACAACAACATGGATTTTCTTAATGCTAGTGAACTGTACCCTTAAAAATAATTAAGATGATCAGGCACGGTGGCTCACACCTGTATACACAGCACTTTGAGATGCCAAAGCGGGCAGATTGCCTGAGGTCAGGAGTTCGAGACCAACCTGGCCAACATGGTGAAACCCTGTCTCTACTAAAAATACAAAAATTAGCCGGGTGTGGTGGCAGGAGTCTGTAATCTCAGCTACTCCAGAGACTGAGGCAAGAGAATTGCTTGAACCAAGGAGGCAGAGGTTGCAATGAGCCAAGATCGTGCCATTGCACTCTAGCTTCAGTGACAGAGCAAGGCTCTGTCTCAAAAAAAAAAAAAAAAAAAAAGAGAGAGAGAGAGAAAGCAGGAAGACAAGGAAACAGCAAAGTGCTGGTTCTTGGGAAAGGGAGAAAGGAATAATTGAGAAGATGCCTGGGTGACAAAGCCGAAGGGCAGCTGGGACTTGGTGGTGGAGTCCTGGCCAGAGCGTGGACTTTCTCATGCTGGAGAGGCATGAGCACTGCAGCAGAGCGCTGACTTTTCCCAGGGGCTGCTGGGAAGTCCACATCTCTTTGGCCTTTCCAATTCGTCATTTTGGCCTGAACCTTTCTAGCTATAGGCAAGTCTCAACCCATCCACATCCCCCGACGTGGAGAGGACCCCAAGGGGAAAGCCTGGCTGTTTTCCAGGCGTGCTGGGATGCACGGACGGAGCTCTCCAGGCAGCCCCTGGGAAGCTCAGGAAGCAGGTTCCCAGGCCAGTTGCAGCCCAGGTCCCAGAGGACACTGCCCTTTACTTATGAGACGTGGCCCTCATACGCAAGCATGCATGACAGCTGGAGCCCAGAACCGCCCCAGGATTGTCCCACATCTGGAAACCACAGTTCTCAGACTTCCATGGAGTCTCTCTCAAGGTCAAAGCGCCACACTGCCCACCTGGGACAAGATGTGTCTCCCTCCTACGGCCGGGTCAGGGAAGGCCACAGGACAGTATTGCCTTGGGGGCAGGGGAAGGGGAGCCGTGGCCTCCAGAAACATTGTACAGAACCCCTAGAAGGAAAGAGCTATAAGAAGCCTAATTGCGCTGTCGGCCTTAGCGCCATTTTCTTGGAAACCTCTGCGCCATGAGAGCCAAGTGGAGGAAGAAGTGAATGCGCAGGCTGAGGCACAAAAGAAGAAAGATGAGGCAGAGGTACAAGTAAGCTGCTAGCTTGTTGCACCGTGGAGGCCACAGGAGCAGCAACATGGAACGCCACGCGCTGGGGATGCTGGCACAAGCTGTGGGACTGCATGCTACTGTCTGGAGCTTGTCTCAATGGATCTAGAACTTCATCGCCCTCTGATCGCCGATCACCTCTGAGACCCACCTTGCTCATAAACAAAACTGCCCATGTTGGTCCTCTGCCCTGGACTTGTGACATTCTGGACTATTTCTGTGTTTATTTGTGGCCGAGCGTAACAACCATATAATAAATCACCTCTTCCTCTTTTAGCTGAAGAATTAAAAAAAAAAAAGAAGCCTAATTGCCCTAGACCAGGCGCCGGTAATCCCAGCACTTTGGGAGGTTGAGGTGTGTGGATCACTTGAGGTCAGGAGTTCGAGATCAGCCTGGCCAACATGGTGAAACCCCATCTCTACTAAAGATACAAAAATTAGCCAGGCATGGTGGCACGCACCTGTAATCCCAGCTACTCAGGAGGCTGAGGCATGAGAATCGTTGAACCCAGGAGGCAGAGATCTGAGATCACACCACTGCACCGCAGTGAGCCGAGATCACGCCACTGCACTGCAGCCTGGGAAACAGAGTCCTCCTCTGAGGCAAGAAGGAAAGATCTACATGCTCTGGTGGTGGGGCTGGGACCAGAACCCAGCACCAGGGCCCCAACTCCCAGCCCAGGCTTGCCTGACCCAGGCCTGTCCTGAGAACCCCTCTCTTTGCAGTTATTTATTTTGAGTACAATTAGGGCCCCTGAGATGCAGGGGAAGGCTGGAGGCACACCAGGCCACCAACGACATCAGCTGCCAACACTAGCTTCGTCCCTCGAAGCTGCCAGAACAGGCGTCTCAAAACCTGCTTAAATCCCCTCATCATTGCGAGGCGTGGTGGATCATGCCTGTGATCCCAGCACTTTGGGAGGCTGAGGCAGGTGAATCAGTTGAGGTCAGGAGTTCAAGACCAGCCTGGGTAACATGGAAACCCCCATCTCTACTAAAAATACAAAAATTAGCCAGGCGTGGTGGCGCGTGCCTGTAGTCCCAGCTACTCAGGAGGCTGAGGGAGGAGAATCACTTGAACCCAGGAGGCAGAGATTGCAGTGAGCTGAGATCGGGACACTGTACTTCAGCCTGGGCAACAGAGCAAGACTCTGTCAAAAAAAAAAAACAAAAAACAGCTGGGCGCGGTGGCTCACGCCTATAATCCCAGCACTTTGGGAGGTTGAGGCGGGTGGATCACAAGGTCAGGAGATCGAGACCACAGTGAAACCCCGTCTCTACTAAAAATACAAAAAATTAGCCAGGCGTGGTGGCGGGCGCCTGTAGTCCCAGATACTCAGGAGGCTGAGGCAGGAGAATGGCGTGAACCCGGGAGGCGGAGCTTGCAGTGACCCGAGATGGCACCACTGCACTCCAGCCTGGGCGACAGAACAAGACTCCGTCTCAAAACAAAACAAAAAAAACAAAACAAAAAAAATCCTTATCATTGAGATCAAATCCAAATTCTCACTTGATCTTCAAACTCTTCAAAATCTTATCCCCACCGCCTCCCCTCAACTCATCTCCCACTCCCCCTCTCCCTGCAGCCTACGTCAATAGCAGACAGGCATCTTGTGCACGTCTCTCCCTGGTTCCCAGCACCAGGGCCGGCCAACCCAATCAATGTTTGTTGTCTGAGAAAATGAACACATGGATTTTCTGCCTGTCCTTTATGGCTAATTCCAGTACCTTCCCAAAGGCTCTGGAGTGCAGCCTTGAGTTTCACGGTAAGGGCTCCTTGGGGCTACTGCTTTATCTGTGTGATCTCATGTAATTCTAGGCCAAAGATATTAACACATCCATTCGCAAATGAGGAAACGGGGGGTCAGAGAGGTCCAGTGACTGCCCACAGGTGGGAAGTGGTGCTGCCGGGGCCGGAATCCAGTCCGACCAGCTCCAGAGCCTGTGCTCCTTCTGCTGAACCATGTGCGTAACCTACCCCAGTGACAGCAGGCTGGGGCTGGGCAGGTGCACCTGCAGACGTTCCGGGAACTCTCCAGTCTGTCCAGGGATCCCTTAAACCTGCATGTTGAGGAGGGTGGCTGAGAGATAAGAATGGCGGCATCCAGATGTGACAACAGAGGTGGATGAAAGCTTGGGGGTCCCCCCGAGGGAGGCCTGAGCTTGATGCTCCACGTGTCAGCTTTGGGACAGACAGAGGCCTAGTCAAAATATCCTCGAACAGGCAATGAACCCTTTCACTCTAGTTACCGTGAAGCTGGGTAAGAATAGGATCTAGGCCAAGAAGATGTCCTTGACCTTCTCAATTTTGCCTGGCTTGTTAAAGCCCCAGGCTTGGGAAAGAGGGGGCCTCCAGGGGTGCTTGTTAAGCACCAGGTCTTATGCTAGATGCTTCACAAACAGCATCTCTGACTTCCAACATTCCTAACAAGTTTTTGTTTTTGTTTGTTTTTGTTTTTGTAGACACAGGGTTTCACGATGTTTTCCAGGCTGGTCTCGAAATCCTAGGCTCAAGCAATCCACCCACCTCAGCCTCCCAAAGTGCTAGGCTTACAGACATGAGCCACCATGCCTGGCCCCTAACAAGTTTTATAACCTCGATTTTACATGTGAACTAACCGAGGCACAATGAAGTTATGTGGTGGAAGTTCATGGTCAGGCAGCTACTGCATACGAACCCAGGCTAGTCAGCCTTCTAAAAGCCAAGCTCCTAACCACTACGCTAGACGGTCTCTGTCCCCTTCCTGAGAAATCCCAGAGATCTCAAGTCCCCCGCCCAGCCCACTCCGCCACCATGGCCCTGGAAATCAGTAAATTAGTCCCGTAATTCTCATGAGTGAGCTGACCCCACACATAACATGAGCTGAGCTGCAAAAATGTTCTTGTCCTTGGCCCGGAGTATTCATTCTGGATGCAGAATAAACTCCAAGGAAAAGGGGGAAAAACCAACAACTTCAAATACCAAAATAAAAAAAAAGTTATTTCCACAGAGTTGTCCATTACTCATTGCAAAACACCTAGAAGCAACTCAACTTCACCATCAGTGGACAGAGGCTGCCCGCCCAGGGGTGGGTCTGTTAACTTGGTGAATACCATGTGGACCTTAAAACAACATCTAGTTAGTTGGTTTATGTGCATTTAGAAATAAGTGCAAAGTTGGCCAGGCACGGTGGCTCACGCCTGTAATCCCAGCACTTTGGGAGGCCGAGGTGGGTGGATCACTTGAGGTCAGGAGTTCAAGACCAGCCTGGCCAACATGATGAAAGTCCGTCTCTACTAAAACTATAAAAATTAGCTGGGCGTGGTGGCGGGTGCCTGTAATCCCAGCTACTCGGGAGGCTGAGGCAGGAGAATCACTTGAACCCAGGAGGCAGAGGTTGCAGTGAACAAAGATCACGTGGCTGCACTCCAGCCTGGGTGACACAGCAAGACAACATCTCAAAAAACAAAAGAAAAGAAAAGTGTAAAAGCAGAACACTTCATTTTAATTTCAGAAATCCCATCTGCATGAGAAAGGTTTACCTACACTGTTGACTTTTTTGCCTCTTTCCTTTAAAGAACTTGAAATCAAGTTTTTTTTTTTTTTTTTGCGACATAGTCTCACTCTGTCGCCCAGGCTGGAGTGCAGTGGTGTGATCTTGGCTCACTGCAACCTCCACCTCCTGGGTTCAAGTCTGTCTCCTGCCTCAGCCTCCCGAGTAGCTGGGATTACAGTCATGCGCCACCACACCCAGCTAATTTTTATATTTTTAGTGGGATGGGGTTTCACCATGTTGGCCAGGCTGGTCTCAAACTCCTGACCTCAAGTGATCCACTCACCTCAGCCTCCCAAAGTGCTGGGATTACAGGCGTGAGCCACTGTGCCCGGCCAAATCAACTGATTTTTGATAAAGTAATACATGCAAGTGATAGTTCACACACACAGTACATTAAGGTCCAAAGACCTACGGCAATATACAGTGGAGCAGCGCCCCATGACCCATGCCAACCATATGAGAATGTGGGTTTGTCAACTGACTAAACTCCGAAGGGCACACACAGAGAAATGACTTGCTTTATGGTTATGTGGATCTGTTTTTTCCAGCAAGGCTGATGAAGGCAAAGGTGAAAAATTGAAACCCAGGGCAGACAGTTCTGCTGAGGCATACTTCTCTGAGGCATACTTCAGAGAGTCTTGGCTGGGACTGTCTTTGTCAAGTCTAGCTCAAGTCCCTCTTTCTGGGATCGGTGAAGCAGCAGCAGAATCGGGGTGGGGAAGCCAGGCCGTCAGAGGCAGAGGAAAGCCAGGCGTGGGAGAGAAAGCCTGATGCCTTCTTACCTGTTCACGTGCCAAGCCTCGGTCTCCTAGGGTTTGCTGGTGGCCTTAAGGGGTTCCAGGGCCCCAAGCAGGTGCCTAAGGGCCACGGGCAGTGGCTGCCAGGTGGGAGAGGCTGAGGCTGCCCCCAGCCCACAGTCCAGGCTTCCCGTCTGATGAGAAGGGCGGGGAAAGCAGGCCTCTGCAGCTCTGCTCAGGAACCGAAGCCAGCAGGGGCGGGGCAGGGCCACGTGGCCCCCGCCTGCCTTGGAGTGTGGAGTAGGAGGGAGCCTTCAACCCAGAGGACCAGCCAGGGGACTGCTCTGACTGAGGGTGCCGGCCAGTTGACTACGAGAAGTCCCCAGAACCCAGGCCCTGGCTCCCAGGCAGCTTGGACTGTTTTAAGGGACTACCCCAGCTCCTCTCCAGAACACTCGGACCCAGACAAAAGCCTCTTCTCATAAAACTAAAAGCCAGGTGATGGGGAGTTGGGTGTAGTGACACAAGCCTGTAGTCCCAGCTACTCAGGAGGCTGAGGCAGGAGACTCTCTTGAGGTCAAGAGTTTGAGGCTGCAGTGAGCTGCAATTGCACCTGTGAATAACCAGTGTGCTCCAGCCTGGGCAATATAGCGAGATCCTGCCTCTAAAAAACAAAACAAAACAAAACAAAAAACTGAGTGATGAGGTGGTGACTGGTGTGTGTGTGTGTGTGTGTGTGTGTGTGTGTGTGTGTGTGTGTGTGTCTATGGGACTGGGGGTCCATTAGGTGGAAGAAAAGGTCTTTCTCTGATACATCATCCCTGTTGAGCACCAATGAGTTACCCAGTCTACAGATAAAGACATGAGCTCCAAAAGGTGAATAATCTTTTTTTTTTTTTTTTTTTTTTTTGTGGCGGAGTTTCACAGCAGGGACTACAGGCACGCTCCACCATGCTCAGCTAATTTTGTATTTTTAGTAGAGATGGGGTTTCACCATGTTGGCCAGGCTGGTCTTGAACTCCTGACCTCAGGTGATCCGCCTGTGTCAACCTCCCAAGTGCTGGAATTATACACATGACCCGTCACGCCTGGCCTTTTCTTTAGACAAGGTCTCACTCTATTGCCCAGGCTAGAGGGCAGTGGCATGATCACAACCCACTGAGGTCTTGATTTCCTGAGCTCAATTGATCCTCCCACCTCAGCCTCCCAAGTAGCTGGGACCACTACACCCAGCTAATTTTTATTTTTTAAATTTTCTGTAGATACAGATGTCTCCTATGTTGCCCAGGCTCGTCTCAAACTGCTGGCCTCGAGGAATCCTCCTGCCTTAGCCTCCCAAAGTGCTGAGATTTCAGGCTTGAGCCACTGTGCCTGGCCTTAGGTAAGATTCTTCACCCCTTTTCTGTGGCTTGTGCCCAGGAGTTAGAAACCTGCCTGAGCAACGTAGAAAGACCCCCATCTCTGCAGAAATAAAAAATAAATAAAAAATTAGCCAGGCATCATGGTGGCTCATGCCTGTAGTCATAACTACTCAGGAGGCTTAGGCAGGAGGATCACTTGAGCCCTGGAGGTCGAGGCTGCACTAAACTATGATTGAGTCACTGCACTCCAGCCTGGATGACAGAGCAAGGCCCTGTCACTTTTCTTTAAAAAAAAGGAGAGGGAGAGACAAAGAATCTTACCTAAGATTTCCCGGCTGGTTACTGAGATCTGACCCCAAAGCCAGGCTTTCCTGAGGGACACAGGACCTGTCCTGGTGTAACATGTGGCCTCAGACCCAGCACTTATGGGAGTTGAGGTCCTTTCCCTCAGCACCATCACCAAAGGTACAGCCATTCTCCCTTCACCTGGTCAGAGCGGGCACCTGCAGGGGTATCTTCAGGATCTCTGCCGAGTTTTCATAGCAGGCTTCCTGATTTTACTAGACTGCATTTGGATTCATTAGGGGTGAGCCAGTGGGGGAGGGAGAATAGAAGAAGGGCTGTGTTCAAAGCCTCCAACTATCCAAGAGGGGAGTCTGTAGTGTTTCACTGAATGTGAGCACAAAATCCTTGATTCAGGAACCTCTTATTAACATCTAGTCTTTCACAGCTGAGCTAGTCTGGAGTGCTGACCTGGCTGGATGCAGTGGCTCATGCCTATAATCCCAGCACTTTCTTTTTTTTTGTTTTGTTTTGTTTTTTTTTTTTGTTTTTTTTTTTTGAGACGGAGTCTCGCTCTGTCGCCCAGGCTGGAGTGCAGTGGCGCGATCTCGGCTCACTGCAAGCTCCGCCTCCTGGGTTTACGCCATTCTCCTGCCTCAGCCTCCTGAGTAGCTGGGACTACAGGCGCCCGCCACCGCGCCCGGCTAATTTTTTGTATTTTTAGTAGAGATGGGGTTTCACCGTGGTCTCGATCTCCTGACCTTGTGATCCGCCCGCCTTGGCCTCCCAAAGTGCTGGGATTACAGGCGTGAGCCACCGCGCCCGGCCATCCCAGCACTTTCGAAGATCGAGGTGGGCGGATCACCTGGGGTCAGGAGTTCGAGACCAGCCTGGCCAACATGGTGAAACCCCGTCTCTACTAAAAATACAAAAATTATCCGAGCGTGGTGGCAGGCACAATCCCAGCTACTCAGGAGGCTGAGGCAGGAGAATCTCTTGAACCCGGCAGGCAGAGGTTGCAGTGAACTGAGATCACTATACTCCACCCTAAGCGACAGAGTGAGACTCGGTCTCAAAAATAAAAAATAAAAAAAAGAAGAAAAAGAATAAAAGAAGAAATGCCAACCTAGTGATAATAGTGCATTTTACTCTGAGTGCCAATGCATGCCACAAGTAGTTGTTCATGAAATGTTTTCTCAATTGGATCGACAAAACTGGATTCCTGGTTTGGCCCTGAACTTGCAACAGGACAATAATGCCCACGCTGGAATGTTCCCTAACTCCCCACCCACCCGCAAGGCAGTGGCCACACAGGCCACACACACTCTCTGCAAGGCCCTGCTGGGAAACTCTGCCAAGGCGTTGATTCATTCGTTGGGCAGCTCGTGGGAGGGCAGACAGGGTGGAGGTGATGGGGGCACAGCCACAGATCTCACTGGGGCCTCACAGAAGCCTGAACACCCCCTGGTGCCCTTTCTGGGGTCTCTTGGCTTGGAATGATGCCCCTTTCTTTCAAATCATCACAGCAGGTCCCCCAGATCTCCCAGGGCCAGAGCCCCAGGTCAGTGGACAAGCCTCAGAACTCCTGCGCACTCAGTCATGTGCGTTTGTGCTACCATGACCCTAGGAGACCAGTTTTTGTTTTTTGGTGTTTTTGAGACAGGTTTTGTTCTGTCGTCCAGGCTGGAGTGTAGTGCCGCAATCACAGCTCACTGCGGCCTCAAACTCATAGGCTTAAGAGATCCTCCTGTCTCAGCCCCCCTACTTGCTGGGACTATAAGTGTGTACCACCATGCCTGGCTAATTTTTGTATTTTGTAAATACAAAAAAAAAAAATTTGTATTTTTGGAGAGACGGGGTTTTGTCATGTTGCCCAGGCTGGTCTCAAACTCCTGGACTTAAGGGGTCCTCCTGCCTTGGCCTCTCAAAGTGCTGGGATCACAGGTATGAGCCACCATGCTGTGGCCCAGTAGATCAGTCTTATTCTACCAATTTACAGGCAGGAAACCAAGACTATGCTTAGAGGCTAGTAAGCCCAGGTCATCTGACTCTGTACACAGTGCTCTCTTCATGAACTTCGCTGCCTCTTGGCATTTGGCAAGTGGAATCTCGTTTCTGATTGCTTTATGAGGCAGCATTGCCTTTCTCCAGTTACAGCATCGACTCCCTGAAGCCGAGATACCCCAGCGTGTCCTCGCAACAGCTGGAGGCCCTAATAACCCACAGGAAATGGTAGTACGTCCCTTGACCATCACGTGTCATTAGCTTATACACGTGTCATTAGCTTATATACTCACGGCTCCAAATTAGTGACTTCTAAGCCTAAACGCTACCAAACAACCCAACAAAAGCACCTCTCCTTTCATTCTGAGACTGCAGTCAGACAAGGGAGAGAGTTCTGTTGAGTGGACCTGGGAATTTAAAACTTGAGGACCAGGATCTGGAAGGCAGAATGGGACGTGGGAAACTGAGGGGGGCTTGCCTCTGGGCACTGCCAGGGATGCTGGATTTGGGGGTGGGGTGGGGTAAGGTGGGGCTAACAGGGCCCCTCAGCCATTCCAGATGGGCTGGCCCAGCTCCTCCAAATCTGAAACTTCCAGACCTGGTTTTTTGTTTTTTTGTTTGAGACGGAGTCTCGCACTGTCGCCCAGGCTGGAGTGCAGTGACCGGATCTCGGCTCACTGCAAGCTCCGCCTCCCAGGTTCACGCCATTCTCCTGCCTCAGCCTCCCGAGTAGCTGGGACTACAGGCGCCGCCACCTCGCCCGGCTAGTTTTTTTTTTTGTATTTCTCAGTAGAGACGGGGTTTCACCGTGTTGGCCAGGATGGTCTCAATCTCCTGACCTCGTGATCCACTCGTCTCGGCCTCCCAAAGTGCTGGGATTACAGGCTTGAGCCACCGCGCCCGGCCCAAACCTGGTTTTGATAACTTTTTTTTCCTTCATTTTGAACAAGCAGCAATGTTCACTCATTGTCCATCACAGCTACTGATCATAACACTGGACTATGAAGCAGACACATGCCCAGACATCACCAGCAGACTCTTTGTTTTGAAACAGGGCTTCATGCTCGGGTTTTTAAATTTTTTGTAGAGATGGGGTCTGTTTCCTGGGCTGGTCTTAAACTTCTGGGCTCAAGTGATCTGCCTGTCTCTGGCCGCTCAAAGTGCTGGGATTACCAGGCATGAGCCACCGTATAATTGGGAGCAGACACCAGGAATCTATTCTGACAAATGAAGAGGGTTCTAACATCCTGCTGGGATTATGAGCCACAACTACAGGTTTCCTACCATTTCCCGACCTAAAACCCCTGCGGCCCACTCCCCACCTCTTCATTTTTCAGACTTGGGACCTTCTGATTTTTCCTGAAGTCCCAAGGCTGTGGCTGAGGAAATCAGACCCGGGCTGTAGGCTCTTCTGAAACTGGTGGCACGTCCTCCGGCAGACTCACCTCACCACCAACCTCACAGCAACAGACTGCCAGGTTATAAACTCTCCTCCAATCTCTGGGTGCAGAAAAGAGCTGGGAGGAGGTGGTTCATAGTAGGTGCCCAGTAAACATTTCTGGAAGAAATGAACGTAGCAGCCTCTTCTAGTGGGTCAGCATGTCTCCTGATGGCTTAAACAGCTCCTGGCTAAGTGCAGTGGCTCACTCCTGTAAACCCAGCACTTTGGGAGCCCAAGGTGGACGGATCACCTGAGGTCAGGAGTTTGAACCAGCCTGGCCAACAAGGTGAAACCCCATCTCTACTAAAAATACAAATTAGCCAGGTGTGGTAGTGCGTGCCTATAATCCCAGCTACTCAGGAGGCAGAGGCAGGAGAATCTCTTGAACCTGGAAGGCAGAGGTTGCGGTGAGCCGAGATTGTGCTGCTGTACTCTAGCCTGGGCGACACAGTTAAGACTTCATCTCAAAAAAGAAAAAAGGAGTAACAGCTCTTGGTTGTGCTGGTTTAGTAGCCCACACCTGCCCATTTCAGTTCACCTGAACTTCACAGGGCGTGTTGGGCTGTCACTCAAATGTCAACCAACCATGGCCAAGCAGGTGTTTCAGAGTCTCTGCCTTGTCCCCGAAAGCCATCTGTTCCTCTCCTCCATTGCTACGTTTTCTGGACCAAGTTTGATTTCAGCAGCAGAGATGTTTCTTCTGAGCTCTACATATAGCCCTTGAAAATTAATTTTAAGGGTGTAACAAAAAATTCACATACAATATTCCATATGCAAATGAGCAAGTGGATGACTCAACAAACACATGTCACTTCTACTTTGAATAGAAAACAGAGGCCGGGCGCGGTGGCTCAAGCCTGTAATCCCAGCACTTTGGGAGCCCGAGACGGGCGGATCACAAGGTCAGGAGATCGAGACCATCCTGGCTAACCCGCTGAAACCCCTTCTCTACTAAAAAATACAAAAAATAGCTGGGCGAGGTGACGGGTGCCTGTAGTCCCAGCTACTGGGGAGGCTGACGCAGGAGAATGGCGTGAACCCGGAAGGTGGAGCTTGCAGTGAGCTGAGATCCGGCCACTGCACTCCAGCCTGGGCGACAGAACAAGACTCCGTCTCAAAAAAAAAAAAAGAAAGAAAACAGAATTTAGAGGCTGGGTGTGGTGGCTCACACCTGTAGTCACAGCACTTTGGGAGGCTGAGCCAGGCAGACCACTTGAGGCCAGGAGTTCGAGACCAACCTGTTCAACACGGTAAAACCTCTTCCACTAAAAATGCAAAAATTAGCTGGACATGGCACATGCCTGTAGTTCCAGCTACTTGGGAAGCTGAGGTAGGAGGATTGCTTGAGCTCAGGAGGCGGAGGTTGCAGTGGGCTGAGATCGCACCACAGCCCTGCAGCCTGGGCAAGAGAGATTCTATCCCTGATAAAACAAAAAACAAGAATTTAGGACCAGGCGCAATGGCTCACACCTATAATCCCAGTGCTTTGGGAGGCCAAGGCAGGAGGATTGTTTGAGGTCAAGAGTTTGAGACCAGCCTGGGCAACACAGGGAGACTCTGTCTCTACAAAAGTTTAAAAATTAACTGAGTATGGTGGCACACATCTGTAGTCTCCCCTACTCTGGAGGCTGAGGTGGATCGCTTGAGCCCAGGAGTTCAAGCCTCAGTGAGCTATAATGACTCCACTGAACTCCAGGATAGGCAAAGGAGTGAGACTGCCTCTAATAAAATTTGTTTTAAAAAAATTAAAAAATAAAACAGAACTTAGGAATTTAAAAAATTTTGAAAGCCAGGTTGATCCCATCTGAATGCCTTAACATTTCTGGCTTTCCTCTAACAAGTTCAAGAAAGGCAGCAGCGTGGGAACAGCACACATTCTGGGGACCAGCGCTCTCCCTGTGAGACGAACCTTTTCCAGTGCTGGCAGCCGTCTCACTAGCAATACATTTACACTAACCAAGAAAAGCAGCATTCCAACTAGAACCCCCCTCCTCCAAAGGAATGCTATTCTTGGCAAGAGATCTTCCAAAGGAAACATCTGCAGAACCTCTGCCCGTAAGGTCAGGGGAAAGCTGAGGCAGCTAAAAACTTTTCAGTCCCAGGATCCAAGTCACAAGGGCTTAGCAACGGAACAGGATGGAAGGAAACCCAAGGGCAGACCCCTCTGTCCGAGTTCTGCAGCAGCCTCTGGTGGGTTTTGCAAGGCTGGAGAGAGGTCTCTATTTACCTGGTTGCTCAGTCAAACCACAGGAGTCAATCAGGTCCCCTTAACAATTACACAGACGGGACTTGTCATTGAGCCACATCCAATCAATAAATTATAAACTTTTGTAGGTTCTGTAGCAACAGCTATGAAAATTCCTTTCCACATATTCAAGCCCAATTCCTTGTCCTAACCCTTTCTCTTACAGAGAACAAGGAAGCTGATGGGCAGACTTACAGAGGAAGCTCGGTGGTGACAACTCCTGATTCCACAGATTTTCCTTTCTTTCAGAACCCCCTAACTTCTGTATGGAGTGTATGTATTTCAATCAAACTTGAGTTAAAAAACACGCAAGGAGCTGCTCAATTATCTACACCGAGTTCCTCAGATGACTGCATGTCAGTATCATACAATTTGATAGAATGGATTTAGGGCCACAGGAAAAAATGAGCCCTGAAATATAGGTTTTCAAAATCTAATTCAGAACTACTGTCTACTATGCAAATTCATGAGCTAAGTGAGAAAAAAACATGTTATTTAGGGATTCGATTCCTGGCAAAACCTGGGTCTCTCTTGACTGATCTAAAACCAAATCATAATTCAAGATACTTAGTTCCATGAGACAGCGTGAGGAACCCTCTGCACTGGGCTCCGGGAGGTTCAGATTGTATCTCCTCACCACCATTCCTGATTCTAACCCACTGCTCACCAGATCAGTTGCTCAATTTAGGTGGCTGACCACATGCAGATGAAAGAATGTTATACTTCGTGAAGTATTGAGAACAGTGAGCTCGTTTCTCCAGGTTCAAGGCACAAGGACAGCCTGGAAGACGAGGGCTTCCCACACAACTAAACGGGGAACTCTCAGGGGTCGGCTGGAACATTTCTGGAACTGGGCCTCTTCCAGGGGACAGGCTCTCATTATACCCTAAAGGCCCTGTGGAACCCACCTGAGATGGGTGCTGCAGACAGGCCCCACATATACACAGTTCTCAGGGGCAGGGCAGTATCCAGGTTCTTCTGTACTGACCCTTCCTATGGTCCTATGGAGCCAAAGATCTCTTTAGGTGCTGTATCAGCAAAAGGGACATCTGTTAAGACTCCCCAGCTGGAATTCATGCTAAAATCCCCATACTAATATCCTCCGAGTAGAAGAGGAGGAAGAATCAGCCACCCTTCCTCAACCCAGTGGGAAAAGGGGTGAGTATCCACATGGTTATTGAGCCCATGTTTCATCAGCACAGCAAAAAGAACCAGGAAAAAACAAAGAAACTACCACAGACCTGGGGGTAAGGAGCCACAGAGTGTCCCAAGTCCAAGTAGGCATCTGGAAGGAAGGAGTCTACTCTAACTTAAGAGTCCTGCTCTAACTTGGGCTCAAACCTCCCACCTACATCCTCATCTCCAGAACAAGACACACGGACGCCAGTCACCTTAAAAACTAGGTTTCTGTTTCTTTCTGGGTTAGATTCTAGAGCAGCAGAACTCAGGAGTGATACTGTATCCTATCCAGTCCCACCACAGCCTTCCTTCCTTCCTCCCACAGAAATAACATTGTACAAAACTGTATTTACAGGAAAACCAGTTAAAAATTAAGGGTGTGTGCAAAAGTAGACAGGAGAGTCAGACATATCAATGTAGGGATGGCTTTGGGGAATGGGGGAATTGGGTTCCACACTGGAACCTGGGGTCATGTATCATGTACCAGGTGGGGAGAAGTATAGCCAATCTCAGCGCCAATTTGAGGGGAAGCCAGTCATTCCAGGAGAAGAGGTGAGGGGAGAGAGCTGTTGGCTTTCATAATGCAGTCTTAATTATCCAGTCACCCTCCTGCCACATGGCATGGTGGTGGGGGAAACAAAATACACAGTCTCTGGCAAGCCCCATAGGGAAAGGAGGGCTCAGAAGGCATAGCGGGTCCGGATATCCTCGAGTTTCTTGGACACCTCGGGTGGGGTTCGGTCCAGTTCTTCAGAGACGTTCTTTTGTTTGTTGGGTTCCATGGAATTGAACTGCTCACAGAGGTCTCCATCAATCACATTCTAAGATATGGAGAAAGCAGAAGGAAAAAAATGGTGAGATGCCCAAAGAAAATGGCACATGCTAAAGCAGCAGTTGTAGGGAAAGCTGTTTTTATTTTTTAGTTTTTGAGACAGGGTCTCAACCCTATCATCCAGATTGCAGTGCAGTGGGATAATCATGGCTCACCGCACTCTCAAAACTCTGCGGCTTAGCCTCCCAATTGGCTAGGACCACAAACGTGTGCCACCACGCCCAGACAGGGAAAGCTTTTTATTCTCCACTCGATACTTGAACCCCGCTTGTAGATCCAGGAACACTATCTAAGTTGACTCTTGGTACTCAGAGTTCAGATTGGCAGAAGCAGTGAAGCCTTTGCTCTGGCTGTGGTCTGCCCCGAGGGGAGCACCCTCCCTGGTACTATTCCCATCAGTCTGCTGCCTGTGCTGCTCCTTTACTCAGGATCTCCCTTTCCAGCTCAGATTCCCCTGACCTACCTTCACAGGGAAGTAGTAGGAACGAAAGCTGAGGTGGTCCCGCCCACAGAGAGGGGGATGTTCAGACCGCAGGTGCATTTCCACATGCTGGAAGAAGTCATGGTCCTGGCAGAAGAAACAAAAAATCTGTCACTCAGAAGTGATTTCAACTAGTCTAGAGTTTCCACAAGCACAACGAACAGACAAGCCATTCATTTTTACCATACAAACACAAGGGAAATATCTAATCACTTTCTGATAATCACAGGTTTTTCTGCTACAATACGATAGTTAAAATCCAAAAGGAGACCTCGTGTTGTCTGCAGTGCAAAAGAGAATGCCACACATAAAGAATGGTTTGTGAGGTCAGATTCCTGATCCCAGCTTCCTTTGCTGGAATAAAACATGCCGAACTCTGGCAAACCTAGACTGGACTCCATATGGTGATGTGTGCCCCAACAGGGATCATCCCATCAATCCTGGCAATCCTAGTCTGTGGAGTCCGGTTCTAGAGCTTTGGGCTCAGGCTAACCTTGTAAACTCGCATCAGACTGAAGCAAACCCTAGTACAGTATAAAAACAAATGGCCTGCCCGGGCGCAGTGGCTCACGCCTGTAATCCCAGCACTCTGGAAGGCCAAGGCAGGCGGATCACAAGGTCAGGAGATCGAGACCATCCTAGCTAACATGGTGAAACCCTGTCTCTACTAAAAATACAAAAAATTAGCCAGGTGTGGTGGCGGGCGCCTGTAGTCCCAGTTACTTGGGAGGCTGAGGCAGGAGAGTGGCGTGAACCTGGGAGGCGGAGTTTGCAATGAGCCGAGATTGTGCCACTACACTCCAGCCTGGGTGACAGGAGACTCCATCCCCCCCCCCCACAAAAAACAAAAACAACAACAACAAATGGGCCTTCCCTGGGTGGGGGGGAATCAAGATTCCTATCTCCCCAAGTACTTCCGTCAGTCTATAATTCCCAGAGCATTATTAATTATATGTGGGGACAAATGAATTTGACCTGTTAGGTAGAGTCAACACCAAGAAACAACCTTAAAAGTCAAGGCCAGAGTAATGTGGGTGCTCTCACCTCATGGGACGTGAATGGCACAAGGATGCCAATTCCTCCAGACAAGGTGGTATAGACAAGTGATTCTGAGCCTCCGGGGATCAGCGTAGTCTTCTGTAAGGACAGCACTGTCTCTCCGACATGGTAGTTCATGATCACCTCTGCCTGTGAGTCAGAAACAGACTAGTGACTGTGTGCGCCCTCAGGAGGCTCCCTGGACTCCCGAGAGCATGCAGTGCTCCCTAAGGCACATTTCACCATCTATTAACATCCAAAAACTATTATAGAGGCCAATTGTGGGAGGACTGCTTGAGCCCAGGATTTCAAGACCAGCCTGGGCAACACAGTGAGGCCTCATAAACCCATACCCACAAAATTTGTCAGATTTGGTGGCATGTACTCTAGTCCCAGCTACTCAGGAGGCTGAGGGGGAAGGATCACTTGAGCCCAGGAGGTGGAAGCTGCAGTGATCTGTGATCGTACCACCATACTACAGCCCAGGCAACCAAGTGACACCTTGTCTCAAAAACAAACAATAAATCCAAAAATTATTAAAACCTAAAAATACTTTAAAATTCTCACATTTACTTAAGGCTTAATGCCTCATAAAACATGCTAAAGTTACTGTTCATCATCTCTTAAACGATAAGAACCATTTTGTTAAATTTATCAAGCTTGCCATAAAAAAAAAAAGGAAAACACAAAGAAAATTATAGAAAACAGCAATCACTAGGCTTGTCTTCTAAAATAGAAAGTCCAGAGATCCTCTGTTAAAGCAGCATATACCTATAGGAGAAAGTAAAGCCCTGGACACACCTCAGAGCAGAGGACTAGGAATGGACTCTCTCGAAGGAACTTGCTACTCTCCAAGGAGATTTCTGCAGATTGGTAAGAAAGGACTGTGGAAGGACAGCACTCAGCACAGTCGTGTGCACTGTGAATAATTCACCAAAGGCAATTTCTCCAGTGACGGCAACAGGAGAAGTGCTAAGCAGCGCCCTCCCTGGGGCCCATTCTGCAATCTTACCTTCTGGGAGGCCCCATTGAGCAAGCCACGGTCCCACAGGGCTTTGTTTCCTGTAGGGTCCTCATCTACTTCATCATTGGTGTTAGGTGGGAGTCTCACCTACAAGGAAGTGACACAAGTCACAGTGCTGGGGCCCAGACCTGCTCACCTGGGTCGCCAAGCAACAGGTCTGGCCCAGGTCCTTGCAAGTCAGCCATAGGGGCACTGTCTAGACAGAGGCCTGAGCCCGTGTGTCCTGCACCTGCTCTGGTGGGCAGGAGCTGTGTCTGAGGAGCAAGAAACTCAAAAGAATCGACCCATGAGCAGGAGTTTAACACAGCTAAGGATAATACCAAAACCACACAACACAGACAACAGACATTCCAAAGTTCTTATAAAACGTAAAAAGAAATATTAGCCATTAGCTCAAACTAAACCTATCATTAAATCATGTTCAATAGAGAGGAGAGCGATAAACCAGAGAAAAATCCAAGACTAGTAAGAAGGCTTAAAGAACAGATTGCTTGTAGAGTTAGCTTTAGTAGGATGGAATTTTATATCCATTTTTACTCCTCAGAATTGATTCATCTTTGGCTTTACCCACAACAAACTGAGCCAGCTTTCCTACACATCACTGTAACCCAAGTGAACAACATCAACTCACCACACATATGTTGCCAAACTTGTCTGCCCCAGCAACAGTGTCATAGTCCAGGAGGCTGGCTGTAGTGACCCATCGAGGGTAGGTATCATCAGCAAAGATGATAAGCTGGTTTTCATTACGCTTGTAGCGAACCCAGATGAAACTTTCTTGGACGTCAGATACAATTACCCTATGTCCAATAGTCTGGATCCCAGAGATATAATTGGCAATATGCTGGGGAAAACAAGGACAATAGTGGGTGTAATCTTGGGGTTCAGAACCCAAAGAAAGTCCAGCTTTCCATATGACATATATAGGGTCAGCAGAACAGCAAATACCCAAAAACAGCAGTTAGCAATGAATTCTAGGTGGGAAAAAGAGCCAAATAGCTTTTAATATAGTGCAAATATATGCCTAACTCTCAGAGTTACATTCCTTACAGAAGCTAGCAAAATAGAAAGCTGGTTCTTGTTTGGTAAGTCAAGAAATGAGAATCCTCTACTCCTGCTCCTCTCAAAACTCAAGGGCTGGTGCGGTGGCTCACGCCTGTAAACCCAGGACTTTGGGAGGCCAAGGCGGGCGGATCATGAGGTCAGGAGTTAAGAGACCAGCCTGGCCAACATGGTAAAACCCTGTCTCTACTAAAGATACAAAAAATTAGCCAGGCGTGGCAGCGTGCATCTATAATCCCAGCTACGTGGGAAGCTGAGGCAGGAGAATCACTTGAACCCGGGAGGCGGAGGTTGCAGTGAGCCGAGATTGCACCACTGCACTCCAGCCTGGGCAACAGGGCGAGACTCCATCTCGAAAAAAAAAAAAAGGGCATAATTCTGAAGCTGGAATTGGGGTAACACTAGTCCTAATAAAGGTAAGATTTTAAAACTCAATGCCCACCACCCCACCAATGCCCCCGCCCTTGACATGTGAGCTAGATCTCAGCACCAACGCCAGCACACTTACCTTATTCTCGCATTTTCGGAGTAACTTCTTCTTTCCCAGGTCATAGACACGCAACAGCTTCCCCACACCAATCAACACCCTCCCTTGGAATGGGGCAATGGCAGCAGGGACCTCTTCCACCGGAGTCTATAGAGGAAAAGCACGTAATACAGCTATTACAAATGCCAGCCAGACACAGGCCCCACCTCTCCGCCTAGAAATGTCTTCTTTCACAGGAGCCTATCATTAAGAAACACACCAGTGATCTTATTTTGCTAATGAATCAGCGTGTTGGGGTGAACAGGTCCCACATGCTGCATTCACCCAGCAGAGGGATCAATGCTACAAGTGACAAGAAGTTCTGGTACCTGATGACAGCTGCCCAGAGCCTGTGCTTGGTTTAACTGGCCTCATGAAATAATAGTGAAGCCTTAGTAGCTAAGAAGTGACTGTAATTTGTGGAGGGACAGGAAAGAAATGCTAGTGGAAAATGACATTTTTTTTTTTTTTTGGAGACGGGATCTCACTGTCGCTCAAGCTGGAGGGCTGTGGCAGGCGTAATCACGGCTCACTATAGCCTGGACTTCCTGGGCTCAGGTGATCCTCCCACCTCAGCCTCCCGAGTAGCTGGGACTACAGGCATGTGCCATCACGCCCAACTAATTATCTGTATTTTCTGTAGAAACTGAGTTTCACCACATTGTCCAGGCTGGTCTCACTCTTGGGCTCAAGTGATCTGCTCGACTCAGACTCCCAAAATGCTGGGATTACAAGCGTGAGCCACTGCACCCAGCCTAGTGACATCTCAGTTGTAAAGGAGAGGCAAATTTTATACGCAAAAGGGTCTATGAAGTATTTCTTAGAGGATACTCCCCTTATGGTAGGGTTGAAGGAATCCACATGCTGTCAGTGTGGAGGAGAATATTATTTTTATTTTAATAATTATGGTAAAACAGACATAACATAAAGTTTACCATCTTAATCCTTTTTTTTTTGAGACAGAGTCTCACTCTGTCGCCCAGGCTGGAGTGCAGTGGCACAATCTCAGCACAGTACAACCTCTGCCTCCCAGGTTCAAGCAATTCTCCTGCCTTAACCTCTGGAGTAGCTGGGGTTACAGGCGCCCACCACCATGCCTGGCTGATTTTTTATTTTTAATAGAGATGGGATTTCACCACATTGACCAGACTGGTCTTGAACCCCTGACCTCAGGTGATCCGCCCACCTCGGCCTTCCAAAGTGCTGGGATTACAGGAATGAGTCACCATGCCCAGTCATTTTTAAGTATACACTTCAGTGGCATTAAGCACATTTACTGTTGTGTAACTATCAT
Source organism: Macaca mulatta (assembly GCF_049350105.2). NCBI lineage: Eukaryota > Metazoa > Chordata > Mammalia > Primates > Cercopithecidae > Macaca > Macaca mulatta. The sequence continues at coordinate 69,284,086 of NC_133425.1, forward strand.
CTCCAGCTTTTTTTTCATCTTCCCAAACTGAAACTCTGTACCCATTAAACAGTAACTTCCCAGAGAAGGCAGATGGAAAAGAACACTAAATCTTTTTTTTTTTCTTTTTGACAGTCTCACTGTGCCAACCAGGCTAGAGTGCAATGGTACAATCTCAGCTCACTGCAACCTCCGCCTCCCGGGTTCAAGTGATTCTCCTGCCTCAGCCTCCCAAGTAGATGGGATAACAGGTACATGCCACCATGCCTGGCTGATTTTTATATTTTTAGTAGAGACGGGCTTTCATCATGTTGGTCGGGCTGGTCCCAAAGTGCTGGGATTACAGGTGTGAGCCACCGCACACAGCCAGAATATTAATTATTTAAACTGCTGAATTTTGGTCACAAATTGTTGCCCACTTATTAAAACAGTAAGAAAGGGACTGATTCAATGTGCATCCATCTCCCCATTATGGGTGGTTAGCACAAAGCCTTACTGTGGAATGCACAGGCACAAGAGCATCACCGCAGCTAGAAGGCCCCAGGATTTTCCATGTGCTGGTAAGAGACGGATTGGAATCAAGGAGCTGGTCCCCAAAAGACCTGACCCATAACATAAGCAAAAGTAAGAGAATTCAATAGGACTTAAGATCTAGGAGAACCACTCACTGGCTGATTCCTACCTTGTGCAAAAACTCCAGTTTTTCCCCATTGTTCACAAGCTTGTAAGTATAGACGAAGCCCCCTGCCACAGATCGGGGGTTCAGTATCAGGTCCTTGGCCACACCCACCAGCACATACCAGTCTTCACCAGTGTTGGAGAACCTGCACACAGCCACACTACACACAGAGTAAGAGGCAAGAGTAAGGCCTTCGTCAAAACCCAGAGAGCTCCTGTTCCAGGCTACCAAACCCTGAACTGTCCTGGGCTCCTTACCTAAAAGCTGCCTCATTCTGTTCCAGCTGGACAAGGTCCAGTGTGTTCCCCTGAATGGGATTCATCACTCGGATCACAGAGGCCCACTGCCCATTGCCAGCCTTGGGAGCTCCAAAGATAGATTCAGGGAGGTTTTCATTGAGGAATGCTGCTGCCATCTCTGCGGCCAGCTCCCGCTCATCCTCCCCTGCTGCTTCCACCATTTCCTAAACCCAAAAAACCAAACAACTGAGTTGGCATGTTCAGAGGTAGGGGCTGGCTGAGAAGAGGATAGGTAGCAAGAACACTCCAAGGGGTTTTTTCTTTTTTTTTTTTTTTGAGAAGGAGTCTCGCTCTGTTGCCCAGGCTGGAGTGCAGTGGCCGGATCTCAGCTCACTGCAAGCTCCGCCTCCCGGGTTCACGCCATTCTCCTGCCTCAGCCTCCCGTGTAGCTGGGACTACAGGTGCCCGCCACCTCACCCAGATAGGTTTTTTTTTGTATTTTTTAGTAGAGATGGGTTTTCACCCGTGTTAGCCAGGATGGTCTCGATCTCTTGACCTCGTGATCCGCCCATCTCGGCCTCCCAAAGTGCTGGGATTACAGGCTTGAGCCACCGCGCCCGGCCAGAAACTCCATTTTTTAATCCAACCCATCTGATTTCCCCTACTAAGACTACTCTGTCTCCACTCTTTAAGGCTGGATACAGTTCTATGTGGTTTAGCTATTTGGTTTTTGCTAGGCAATGAGTTCTAGAAAGAGCTGGTATTGTGGAGAACATGAAAGCTGTCTCCTTTGGGCCCAAATCCAGGAAATACAGTCTATTTTGGAAGCTCAAAGACTGGAGAATTCTGTTTCAGAGAGGGAACTTAATTGTGAATAAATGGAGGTCAGAGTATAGTCCTGGGTTACAAGAAAGGCTCTAACATGAAGTATTTTGGGGCAAAGGCCTCTGCTTAAAGAAGCTGAAAAGAGCCTAGATCTTTAAAAAACAAAGAATATAACAACAATTACAGGAGTTTAAACTTTTGACAGAGTCTCATGTCCAGAGTGCCACTGGTATGCAGTGGAGTGTGCCAACATACCAGGAGTGCACCAACACACCAGGCTATCTTTCAAAATTTTTAATAGAGGTGCGGTTTTGCTATGTTGCCCAGGCCGGTCTCAAACTAGCAATCCTCCCATCTCAGCCTCCAAAAGTGCTGAGCAGTTTAAACTTTTCAACATAATTTCACAAATCTTTTAACAGAACCCCTGAACGTTAGTCTCATTACCTCTGCCATCTGCTGCTTTCTCTGAGCTTTTGTGGCCTCAGTGTAGGCATTGTGGTCCGTTTCAATGATAATAAGGTTGTTACTCTCAGGGTGGATGACAAATTTCCTGGGTGTGTACTGCAGTGGGAAGGCTACTTGATTGAAGACAGCACCGAGCTTCTCTAATGCCAAAATGCTATGACAGAAAAGCAAGGCAGTTACTTAATACTCACTCAGGACCTAGAAATTGGTGGTGAAATAGGCTTTGAGCAGTCAGTAAACACATCAATCCCTGAAGCTCTAACGCTGGCATTAGGCAACATTAAACAACAGCCTCCTAATCTAGAAAACTGCACTGCAGACAGAGAGATCCGGGAAGGGCCTTCCCATTTGGCAACACCCTACCACAATTCATGGCAATTCTAGTTCTCACCAATGAAACACAAACGATTGTCAAGATTTTTTTTTAATCACTCTAATGATAATAAAGCGCCCAATCCCAAATTTGTTGTGAACACTGCAATTACCTGAACATATATGGTATCTGTAGTGACTGTGCTTCATAAAATGAAGTGGATGCCTTTGTGAATAAAAATCACCTCAGTTTTGGAAAACTTTGATAATGCAAGAGACAGCAAATAGGGGACCTACAAATTTCTGTCAAATTGAACAGAGATGCACACATAAGCCAAACTATGTGCAAAACGGGCAGAACCCAGGTACCCTAAAAAATATAGTTACCTGATCTCTAATGATGGAGTTTTATTTGTAGTTTATTCTCTACATTAAAAAAGATACGAGCTGGGCACAGTGGCTCACGACTGTAATCTCAGCACTTTGGGAGGCCGAAGCGGGCAGATCACCTAAGGCTAGGAGTTCAAGACCAGCCTGGGCAACATGGGGAAACACCAACTCTATTGAAAATACCCAAAAAAAAGCTGAGTATGGTGGCACGCACCTGTAGTTCCAGCTACTTGGGGGGCTGAGGTGGGAGAATCTCTTGAGTTCAGGAGCTCAAGACCAGCCTGGGCACCAAGGTAAAATCCTGTCTCTATTTAAAAAACCACAAAAATTAGCCGGGCATGATGGCATGCGCTTATAGTCCCACCAGGTACTTGGGAGGTTGAGGCAGAAATAGCTTGAGTCCAGGAAGTTGGGGCTGCAGGGAGCCATGATCACACCACTGCACTCCAACCTGTACAACAGAGCAAGACTTTGTCTCAAAAAAATAAATTTAAAAATAAAAATAATTTTAAAAATGAACTGCCCCCAAGCACTATGCTTTTATGTCTCAGTCATCTTCCCTGATTTAGTTTTGGGGGGAAGTAAGTTCTGCTCCTAGGAAAGCCTAAAAATCTGTAGGGATCATCTAAATCTATAGGAATTCAGGAGGTAGGGACCACAGATGAGGATACAAGGCTGGCTTAAAAGACAAGGGGAACACTGACAGGCAGGTATGCATGTGGGTGAAGCGTTCCAGCACAGGCAGAGATTTAAAAAATATTAAGTGGTGTAGAGGAGTGCAGGGAGATCAATTCTGCTAGAGCAGAAGATAAATACAAAGATGACAGAAAGAAAAAGGACAATGACCATGAAAAGACGCTGAAAGTTGCTGCAAAGAAATTTTGAGAGCTCACTTGATAAGCAATAGTGATTAATTTATCAAGAGGCCACAGTTTCATTATGAACAGCCAATAATTATAACCAGGATGTGAACAACTTCGGTGGCTTAATTTTAAAAGCCCCCAAAAACTTGAGGAAGCCAAACTGACTGGGTTATTTTAGGTTCTTTTCCATCTTGCAAGCAATATTACATATAGTGCTCAAACTTCACATCAATATTATCAGGAAGAACAGTTCTGTCAACTTTTTTCATGTAGGTTAAAATTTAAGATTTAATACCACAAATGGCAAGACAGAGTAAGAAAAGTTATCAATGTAGTGATCCAATACTTGCTCTAAAACTAGTCCAACTGCAATGCCCTTTCGCTAGAAAACAAAAATCTGAAATCTCAGGAAGATTGGACTGTATTAAAGCTTTGCCTTGAAAGTCTTAACAGAAGCTAAAATACCGAAACTTGGCTCTCAGGTACTAAAATGCTGAGCCAAATGAAGGTTTCAATTGCAACACACAAGCTTCATGGTAAAGTCAGCTCTCTGCCACCTCTTCACAGCCTCCTCCAACACTCTGGCAGAACCAGTCTGAGCCCTTGGCAGAAAGGCTTCCTGCTGAGCTTCACTCACTCACTCACCGCAGGGTGTTGGTGGAGATGGCCACAATGCCCTCGGGACACTGTTCCGAGGCAAAACCCGATGCAAATTCCAGTGTCTCGTAAGACAGGGGGGTGAGATGGAAGCGAGATTGGTAAGAATAGCTCAACCATGAGCGGCTTGACATGGCCAATACCTGAGGGGAAAAAAAAACAGCTCCAATAAGGTTTGGGAAAAAATACAAACATGGTAAGGTGACCAAAAGCCCTATCCCCAAATTTCAGTCTGCAGAGTATCCTAAGATATTCTAGAAATCTAACAGGCTATCTTAAGAAAAAGAGGGCTAGAGAGAGGCACCATGGCTTAGCATATGTGAAAAGCATGGGCTACGAGCCATATGATCTAGACTAATCACTTCATCTCTCAAAGCCTGCTTCCACGCGTATAAAATGAAAATAGTACCACAAGGCTGGGCAGCTGCAAGAATTAAATGGAATGAAGGCCAGGTGTGGTGGCTCATGCCTATAATCCCAGCACTTTGGGAGGCCAAGGCGGGCAGATCACCTGAAGTCAGGAGTTCGAGACCAACTTGGCCAACATAGTGAAACCGCATCTCTACTAAAAATACAAAAATTAGCTGGGCCTGGTGGCATGCGCCTGTAATCCCAGCTACTCGGGAGGCTGAGGCAAGAGAATTGCTTGAACCCAGGAGGCAGAGGTTGCAGTGAGCCACGCTTGCACCATTGCATTCCAGCCTGGGCGACAGAGTGAGACTCCATTTCAAAAAAAAAAAAAAAAAAAAAAGAATTAAATAGAATCAGTTAGCACAGTGCCCAGAAACATTAACATTCTTAACTATAAAGGATACAATGTTTCCTAATCTCTTTCACATTAGGTAGTTAACTTGACACTGATCTAAGACTGGGATAAAACCTGAGAATTCTCATGGCTAGTGGTGTCCTAGAGGGGAGGTTTCCAGCCCTATTTGACCAGCCAGAGGGCTAAAGGGATCGATATCTCAACCCAACTATAACCAAATCATGACACGGTGCCATGGAGCCCCAGTGAGGAAGCTCTAGGTTAGGAAACTCAGGACTTCCCACATGAAGGAAACCAATCAAGATGGAGTGGCAAATGAGTAAAAGTAAAGCTTACAACAAAGATGGTGCTACTAAAATCCCAAACATGTTGCCTGTCCCCAACCTTCATTACTTACTGCCTCCTGGCCTTGCATTCGGACTCGGAACAGCTTCACAGGACGGGACCCCAGGTACCGAGTGCGAGTGTCAGACAAATCCCCAGTGACAGGGTCCAGGACAGTCCTCAGCAGCACACCGTTCTAATCAAAAGAAGGGGAGCAGGTGAAGCCTGATGGAAGCTTATCAGCTATGACAGGAAAATCTCTCCCTTGGCTACTTCATATAAGAAATTAGAGCAGATGGAAAGAAATGACTTGGTTGTTTAAAAAAGATCCTAACAATCAGATAGCCATTCATTCATTCTCTCACTAAATCACTTAATCATTCAAAATTATGGAGCATCTACTAAGTAAAAACACACTTATTTTTCACTATATCTTCTTAATATTTCTTTTTACCATGTATGTTAAGTCCTTCTTCACTATTGTATATTTCAAATAAATAATTAAATAACCACAAAGACCATGGTTCCTAAACAGCACTTCTTTTTTTTTTTTTTTTTTTTATTTATTTATTTTTTTTTGAGACGGAGTCTCGCTCTGTCACCCAGGCTGGAGCGCAGTGGCCGGATCTCAGCTCACTGCAAGCTCCGCCTCCCGGGTTCACGCCATTCTCCCGCCTCAGCCTCCCGAGTAGCTGGGACTACAGGCGCCCGCCTCCTCGCCCGGCTAGTTTTTTGTATTTTTTAGTAGAGACGGGGTTTCACCGTGTAGGCCAGGATGGTCTCGATCTCCTGAGCTCGTGATCCGCCCGTCTAGGCCTCCCAAATGCTGGGATTACAGGCTTGAGCCACTGCGCCCGGCCAACAGCACTTCTTCTTAAAGGAACAAGGTTCCTAAATGGAATGACTAGTTTGGGGCTGGGGCAAGAATGTTATGTGGGGACACTTTCTTGTGCAACAAGGCAAGGAAACCCCTACAAATTGTGGGGTCATGTTAAAAGGACAAAGGAACTAACTTCAAATAGAAATTCCTACTCTTCTAGAATGAGGCAATTTACCAACCCCCACCCCCCTCAAAAAAAAGCCAGGTGAGGTGGCTCACATCTGTAATCACAGCACTGTGGAAGGCCAAGGAAGGATGACTGCTTGAGGCCAAGAGCTCAAGAACAATCTGGCCAACATAGTGAGACTCTGTCTCTGTTTAAAAAAAAAAAGAGGAGTTTTAAGCACAAATACATAAAAATCCACAAGTTTATGATGTTACTCTATTTTTTTTTAATTTTTATTTCTTGAGACAGGGTCTCACTGTCACCCAGGCTGGAGTACAGTGGCACAATCTTGGCTCACTGCAGCCTCCACCTCCCAGGCTCAAGCAATCCTCCCACCTCAACTTCCCAAGGAGCTAAGCTCAAGCGATCCATCCACCTCAGCCTCTCAAAGTGCTGGGATTACAGCACCTGACCAGTGTTACTATAAAAAACAGCAACAAACCCACTTTACGGGTCCCCACTGAAGGGAGTGCTGTGGCTCTCACTCCTTACCCTGAAAACAGGTGAACAATGGGAAAAAAAGTACTTTTCCTTCTCCTGTATGAACTGAGAGTAAGCAAAGAAATGATGCAAATTTTGTCTTTAGAACTCCAACTAATTAAATCCCAAAAGAAATAAATCATTTTCCAACTACTAAAGAAAGAATGAACCTAGGCAATGTGTGTAATAGCTGTAAGTAAAAGGTTGATGGGAACTTTAACACAGATACAGATAAACATCCCAACATCACTGTGAGTAGGACAACCAGACATTACACACCTCCTGACATGATGCAATAGGAGTAAACAGCACCACCTATATTCCTGTCCCCCTCCCCTAATAATGAAATCTGAATCTAACCAACTTTCTTCTTCTGCAATATCCGATACTATAGCTACCCCAAGCCACATGTGGCTAGTCAGAACTGAGACAGGACCCGGCGTGGTTTCTCACACCTGTAATCCCAGCCCTTTGGGAGGCCAAGGTGGGTGGATCGCTTGAGCTCAGGAGGTCAAGATCAGCCTGAGCAACATGGCAAAACCCCATCTCTACTAGACACAAGAAAAATTAGCCAGGAGTAGTGGTGCACACCATAATCCCGGCTACTCAAGAGACTCAGGCATGAGAATCGCTTGAACCCAGGAGGCAGAGGCTGCAGTGAGCTGAGATCACACCACTGCACTCCAGCCTGGGCAATGGAGTAAGACTCTGTCTCAAGGAAGAAATTATTTTTTTAATAAAAATAAATTTTAAAGAGAACTAAGACGTTAAGTATAAAGTGCCAAATACCAGATTTCAGACTTAGTTTAAAAAAAAGAGAGAGAAAAAAAGGTAAAATAGCTCAGCAATTTTTATATTAACTACATGTTGGAATGATTTTAGATATACAGAGTTAATAAAACATCAAAACTGGCCAGGCACAGTGGTTCATGCCTGCATTCCCACTAGCACTTTTGGAGGCCAATGTAGGAGGATTGCTTGAGGCCAGGAGTTCAAGAGAAGGCCAGCCTAAGCAACACAGCGAGACCCTGTCTCTGCTTTTTTTTAAAAAGGAAAAAAAAAAACATTAAAATTACTTTTTTCCTGGCCAGGCGCGGTGGCTCAAGCCTGTAATCCCAGCACTTTGGGAGGCCGAGACGGGTGGATCACGAGGTCAGGAGATCGAGACCATCCTGGCTAACCCCGTGAAACCCCGTCTCTACTAAAAAATACAAAGAACTAGCCGGGCGAGGTGGCGGGCGCCTGCAGTCCCAGCTACTCGGGAGGCTGAGGCAGGAGAATGGCGTAAACCCGGGAGGTGGAGCTTGCAGTGAGCTGAGATCTGGCCACTGCACTCCAGCCTGGGTGACAGAGCGAGACTCCGTCTCAAAAAAAAAAAAAAAAAAAAAAAAATTACTTTTTTCCTGTTCGTGGCTACTAGAAAATTTAAATTACACCTGTAGCTCACCTTACATTTCTAAGGGACGGCATGGTCTAATACTCTACCCATCAGCTTGATACAGAGGATACGGGAACATTGAACACACAAGGAATGACTTTAAAGTCCAGAAGGTGGGAAATGCTACAAGACAAATGATCTTATCTTGTAATGCTTCAAAATGGGGTAGGACAGTTTAAGAGACATAAAAAGACAGATGAAGCAAATGGAAAAAGCATAGACTGCTATGCTGAGATCCTGAGGACAACCAACTATAAAGACACATTGGGGGAAAGAAGAACAGGGAAAACTGGAACATGGTAATAAGGAACTATTGTTATATTTTGCTGAGCATAATACTAATATCTTACAAAAATAGACATCTGTTGGAGCTACATTATCAAGTATTTATAGATGAAATGATAGATCTTGGATTTGCTTTAAAATAGTCCAGGGAAAAGACAAAACAACAACAGCAGAATGTTGTTGATAGCTGTTAAAACTAAAAAAGATAGAAAACTCATGTGGCAGCCCATAAAAATCCAACAAAATAAAACTAAAAAAGAAAAATAATAACAACCCTCCCCCCCAAAAATGGGGTACATGGAAGTTCATTGTATTAGTCTCTCTAACTTCTGGCTATGTTTGAGATTTCTACATTAGGGAGTAAAATTAAAAAGCAAAAAGTACCTGGGTTCGATTACTTAGATGTCTGAGTCAATAATCATTAAGGAAAATGAAAAGCATATGATCAAAAATCCTGACACTCTTAGGGTCAAAGCACAAAGAGTGCTTTTTTTCCCGCACAAAGAGCTCAGCAACTTTGACAACAGAGAACATTTAGGGGTCCTTTATTGCTAAATGAAGACAATGATGAACTGAGAGGTATTTGTTTCTGTTTCTGAAACTAATGAATAGTGGGAACTAGTTGATCCTTGAGGAACCCAGCCAGTTCTGACTTAGAGTAGCTATCAAAAAGCACTTGATCAAAATACTTCTTTCCCAGCCTGATTTGTTCAAATCAAAGAGCTGAGAAAAGTGGAACCCAGAGTGACACTGTTTACTTTTCATAGGTGAGGATCTGAAACCACGGGCAGAGGAAACGCCTGTTACCAAACAAAGGAGTGTGTGAAACCTACAGAAGGCCTGATGTCCACAATGTAGGCCTCTGGATCTCTTACCTGTAGCCCAATATTCAGGTATAGGAAGCCAATCGAGCCCCTCTCACCCAGCTCATCCTGCTTCTCCGTCCCACCCATTTCCACAATACACAAGGACTCAGGCTGGGCTGGGAGAGCCTGCATGCTTAGAGGTTGCAAACAGTCCTGAGAGGGAGAGAAAAATCATAAAAACACAGAAAATGACAATTTTAGGACAAAAACATACCCAGAGAAATCTAATTCTAGGATTGAAAAAGTACTTCCTTATGCACAGAAAAAGCCCCGGGAGTGAGTTCTAAGAGAGTATTGGGTTATTAGTTATACCCAATCTCAGAATAAGCTTCAGGAAGATCATGCTTTCCTCCTTGTGTCAAAGAAGATAATGGTAAAGGTAATTAAGCAAAGCACACCTCCCGAAAAGTCATCTAGGGTCCTGCAGCAAGTCAAATTTATGCAGTCTCGGTTTTTAACTAAAAAAAGGGAGTTGAGGTTTAAGCCAAAGAAACATTTCTGTAGTCTCAGATCATATCCTTAAACCACAGCAGGAAACTCCTGGAACACACTGCAATGACAAGAGAAGTAGCAGGTATGGATTCTGGGGTCTAACCCAGTTGATCTCAGAGATGGACATCAGGAGTGGGCCAGATGCTCAGGTTCCAACCAGATGATCCTTGAAGCTCAGAGTGTCACTCACTGAGGGGTCCAGGGAGATTATTCTGACAGTGTTGTCCACAAGCCCCACAGCCAGGAAGCGAGACCGCTGCTCTCCAGGGGGTACATTGGCCAGACTCATGCACACCACATCTGCTGACATCTCCTTCCGTTCTGTGTACTCATTCAGCTGTCCTGACTATAAGAGGAAAGACAGAGCGAGGTCAAAACTACAAAGGGGTGGGTCTATATGCTCCAATTCACCCCAAAACCCTGGATCCAGAGAATGAAGGACGGCTGTTGTATTTTCTTCTGCATACTCTCACTCCTCTTACTATAATCAATGACAAGAATTTCTCTACCTGAGTTCTCAAGACTGAATTTAATAGGCTCACAGCAAGCAAAATGAGTATCTTCCATCAATAAGAGAATGAACAAGGTCAATGTGCCACAAATTTTCTTAGCCAACTTTGCTCTCAGGAAATGGAGATATATAAAACTGTTTATGTGTTTACAAGAATACTTTGGGTGAAGGGAATTCAAATATGGTTGAAGACAAAGACATCTCAACCAAAGGTACAGTCAGGCTACAAATCTGGCCACACTAGAGCCCTCCTGAGAGCAAGGTAATTATGTGTACTGAACATTCTTCCATATAGAAGTTTTCTGAAATGGAATCAGACTGCAGAAATCAATTCTATGCCAAATATTTGTTGGAAAAGTAGGGAGTGAAATGCAGGAGGAGCAAGTGTTTCGTTGCTAACAGGGGAATTCATAACTCTACCCAGAATTAGACATCAACTTACCCTTTCTCCCCATCTCTGTAAAGGGCCAAATTGGTTTGTGAACACTGTCACTCCAACTCCCTTTTTTTTCTCTTTTTTTTGAGATGGAGTCTCGCTCTGTTGCCAGGCTGGAGTGCAGTGGCATGATCTCAGCTCACTGCAACCTCCGCCTCCCAGGTTCAAGCAATTCTCCTGCCTTAGCCTCCTAAGTAGCTAGGACTACAGGTGTGTGTCACCAGGCCCATTAATTTTTGTATTGTTAGTAGAGACAGGGTTTCACCATACTGTCATCTAAATGACTAGATTACAATGCCCATCCTTCCCTCTGGACCCTGCACTAAGTCCCACAGTGAATGATAAAATAACATACGGGATCCATCTCGAAATAGACCAACTCTCCTCCCGTCAGGGCAATCACCACTTGTCGCTGGTTCACTGCACACTTCACAATTGTTTTCTTTCCAGGGGTCTTCCACTCATTGACTCTCTTGTCTGCTCGTATGTGCCGAATGCCATCTGGATAGACCTAGAGTCAGTAACAGAAAGAAACCTGACTCTAACAATTTGATTCATCACTCAGAATGACCCTCACATCTATCAGATCTGTCACTACAATCAGATGTAGGGCCACTGCATTTGAGTAACCAGTTGAATCAATGACAAAAGAGTTAGCAGGCCCCAGGCAAGGTCAACTTTTAAATAGTTAATGTTTTGCGGTGTCCACTTCAAAGAAGTTCAAAGCTTATTAACAAAACACTTACAAAGATCTTTACTAGAGATGAAAGCTGCAGTGATGTGGCTTTGTAACAGAAAAATGGCAAATACAGAGGGGGATGTTATGTGCCAAAATCATAAGCTCCATCCCTAAGGCTTACTGGAAGGTGAGAGTGAAGAGACATGAACACAGCAGCCACATCACAATGAAGGCCAAGAAAGAACAAAGCAGGCCAAGTAGGTAAGCTCTGAGAACCCTCACCTGCACCAAGGCATCATCTCCTAATAAGGAGCAGGACAAGGTCGGGGTGGTCCCCAGGAACCCAGAGTCAGTCACTTCTTCTACAGTCTCTCCAATGGACAACACCAGGGTGGCATTCACGAAAGACACAATGATGTAGGCATCAAACTCATCTGAAAAAGAAAAGAAGGGAGCTGGTTAGATAAGAACTCATCAGAATTACAAAGCCAAATAAAACACTAAGAGTTCTCTTCAGAAACCTTCCAAGGCACTTCTTCTATGCGTAGTTATTACACACATACACACATACACATGCACACAGAGCAAGATGATCCAGAAGAAAACTAGGGGTCATAAGAGCCTACAGATATACCCTGCTTCCTCAATGTTTTCTTGAGACATCTGCTAAAGAAGTGAGAGGGACAAAGCAAGGGAATCGGAGGCATGAGGACATTTTAAATACTACAATGTTGATACATGAACATACTGAGCTAGAGCTTCATTTATTTGTGCCAGTTGTCAATCATACAACCCCTTCCTAAGAAGAGATAGCTAGAGCTTCATTTATTTGTGCCAGTTGTCAATCATACAACCCCTTCCTAAGAAGAGATACTCCTTCTAACTAGGAAAGACCCCTAACTTCTTCCAAAAGAAGCTTATGTAGAAATGAACATAAGCTCTAATTAATAAAACAGAGATTACTTAAGCCTCTGTGACACTAACTCATTCTAGGGTTGGAAGCTGAGAATCCTAGTCCCAGTGAGAATGATGTAAGAAAACTAGATAACCAGGAAATGGGGGGTGGGGATTGTTTATATTGTTATTCCTTGACCTGTCTGGTTTTTCACTATTTAGAAACAGAACAATTGTGTGGTCGTGAGCAATCCTATTAGAATTTGCTTCTTCTAATTAAATGTGGTTGAATAAACACTAACGAGTTTCTCAAGGAAGTCAGACGACTTGAGGTATACCAGAAACCCTCAGTTTCTTCTGCAGATCCCATAAAGGCCATCTATTTTCCATGTATCTCACCCTACAACATACAACAGCTTCTGCCAGTGTCCCCATCCAGTACCATGTTTGGCATAAAGCTTGATAAATGTTGACTAAAGGCATGCTAATTTTTTAAAAGAGTTGAGATTTTCCTCCTTTACATTTGAATTTTTGTATCAACACCCCCTTACCCAGAAATCAGGTAAAAAAGGGACAGAAGAAGACAAGGCACCACACAATGTAGTGGCTACCTCACTCCTAGCAGTAGGAGCTATAGGACCCTGTCTGCCTAAGCACTTGTCAAGAGCTCAATGCCACAGGGCTGGTCCACCCAACCACATGAAGGGCATACTTTTGGTTCTGATGACTTCACATGAGATTCAGCTGAACTAAGGTTACTAGATCAGTTCTGCAGAATCAGCATTCTTTACAGAAGCAGGAGTCAAGTGAAGATGTTATCATTCGACCGGGCATGATGGCTCATGCTTGTAATCCCAGCACTTTGGGAGGCCAAGGTGGGCGGATCACCTGAGGTCAGGAGTTTGAAACCAGCCTGACCGACAGGGTGAAACCCGTCTCTACTAAAAAATAAATCAAATAAAATACAAAAATTAGCTGGGTGTGGTGGTGGGCATCTGTAATTCCAACTACTCGGGAGGCTGAGCAGCAGAATTGCCTGAACCCGGGAGGCAGAGGCCACAGTGAGCTGAGATCGCCCCACTGCAATCCAGCCTGGGCGACAGAATGAGACTGTCTCAAAACAAACAAAAAAGAATATGTATCATTGGCATGGCCAACAGTAGTGTTCTGCCCTATTAGCAGGACAGAAAACCAATTTAACGTGTTGCACAACAGGCACTTCTTAACAGAAATAAATGTAATTTATGAAGTTGCTTCACATATAGTAGGATAACTACTGTTTCGTGAAATTTTTGTTTCAGTTAATATTACATATATATGTACGTACTGTGGTGGCTGAAAAACAAGGATTAAAGATCTTTCCCAATGGGCCTGCTCTAATGGTTAGACCAGGAATCCACAGAGTAAAGGTTCAATTTCCAAATCATAAGGAATAATATTGGACAAAAAGATACTTGGTTTTTGGTTATTTTGCTAGAACTGTCAACATACATCAAATGCTTTGGGAACGTCTCATAAGGTGGCTTTGTAAGACTAAGCACCACTCACTATCATAAAACAAGTAAGGACATGGTTATCTCTGAAATGGATGGCTCAGTAGCTTACAACAAAACCAAAATCCATCCCCATGTAACACCAAGTTTGGAACCTTTAGTCCAGTTCTCAGTTTTTATACTAGAAATTTTTGTTGTGTAAAAATAACAGAAGTTGTTTAACATTATATGAATACAGTATCATTTACCATGTTCTCATTACTGAAACCTAATAACCTTAAAAGCTGTGTCAAAGCAAATTAAAGCCAAGCAACAAAAGGCTGTAACTGGTCAGGATTCCTGGTCTCGGATCTTCACCAAAAGGAAAAAGGGACCTTCCAAAAGACAGACCATACAACTTTTGACTTTCATGGGACAGAAGGGAGGAGAGGTGCCTTTCCTTTGACCAAGACTTCAGACTACTCAAACATAAAAGAGAATAAATGCTCAGTGAACTTAAATAGGGTCATACTTTTGCTAGACAATTCAACAAGTAGGAGAGTCAACGACGTCTCAAAGCTACTTTACATCACAGATTTCCTCAAAATAAACACTGCCCTGTGACTATCAAGCACACTGTAACTTCTACCCCCCTTCCTTCTATAGTGAAGAAGACTTGCAGTAGATTAACTCTTATGTACTAGAGTGACTGCAGATTAAAGTTGGAGTTCAAGCTGGGCACGGTGGTTCAAGCACTTTGGGAGGTTGAGGAGGGAGGATCATTTGAGTTCAGGAGTTCAAGACCAGCCTGGGTAACATAACAAGACCCCAACTTTATAAAAACTTATTATTATTATTTTTTTTTGGAGAGAGTTTCACTCTGGTTGCCCAGGTTGGAATACAATGGCGCGATCTTGGCTCATCACAACCTCCGCCTCCCAGGTTCAAGCAATTCTCCTGCCTCAGCCTCTCTAGCAGCTGGGATTACAAGCATGTGCCACCACGCCCAGCTAATTTTGTATTTTCAGTAGAGACAGGGTTTCTCCATATTGGTCAGGCTGGTCTCAAATTCCCAACCTCAGGTGATCCGCCCACCTCAGCCTCCCAAAGTGCTGGGATTACAGGCGTGAGCCACCACACCCAGTCCACAAAAAATTATTTTTAAAAAAACATTGGAGTTCAGAACAAAGCCAAGCTTTAGTCAAGGTAAATGACTAGGAACTGTACCATCCACACTACCCTTTTCTAACGAATGTAAGTCTCATGTGAAAAAACAATAGTTCATACCTCAATAAAGAATCTATCAGGGTATGAGAATGTATCTTTAGGTCTCAATTCAACAGGGCTCTCATCTGTCTGAACACTGCTGAGGACCCCAGAGGAGGGAATGCTTTTCTCTTCTACTTGCCTTAGGATTTGAGGCTCAATCAGCAGCTCACTCCAAAAGGTAAAGTGAGTGACCACCCAGATACCTGAAGCTCCAGTAACTCACTCTCACTTCATAGACAAGGGAATCTGATACTTATCTTGCTTCAGCAAGTCCTGAATATACTCAAAAGCTTTCTCCAAGTCCTGATCTTTCGGTCAGTACACCTGGAATGTACAACTCCAAGAGAGTATGAATCTAAAGTTCTCTAGCTAGAGACTCTTTTAGCTTAGTAAAAGACAAATTAACCATACATGACAAATTCTGTGGGAGAAAGTAGAGAGGCAGACTCCTGCCTCAGACCATCTGATGCACAGGCAGACGGTGTGCAGCACTATTATGCCCAGTGACATCCAACTGCAGTTACCCTCTGAAAGACACCATCAGGGCAGCCTCAATATTATGTGCAGGTCCCTCTCCTTGGATAAACTATAAGACCCCACAATCAACCCTAGCAGTAGGTACACACCTGTGGTGATCAGCACCTTCACCAGCCACCTGTGGAAGAGAAAAAAAGGCTTGGTATTGGTAGTGTGCATCACCAAGTACCAGCCAAGGTTAGTATTTGCCTGGAAGACTGCAGCATGTGCGGGAAGAAGGAATGTTCACTCAATAGTAAGTGGGGGTATCTGGAAAGTGAGTGAACCAAGAGAACCCGACCTGTATTTACAGGTGACTCCCAAATTACAGTACCTAAAGAGTAAAATTTAGTAGGATATAGTCCTTTCCAAGACTTCTGACATTTAATAAAGGAGAAAAATGTTCAACTACATAATGCAACAAACTGCCTATCACTGACTTAGCAAATGCTGTCCCTCTAAAGAGCCTGTCCTGACCTTCAAACACATGCCCTGTCCTTTAACCCCTCCCAGCAATGTACCTGTGCCTTTCACCACATTCACAACACACAACAGTTCTGTATACTTGTCTTGTTTTTTAGATGGCAAGTGCTCTGAGGCAAAGAGTCTTTGTTACTGAGTACATGGTGGGCACTCAAACAACTAAATTTATCCTGAAAGAAACCACCAAGATCCACAGAATCTCACTGCAGTTAATCAAAATGGGCATTTGACTGAGATTCAGGAGCCAGGATTTTCTATCCCCATTACTCAGACTGTATCTTGAGACACTCAACCCCTGTAACTTCCTGTCTTCTTCATAGAAGTGAGAGTTAACTTTTCTATAAACCTAACTCTATTTTCTTTTTCTTTTTTTTTTTGAGATGGAGTCTCACTCTCTCACCCAGGCTGGAGTGCAGTGGTGCGATCTCGGCTCACTGCAACCTCCGCCTCCCAGGTTCAAGCGATTCTCCTGCCTCAGCCCCTTAAGTAGCTGGGATTACAGGCGTGCACCACCACACCCAGCTAACTTTTGTATTTTTAGTAGAGATGGGGTTTCACCACGTAGGCCAGACTGGTCTCAAACTCTGACCTCAGGCGATCCGCCCACCTCGGCCTCCCCATGTGTTGGGATTACAGGCATGAGCCACCGCACCCGGCCCTAAATCTGTTTTAAAATAAGTTTATTTAAAAAGTTAAAAGGAAAAAAGAAGGAGCACAATAGGTTATCTCAAAACACATTTCTAATTCAAACAGTCTAGACAATGCTTTTCACGGCCATAATGTCAACAAGCCACCAAACCAAAGTAAAACACCAACACGGACCAACTTCTATGTAGATATTACACACAAAACCAGGTGCCTAATAATTATCTTTTCAGCTTATAAGCCTATCCATTTCCTATTCACATTTTTCCCTTTCTACTCAACTTGGATATGATTCAAATGCCTATAATGAAAGTTAAATCCACAAAAGTGAGTATTCTACTAATAGTAAGTTGTTTTCCTCCTCCATGTTTCCCAACTCCTTAAAAAATCTGTTTCATACAGGCAGAATATCTATCAGGCAGAATTACAGCTGTTTTATTGAAAAAGCTGTCTGCTGGCAAGGATGATCTTACTCACCCATCCCATATTCCTGAGAGAACAAGAGAAAAACATACCTCCAATGTGAATCAAGGGAAAAATGAGACTGAGCTTTCTTTCTATGAGGCTGCAATTCAAGTCTTGTCACAAGACTTCCCTGTTATTGCACTAACTACTAGGCATTCTCCTATTACTTTCAAAGTTTTAGGATCAGATAACCATTTACATCCAGGAGCTCAAACTCCCTTCTCCTTTCCCATCCCCGCTTTTCCACTCACACTAAAATTCTAATTCCACTCAATTCTACTCTGCTTTCCTTAAGCACTAGCAAGACTGACTAACAAGGTTTCCCAAATCTTAATTCCTAGAACACCACCTTGAATTTCACTGTGGTTTCAAAACAATTTAAAAGAATATAGTTGAAGAAGAATGAAAAAGCACAACTTTCCCTCACATCATACCTCTTACAGATGAAACCAGTACCTTTATGAATATAAAGTCAACATCACATTTGACAGCTCTATGATACTGAAACCTATATGTACTAAAATATAACAGCCAACCTATGTCCCCTCTTTCCCACCTGCACAAAAAGAAATGGTAGGTGAAGGCATCCTGAAAGAGCCTCAAAAATGGTGTTGGGCCAGAAAGTTTCTGGTATATGGTGCTAAATGAAATGATACAGAAGTATTAGGAACACAGCCTTTTAAGCCTTCTATGTTAATGGCACCCAGACCCTCATTTTGACTACTGGGAAAGAGCTGCTTACCTTCAATGTGTCGACGCACTGTCCAGACAGCATTGGGGTTACCGGGTAGCTCAGAAACAGCCATTTCTGACACCTGACAGGAGAGGAGGGAAGCCACAGATCCAGTGAGCATGCAACTCAGCTACCTGCTTACAATCACATCAAAAAATAAGGTCTCAAAGGCAGGGTTCACAACGTATGCTGGATTTAAAAGATGAAACCACCTAGTGAAAGAAGAATCTAAGAACGAAACAGGCTGGAGACGGTGGCAATCCCCATGACAGTCTTAAGCAAAAGTCACAGGATGTCTGAGAGGGTACAACTGCTGCAGCCAAAACCATACCCCTTTCCTTCAAGTACAACATGCCTTGATCATCCTCAGAACAGCAGTAACCACTGGGAATGAATCAGGCCATCTAAATTAGCATCCCGTTTCTTTCCCTAGCTCCTGTAAGGCCAAACCCCATGTGGATCAATTCAAATGCCAGCTCCTGTAGCAAAATTATTCCTTTATCTCCTTGACTGGCAGTCAGTCACCTCTCTCTTCCATGAGCACTCATAGAAATCAGTCCACCGGCTGGGCCCAAGGGCTCACACCTGCAATCCCAGCACTTTGGGAGGCCAAGGTGGGTGGCTCGCCTGAGATCAGGAGTTCTAGACCAGCTGGCCAACACGGTGAAACCTGTCTCTGCAAAAATATAAAAATTAGCCAGGCATGATGGCAGGTGCCTGTAATCTCAGCTATTTGGGAGGTTGAGGCGGGAGAATCGCTTGAACCTGGGAGGCGGAGTTGCCGTGAGCTGAGATTGCACCATTGCACTCCAGCCTGGGTGACTGAGCAAGACTCCATCTCCAAAAAAAAAAGAAAGAACACAGTCACCACCTCTTAGGGCACTAACTGTTTTGTCTTTCTATGCGCCTTAAAGTCAGAGTGAATGATTCTCTACATGTCCTATAGGTTCTCAAACATAAGAGTAAACAAAACATCTAAGCCAAATTCAAAATGATCTAGAAGGGAAAACTGGGTGTGGGTTATACAGGAACTCACTTTACTATCTTTGCAATTTTTTTATAAATGTAAAATCATTATAAAATTGAAATTACTAAGTTTTTAAATGATCTAGAGACAATAAACTAGCCACTTATATACAGCATGTAACCTACATCTTATAGGAAGAACTCATGTATATTCACAGAAGGACTAGCACTTTTCCTAGTTTACTGGTATAATTTAATTAGAAGGAAGATCTAAGAACTTCATCAATAAAATTCAACTGTCAATTATGCTACACTCTATACCAAACGTAAAACTGTCAGTCACCCTGGCTCAATTGAGACCACAATCTAGTTAGATAACAAGGTGTAACAAATAGACATACAGGAATAAAGCAACGTTCAACAATTAAAAACAATTTTTTTTTTTTTTTTTTTTTTTTGAGACGGAGTCTCGCTCTGTCACCCAGGCTGGAGTGCAGTGGCCGGATCTCAGCTCACTGCAAGCTCCGCCTCCCGGGTTCACGCCATTCTCCTGCCTCAGCCTCCAGAGTAGCTGGGACTACAGGCGCCCGCCACCTCGCCCGGCTAGTTTTTTGTATTTTTTAGTAGAGACGGGGTTTCACCGTGTTAACCAGGATGGTCTCGATCTCCTGACCTCGTGATCCGCCCATCTCGGCCTCCCAAAGTGCTGGGATTACAGGCTTGAGCCACCGCGCCCGGCAATTTTTTTTTTTTTGAGATGGAGTTTCGCTCTGTCGCCCAGGCTGGAGTGCAGTGGCACAATCTCTGCTCACCGCAAGCTCTGCCTCCCAGGTTCATGCCATTCTCCTGCCTCAGCCTCTTGAGTAGCTGGGACTACAGGCGCCTGCCACCACAACCAGCTAATTTTTTTGTATTTTTAGTAGAGACGGGGTTTCACTGTGTTAGCCAAGATGGTCTCGATCTCCTGACCTCATGATCCGCCCGCCTCGGAAAATATTTTTATACATAACAAAGGTGTGTCTATAGATTTGAAGTGGGGAGAGAAATACCAGGAAACTAAAAAATGATGATTCTTGAGCCCTTTATCTCTTACACTGTACAAAAATTTTCTGTTAATGCACATATGCACTTTTTTTTGGAGACAGTCTCGCTCTGTCGCCCAGGCTGGAGTGCAGTGGCATGATCTCGGCTCACTGCAACCTCCACCTCCCAGTTCAAGCGATTCTCCTGCCTCAGTCTCCTGAGCAGCTGGAATTACAGGAACCCACCACCACTCCCAGTTCATTTTTGTAGTTTTAGTAGAGAAGGGGTTTCACCACGTTGGCCAGGCTGGTCTCAAACTCCTGACCTCCGGTGATCTGCCCGCTTCAGCCTCCTAAAGTGCTGGAATTACAAGCGTGAGCCACCGTGCCCAGCTGCACGTATGCATTTTTTTGTGTAAAGCGCTAGCTTTCGTCATATGCTCACCAGGATCCAATGAGAAATAAGTAACTAACGAATCAAGAGCAATGGCTCTTGGCCAGGTGCGGTGGCTCACGCCTGTAATCGTAACACTTTGGGAGGGTGAAGTGGGAAGATCACTTGAGGCCCAGGAGTTCAAGACCAGCCCTGGCAACATAGCAAGACCCTGTCTCTACCCAAAATAAATAAATAAATTAGCTAAGCGTGATGGCGCACACCTGTAGTCCCAGCTACTCGGGAAGCTAAGGTGGGAGAACTGCTTGCTTGAGACTGGGCGTTGCAGGTTACACTGAAGCAAGGTCTCACCACTGCACTCAAGAAAAAACACACACACACACACACACACAACAGACCTGTGGCTCTAAATTGGGTCTGAGTCATTGAAATTTTGGTGAACTGATGATATATTTTGGCAGAGACAAAACATTTTCAAATTCCCTGAAACAGCAATGTTAACAGCTAACATTTATTGAACACTTCATGCCGTATCTTAAGAGCTTTGTATGTATCATCTCATTTAATTCACACAATTCTTTATGGCAGGTACCAGTATTAAGTCCATTTTACAGAAGAAACAGAAACTTAGTAATAAGTATTAAGTGGTAACGCCAGAATTCAAAACCCAGATTATCTTGGGCGTCTTCCAATAAAAATTTACAGAAACAGGTAGCAGGCCTCTTGAGAGCTCAGTTTGCCACTCCCAAGCTCTCAAAACAAACTGTTATAGGAAGCTTTTTATTTTATTCCTAACAAGTTCAAGTGCAGGGCCCTCACTAGAAGGCATTAACATTAGGACTATGATACACAGAGAATATGGGATCCAAGAAGGTAACTTTTAGTGTCCACCTTACCTAAAAAGCCCAGCAATAAAAGATTCACTAAATAAATTATGATCTACCCACTTTGGGGAAATATTGCAGAAACACTAAAAATTATGACACTTGGCCAGGTGTGGTGGCTCAAGGCTGTGATCCTAGCACTTTGGGAAGCCAAAGCAAGCAGATTGCCTGACTCCAGGAGTTCAAGACCAGCCAGAGACTGGTCTCTACAAAAAATACAAAAATTAGCTGGATGTTGCGGCACATGCCTGAAGTCCCCAGTTATTCAGGAGGCTGAGGTGGGAGGATCGCCTGATCCCAGGAAGGTCAAGGCTGCAGTGAGCCATCATGGCACCACTGAATTCCAGCGTGGGACACAGAGTGGGACCCCCATCGCAAAAATAAATGAATAAATAAAAAGTATGCTATTTAACATTATATAGTAATAAGGAATAAATTTAATAAGATACAAAAACATATATAGCATTGACACAGTTGATTTAACTAAGACTAGATGTATAGAGACAGCGAAATGTTCCAAATAGATTTCCTAGCCTCCATGTCATGACTAGTGACCACGTGGGCTATCATGCTAACAAGTTAAGGAATAGAAAATAGCACAGGCTGGGCACAGTGGCTTACACCTGTAATCAACACTTTGGGAGGCTGAGGCAGGACAATCACTTGAGCTCAGGAGGTCAAGGCTGCAGTGAGCCAAGATTGTGTCATTGCACACCAGCCTGGGCAACACAGTGAGACTGTTTCAGGGACAAAAAGAAAGAAAATCTCAAGTATAAACTTTGGGGAAGTCAGGGAGAAAGAACATACTTTTTCACAGACACCTAAACTATGTCTTTGACAACATCAGAGTAAACCCATAAACTACTTTGTCAATGCTTCCCTCCAAACCCTGCAGATTATCTAGAAATTGCAATCTTACCTCAAGTCCATGTCTTAGTACTCTCAGAGATGATCGGGGTCCCCTACCACAAGCCACATACAGCTGTGGAGTATCTTCATTGGCCAGATCAGCTATCTGCACAGAGAAAGTTAGAGGAAGAAACGTCTACAGTGCTGTTTTCAAACACAATTCTGATTCTCTAGTATCCCAGACATCTAGCTGCTTTCCAAAACAATTATCTGTTGATCAACATGTGAAAAGAGGTGAATCATCTGTATTATAGTTTTGACAAACTGGACAGTTCAAATGAAAATTCTTTACTCTCTCTGCAAAGCAATGGAGCCTACCGTAACATAGATGTGCATGTGAGTACTGAGGGTATACAGCCTTTACTCCAATCTCCTAAAAGAAATTAACTCACCCATTTTAAGTGTATCATCTTATTATTTATAAAGCCTCAATAAAGCACATCTGTTTTCCACAACTTTAAAAAACATTTTGCTATTCTGAATCTATGTATATTTTCATGTGCATTTTAAAATATCACTCATTAGCTGGGTATGGTGGCTTGTGTCTATAGTCTCAGCTACTGAGGAGGCTGAGCTGGGAAAATCGCTTCAGCCCAGGAGGCTAAGGCTGCAGTGAGTCATAACTGTGCCACTGCACTCTAGCCTGGGTGACAGAGTGAGACTCTTATCTCAAAAAAAATTTAAAAAATAAAAACAAAACAGTAAAACATTCAGATCAGATCCAGATGCTTCAGGCTAGCAAAAAGATCCATGGCAGAAATAAATGTGAAGAAGCCCTGCTATAGACACTTTAATTTCCCATTAATTTTATTTTTATTTTTTATTTAAGACAGAGTCTCACTCTGTCACCAAGGCTGGCGTGCAGTGGCACTGTGTCAACTCACCGCAACCTCCATCTCCTGGGTTCAAGCGATTCTCCTGCCTCAGCCTCCTAAGAAGCTGGGATTACAAGCACCCACCACCACGCCTGGCTAGTTTTTATATTTTTAGTAGAGATGGGGTTTCACCATGTTGGCCAGGCTGGTCTCAAACTCCTGACCTCAGGTCATCTACCCGCCTCGGCCTCCCAAAGTGCTGGGATTACAGGTGTGAACCACCGCGCCCAGCCTTTTTTTTTTTTTTTTGGAGACGGAGGCTCTGTTGCCCAGGCTGGAGTGCAGTGGCGCAATCTCAGCTCACTGCAAACTCCGCCTCTTGGGTTCACGCCATTCTCCTGCCTCAGCCTCCCAAGTAGCTGGGACTATAGGCGCCTGCCACCACGCCTGGCTAATTGTTTTGTATTTTTAGTAGACAGGGTTTCACCACATTAGCCAGGATGGTCTCGATCTCCTGACCTTGTGATCCGCCCGCCTCGGCCTCGCAAAGTGCTGGGATTACAGGCATGAGCCACCATGCCCGGTCTTTTTTTTTTTTTTTTTCTTTGAGACGGAGTTGTTGCCCAGGCTGAGTACAATGGCGCGATCTCGGCTCACCGCAACCTCCACCTCCTGAGTTCAAGTGATTCTCTTGCCTCAGCCTCCCAAGTAGCTGGGATTACAGGCATGTGCCACCACACCTGGCTAATTTTGGTTTTTTTGTTGTTGTTGTTGTTGTTGTTTTTAGTACAGGAAGGGTTTCTCCATGTTGGTCAGGCTGGTCTCAAACTCCCAACCTCAGGTGACCTGCCCACCTCGGCCTCCCAAAGTGCTGGGATTATAAGCATGGGCCACCATGCCTGGCTAATTTTATTCTTGATGAATAAACTATTTACACACATTATTTATTCAAATTGCAATGAAGGTGGAAAAATCACTAATAATCAAATTAGAAATTAGTCACACTTGGCCGGGCGTGGTGGCTCACGCCTATAATCCCAGCACTTTGGGAGGCCAAGGCAGGCAGATCACGAGGTCAGGAGATCACAGTGAAACCCCGCCTCTACTAAAAATACAAAAAATTAGCTGGGCGTGGTGGCAGGCGCTAGCAGTTCCTGCTACTAGGGAGGCTGAGGCAGGAGAATGGCATGAACTTGGGAGGCGGAGCTTGCAGTGAACTGAGATCACGCCACTGCACTCCAGCCTCCTGGCTGGAGTCGAGACTCCGTCTCCAAAAGAAAAAAGATCGAGACTCCGTCTCCAAAAAAAAAAAAAAAAAAGAAAGAAAAGAAGTTAGTCACACTTATTTTCTGTTGTCCTCAAGACTAATCATTTCGGCCGGGCGCGGTGGCTCAAGCCTGTAATCCCAGCACTTTGGGAGGCCGAGGCGGGCGGATCACAAGGTCAGGAGATCGAGACCACAGTGAAACCCCGTCTCTACTAAAAATACAAAAAATTAGCCGGGCGCGGTGGCGGGCGCCTGTAGTCCCAGCTACTCAGGAGGCTGAGGCAGGAGAATGGCGGGAACCCGGGAGGCGGAGCTTGCAGTGAGCCGAGATCGCGCCATTGCACTCCAGCCTGGGCAACAGCGTGAGACTCCGTCTCAAAAAAAAAAAAAAAAAAAAAGACTAATCATTTCTCAGAAAGGAAGAACAAAGCAATTAATTTCAGATGGGTGTAATTAAACCTGTCTGAATGCTGATTTGTTTCCCCAGTACCCAGTGAACAAGCTCCTCTCCCATCAGAAGTGTGATTAACTACACAGGTGGTCCCTAATGGTCACTCAAACCCTGGCAATTGAGGATGCAACAGCATGATCAAATTCCTGGCTGTCACAACTGAGCACCAACAATGAGAGACACAATCTTCATTCTGTGCCACTGCAGGTTCCTCCTTGAGGTGGTGATTCAAAACTTTCTGTTACCAACTGATCCCAATGTCTCAGAACTATTTTAAAGAGGAACCGTGGTAAAATGAAGTAAATACAGCTATATGTAGACTTATATGACAAGAGGTCAACCACAGAATACTGTGGAGTATATGACTCCACTTATTTTAAAAAGAAAAAGACAGAACACATAAACATATACATGATTCTAAATGCAGATAAAACACCTGGAAGCAGTTACAAGAAGTTGTTAACATAAGCAATATGGTTCAATGGAGCGGACGGGTGAGAAGATTATAGGGAGGACTTTTACTTTTCACTTTTTACATGGTCTGATTTTTTTCCTCCCCAGCAAGCAGTACAGGAATATGATCTGAATTTTTACATTAAACATGAGTTTCATCATTATGGGAAAAAAAGCCCAAGGACTTATTAACGGTTTTTTATGCTCACGCTTCTACCTCTAACTGCTTTACACACTGGCGAGTTCAAGGAAATACTAATAAAGCTATTTCTTAGACTAGATCTCAGTTTAACTTTAGATTGATTGTGGAAGGGACTGGAAAGACCCACCAACCTGGCAAAACAGAATGGGAGAGAGGCTGTCCAACTCATCAACCAGCACAAGGTTTTTAAGTGGTCTTGGCTGAAAAAAGAATGTGTCTCCTTCTTCCAGAGGCATGGCTGATGAAAACTCAGGTTCTTCATCATCATCTCCAAGATGTGCAATTTGATATAAGTAACTGGGAAGAAGCAGAGAAGAGAAACTTTCGGTAACGAGTTCTCTGCCTGACGATAATGTCTGACATCAATATAAAGCACAAGCTATTTGATTATATTAAGATACTACTGTTATTATTTTTAGGTGTTAACATTAAGTAAGATAGCTAGGATTTGTTTCAAAACAATTCAGGGAGAAGATCTGGGAAGTGCAGTGAGTGTTTTATTTACAGCACAAGCAACAAAGAAAACACAGATAAACTGGACTTTATCAAAATTTAAAACTTTCATGCATCAAAGGAAGAAAGTAAGATGACAACCCACCAAATGAGAGAAAATATTTGCAATTCATATTTCTAACAAGGGTCTAGTACCCAGAACACATAGAGAACTCAAATACAAGAAGACAACTCTTAAAAAATGGGCAACGGGATTTGAATAGACATTTCTCCAACAAAGATACACAAATGGCCAATAAACACAAAAAGATGCTCAACATCAGCCGGGCACGGTGGCTTGCGCCTGTAATTCCAGCACTTTGGGAGGCCGAGGCAGGACGAGGTCAGGAGATCGAGACCATCCTGGCGAACATGGTGAAACCCCCTCTCTACTAAAAATACAAAAAAAATCAGCCGGGCAAGGTGGCAAGCGCCTGTAGTCCCAGCTTCTCGGGAGGCTGAGGCAGGAGAATGGCGTGAACCCGGGAGGCGACAGAGCTTGCAGTGAGTGGAGATCGCACCACTGCACTCCAGCCTGGAAGACAGAGCAAGACTCCGTCTCAAAAAAAAAAAAATAGATGCTCAACATCACTCATCCCGGGGGAAAGGCAAAGCTACCACTTCATACCACCACTGCATACCTAGCAGGATGGCTATAATCACAAATGTGGAAAACAAGTCAGCAAGGATGTGGAGAAACTGCAGCCCTCATATACTGCTGTTGGGAATGTAAAACGGATGTAGCTGCTTTGAGAAAGTTTGGTGGTTTCTCAAAAAGTTAAACACGGAATTACCATGACCCAGTAATTCCACTCCTACATATACACTCAAAAAAATTAAAAATGGGGACTCAAATAGGTATTAGCACAGCAACATCTACCACAGCATTACTCCCAATTGTGAAAGGTGGACACAATCCAAGTGTACATCAGCAGTAGAATGGATAAACAAAATACAGTATGTACAAACAATGAGTAATTCTGCCATAAAAAGGAATGAGTTCTGACACAGGCTACCAAAACATGAATCTCCTTCTTTTTTTTTTTTTGAACATGAATCTTCTAAATATTATGCCAAGTAAAATGAGCTAGATACAAAGGGACAAATATCAGCCAGGCACTGTGGCTCAAGTCTGTAATCCCAGCACACTGGGAGACTGAGGCAGGTGGATTGCTTAAGTCCAGAAGTTTGAGACTCTACAAGAAATACAAATATTAGCCAGGCATGTGCCTTGCTAATTAATAGTCCCAGCTACTTGGGAGGCTGAGATGGAAGGTTAACCTTGAGCCTGGGAGGTTGAGGATGCAGCAAGCCGAGACTGTGCCCCTGCACTCCAGCATCCCAGAAAACAGAGTAAGACTCTGTCTCAAACAAACAATAACAACAAAAAAACCCAAAAAGCTAAGAAGGCTCGGCTAGGCACGGTAGCACACGCCTGGAGTCCCAGCACTTCGGAAGGCCAAGGTGGATGGATTGCTTGAGGTCAGGAGTTTGAGACCAGCTTGGCCAACATGGCAAAACCCTGTTCTCTCCTAAAAATACAAAAAAAAATTAGCTGGGCATGGTGGCACACACCTGAGTCCAAGCTACTCAGGAGGCTGAGAGAGGAGAATCGTTTGAAGCCAGGAGGTGGAGGTTGCAGTGAGCTGAGATCACTGCACTCCACCCTGAGTGATAGAGTGAGTCGATCAAAAAAAAAAAAAAAAAAGGCCCAAAAACCTGAAAGGTAGGTGTGGTGGTTTAAGTTTACAATCCCAGCACTTTGGGAGGCCAAGGGGAGAGGATCGCTTGGGTCCAGGAGTTCAAGACCAGCCTGGAAGACATAGTGACACCCTATCTTGATTTAAAAATGAAAGAAAAAAGTCACTGAGGAGTAAAAGGCATTTTATTTAAGATTGAGAGAATAGCTAGAAACAAGGCAGAAATGGCACAAAATCCTAGACAGTATTTTAATTATGAAGAAACTGAGCACTAGATTAGTAAAGTGGTATGACTACACTTTAGCAGATACTGGCAAGACCATGTCACCTTATCTTGTGTAACTTGTAGTCTTAGACAGTGGTCTTAAATTTGAGGCTAGAATTCAGATTTCTTCCATTTGGCAATGAAAAGCCACTTATGATTATGATACAGGGATAGGGGAAATTATTTATTCAAGGTTGTCTTGTCTGCTGGATTAGATGATGCTACAAAAGGCTGAGTTTTACAGGAAAGGCAATGAAATAAAAAAACTAGTGAACTAGTTCAGATTAGCATTACGAAAAGGGGTACACAGGTAAAAACAGAACTTAGCACATGACTGAAAGCGGTGGACAATAAAAAAAATTTGAGATTTCACATTTTAGTTGCTATAACTAGTCTATTAGACACTAACAGAAATAGTGAGGATGGGAGGGCTGCTGATATGGGTGGGCAGCTAAGCGCTGGTAAGCTTCAACCCTAGATAGGTACCTGTCAAGTGCTTATGGAACATCTCTTTAATAGTAAGTATTTCATTTTTTTATTTAATTTTTCTTTTTTGAGACGGAGTCTTGCTCAACGCCCAGGCTGGAGTGCAATGACGCGATCTCGGCTCACTGCAACCTCCAACTCCCAAGTTCAAGCGATTCTCCTGCCTCGGCCTCCCAAGTAGCTGGCATTATAGGCGCCCGCCACCATGCCCGGCTAATTTTTGTATTTTTAGTAGAGACAGGGTTTCACCATGTTGTCCAGCTGGTCTCGAACTCCAACCTCAGGTGATCTGCCCACCTTGGATTCCCAAAGTGCTGGGATTACAGTCGTGAGCCACTAAGCCCAGCAGTACTTAAGTATTTCAATAAGTATTTATTTGATGAAATGGCCGGGCGCGGTGGCTCACACCTATAACCCACCCACTTTGGGAGGTCGAGGCGGGCGGATCACCTGAGGTTGGGAGTTTGAGACCAGCCTGAGCAACATGGAGAAACCCTGTCTCTACCAAAAATATAAAATGACCTGGGCGTGGTGGTGCATGCCTGTAATCCCAGCAACTCAGGAGGCTGAGGCAGGAGAAGCGCTTGAACCTGGGAGGCGGAGGTTGCAGTGAGCCAAGATCACGCCGGTGCACTCCAGCCACAACAAGGGCGAAACTCCATTTCAAAAAAAAAAATTATTTGATGAAATGTTCAGCCAAAAACTCAGAAGAGACATCAAATCTAAAGATAGTTCTGGAGATACCCACAGAGGTACTGACTGAAGCCACTAAAATAAAGGAAGGTAAGACAAAGAAAGACTCTAAAGGGAGAAAACAAACTTTTCTTTTGAAAGAACTAACACATTCTTGTGAAAAGCTCCAAGCCTCAAAGTCACACCTTCCTACTATCAACCCTTTTTTTTTTTTTTTTTTTGAGATACAGTTTCATTCTTGTTACCCAGGCTGGAGTACAGTGGCGTGATCTCAGCTCACTGAAACCTCCACCTCCCGGATTCAAGTGATTCTACTGCCTCAGCCTCCCGAGTAGCTGGGATTACAGGTGCCAGCCACCACACCCAGCTAATTTTTGTATTTTAGGTGGAAATGGGGTTTCACCATGTTGACCAGGCTGGTCTCGAACTCCTGACCTCAGGTGATTCACCCGCCTCGGCCTCCCAAAGAACTAGGATTACGGGCGTGAGTCACTGCACCCAGCCTCTGCTGCCAACTTTTATCGCAACCAGGGTGAACTAGGGTAACAGAAGGATTACTCACTGGTTTCCAAATTCTGATGCTACAAAAAGGAATCCTGTTTTAAGCACACACATAGCAGCAGCAACTGGTACAGTATCAAAATACTTGAGCCGGATCTCAGTAACCTGGCGAGAAAAGAAACATTCTGGTGTACAAACAAGTGAAGTGAGCCCCATATTATAAGACAGCACAGGCTGAGTAGCAAATAAAATACTGTATTTCATATCTGACCAGGGGACAGCAAACTCCAGCTCACGGGCCACTCATGTCAATTATTACTGGCTGTGGCTATCTTCGTACGTAACGGCAGAGTTGAGTAGTTGAGACGGAGACTACGTAGCTCACAAAAGCTGCAAATATTTACTATGTGGCCTTTACAAAAACATGTTTGCCAATTCCTGATCCAAACAGCTACCTAAGAAATTGCCCAACTATTCACAGAGCTCGTCCATAAGATAAAACTAGTAACAGATCACGTTTATTACCAGTTTTCAGTAGAAACAGAGACCTTTATCTTCTTCACACCAATTATTACCACCTAAAAATAATCACTACAAGTGGCATTACCACTCTTATATTGTATGTAAGATTACCAGACAAAAAAATCTAATAACCAGAGAGAAAAATCTATACTCATATACCGGTTCCAAAGGCAACTACTTTCTAATTCCCATTATTTTAACTTGTAAACTATTACCTGTCTTGCCTATCTCATCTCATAGAGTAGCTGTACTGGTCCTTCCATGATCTACTTACCATATCTTCATCTGTCTCCAAAGTGATCTTAAAGATATCTCCCTGCTCAGTTTGAGCCAAAAAGAAGAACATCGATTTGGTCTTATGGGTTGCAGAGCAAACAAAAATCATTCCTCTTTCAGGGTCATCCAGGTCATTCTAGCAAAGTGAAAAACACAAACACATTCGACGTCTTAGAAATGGGTACTTCTTAGTTCTAGAATTCAGCACTTTACCAATAGGGATTACACATGACATTAAAGGCCTAAAGGCACAAGCTTTGATCCAGAGTGTCCTGCCAGCCAGAACACTGGAACTCCACAGCTCAAAATTCTCCTGCTACAAATATCTAATAAACTCTGGGTAACCAAAAGAGTCCCAATTTCACTACAGCCTGATCAGATCCATAAGGCAAAAATTATCTCCAGAGAAAAATGTCTGAGAAGAGACATGAAATTTAAAGAGTCATCATTTCAGGCTGTGAATGAAGCACTGCTCCATCCAAACTACCATGTTCTACATCAAATGCCTGATTCCTAAAAGGCACCTTCTTAGATATGATTTTGAATTTTTTTTCTTTCAAAACAATGTCTCACTATGTTGCCCAGACTGGTCTCTAACTCCTGGGCTCAAGGGATCCTCCCGCCTCAGCCTCTCAAGTAGCTGGGGATCAGAGGAACACCACTGCGCCTGGCTTGCGTTTTTTAACGTTTTCAACAGTCTATTTCTCTCACCGAGTAAGTTCGGCAAGAATTTTAGACTTTATTATTGCAAAGCCAAGTACGGTGCCTGGCATAGTTAGGTCTCAACGTCTAATTAACTTAGTGACTTCCCATCCCTTAACAAGAAGAATTTAACTTGCCAAATTTCTTCTAAGGTTTTCTAATATTGATGGAATCTTACATACTACGTATTAAATTAAATCCTAAAGTTCAACTCCAGGACAGATAAGTATTTAACAGCAAATAAATAATCCAGGGGTGAGGGGAGAGATGGCAATAACTGATTCAAAGGATCCACACCAAAACCACTGGGTGAAAAGACGCTGGGGAAGAGGGATATTCACTAATCTCAGGAAGAAGGATATTTACTAGTCTCAGGATGAGGGACATTCACTAGTCTCAAAGATCACCATCAAATTCCATTATCAGTTACCAAAAAAGAAAAGACACCATTACAATGAAGACAATGGGCAGGCACCACCTTAACAAAGTGACCAAGTTAATGTCTCAATCAGATAAACCAACATTATGGACACACAATGTGTGACATAGTGGAGAACATATATCACCTATACATCACCCCCTCTGCACTTATTATATCAAAAACATTAAACTCAATATAATCATGAGGAAACGGACTATGGGACAGACTATAAGAATTAGCTGGCCAGGCACGGTGGCTCAGGCCTGTAATACCAACACTTGGGAGGCCGAGACAGGCAGATCAAAAGGTCACGAGTTCGAGACCAACCTGGCCAATATGGTGAAACCCCACCTCTACTAAAAATACAAAAATTAGCTGGGCATGGTAGCAGGTGCCTGTAGTACCAGCTACTTGGGAGGCTGAGATGGATCACTTGAGCCTGGGAGGTCGAGGATGCAGTGAGCCAAGACTGCGCCACTGAACTCGAGCCTGGGCAACAGAGCAAAACTCCACCTCAAAAAAAAAAAAAAAAAGAAAATTAGCTCAGACTGGCAGGGCGCCTCATGCCTGTAATCCCAGCATTTTGAGAGGCCAAGGCAGGCAGACAACTTGAGGTCAGGAGTTTGGGACCAGACTGGCCAACATGGCAAACTCCGTCTCTATAAATACAAAAAGGGGACCAGGTGCGGTGGCTCACACCTGTAACCCCAACACTTTGGGAGGCTGAGGCGGGCGGATCATGAGGTCAGGAGATCGAGACCACGGTGAAACCCCGTCTTTACTAAAAATACAAAAAGTAGCCGGGCGCGTGGCAGATGCCTGTAGTCCCAACTACTCGGGAGGCTGAGGCAGGAGAATGGAGTGAATCCAGGAGGCAGAGCTTGCAGTGAGCCGAGACTGAGCCACTATTCTCCAGCCTAGGTGACTGAGCGAGAGACTCAGTCTCAAAAATAAATAAATAAGGCGGGGCATGGTGGCTCACGCCTGTAATCCCAGCACTTTGGGAGGCCGAGGTGGGCGGATCATGAGGTCAGGAGATCGAGACCATCCTGGCTAACATGGTGAAATGCCATCTCTACTAAAAATAACAAACAAAAATTAGCCAGGCGTGGTGGCGGGCGCCTGTAGTCCCAGCTACTCGGGAGGCTGAGGCAGGAGAATCGCGTGAACCCAGGAGGTGGAGACTGCAATAAGCAGAGATAAAAAATAATAATAAAATAAAGAAATAAATAAAAATTTAAAAATACAAATACAAAAAATAAAAATACAAAAAAGATTAGCCGGGTGTGGCAGTGAACGCCTGTAATCCTGGCTACTTGGGAGGCTGAGGTGGGAAAACCACTTGAGGTTGCAGTGAGCCAAAATCACAACACTGCACTCTAGTATGGGAAACAGGGAAACAGAGCGAGACTCCATCTCAAAAAAAAAAAAAAAAAGGTGAGAGGGAAATATCCCAAACTAAGGGAGACTAAAGGCCAATTACAAAGGAACTTTTTGGGATGACAGAAATATGAATATGAACTAAACATAAGGTAACGGTACTACACAACATGTTACAATTTCTTGGGTATGATATTGGCAATCTGGTTCTATAGGAAAATGTCCTTGTTCTCGGGAGTCATCTCAGAAGATTATTGGAGTGAGGCATCATAATGCCTGTAACTTCTTTTCAAATTGCTTAACCTAGAAAAGCATATGGACATATCATGAAAAAGAAAAAACAAATGTAGCAAAATATTAATAACTGATTAATCTAAATGACAGGCATGTGGGAATTCATTGTTCTATTGTTTTTAAACTTTCTGTATTTTGGAATTTTCAAAATAAAAATGTTGGAAAAAAACAAGCAAAACAGAATAAAAGGCAACCTATCTCTAACAAATATGCCTGGTTTCTCCAAACTAGAAACGTTCAGGAATTTCAAATTAATAACTGTCCATAGGTTCCTCTGAAATAGATATTAGATTAGTTTTAATTCCCTTTCTAAACGAATTTGTTTGGCTTTTACTAAAATATTTTAGCAACTTTATTAAAAACAACATTTATGTCCCTGTCCCGGGGTCACTGAATTTTTTTTTTTACTTCACTAAAAAACTAACTTGGTAACAAACTAAGAGACTACACTGTAATCACAAAAATTAAAACACAAATCTCTCTCTTCTCATATCAAAGATCTTACCCGCCTCCTGGGAATTGGACAGCGGATATCTGGCTGATCACCAAAGTTCTTGTAAGT
This sequence comes from Macaca mulatta, assembly GCF_049350105.2. Taxonomy (NCBI): domain Eukaryota; kingdom Metazoa; phylum Chordata; class Mammalia; order Primates; family Cercopithecidae; genus Macaca; species Macaca mulatta. The sequence goes on from NC_133425.1 coordinate 69,317,952, forward strand.
AATATAGTTTTCAGAGCAGATCAGTACTCCACTTGGGCCATCTGACCCTCCTGGAACTGTGAGAGAAAATAAAACTTAGCAGGGACTTTGATATAGACATGAATTTCTTCAGCTTTCAATTCCTCCTCTCTTTCAGCACAACTTCATGATGGTAATGTGCCTAATGCTAAGAAACATTTCAAGTGTTTCTCCTCCCTTATGCTCATGGTAGATAAGGATGAAGCATAGTTTGTGTTTACATAGAAGGTCTGATCAGCCTGGATAACGTATCCAAATGTTTACCTTCAACCCAAATGCAGTTCTCATCTTCAGATGTATAATACATCAAATCACCTATTGGACATGGACCTTCCACCGGTATTTTTAAAATACAGTGTGTTCAAGCCAGGCATGGTGGCTCATGCCTGTAATCCTAGCACTTTGGGAGACCAAGGAGGATCACTTGAGGTCAGGAGTTCGAGACTAGCCTGGCCAACATGGTGAAACCCCATCTCTACTAAAAATACAAAAATTAGCCAGGTGTGGGAGCACATGCCTGCAACCCCAGCTACTCAGGAAGCTGAGGCAGGAGAATCACTTGAACCCAGGAGGTGGAGATTGTAGTGAGCTGAGATGGCACCACTGCATTCCAGCCTAGACGACAGAGTACGACTTCATCTCAAAAAAATAAATAAATAAAATAAAATAAAATAAGCAAAATAAAGTAATAGGTCAATCGCAGTGGCTCACACTTGTAATCACACCACTCTCGGAGGCCGAGGCAGGAAGATCACCTGAGGTCAGGAGTTCGAGACCAGCCTGGCCAACATGGTGAAATCCCATCTCCACTAAAAATACAAAAATTAGCCAGGCATTGTGGTGGGCACCTGTAATCCCAGCTACTCGGGAGGCTGAGGCAGGCGAATTGCTTAAACTCAGGAGGCTGAGGTTGTAGTGAGCCAAGATCATGCCACTGCGCTCTAGCCTGGGTGACAGTGCGAGATTCCGTCTCAAAAAAATAAAAATAAAATAACAGTGTGTTCATAAACAAACTCAGGTTCCTTCCCAACCCTGCTGTACCTCCTAGATTCTCCACCTTAGAGAATACTACCATCAACTAACAGACCAAACCAGATACCTGAGTATAATCTTTCAATTCTCTCTCCTCCCACAGCCCTATTGATTCTACCTCCATAGCAGCTACCAGTATCTCTTAGTTTAATGTCCTGATCAGTCTCCTGCCTTCAGTCTTAATATCCTCTATTTCATTAGCCAAAGTATAAGCAATTAATCTAAGGTTGTCAATCTATCAGATTATTTCCCTACTTAGAATCCTTCAGTAGCTTTCACCCCACCCCTACTCCTATCCCAGTCCCTTAATTAAATCATAATGAGCTTTTAATTATTTGAATGAACCACGTTATTTCTTGTATTTAGGCTTTTGTAAATGCTGTTCCCTTTGCTTACAACTGAAACTTCCTCTCCCACTCCAACTGCACCTAGCTAACTCCTAACTAGCCCTCAGGTTTCAGCTTAGAGACTCCAGCAAGCTTTCTGTAACACATTCCTTTCCTTTCCCTGTTTAGGGATCTTCTCTGTGCTATCATGGCATTTGGCACAGTTTCTGGTAATTGGTTATTTATCTGTATTCACCACTAGACTCAATCTTGCATAAAGGCGGCACCACATCTAATTTTTCACCACTGAAGTCCCAAGATCCAGCAGATGGACTTAGCACATACTGATTGCAAAGGCTCAATAAAAATGTGTTGAAAGAATGAAAAAGCCCTTGTGAATGAAAGGTATGGTAATATGTTACAAGTAACGAGATGTGTAATCCACTTTCCGTAAGTCATCTGCTTAACGTATTAACAGTCTCTAAGATTAATACTCAAAGTGCTGTCCTTTATTTTTATTCTCCAATATCTTCCCCAAACATCTTATTTTAGACATCAAGTGCAAATGATTCAAAATAGAACAGATCAGTTTTCCCCAAGCCTGCTGAAATGCAGACGACCACAAATGTAGCTGCACTCCTTTAATCTTTTAATATAATGAAATAGTAATGTGGATTTCCCAATGGTGAACTGATTTCCAACTATGAACTGATTTCCAACTGTGAAAGTATTTTCCATCTTTTAGCTCCTCCAAAAACGTTACTTAGCTATGTGCATTTAAAACACTGAATCTGATTTGCTGGAATGTTCGCTTTTCTTATCTACAACCATATGAACCAGCCTGCAAATTTTTTTTGTTACTGTCCATCCAGTTTCGATATTGTAGTCATACTAGACTCACAGAGTGGTACAGTAGCATTTACTCTTTTTCTACTCTGGAGAAATCTGTTTTACTTTTTTTTTTTTTTTAATATTTATTTTTTCATTGAGACAAGGTCTCACCTTGTTTCCCAGGATGGTCTCAAACTCCTGAGATCAAGTGATCCTCCTGCCTCAGCCTCCTAAAGTGCTAGGGTTATAGGTGATGAGCCACTGCGCCCAGCCAAGAAACTTATTTTAAAACAGAATACATATATGTCCCTCAACAAAAAAATAAAAGCTTTCCTGAAAATCCTGGACCTCAATCTTCTGGGAGTGACTTTGGGCTACTGCTTCAATTTCTCTAATGCTGGTCTATTGAGGTTCTTAATTTATTTTTGGATCAATCTGGTAATCGTCTTCAAAAATATTTCCATTTTGTTTAAGTTTTCATAATCACAGGTTTTATCTTGTTGGGTTTGTCCATTTCATTTGGCTTTTCAAAGAGCTAGGTTTGAAAGAGGGGGAAAAACTGACTACAGTCAAACTGTCACAACAACTAATAGTAATAAATATTCCAAACCGACTGCTCCCTTCAACTTCTCTTCCCTGCCCTCAGTAGGAAATGAGTTATTAAGGAGCTAAACACTCTTTATCCCCAACACTTTTTAAAATCACTCCACCACATGAACTTCTAACCTGTCCAAAAGATAGACAAGGTATTCAGGTTCACAACAAATGGATTAATTCCCAAACCCTTTAAGTAAAACCTATTAGGTTTGGGCATAAAATGAACCAAGTAAAAGGGTACAAAGCAGCTCTGAAAGAAAAGTACCTGTAATAAGGAAGTTGCCGTGTTCCTCCAAAGGTTCACTGTATTTTCGGACCACATGATTTAAACCAAGGTCTAGCTCATAGAAAGTAAGTGTCTGCTGGGTATTAGCTGCTGCTTCCCCTGTCGGATCATTGTCTGCTTCCTACAGAGAACGGTGGCATAAAAACTAATCAGCAGCATAAAATCGAAGATCTAGAAAGTACATCAGGACTCCAATTTACAAATGAGAAAACAGACGTCCACAAACGTCATTTTTTTTTTTTTTTTTTTTGAGAGACAGGTTCTCACTCTGTCACCCAGGCTGCAGTGCACAGTGGTATAATCTTTTCTTTTTTTTTGAGATGGAGTTTCGCTCTTGTTGCCCAGGCTGGAGTGCAATGGCACGATCTCAGCTCACCGCAACCTCCGCCTCCCGGGTTCAAGTGATTCTCCTGCCTCAGCCGCCCGAGTTGCTGGGATTACAAGTATGCGCCACCACGACTGGCTAATTTTGTATTTTTAGTAGAGACGGGGTTTCTCCATGTTGGTCAGGCTAGTCTCAAACTCCTGACCTCAGGTGATCCGCCCGCTTCGGCCTCCCACAGTGCCTGGATTACAGGCATGAGCCATTGCACCTGACCACAGTGGTAAAATCTTATCTCACTGCAGCCTAGAATTCCTGGGCCTCAGGCTCCCAAGCGGCTAGGACTATAGGCACATGCCACCATACCTGGCTGACGCCAAATAGTTTGACAAAGTTTATGCTATAAGATAATGGCAGAGCTAGAATGAGAACTGCAATCTCCAAATTCTGGATCCAGGGATCTCTCTACTAGAGAACACTGCCTTCCATTCAAGGCAAAGAATAGTATGCTCTGTGAAAAAATACCTTAAACACAGCTTCACCTTTTTCATGAAGCTTTTCCCAATAAATATCTCGTTTCCATAGAGAGATTACTTAAATCAGAGAAAGACTATTAAATAGTTGGTTAACCTCTGAAGCATCCCAAATAATTTCAGTAAGGCATTTGGAATATGGAGAAGATGTGCTAGCAGGACAGAATTAAGACATGAACAAGGGGCTGGGCAAGGTGGCTCAGGCCTATAATCCCAGCAGTCTGGGAGGGTGAGGTGGGCCAATCATCTGGGGTCAGGAGACCAGCTTGGCCAACATGGTGAAACCCCATCTCTACTAAAAACACAAAAATTAGCTGGGCGCAGTGGCAGTGCCTGTAGTCCCAGCTACTCAGGAGGCTGAGGCAGGAGAGTTACTTGAACCCAGGAGGCAGAGGTTGCAGTGAGCTGAGACTGCCACTGCACTCCAGCCTGGGCAACAGAGCAAGACTCTGTCTCAAAAAACAAACAAACAAAACAAAAAAAACACATATGCACAAGGAAGAAAACAATCTTTAAAAAAACAACGAGGTGACTGAAAGAAATGCAAAGAGACAGGGTCCCCATTACCTCATAATCCATTTCCAGACAAGCAAACATTGGATTTTCAAATCCAACATCTACTCCAACTACATGATACACTAAAGTATTTGCTTTGTGGGCTTCCAGGGGAGATGAAATGGTAAGTCGGGCTGCAGCATCTCTGTTCAAAATATACACCAATTTCTGTTTCTCAATGGCACCTGTAGTTGAAGGAGATAAAACATACAAGATTCCCAGATGAGAAGAGACACTTACAGAACTAGAGTCACATCATGCTTTTCTTTTAATCATTATTAACAGCAGTAACTCTACAAGCATAACAACTCAGGATTCTGTTCTCTATCATCAGAATAGCACTTTGGGAGACTGAGGCGGGTGGATCACCTGAGGTCACGAGTTCAAGACCAGCCTGACTAACATGGTAAAACCTCATCTCTGCTAAATACAAAAAATTAGCTAGGTGTGGTGGCACATGCCTCTAATCCTAGCTACCTGGGAGGCTGGGGCAGGAGAATCGCTTGAATCCGAGAGGAAGAGGTTGCAGTGAGCTGAGATCGCACCACTGCACTCCAGCCTGGGCAACAAGAGTGAAACTCTGTCTCATTAAAAAAAAAAAAAAAAAAAAAAAGAATAGCAATAATGGAGCTGAGCACAGTGGCTCAAGCCTGTAACTCCAGCACTTTGGGAGGCCAAGGCAGAAGGATTGCTTGAGCTCAGGAATTCAAGACCAGCCTGGGCAGCATAGTGAGTTCTCCATCTCTCTTTTTTTTTTTAGATGCAGTCTCACTCTGTTGTCCAGGCTGGAGCGCAGTACCGCTATCTCAGCTCACTACAACCTTTGCCTCCCAGGTTCAAGCGATTCTCCTGCCTTAGCCTTCCAAGTAGCTGGGATTACAGGCACACGCCACCACACTCAGGTAACTTTCGTATTTTTAGTAGAGGCAGGGTTTCACCATTATGGCCAGGCTGGTATCGAACTCCTGACCTCAGGTGATTCTCCCACCTCGGCTTCCCAAAGTGCTGAAATTACAGACATGAGTCACTGCACCTGGGTGAGACCCCCATCTCTTTTAAAAATAAATAGCCACTGTGCCCGGCTGAGACACCCATCTCTTAAAAATAAATAATTTTTTTTTTAAAGACAATGGCATCGTGGTGGCCCCCTCTTTCCTAATACGGATCTTAAATATCCCACGAACTCGTCAAAATTTTTTAATGAGTCCTAGATTTAAGGATACTGAAAAACAGTAATTCATAAAATTATCATTAGTTTTATTCTCTGAATTAGATCTAACAATTTTATGACTACTCAGAGAGGACTGCCCTCTAGAGGCCTGATCAGATACACAAAATTGTCTTCAAAAATTTATCAGAGAAGAGACATGAATGTGAATCATCACTTCAGGCTGAAGAACGCAACTAAATTCGTTGTCTAATAACATAAGATCATTTCATTTTAGTCTTTTTGCCAAAGACAAAGAAACTGAAAAACACTCATTTCCAACTAGATGGGAAGTAGAAAAGTACGTTAAGATTTTTCCCATTGTTTTAAAAGAAAATACAACTCTTTTAAAAAGAAATGCAACTTTAAACCTAGAGTAAATCCAAACATGATGCCAAACCCATGTAAGTGATTAACTGGAACTGGCACACCACCAAGATCACAGCATTGTTATCCTAAACTAAGCACACACAGCAAGTAAATCACTTACTAATCATAACGGCTCGCCCTTTGGGATCCACAGCTAAGAACTGGCCAGGAACGATGCGACGGCATCCACTCTTGCCAAAGGTTTCTTGGTGAATCTTCTCAAACATATTCTTAGATGGCTGGTATTCTAAGATAACAATTCGACCGGAGTCACTGCCAACTACAATGTAGTCTTTGGTGCCACCTGTCAGCCTAAAGGCCATGAGTGACCGGATAACACCGAATACTTCCACAGTGAGTAGGGTATGTACTTTGCCAGTGTTGGGGTCTGGGCGAAGCAGCTCCAAGATCTTCCCACGGGAAACAACAATTTCTTGTTGTTTGGTTCCTAGATCACCAAAAAATAGAGATCATAAACAACCAGAACCCAGCCTGCCCACCATGGTGAAATCCTGTTTCTACTAAAAATACAAAAATTAGCCAGGTGTGGTGGTGCATGTCTGTAATCCCAGCTACTCGGGAGGCTAAGGCAGGAGAATCGCTTGAACCCAGGCGGTGGAGGTTGCAGTGAGCCAAGATTGCGGCGTTGCACTCCGGCCTGAGCAACAAAGCAAAACTCCATCTCAAAAAAAAATTAGTCAGGAGTGATGGCATGTGCCTCTAGTCCCAGCTACTTGGGAAGCTTCGGTGGGTGGACAGTTTGAACCCAGGAGTTCAGAGACTGTAGTGGGCTATAATCCTTACACTCCATCCTGGGAAACACAGCAAGACCTCTTCCCTTTAAAAAAAAAAAAGGCCGGGCGCGGTGGCTCAAGCCTGTAATCCCAGCACTTTGGGAGGCCGAGACGGGCGGATCACGAGGTCAGGAGATTGACACCATCCTGGCTAACACGGTGAAACCCATCTCTAGTAAAAAATAGAAAAAACTAGCCGGGCGAGGTGGCGGGCGCCTGTAGTCCCAGCCACTGGGGAGGCTGAGGCAGGAGAATGGCAGGAACCCGGGAGGCGGAGCTTGCAGTGAGCCGAGATCACGCCACTGCACTCCAGCCTGGGCGACAAAGCGAGACTCCGTCTCGAAAAAAAAAAGGACAGGCACAGTGGCTCATACCTGTAATCCCAGCCCCAGCACTTTGAAAGGCTGAGGCAGGCAGATCACTTGAGGTCAGGAGTTTGAAACCAGCCCAGCCAACATGGTGGGACCCCATCTCTACTAAAAATACAAAAATCAGCCAGGTGTGGTGGTACGTGCCTATAATCCCAGTTACTTGAGAAGCTGACTCAGGAGAATCGCTTGAATCTGGCAGACGGAGGTTGCAGTGAGCTGAGGTCACACTACTGTACTCCAGCCTAGGCGACAGAGCAAGACTACATCTCAAAAAAAAAGAAAAAAAGAAAAGAAAACTTCTCTATCATTTTAGATAAAAAGGAAGACTGAATTGGAAAAGGAATCTGAAAGATAAAATTAGTATTAAAAATGTGCTTTCATCCGGGCACAGTAGCTCATGCCTGTAATCCCAGCACTTTGGGAGGCCAAGGTGGGTGGATCACGAGGTCAGGAATTCGAGATCAGCCTGGCCAACATGGTGAAACCTCGTCTCTACTAAAAATACAAAAAATTAGCCAGGCGTAGCAGCGCACGCGTGCAATCCCAGCTACTCGGGAGGCTAAGGCAGAAGAATCGCTTGAACCCAGGAGGCGAAGGTTGCAGTGAGCCAAGATCACGCCACTGCACTCCAGCCTAGGTGACAGAGCAAGACTCTGTTTCGAGAAAAAAAAAAAAAAAAATGCTTTCAAAAATTCTATCCAAACTCCAGCTGAGATTCATTGCATCACATAGTGAAGTCAGTCACAAATCTCCAAATTCCCATATACGTATTTCCTTAATCAAATGCAGCAAAGAACAACTAAATTACCCAAATGAAGCCTCAAACCCACAGAAAGAGCCATAATGAGGATCAGAGAAAATAACATGAAATATGAATGCTGTGTGGTCAGTTAGGCTGCTGCTCACTATCACACATTAAGTATTCAGATTTAAACCTCAACAAAATTATGTCATACTCTACACAATCATGAACCTCCTGCATTACTTGGATTGACTCACAAATGTTAAATCTGCAAATGGCAAGAAAAAGTTTTTATTTTATAAAGATTAGTATCTCGCTTTCAGTAACTTCGTGTTTATATTTCCTAATCCAATATTTGAAATTTCACACAATTCAAACCTGGCCTTAATCCATCTTTACAAAAATATCCCCCACATGGTGAACATAAGCAAATGATCTGTTTCCATGCAAGCAGTACTCCCTACCTAAATTGCACTTTCCCTTTTCTCTCATACAAAAGTTCTATCTCTTCAAGCACTAAACCAAGGTCCAACCTTCCCTTTACTTAAATTACTCTCTGATAACCTGACAAACACCTTTAGACATTCTTTTTACCCAAACTGATGTCAAATTCAAAATCAAGGACCAGGTCTTACACATCTCAGTGTGTCTCACCGCAATTAAGCAGCCAAGAATTGTGTGCCCTGACAAGAATCATTGCACAACGTGAGCTAGGAAATGCATCTGAAATAGGTAACAGATAATGCACCAGAACTTAACACCTCATCTCATAATCTGAATTGTTTACATTTACCAACTGCTTTGTCATAAATGGAAAACATTTCCTGCCCAAGAGACTAAACAAGATATGTATTAATTCACTTAAAATTTCAAAAGATGGTAACAAGAGAACTTACCAGAAAAGTTGCCATGAATGGCAAAGCTGATGCCAGTGGCTCTCTGCAAGGTTAAGTTGTACAGAAACATGGTTGCAGGAAATCTGAGTCACCCAGACCTCCAGGTCTTGGTTACACCAACAGTACTGAGTCCAAGAAAGCTAAGGAAATAGAAAACAGAAAAATAACTGGGAGGCTATTACTTCAACAGACATTTCTGTATGGGAAATTCTGGATGAGGACAGCAGAACCAGTAGAGCAAGCCCTATTAAGAAACAACAGGCCGGGCGCGGTGGCTCAAGCCTGTAATCCCAGCACTTTGGGAGGCCGAGACGGGCGGATCACGAGGTCAGGAGATCGAGACCATCCTGGCTAACACGGTGGAACCCCGTCTCTACTAAAAACTACAAAAAAGTAGCCGGGTGAGGTGGCGGGCGCCTGTAGTCCCAGCTACTCGGGAGGCTGAGGCAGGAGAATGGCGTAAACCTGGGAGGCGGAGCTTGCAGTGAGCTGAGATCCGGCCACTGCACCCCAGCCTGGGCGGCAGAGCAAGACTCCGTCTCAAAAAAAAAAAAAAAAAAAAAAAGAAACAACATATGTGGCCGGGCATGGTGGCTCACGAGGTCAGGAGTTCGAGACCAGCCTGGCCAACACAGTGAAACCCCCGTCTCTACTAAAAATATAAAAATTAGCTGGGCATGACGCTGTGTGCCTGTAGCCCCAGCTACTCAGGAGGCTGCAGCAAGATAATCACTTTAACCCAGGAGGCGGAGGTTGTGGTGAGCCAAGATCATGCCGCTGCACTCCAGCCTGGGCAACAGAGTGAGAGTCCGTTTCAAAAAATGAAACAATATACCATCAGGCGCAGTGGTTCACACCTGTAATCCCAGCACTTTCGGAGGCCGAGGCAGGTGGGTCATGAGGTCAGGAGTTCAAGACCAGCCTGGCCAACATAGTGAAACCCTGTCTCTACTAAAAATACAAAAATTAGCTGGGCATGGTGGAGAGTGCCTGTAATCTCAGCTACTCAGGAGGCGGAGGCAGGAAAATAGCTTGAACCGGTACCCAGGAGGCGGAGGTTGCAGTGAGCTAAAATGGTGCCACTGCACTCCAGCCTGGGCTACAGAATGAGACTTTGTCTCAAAAAAATAAACAAACAAACAACATACTTTTAATTAAGAGCGCCCTCTAAACGACAAGTCAAGATGCCATATATTTTCCCTTTAACCTCACAGGAATCCTATTAAATTGCAGTATTATACCTATTTTATAGATAAGAAAACTCAAGTGCAGAGATTAAATCACCTGCCCAAGGTCACTTAACAAATGGTAAAAATGTTGCAAGCTGGAATCTGTAACATTAATGCAGTATTAGGCAACTTGTCACAAAAACTAAGTACCTCGGTTTACTTGTATTCCAATAAGCTATACATTAACATAATTCAGCACCCAAAAGCATAGCAAAAAGCTCCCTCCAACCCATTACCTAGCCATCCAGTTCTCCCTGGGGGAATCTAGTTTACCAAGTTATAACGTATCCGTTCAGATATTTTTTATATATACAAATAAGAACATACATTTATACTGTAGAGACGGGGTTTCACTATGCTGGGCAGGTTGGCTTCAAACTCCTGTGCTCAAGTGATCTCCCACCTCAGCCTTCCAAGGAGCTGGGGCTACAGCACCTGGCTTATACTGCACTTTATTAACCCTTTTTAACCTTTAACCAAGGGTTGGGTACTGTATTTCATACACTCACACTATATTGCACCTTACTTCGTATTACTTTATCTGCACAATAAACAAAGGGCTATCTCATTTTTACTTTGCAGTCTCACAGTTTTCCAATGAATGGGCATATTATAATTCATTTAGCCAATAGCCCACCTAACATTCAGGTGTTTCCAATCTCTTGCTATTACGAATACTGCTACAAAGAAAGTCCCTTGTATGTAGGTCATTCATATGCTCGTATGTCTCTAAAATTAATTCCTGTAAATGGAACTGTTGGATTGAGGGATTCATAGATTTGAAAAGTTGTTAGGTACTGCTGAACTGCCTTTCAAAGAGACGTCCAATTACATGTCCAGCAATGTATGAGTCCCCATTTCCCCACAACTAGCCAAAATGGTTAAGACTTGACCTTTGCTAATCTACAGAAAATTGGTTTATTAAGTGTACTTTTCATTTGCATCTCTTATATAACTGTATATTCAAGGATTGATTAAAATTTAAAATTTCAACTTACTCATCACCAAAAACTAAAACAAAACCATTTCTGCTGCGTCAGGAGGCGGCCTTCCTAAAGAAGTATACAGTCACAGAAAAGGATTCTTTCTCAGCAAATAGGACTGAAGACAGCACAAACTGTACCTCTGCCATAATTACCCAAAACTATACCTATAGATACCACTACAAAATAAACTATGTTTCCCCAGTGCAATTATTTATAAACAAAAGCATAGGAGACCAGCCACGGTGGCTCACTTGACCTTGGGAGGCCAAGATGGGCGGACTGCCTGAGCTCAGGAGCTCAGGAGCTCAGGAGTTCCAGACCAGCCTGGGCAACACCGGGAAACCCCATCTCTACCAAAAATACAAAAAATTAGCCAGGTGTGGTGGTGCGCATCTGTGGTCTCAGCTACTTGGAAGGCTGAGGTGGGAGGACCACTTGAGCCGAGGAGGTGGAGGTTGCAGTGAGCCAAGATGGCGTCACTGCACTCCAGCCTGGACAACAGAGTAAGACCTCGTCCCAAATTAAAAAAATAAAGCACGGGACCTTGAGAAATCCAGCTTCATTGGTATAGAATTAACATACAGATTTGATTTTATTGTTAAACGAGGACAGAATTAGGAAGAAACGTCCTCATAAATAACTACTATTTCTGGGCTGGGCAAAAGCAGGGTGGCAAGATAAATCCTCCAGGCTAGAAATGGGTCCTAAGAGATATAAAATTTTCTACTTGAGACTAAGGTACATCTTTAATGTTCTAGGACCACAGGAAAAGACAAACAAAAAGGACCGAGGTTGAAAGACCAGGGAGTGGAGAACCAACCAACAAAAAAAGCAAAAGAGAGGAAGCTAGGAGCTGCTTCTGAATCCTTGAACAGCTCCCCCCGTTACTTTTCATATTTTGTAGCTGACGAGAACAGTCTACTTTCCCCTTTCCTTATAACTGATTCAATCCATTACAAACCTTTGGAATTCATTTTTTCCAAACCTAGTTGGATTCAGGTTCTCCAGCAACACTTTAATTCTTGGGTAGTGGAGGAAGGTGCATTTCGGAGGATGAGTCCAGTACTAGAAAAACTATATACCAGGCTGGGCGCGGTGGCTCACGCCTGTAATCCCAGCACTTTGGGAAGCCGAGGCAGATGGGTCACTTGAGATCAGGAGTTCGAGACCAACCTGGCCAAAACGGTGAAAACCCCTCTACTAAAAATGCAAAAACTAGCCGGGCGTGGTGGCACACGACTTTAATCCCAGCTACTGGGGAGGCTGAGAGGCGCGAGAACAGCTAGAACCCGGGAGGCAGAGGCTGCAATAAGCCGAGATCACCCCACTGCACTCCAGCCTGGGCGACAGCGAAACTTCGTCTCAAAAACAAAGCAAACAAACAAAAAATATATACCAGATAAATTTGGTAAGCTTTAAAACTTCCCCACGTCTGGGCTGGGGGCGGTGGCTCACGCCTGTAATCCCAGCACTTTAGGAGGCCTAGGTGGCTGGATCGCCTGAGGTCAGGAGTTCGAGACCAGCCTGGCCACCATGGTGAAACCCCGTCTCTACTAAAAATACAAAAATCGGCTGGGCGCGGTGGCTCACGCTTGTAATCCCAGCACTTTGGGAGGCCGAGGTGGGTGGATCACGAGGTCAGGAGATCAAGACTATCCTGGCTAACACGGTGAAACCCCGTCTCTACTAAAAATACAAAAAAATTAGCCGGGCGCGGTGGCCCCAGCTACTTGGGAGGCTGAGGCAGGAGAATTGCGTGAACCCGGGAAGCAGAGCTTGCAGTGAGCCGAGATCATGCCACTGCACTCCAGCCTGGATGACAAAGACCGACTCCGTCTCAAAAAAAAAAAAAAAAAAAAAAAAATCAGCCGGGCGTGGTGGCACGCGCCTGTAATCCCAGGTAGTCTACTCGGGAGGCTGAGGCAGGAGAATAGCTGGAACCCGGGGGGCAGAGATGCAGTAAGCCGAGATCGCGCCACTGCACTCCAGACCGGGCGACAGAGCAAGACTCCGTCTCAAAAACAAAACAAAACAAAACAAAAAACTTCCCCCACCTCTGTTTACCATTATTACAAAAAGCTTGTATGACTGCTCACTGCATCTTCTCCATCCTCCAAGGAGACATCATCGCATTTAAACTCTATCCTCCATTTCGCAAATGAGAAAAGAGAGGCTCAGGGGAGGAGACAAGTTGCCCAACTACCAAAATACAAATTCAAACTGGAGTCTTGGCTCTGAAGACTGTTTCCGTTATTTACGCTTTTAACATGCTCCATCATTCCATCTTCCCATCGGTGTACCATTTACTCTACCCAGAGGGGGACATCCATGCCTCCCGCTGCTTGTCACATCTCCCCCGTATCAGAGACCCCAGACGTTAAAAGCAATCTCCATGAGCCCTATTTTGAGCTAGGACATGTTCCCACCCTGTGGATGGAAGCGACAGATGATTGCAGGAAGCCGTTTTCGCGCCCCAACCATTCCTCTGCACCTCCTCCTGGTCCCCAACCTCGGACCTCTCGGGCCTAGACTGCCCGTGACCCCCGCCAAAGTCTCGGGCCCCCCTTCCATATCGCCGCTCTCCGCCTCCCCGAGCCCGGGGAAGTCTCCAGGCTGTTTTTTTACCCTGCAGCGAGAAGGATGGTGTGGATATCCGACGGATGCTACCTCCCTTCAAAACTTAAGCCACCACTGACTCCAACATACTGGCGTCCGCCATTAGACCGCAAGACAGGGGCATTCCGGTGGCGCGCGGCGGAAAAAGACACCCAACCCGCGCCTGAAGAATATATATAATTTTTAAAAAATGCTTCCGTCTTGCTTCCACACCGCATTAAAAATTATTTAAACATGCTTTATTGCTTTGCTTTTTCCAGGAGAACAGAAAATTAATAGGTTTTTAGAAGTAGACTTTTTAAAAAAAACACAGGAGTTCATTGGGCACTTCTGTGGGCTGCCCCAAAGAGGCGCCAACGAAGAGGGGGCCTCGAGGGACCGGAAGTGCCTAATGCGGACCAAGATGGCGGACCTTGATTCGCCTCCGAAGTTATCAGGGGTGCAGCCGCCGTCTGAGGGGGTGGGAGGTGGCCGCTGCTCCGAAATCTCCGCTGAGCTCATTCGCTCCTTGACAGAGCTGCAGGAGCTGGAGGCTGTATACGAACGGCTCTGCGGCGAGGAGGTGCGGGGCCGAGCCTCTTGTTTTTCATGGAGGATCTAGGGAGAGTGGGAGCCTTCAGTCGGGGAATCCGGGCTGTGGGAAGCTCTCCTTGCTGGGGGGATACAAAAGAGCGGGAAAACAAAGAAGCGGAAGCGTAGTCGGATATATGAGTAGACCTGTCAACTCTTTTCACGCTGTCGGACGCGCCGAGCTTGTTTTCCCTGATACCTGGGCGATCTGCAGCCTCTCCTGCCTAGACCCCCATTGATTTTCCTGATCCATGATCACCAGTTTCTCCACGGGAGTGAAGTTAGTCCGAGAGTATTTGCCAAAGTGCTTGGTTCTCAAAGTAATAAGCGCCCTTTTGCATTGGTTTAATTTAAAAATTATGAAAAGCGTTTCATCCTGTAATTTAAGAGGGAAGTCTTTGCAGGTAAACTTCTTGAACCGTTTTTAAGAATTCCCCTTGTGGGGAGTGATTTGGGGGTGTGATTTTAGCGTTTCGGTCAAATGCACATCTTTGTAGAGGTTTGAGCTTTTAAGACTCAGGCACAATTCTCTAATCTTGGACAGGTCACCTCATCTCTTGTACCCTTGGCATTTTATCAAATGAGGGTTGTGGACTAGATTCTCCAGTTCCTTTCAGTTCATAACGTTCTATCTCCCGTCTCCTTTAATTTTCAGTGGCAACTCGATGCTGTCAATTCACTTTCAAATGTCAGTTGGGTTCCTTGCCAGTCAAAAGAGATCTAAGCTCTAATCTAAGACCAAACTTTTAGCAAAGTTGAGCACGAAAGGCGCTTTCAGCCTGAGGGAGAGGGGATCGTTGATGTCTTTGAGTATTTTCAAGTGTAAACTTGCACTAACTCTAGCAATTTCTGATACATTTTCAGCAAGATGTGTGTGGTGTTTTTTGTTTTGTTATTTTTAGAAACAAGGCCGCTCTCTGCAGGCTGGAGTGCTGTGGTGCTGCAATCAGAGTGGATGAAACTATAGGCACACACCACCATGCCTGGCTAGTTTAGTGTATGGGTTTTTTTTTTGTCTGGCCTCAGCAAGATGTGTTTTAAAATTTAGTATCTTACCGGGTGCGGTGGCTCACACATGCAATCCCAGCGCTTTGGGAGGCCAGGACGGGAGGATCACCTGAAGTCAGGAGTTCGAGACCAGCATGACCAACATGGTGAAAACCAGTCTCTACTAAAAATACAAAATTAGCTGGGCATGGTGACGCATGCCTGTAATCCCAGCTACTCGGGAGGCTGAGGCAGGAGAATCACTTGAACCTGGGAGGTGGAGGTTGCAGTGAACCAAGATAGTGCCATTACACTCCAGCCTGGGCAACAAGAGCGAAATTCTGTCTCAAAATATATATGTATATACATATTTTTAGTATCTATCTATTTATCTATATATATATTTAGTATCTTGACTTAACATTCCTAAGCTTGCATTCATTCAGTCATTCAATATGTTGGGTGGAAAATTATGGAAATCCTACAGACAAAATAATATAAGTTCTGTATTTGTATTTGATGACTGTCAAGAGGAAGTCTCCCTCTGGAACCTACTGAACGATTTTAATAAAAATGTATCTGGCTAGCTGGGTGCAGTGGCTCACGCCTGTAATCCCAGCACTTTGGGAGGCCGAGGTGGGCGGATCACAAGATCAGGAGATCGAGACCAACCTGGCTAACATGGTGAAATCCTGTCTCTACTAAAAATACAAAAAATTAGCCAGGCATGGTGGTGGGCACCTATAGTCCCAGGTATTCAGGAGGCTGAGGCAGGAGAATGGCGTGAACCCGGGAGGCAGAGGTTCCAGTGAGCTGAGATCGTGCCACTGCACTCCCGCCTGGGCGACGGAGCGAGACTCCGTCTCAAACAACAACAAAAAATGTATATGGCTGAGCGCGGTGGCTCACACCTGTAACCCCAGCACTTTGGGAGGCCGAGACAGGTGGATCACCTGAGGTCAGGAGTTTGAGACCAACCCTGGCCAACATGGCGAAACCATGTTAGTATCTACTAAAAATGCAGAAGTTAGCTGGGTGTGGTGGTGGGCGCCTATAATCCCAGCTACTCGGGAGGCTGACGCATGAGAATCGCTTGAACCCGGGGGGGCAGAAGTGGCAGTGAGCCAAGATCACGCCACTTCACTCCAGTCTGGGCAAAAGAGAATTTGTCTCAAAAAAAAAAAAAAAAAAAAATGTATAGCCGGCTAGGCACAAGTGGCTCACACCTCTAATCCCAGTTCTTTGGGAGGCTGAGATGGGCAGATAGCTTGAGCCCATGAGTTGGAGACCATCCTGGGTAATGTAGTCAGACCTCGTCGCTACAATAAATTAAACAGTGGACCAGGGTTGTGCATGCCAACAGTCACAGCTGTTAGGGAGGCTGAGGTAGGAAGAGCGCTTGAGCCCCCCCTCAAAAAAAGAAAAAAAATGTATGGTTAATTTTAATGGCTATTGTTGAACTATATGCCACATACCATGTTAAGCACTTTGTGTGATTTCCTGTTTGACTAATTCAACAGCCTAATGAGATATGTTTTGCTATCGCTGTTTTACAGATGAAAAAACCGAAGCAAAAAATGTTACATTAATTGAGGTTGCACAGTAAATGGCTTGAATGAGAGAGAATTAGATTTATAACCTCTGGCTACTGACTATGCACCAAGAAGAAAATTTGGTAACTGTCACTGGAAATTTCGTTTGTTTAGGCATTTTTTTTTTTTTTTTTTTTGAGACGGCATTTCACTCTTGTTGCCCAGGTTGAAGTGAAATGGCGCAATCTCAGCTCACTGCAACCTCCACCTCCCAGGTTCAAGTGATTTCCTACCTCAGCCTCCTGTGTAGCTGGGATTACAGGCCCCCACCACCACACCCAGCTAATTTTGTGTTTTTAGTAGAGACAGGGTTTCAGCATGTTGGCCAGGCTGGTCATGAACTCCTGACCTCAGGTGATCTGCCCACCTGGGCCTCCCAAAGTGCTGGGATTACTTTGGGATCCAGTGCTGGCCAGGCATTGTATTTTAAATGCCTTCCTATATTAGGCACTATGCTAATAATACTGACTAAAAGTTTATTTCTGCCCATTATGGTGCTCATCTGCCAGATGGAACAAGATACATGTAAGATATCAATCATGCAACATAAGTGCAAAATGAAGCATTATTAAAGTCTAAGGAGAGCATAGTGGAAGGAAAAAAGGATTTGGAAATGCGATTCACCCTTCAGCTAAGTAATTGGATTAGATAACTCTTAAGGTTCCTTCTGATGATTCTGCTGACAGGATGTTTCTCTGTGTTTCAGAAAGTGGTGGAGAGAGAGCTGGATGCTCTTTTGGAACAGCAAAACAGCATTGAAAGTAAGATGGTCACTCTCCACCGAATGGGGTGAGTCTGTACATCTCAGAAAGAGCTAATGTAAATTCCAACAGGGTCAATTGGACAAGTGACCATTTTTTAAACTTTCTGTTATAAACACCAGTTGAGCTTGAAATATAAAGGGTATTATCTCAAGGTAAAGTGAACAACTAAGGGTATTAGTTCCATGGTTTTCAAAGACTCCTTGGACCAGCAGTACAAGCATCACACCTTGTTAGAAATGCAAATCCTAGGGCCCTATGCCAGACTTACAAAATCAGAAACTCTAGGTCTGGGGTCCAGGAAGATGTATTTTAACAAGCCTACCAAGTGATTCTAATGCATAGCCCAAGTGTGACAACCACCTTTTTTTTTTTTTTTTTTTTTTTTTTTTTGAGATGGAGCTTCATTCTTGTCCCCCAGGCTGGAGTGCAGTGGTACAATCTCGGCTCACTGCAACCTCTGCCTCCCAGGTTCAAGCAATTCTCCTGCCTCAGCCTCTTGAGTAGCTGAGATTCCAGGCATGTGCTACCATGCCCAGCCAATTTTTGTATTTTTAGTAGGGACAGGGTTTCACCATGTTGGCCGGGCTGGTCTCAAACTCCTGACCTCAAGTGATCCACCTGCCTGGCCTCCCAAGTACTAGGATTACAGGCATAAGCCACTGCGCCAAGCTGAGAACCAGCATTTTTATAGACTGGGTGTATTTGTTAGTCATAAAAATTGTTCCTTGGCTGGGAGTAGTGGCTCATGCTTGTAATCCCAGCACTTTGGGAGGCCACATCTGGAGGATCACTTTTGACCCTGTCTCAAAAACAGAAAATAAAAATAAATAAATAAATAAATTAGTTGGGCATGGTGGTGTGCGCCTATAGTCTCAGCTACTCAGGAGACTGAGACAGGAAGATCATTCGAGCCCAGAAGTTGGAAACTGCAGTGAGCTATGATCGTGCCACTGCACTCTAGCCTGGGTGGCAGAGTGAGAACCTGTCTCAAAAAAAAAACAAGTTGTTCTTTGATCTCACCATCCTCTCACAGAGTACTGGTTAGTGCGTCTTTTGCTCACTTAGCAATTGAGAGAATTTGTTCTCTAATTCTTTGGTTGTACCTATTTATGGGTGTCTTTATTGGTTTTATAAGTTAATTTTGGCCAGACACGGTGGCTCACACCTATAATCCCAGCACTTTGGGAGGCTGAGGCAGGTGGATCAGAAGGTCAAGAGATCAAGACCATCTCCTGGCCAACCTAGTGAAACCATGTCTCTACTAAAAATACAAAAATTAGCTGGGGTTGGTGGCACATGCCTGTAGTCCCAGCTACTCAGGAGGCTGAGACAGGAGAATCACTTGAACCCAGACAGCAGAGGTTGCAGTGAGCCGAGATCGCGCCACTGCACTCCAGCCTGGCGACAGAGCAAGACTCCATCTCAAAAAAAAAAAAAAAGAGTTAATTTTTTATCAAGTATAGATCTGAGTTTACAGTCAAACATTCTTGAGAAAAAGCTGAGTGCAGAGCAAACTGAGCTAAGAGTTATAGGTAGGTATGAAAGAAGTAGAAGACACAGTGTCCATATGCAAAGAAAAGTTTCTCTCTCTTACCCTCTGCCCTATGGTTATGTGTATGCTGACTATGTGTTTCTCTAGTCCTAACCTGCAGCTGATTGAGGGAGACGCAAAGCAGCTGGCTGGAATGATCACCTTTACCTGCAACCTGGCTGAGAATGTGTCCAGCAAAGTTCGTCAGCTTGACCTGGCAAAGGTAATACATCGAGCTTTTCTTTTTTGAGACAGGGTCTTGCTGTGTCGCCCAGGCTGGAGTGCAGTGGTGCAATCACAGCTCACTACAGCCCCAACTTCCTGGGCTCAAGCACTTCTCCCACCTCAGCCTCCTGAGGAGCTAGGACTACAGGCATCCACCACCATGCCCAGCTAGTTTTTGTATTTTTTGTAGAGATGGGGTTTTGCCATGTTACCTGGGCTGATCCTGAACCCCTGGGCTCAAGTTATCCTTCCGCCTTTCGCCGTGTTGGCCAGGCTGGCCTCAAACTCCTGACCTCAGGTGATCTGCCCTCCTCGGCCTCCCAACATGCTGGGATTGCAGGTGTGAGCCACCTTGCCTGGCCAGTAGCTTCTTTACTGCCCTCTACTAACTCAAACATCAAAATGTCAATGGGGCTGTGCGTGGTGACTCACACCTATAATCCCATCACTTTAGGAGGCCAAAACAGGAGGATTGCTTGAGCCCAGGAGTTCAAAACCAGCCTGGGCAACATGGGAGAACCTTGTCTCTACAAAAAAATACAAAAATGAGCTGGGCAAGGTGGTGCACACTTATATCCCAGCACTTTAGGAGATTGAGGCAGGCTGATCTCTTGAGTCCAGGAGTTTGAAACCAGCCTAGGCAACATGGCGAAGCCCTGTCTCTACTAAAAAATACAAAAATTAGCCAGGTGTGGTGACGCACACCTATAGTCCCAGCTACTTGGGAGGCCAAGGCAGGAGGATCGCTTAACCCCAAGAGGCAGAGATTGCCGTGAGCCAAGGTCATGCCACTGTACTCCAGCCTGAGTTGCAGAGTGGAGTTGCAAATTAAAAATAAATAAATGAGTTAATAAATGCCAGCTTCTATTAAAAAAAAAAAAAAAGCTACCACATTAGAGATTAGAAGAGCACCTTCCAATAGAAATCTAATGTGAGATAACAAAGCCAGACAAAAATATCACAGAAAATTTCAGACCAGTAGCTCTTATAATATAGACAGAAAGGCACTCAACAAGCCGGGTGTGGAGGCTCACACTTGTAATCCCAGCACTTTGAGAGGCTGAGACGCGTGGATCACGAGGTCAAGAGATCGCGCCCATCCTGGCTAACACAGTGAAACCCTGTCTCTTAAAAATACAAAAAATTAGCCGGGTGTGGTGGCAGTCGCCTGTAGTCCCAGCTACTCAGGAGGCTGAGGCAGGAGAATAGCATGAATCTGGGAGGCGGAGCTTGCAGTGAGCTGAGATCATGCCACTGTACTCCAGCCTGGGCAACAGAGCAAGACTCTGTCTCAAAAAAAAAAAAAAAAAAGAGATACTCAACAAAACCTAGCAAAGCAAGTCTAGCAATATATAAAGAGGATTATATACTATGGCCAAGTGGAATTTATCCTAGGAAGACAAGGTTGATTTAACATCTGAAAATCAATTAAATGTAATGGCCAAGACCACAATTACTTTTGCACCAACCTAATAATACACCATATTAATAGAAAAAAGGACAAAAAACACATGATCACCTTATAGACTCAGAAGAAAACATTTGACAAAATTCTGTGCCCTTTCATGGTAGAAACACTCAACAAATTTGGAATAGCGGGGAACTTCTCAGCCTGATTAAGGGCATCTGTGAAAAACCACAGCTGGCCAGGTATGGTGGCTCATGCCTATAATCCTAACGCTTTGGCAGACCAAAGCAGTAGGATCTCTTGAGGCCAGAAGTTTGAGACCAAACTTTGGAACATAGTGAGACCCTATCTCTACAAAAATTTTTTTAAAAAAACAACCCTCAGCTAACATCATACTTACTGGTGAAAGATGTTATTCTTTCCTCCTAAGATGAGGAACAAGACAAGGGTGTCTTACTATGTCTCTAGAACAAGCAAGCATGTTTAAAAAAATTTTTTTTTAATATATGAGTTGGTGGCTGTATGGTTCTATCCAGGGCAATTAGGTAAGAAAATGAAGTAGGCCAGGCATGGTGGCTTACTCCTGTAATCTCAGCACTTTGGGAGGCCAAGGCCGGCAGATAGCTTGAGCTCAGGAGTTTGAGACCAGCCTGGGAAACATGGTGAAACCCTGCGTCTACAAAAAATACAAAAACTAGCCAGGCATGGTGGCACACGCCTGTAATCCCAGCTACTTGGGAGGCTGAGGTAGGAGGATAGCTTAGGCCCAGGAGGCAGAGGTTGCAGTGAGCCATGATTGCGCCACTGCACTCCAGCCTGGATCACAGAGTGAGACTGTGTCTAAAAAAAAAGAATGATTTGGCCGGGCGCGGTGGCTCAAGCCTGTAATCCCAGGACTTTGGGAGGCCGAGACAGGCAGATCACGAGGTCAGGAGATCGAGACCAGCCTGGCTAACACGGTGAAACCCCGTCTCTACTAAAAAAAAATACAAAAAACTAGCCGGGCGAGGTGGCGGGCGCCTGTAGTCCCAGCTACTCGGGAGGCTGAGGCAGGAGAATGGCGTAAACCCGGGAGGCGGAGCTGAGATCCAGCCACTATTCTCCAGCCTGGGGGACAGAGCGAGACTCTGTCTCAAAAAAAAAAAAGAATGATTTGATCACATTATTAAAATTATATGATACCTGTCAATGGTCTTGATCGTCATCAATAACAGTTGCGTTAACAGTAATGGTGGTGTTTGTGAGATTGCTATTGACAGCTTAAAAGGACATATGGTTGACCAGTTTCAGCTCCTGAAGCTCCCTACCTTCTTGAGGGGTGTTTTTGAAAGAATAGGACATTGTTTCTAAGTACCAAATCTTTTTGCAGAACCGCCTCTATCAGGCCATTCAGAGAGCTGATGACATCTTGGACCTGAAGTTCTGCATGGATGGAGTTCAGACTGCTTTGAGGAATGAAGATTATGAGCAGGCTGCAGCCCACATTCATCGCTACTTGTGCCTGGACAAGTCAGTCATTGAGCTCAGCCGACAGGGCAAAGAGGGTCAGCATCCCAAACTGTTGGTTTTTAGTTAAAATCATCTGTGATCTGAAGTAAGCAGACTCGACCAATAAAAACACATCAGTTTTTAGGAAGTTTTCTTTTTTCTTTTTCTTTTTTTTGAGACAGAGTCTCACTCTTGTCAGGATAGAGTGCAGTGGCACGATCTCGGCTCACTGCAACCTCTGCCTTCTGGGTTCAAGCGATTCTCCTGCCTCAGCTTCTTGAGTAGCTGGATTATAGGCACACACCACCACACCTTTCACCATGTTGGACAGACTGGTCTCGAACTCCTGATCTCTGGTGATCTGCCCGCCTTGGCCTCCCAAAGTGCTGGGATTATAGGCTTAAGCTACCGTGCCCAGCCAGGAAGTTTTCTTATCTGGTAGTAGGCCATACGTAGGTCCTGTACCATCCTGGGGCAGGCTTTGTTAAACTAGTCCCCGCTATGTGTGGTTTCACTTTCTGCCATTTCAGTTACCTGCAGCTTCAGTTACTCATGGTCAACCTTAGTCCAAAAATATTAAGGAAAAATTCCAGAAATAAACAACTTACTAGTTTTAAGTTGCTTGCTGTTCTGAGTAGTGTGATAAAATCTTGTGCCATCCTGTCTGTCCCTTTATCACAAGAAGGGTGAGTACGGTACAATAAGATATTTTTTAAAAAGAGGCTATACTTGCATAACTTTTTTTATGGTATATTATATTTTATTATATATTGTTAATCTCTTAATATGTCTAATTTACAAATTAAACTTTATCGTAAATATGCATGTATAGGAAAAAACATAGTATATTCAAGGTTCAGTACTGTCGATGGTTTCGGGCATCCATAATGGTCTTGGAATGGATCCCCTACAGATAAGAAGGGACTACTGTATTCCCATTTTATGGAAAAGGAAGCTGAATCCAGATCTACTGATTCTCTGACCAGCAGGTTCTTTGCACTTGACCATATTGCCTACTCTTAAAATGAAATTCTTAGTCTGATGTTTTAGATCTTCCATGATCTTGACACACCCTGTCTTTCTAGCCTTGTTTAATGGTATTCACTTATGCATCCATTCATTGTGCAAGTATTTCTCAAGCTCCTCCATATGCCACAGAATATGCTACTTGGAATACTCTGCAAATATTCTTTTCATCTTTCTGCTTCTATCACTTCGTATATTTCATTCCCTTTGCGTGGAATGTTTGTTCCTCCTGTGCAGGTGTCAGAATCCTGCCCATCTTCGAGAGGTGGGATGTCACCTTCTCTAGGAAGCCTTTTCTCATTACTTTAACCAGAAATGTGACTTTTTGACACCTTTCTTTTTTTTGAGACGGAATCTCGCTCTGTTGCCAGACTGGCATGATCTTGGCTCACTGTAACCTCTGCCTCCCAGGTTAAAGGGATTCTTCTGCCTCAGCCTCCCGAGTAACTGGGACTACAGGCGCACGCCACCACGCCCGGCTAATTTTTGTATTTTTAGTAGAGATGGGGTTTCACCATGTTGGCCAGGATGGTCTCAATCTCTTGACCTTGTGATTCACCCATCTTGGCCTCCCAAACTGCTGGGATTACAGGCGTGAGCCACAGTGCCCATCCTTTGGCACCTTTCTTATGACACATCATGTACTGTATTTCACTATTATTATTTGTGCACAAACTTGATCTCTTCTACTTGATCCTAACTTCTGTGATGGTAGGATCAGGGCTGATTCATCATGTAGTCATATATATTACTAGCACAGCACCTTGCACATAGTAAGTACTTAATACGTATTTGCTGGATGAATAGTATTACACAAAGTGACATGGACCTGACACAGTACCATTCTTTACTTGAATTTTCATTTTCTCCCTGTTGAGCAGGGAGCATGATTGATGCCAACCTGAAATTGCTGCAGGAAGCTGAGCAACGTCTCAAAGCCATTGTGGCAGAGAAGTTTGCCATTGCCACCAAGGAAGGTGATCTGCCCCAGGTGGAGCGCTTCTTCAAGATATTCCCACTGCTGGGTCTGCATGAGGAGGGATTAAGAAAGTTCTCAGAATACCTTTGCAAGCAGGTATGGACCCTGATTGCTTGGCAGGATAATTGTGTGGCTCTCTGCCTACAGATTGGGGCACTGGATGGATCCACTTTCTATGGATACTTTCTCTCTTCTGGATATGACTCCCCTTACTGCCCTTGCTGTGTAGCCGGGCAGGACTGGATGCGTGTGTTCATTCAACACACCTGTTGCCAGCCTACTGTGTACCAGGCATGGCCAAGACATCTGCCAATGCATATTCATTTCCAACAGACCAGATTAAAGCATATGAAATTAAAATGCAAGTTCTCTGACAAGTTGAATCATTCTTTTTTTTTTTTTTTTTTTTGAGATGGAGTTTCACTCTTGTTGCTCAGGCTGGAGTGCAATTGCATGATCTCAGCTCACTGCAACCTCCGCCTCCTGGTT
Source organism: Macaca mulatta (assembly GCF_049350105.2). Taxonomy (NCBI): domain Eukaryota; kingdom Metazoa; phylum Chordata; class Mammalia; order Primates; family Cercopithecidae; genus Macaca; species Macaca mulatta. Next base: position 69,342,721 of record NC_133425.1, read on the forward strand.
CAAGCAATTCTCCTGCCTCAGTCTCCCAAGTAGCTGGGATTATAGACATACGCCACCACGTCCAGCTTATTTTGTATTTTTAGTACAGACTGGGTTACCCCATGTTGGTCATGCTGGTCTCAAACTCCCAACCTCAGGTGATCCACCCGCCTCAGCCTTCCAAAGTGCTGGGATTATAGGTGTGAGCCACCGCGCCCGGCCTGAATCACTCTTTTAAAACTCAAGCAATCCTGCCTCAGCCTCCCAAGCAGTGGAGACTACAGGCACATGCCACCGTACGTTGCTAATTTTTTTTTTTTTTTGGAGAAACGGTCTCACTGTGTTACCCAGGCTGGTCTCAAACTCGTGGCCTCAAGCAGTCCTCCCATCTCAGCCTCCCAAAGTCCTGGGACTACCACCCCACCCAGCTGTTTTTTTAGCTATATGTCTATGTGTGTCATTCCCCTCCCACAAAAAAATTCTCTGTCAGACCATTATGATGTCGTTAAGAAAAATGATGCCGTTAAGAAAAATGATGCCGTTCGCTAAGCGCTGACATATTTTATTCTCTAACGTGGTTTGTTAAACAGGGTATAAAACAATATGTTGTCATTCCTGTTTAAAATGAGGGAGTCAGCAATCAAGATATATTTGTATAAGCGTAGGATTTCTTTTGGAAGGGTTAACAATGGTCACTTCTGAAGAAAATTGGGAAATTAAGAGACACAGGTTAGAAGAAGAACCACTTTTCACTGAATATTCCTTTGTTCCTTTGGAATGTTTAAGTATGCATTTTACTCATTCTAAAAAATTAATGAAAAACAAAATACAGGCCGGGCGCAGTGACTCACGCCTATAATCCCAGCACTTTGGGAGGCTGAGGCGGATGGATTACCTGAGATCAGGAGTTCAGGACCAGCCTGGCCAACATGATGAAACCCCGTGTCTACTAAAAAAAATACAAAAATTATCCAGACGTGGTGGCAGGTGCCTGTAATCCCAGCTACTCGGGAAGCTGAGACAGGAGAATCGCTTGAATCCGGGAGGCAGAGGCTGCAGTGAGCTGAGATTGTGCCATTGCACTCCAGCCTGGGTGACCAGCGAAATTACATCTCAAAAAAAAAAACAAAAAACAAAAAAACCTGCTCTATGGTACTTTTTTTATCAGTATACTTTGCCACCTGGGACCTAGAAATGGCTTCTACCTTTAATCCAGTAAAAGTCCCTTCTGCAGTACCCAGGTTTTGTCCTGCTTGAGAAAGCACTATTAATGATAGCATGCCAGGCATAATGGCTCACATAATTCCAGCACTTTGGGATGCTGAGGCAAGAGGACTGCTTGAGGCCAGGAGTTCGAGACCAGTCTGGGCAACATAGCAGGACCCCATCTCTACAGAAATTTTTTAAAAATTAGCCGGGTATGGTGGCTCTTGCCTATAGTTCCAGCTACTCAGGAGGCTGAGGTGAGAGGATCACTTGAGTCCAGGAGTTCAAGGCCACAGTGAACTACGACTGTGGCTCCCTTGTACTCCAGCCTAGGCAACAGAGCGAGACCCTATCTCTTATTTTAAAAAATGATAGAAAGTTACACTTTGAGATTGTTGGAACTGAGGACTCTCTCCCTTGGCTAATGGCAGTCCATATTTTCCAAGAGAAGAAAATAATGGAAGAGGAGCTACACCATGCTCACATTCCTTGTCCTGCCTGATGCTCAGACTGTCCCTCAAGGGAGTTTCCTCTGTGCTGCCTGGGCTTCTAAACATCAAGGGAAATGTGAAAAAAAAGAAAGCCGGTGGGAGGCCTTTTTGGAAAATTGAGACATACCTGGTGTAAGGCTGGCCTTTCTGGGGAATGTATGTGGGTCTTCTCCTTTTTTAGGTGGCCAGTAAAGCTGAGGAGAATCTGCTCATGGTGCTGGGGACAGACATGAGTGATCGGAGAGCTGCAGTCATCTTTGCAGATACACTTACTCTTCTGTTTGAAGGTGAGCCTCTTTCTCCACTCTAGAGAGACTGGAGACATTTCTGTATGACACCTGCATCCTAGCCTTTCTTCTCACCCTTCTAGTTTGATGACTTTAATTTAATCATGTAGTTTACTGTGTATTAATTGAGTGGAGAATTAAATAACTTCCAGATTCAGTGCCTGATAAGCAAAGATTAGAGTCTCTCCAGTGTTTTGATCCTGCCTAACCCTCAAACCCCAAACTCCGTAAGAATGAATTTAACTCTAAAATAAATTACTGAAAAGCGAGTGATGCTGATTCCAAAGATGCTGCTGTAGAAAATAGTATCAATGTAACTTACCAAATGCCTGCTGATGTACCAAGCACTGTGCACATTTAACATATTTGCTTAGAAACCCCTAGCATTGACAAGGCCTATTTTGTGTTCATTTTAGAAAGTGAAGCAGCCAAAAGGATTGACCTAGACCCTCGGTTAGTCCCAGATGGAGCAAGTTTATTTTGTAGGAAGAATACTACAACCTTCTTGCTTCCTCCCTTCTAGGGATTGCCCGCATTGTGGAGACACACCAACCAATAGTGGAGACCTATTATGGGCCAGGGAGACTGTATACCCTGATCAAATATCTGCAGGTGGAATGTGACAGACAGGTGGAGAAGGTGGTAGACAAGTTCATCAAGCAAAGGGACTACCACCAGCAGGTGAGCAGGGGAAGCTCCAGGTGGGGTTTGGTAGCAGCTTTAGACAGGAACACTGAGTAGAATAACTTGGGGGGGAACAGTGAAGAAAGGTGCAGACAGGAGAAAAATTAATGCTCAGCACAAACTGGCCTGCATCTTGCCCATTGCCAGCTTACCTTGGACTTGAGGTGTTGTCGAGATGAGGATGGCCTCAGTTCAAGACCAAAACAAATAAAAAGGGCTTCCTGAAAAGAACACAGCATAAGTAGTAGACCAGTTCTCTATCATAAAATGTGCAACAGTGCCCTCTGGTGATAAAATGACAATTCTGTTTATTGAGGTCCTATTAAGTGTCCAAGTAATTGTCTCCAATTTCCCCTTCATTCCTCAGATGTTAAAGATAACGTTTGCTTTTTCAGAACTTTATTTTTTCCTTCTTTTGAGCAGAGAAAGTAAAAGTACAACATAGAAATAGGAGTGGCCTCATACAATTGTATTTCTAGAACTCCAGACTAGGACACTATAAACAGTAGTCTATTGGAACACTATTAGCATGACTTTTAAGCACAGTAATAGAAGTGAGTAGTATTAGCATCCAACCCAAAAACAAATCTTTGGCCTGTCATCTTGAAAGCCCACTGCTGGCTTGAAGGGAAGGTAAACCCAGTAAGCAAACTAAACCTAAACATTCTTGTGTGCCAAAAGTTTGGAGTGACCAGCAAGAGGCCAATAGATATGGGAGTGGGGAAGAATATTCTCATTCCTGTGGTATGTTGCAGTTCCGGCATGTTCAGAACAACTTGATGAGAAATTCTACAACAGAAAAAATCGAACCAAGGTAAAAATCCTCTTTTCTTCAGCCCACAAGAGTTTGAATTGGTAACCATGTATATATAATTCAGACGACTCTGTTACAATGTGGTCTGTGTTTTTGAAGTATTTTATCAATTACTCTTATTTTTCAGTGGAATGTATCATGAACAAAAGTATGTGTAAATAAAATGTGTAATAAATCATAATCAGCTGGGCGTGGTGGCTCGCGCCTGTAATCCCAGCACTTTGGGAGGCCGAGGCAGGTAGATCACAAGGTCAGGAGTTCGAGACCAGCCTGGCCAATATGGTGAAACCCCTTCTCTACTAAAAATACAAAAATTAGCTGGGCATGGTGATGCGTGCCTGTAGTCCCAGCTATTCGGGAGGCTGAGGCAGGAGAATCGCTTGAACCCAGGAGGCAGAGGTTGCAGTGAGCCAAGATCGCACCACTGCACTCCATCCTGGGTTACAGAGCGAGACTCCATCTCAAAAAATAAAAACTAAAATAAAATAAAATAAAATAAAAATCAGTACAATCACATGTCATTTAATGACTGGAATACTTTTTTTTTTTTTTTTTTTTTTTGAGACAGAGTCTCACTCTGTCACCCACGCTGAAGTGCAGTAGCATGATCTTGGCTCACTGCAGCCCCTGCCTCCCGGGTTCACGTGATTCTCCTCCCTCAGGCTCCCAAGTAACTAGAACTACAGGCGTGCACCACCACTCCCAGCTAATTTTTTATAATTTTAGTAGAGACAGGGTTTCGCTATGATGGCCAGGTTAGTCTCGAACTCCTGACCTCAAGTGATCTGCCCACCATGGCCTCCCAAAGTGCTGAGATTATAGGCATGAGCCACCATACCCTGTCAACAACTGGAGTACATTCTGAGAAATACATCACTAGGCGACTTCCATTGTGTCAACATCATAGAGTGTACTTAGCCTACTACACACGTAGGCTATATGATGCAGCTTATTGCTCCTAGGCTGTAAACCTGTATGGCATATTACTGTACTGAATACCATAGGCAATTAGAACACAATGGTAAGTACTTGTGTATCTAAACATATCTAAACATAGAAAAGGTACAGTAAAAATACAGTATTATAATATTATGGGAACGCTCTTGTGTATACCGATACAGTTTTTTTTCTTGTTGTTTTGGGGGTTTTTTTTGTTGTTTTTTTTTTTTTGAGATAGGGTCTTGCTTTGTTGCCCAGGCCAGAGTGCAGTACAGTGGTATGATCATGGCTCACTTAGCCTCGACCTCCTAGGCTCAAGCAATCCTCCCACCTCGGCCTTCTGAGTAGCTGGGACCATATGTGTACACCACCACACTGGGCTAATTTTTGTATTTTTTGTAGAGACGAGGTTTTGCCATGTTGCCTAGGCTGGTCTAGAACTCCTGGGCTCAAGTGATTCTCTCACCTCCCAGAGGCTTTCCAAAGTGATGGGATTACAGGCTTGAGCCACCATGCCCAGCCCAGCAATTCATTTTTGACCAAAATGTTCTTATGTAGCATGACTACACTTTTGAAGCCCCCAGAGTGACTCTCCTCTTCCCTTCCCACAAAGGTGACTACTATCCTAAAATTTTAAACTTTTACTTTTTTTTTTTTTAATTAGAAATAGGGTCTCTGTTTCCCAGGCTGGAGTGAAGTGGTACAGCGACAGAATCCCAGCTCACTGTGACCACCAACTCGTGGACTCAGGTGAGCCTCGAGTAGCTCAGCCTCAGCCTCCCGAGTAGCTCCTGACTAGCTAGGATTACAGTCACCACTCCTAGCTAATTTTTTTTTTTTTTTTTTTTTTTTTTTTTTTTTTTTTTTTGAGGCAGTCTCGCTCTGTTGCCCAGGCTGGAGTGCAGTGGCGTGGTGTGGTCTCAGCTCACCACAACCTCCACCTCCCAGGTTCAAGCAATTCTCCTGCCTCAGCCTCCCAAGTAGCTGGGACTATAGGTGTGTGCCACCACACCCGGTTAATTTTTTTGTATTTTTAGTAGAGATGAGTTTTTTGTTTGTTTGTTTGTTTTTTTGTTTGTCTTAGACAAGAGTCTCACTCTGTTGCCCAGGCTAGAGTGCAGTGGCACGATCTTGGCTCCCTGCAAGCTCCACCTCCCGGGTTCACGCCATTCTCCTGCCTCAGCCTCCCATGTACCTGGGACTACAGGCGCCCACCACCTTGCCCAGCTAATTTTTTGTGTGTGTTTTTAGTAGAGACGGGGTTTCACCATGTTAGCCAGGATGGTCTCAATCTCCTGACCTCGCGATCTGCCCGCCTCAGCCTCCCAAAGTGCTGGGATTACAGGCGTGAGCCACTGCGCCCGGCCGAGATGAGGTTTTGCCATGTTGGCCAGGCTGGTCTCAAACTCCTGACCTCAGGTGATCCACCCACCTCAGCCTCCCAAAGTGCTGGGATTACAGGCATGAGCCACCATGCTCAGCCAATTTTTTAATTTTTGGTAGAGATGAGGGCTTGCTATGTTGCCCAGGCTGGTCTTAAACCCCAGATCTCAAGTGATCCCCCTGCCTCGGCCTCCCAAAGCACTTACAGGCATGAGCCACTGTAATCCATCCAAACTTTTACTTTTTTTTTTTTTTTTGAGACAGAGTCTTGCTCTGTCGCCCAGGCTGTAGTGCAGTGGCACAATCTCTGCTCACTGCAAGCTCCACCTCCCAGATTCACACCATTCTCCTGCCTCAGCCTCCTGAGTAGCTGGGACTACAGGTGCCCACCACCACACCTGGTTAATTTTTTGTATTTTTAGTAGAGACAGGGTTTCACCATGATAGCCAGGATGATCTTGATCTCCTGACCTCGTGATCTGCCCGCCTCGGCCTCTCAAAGTGCTGGGATTACAGGCGTGAGCCACTGCACCTGGTCATAGATAATCTTTATTCAAACCACAAAAGAGGCCAGGCATTGTGGCTCATGCCTATAATCCCAGCACTTTAAGAGGCCAAGGCAGGAGGATCACTTGAGGCCAGGGGTTTGAGACCAGCCTAGCCAACATGGTAAAATCCCATCTCTACTAAAGATACAAAAATCAGCCAGGTGGGGTGGCACATACCTCTAATCCCAGCTACTAATGTGTCTAAGGCATGAGACTCACTTGAACCTAGAGGTGGAGGTTGCAGTGAGCTGAGATTGCATCACTGCACTCCAGCCTGGGCAACAGAGCAAGACGAATGGCTGGGCACGGTGGCTCATGCCTGTAATCCCAGCACTTTGGGAGACTGAGGCGGGTGGATCACAAGGTCAGGAGATCGAGACCATCCTGGCTAACATGGTGAAACCCCATCTGTACTAAAAATACAAAAAATTAGCCGGGCATGGTGGCAGGCGCCTGTAGTCTCAGCTACTCGGGAGGCTGAGGCAGGAGAATGGCGTGAACCCAGGAGGTGGAGCTCGCAGTTAGCCGAGATTGCGCGACTGCACTCCAGCCTGGGCGACACAGTGAGACTCTGTCTCAAAAAAAAAAGAAAGAAAAGAAAATAGGCCGGGCGCGGTGGCTCACGCCTGTAATTCCAGCACTTTGGGAGGCCGAGGCGGGTGGATCACGAGGTCAGGAGATCGAGACCATCCTCCCTTACACAGTGAAACCCCATCTCTAGTAAAAATACAAAAATTTATCTGGGCATGGTAGTGGGCACCTGTAGTCCCAGCTACTCGGGAGGCTGAGGCAGGAGAAATGGCATGAACCCAGGAGGTGGAGGTTGCAGTGAGCCGAGATTGCACCACTGCACTCCAGCCTGGGCAACAGAGCAGGACTCCATCTCAAAAAAAAAAAAAGAGGCCAGGCACGGTGGCTCACACCTGTAATCCCAGCACTTTAGGAGGCTGAGGCAGGTGGATAACGAGGTCAGGAGATCGAGACCATCCTGGCTAACACGGTGAAACCCTGTCTCTGCTGAAAATACAAAAAATTAGCCGGGCGTGGTGGCAGGCACCTGTACTCCCAGCTACTCAGAAGGCTGAGGCAGGAGAATGGCAAGAACCTGGAAGGCGGAGCTTGCAGTGAACCAAGGTTGCGCCACTGCACTCCAGCCTGGGCGACAGTGAGACTCTGTCTCAAGAAAGAAAAAGAAAAGAAAAGGAAACAGGCTGGGCGCGGTGGCTCATGCCTGTAATTCCAGCACTTTGGGAGGCTGAGGCGGGTGGATCACAAGGTCAGGAGATTGAGACCATCCTTCCTTATATGGTGAAACCCCATCTCTAATAAAAATACAAAAAATTATCCAGGCATGTAGTCTGTAGTCCCAGCTACTCAGGAGACTGAGGCAGGAGAAATGGTGTGAACCCAGGAGGTGGAGCTCGCAGTTAGCCGAGATTGCGCGACTGCCCTCCAGCCTGGGCGACACAGTGAGACTCCATCTCAAAAAAAAAAAAAAGAAAGAAAGAAAATAAAAGAAAAGAAGACACACCTCCCAACCTTTTATTTAGGTCTGGCAGAATTTTAGGGAGTGAATGATTTAGGTGAAACAGGTAAATGGAAAATGTGGTTGACACCTGTCTCTGAATCTAATTGGGCCAGCCGAGCTAGGAGGGCCATCTGGCAGAGCTGTTCCTTATGGGCCCAGTGGGGAGGGGGAATTCAGGACTCTGTTTTCCCTGTAGCTCTTGTGTCTAAGGGAATCCACTGTCCTCCTGTTCCTTCTGCTCCATGTGTCTCAGAGAACTGGACCCCATCCTGACTGAGGTCACCCTGATGAATGCCCGCAGCGAGCTCTACTTACGCTTCCTCAGGAAGAGGATTAGCTCTGATTTTGAGGTGGGGGACTCCATGGCCTCGGAAGAAGTGAAGCAAGGTAAAAATATTTCCCATATTTTTGGGGAGGGTTGAGATATAATCGGCAGTGTTTCTTAATAGTTAAGCCACAGATCTCTTATTAAGGAAACAACTGGGACTTATTAGCCCCTGGTGGTCTGTAGACAAATTGACTCCCAGGAGGAAATCTAAATGTACTGGATTTTAGAATTGGACTAGATCTTTGAGGCCATCTAATCACTTTACAGATGAAGACACTGATGCCCTGTTTTAAATTGTATAGATAGAAATTATACTTCAGTAAAGTGTTTTGTTGTTGTTGTTGTTGTTGTTTTAAAAAAAAAAAACAAAGTACATAGGCCGGGTGCGGTGGCTAACATCTGTAATCCCAGCTCTTTGGGAGGCCAAGGCGGGTGGATGTCAGAGTTTGAGACCAGCCTGACCAATATGGTGAAACCCCATCTCTACTAAAAATAAAAAAATTAGCTGAGCGTGGTGCCATGCACCTGTAGTCCCAGCTACTCGGGAGGTTGAGACAGGAGAATTGCTTGAACTCCAGGGGTCGAAGGTTTCATAGAGCCGAGATCGCGCCACTGCACTCCAGCCCAGGCAACAGAGCCAGACTCTGTCTCAGGAAAAAAAAAAAAAAGAGTATATAATGTACAGGAATCCTCCTGTCCCTTTCAGTCTCCCAGTTCCCCTAGTCACAATTTTTCAAGGAATAATTTACATTGATAAGAAACGGGGCTGGGTGCAGTGGCTCATACCTGTAATCCCAACGCTTTGGGAGGCTGGGGAGGAGAATTGCTTGCTCAGTTCAAGACCAGCCTGGGCAACATGACAAGACCTTGTCACTATATTAAAAGAAAAATTTTGGCTGGGTATGGTGGCTCACGCCTAATCCCAACACTTTGGGAGGCCGAGGAGGAAGGATCGCTTGAGCCCAGGAGTTTGAGACCAAGCCTGGTCAACATAGTGAAACCCCATCTCTAAAAATTTCAGTTAAATAATAAAAGATAAACACTTTTTAAAAATTTTGTAAAGGTATGCTGGAGTCCAATTTCATTTACAGATTGACTCGCTAGGTTTTTAAGATAACCATTTAATTCCTGCTGGCTACTAAAGCAAGAGTTAAAGGAAAAAAAAATCCTGCTGGACAAATATATGCAGGGTTCTTTGGACTGGGGACTTGAGACCTACCCAGCATCTGTGGCATTCCGCATAGCTTGTGCCAATAATACGTGGCAGGGGCGTTACAGAATCAGTGTATAAAGGAAATTGTTTGCTCATTTGGAGTTTGCTTGTTGATGTCAATGATGACTATCATTTGATCTTAGCCAAAAGACCGAGAAGCAATAATGATGACTATCACTGTTCAGAGCTGTGCTGCCCAATACGTAGCCATTCATGAATTGAAATTCAAATTCAAATTTAATTACAATTAAATAAAATTTTAAATCCATCCTTCTCACCTGGATTCTGGGGAATAAAAGAATTTTAATAAAACAAATAAAAATATTCAGTTCCTAAGTTACGTTCATCACATTTCTTTTTTTTTTTTTTTTTGAGACGGAGTCTCGCTCTATCGCCCAGGCTGGAGTGCAGTGGCCAGATCTCGGCTCACTGCAAGCTCCGCCTCCCGGGTTTGCGCCATTCTCCTGCCTCAGCCTCCAGAGTAGCTGGGACTACAGGCGCCGCCACTATGCCCGGCTAATTTTTTTGTATTTTGATAGACACGGGGTTTCACCGTGTTAGCCAAGATGGTCTTGATCGCCTGACCTCGTGATCCGCCCATCTCGGCCTCCCAAAGTGCTGGGATTACAGGCTTGAGCCACCGCACCCGGCCCGTTCATCACATTTCAAGTGCTCAATCACTAACATGACCGATGGCTACTATATCAGATAACAGATACGGAATGTTTTCTCTTTTCTTGTTGTTTGTTTATTTTTTGTAGAGACAGAGTATTGCTCTATTACCCAGGCTGGTCTCAAAACTCCTGGACCCAAGTGATCCTCCCACCTTGACCTCTCAAAGTGCTGGGATTACAAATGTGAGCCACCACACCTGACCAAAATATTTTCATTATCACAGAAATTCTGTTGGACAATACTGGTGTAGAGAATGAAATATTCTCTACACCAGTATTTTTGTCTTTGCCATGGAAACTTAACATCTTTTGACTCCTATTAATTAATCCTAAGGGAATAATGGAAAAGGAGTAAAAAGTTTTTCGTACAAAAGTATTCACTATAATCTCCAATTATTGTGATATTCTGTTATCTCCAGTAATGGCAAAACATTTGGAAATAACCAGATGTCTAAAAATAGAGTGGTTTTTTTTCTCAATTTCACATGAAACAACATAAAAGTTAAAAATAAGGCCGGGCACGGTGGCTCACACCTGTAATCCCAGCACTTTGGGAGGCCGAGGCGGGCAGATCACCTGAGGTCAGGAGTTTGAGACCAGCCTCAACATGGAAAAATCCTATCTCTACTAAAAATACAAAATTAGCCAGGCGTGGTGGTGCATGCCTATCATCCCAGCTACTTGGGAGGCTGAGGCAGGAGAATTGCTTGAACCTGGGAGATGGAGGTTGCAGTGAGCTGAGATCATGCCATTGCACTCCAGCGTAGGCAACAAGAACGAAACTTCGTCTCAAAAAAAAAAAAAAAAAAGTTGAGTAGTTTTTAAAATGTGGATTATGCACCTGATTAAATGCCACATAGTCATGAAAAATAAGGTAGGTGAAAACATGGAAAATATTTATGATATACTTTTTTAAAGCAGAATTCAAAATTGCTATCTGTATCATGATTATAACCATGTAAAATATGTACATATTTGCAAGAAAGACTAGAAAGAAACCTGAAAAAATGAAAAAAGTTGCTCTGTTTCCCTTGGGGAAAAAAAAATGAGTATTCCTTTCTTGGCTGTCCCCTAGAGCACCAGAAGTGTCTGGACAAACTCCTCAATAACTGCCTTTTGAGCTGTACCATGCAGGAGCTAATTGGCTTATATGTTACCATGGAGGAGTACTTCATGAGGGAGACTGTCAATAAGGTAGGACATAGGACTCATCTCTTGGAAATGGGGTTTCCGGTCCAAGAAGCCAGGCTAAAGGAAATGCATGAGGCATGTCATATTTTTTGGTCCCGCTTCGAGAATACTCTTTCATGCAGATTGAGTGGAACCGCTTTGTATGGTTAGAGAGCATCTTTGGAGTCGTGCTCTTTGTATACCCAGCTAGGACCTCCTTCCCAAGAATTACAAAAGAACAGCTCAGCTCTCCAGGGAACCCACTTGTTCCCTGCCTCCCTGAAGGTTTGTAGGTAAGGAGCCTCAGGGAAGTAGGGCCTCTGCAGATGTCTTACACCCCCCAGGTAATGGATCTCTGCAGAGCTAAGGCCCAAAATATTTAATTTGTTCACCTAGTGATCAATAGGGAAGTGAGCTATTTTGACAAGGAGGATGCACATGAGTTCGTGACCAGAACACGCCATGTTGGGAGAAACATGGACAAGGTACAGAAAAGGGAGCAGAGCTAGGGCCATCCAGAATCATCTAGAAGATGACATGCACAACTGGGACCCTCAGTGTTGACTTTGCCTTTTGGGTAGGCTGTGGCTCTGGACACCTATGAGAAGGGCCAGTTGACATCCAGCATGGTGGATGATGTCTTCTACATTGTTAAGAAGTGCATTGGACGGGCTCTGTCCAGCTCCAGCATTGACTGTCTCTGTGCCATGATCAACCTCGCCACCACAGAGCTGGAGTCTGACTTCAGGTACAGTTGACTCCCTTTCTCCTTTCTAGGCAGAAAGGCCCTTCCTGTTGATTCCCGAGGCCCATTTGTTTCTGCCCTTTGTCCTCATGATTCTAGTTAAGTTCTATACGGGACATAAGCTCCTATCTCTAAGATAGTATCCTTGGCTCCAGGAAGCTGTTGATCAGCCATATATCTCATAGGCCAAATTTCTGTTCCCTGGACTAGACTGAAGGAGCTATGGGCCCTTAGACGGAGGAGAGAGAACAGGCAGTTCAGATGAATAATACCACACTAGGTACCATTGTCAGCACCATGCTAACCTCCTGCTCTTTTGAGGTCCTAATAACAACCCTATGAGGTAGGTACTATTAGCTCTGTTTTATAGATGAGGAAACTGGGCTTTAGGGAGATTGCATCCTCGTCAAAGATCCACCACTTAGGAGTAAGAGGTAGAATCCAGAACTGAGTGACTCAAAACCTGTTCTCAACTCCTACATGGTACTGCATTCACTAAGCCGCACAGCTTTTTTTTTTTTTTTTTTTTTTTTTTTTTTTTGAGACGGAGTCTTGCTCTGTCGCCCAGGCTAGAGTGCAGTGGAGCAATCTCAGCTCACTGCAAGCTCCACCTCCTGGGTTTGCACCATTCTCCTGCCTCAGCCTCCCGAGTAGCTGGGCCTACAGGCGCCCACCACCTCGCCCGGCTAGTTTTTCGTATTTTTTTTTAGTAGAGACGGGGTTTCACCGTGTTAGCCAGGATGGTCCCGATCTCCTGACCTCGTGATCCGCCCGTCTCGGCCTCCCAAAGTGCTGGGATTACAGGCTTGAGCCACCGCACCCGGCCAGCTGCACAGCTTTGTTGGAGTGCAGTGGTGATGGCTAAAAGCCTCGTAAGCAATGGAGATTGGCCATCTCCTCTGTATGTTCTTGTCACATCAGTGTCCTTGAGGGGTGCTGGTTACTTTCATACCCTGGCTCCTCAGGTCTTCCACAGTGGTCTTAAGGACTGGTTATACCCCCTAAAAGAGCACCTTGTGCTGCTGCGTCAGGGTGGTGGACACGGGTCTTTCTGTCCTGGTGGCCAAGTTGAGCACTATCAATCCCTCTATACCATCCTGTCCCCCAGGGATGTTCTGTGTAACAAGCTGCGGATGGGCTTCCCGGCCACTACCTTCCAGGACATCCAGCGCGGGGTGACAAGTGCCGTGAACATCATGCACAGCAGCCTCCAGCAAGGCAAATTTGACACAAAAGGCATCGAGAGTACTGACAAGGCGAAGCTGTCCTTCCTGGTAGGTACCCCACAGCTCACGAGCTGGGTTGGTTTATCTTGAGAGGTTACAGTATGACTGCTAAGCCACAGTATAGTTGGCCTCTAGCTAGAGACCTCTCCTCCAGTGTCTATATAGAAGGAAAATTTCTCCTTTAAGAGAAGTTCCTTCTAGAAGGTTCTGAAACGATTTCTTACTCAGGGATGTATTCTGAACAGCCTGAGCCACAACAGAGGCTGGGCTGCCCAGCTATCACCTAGCATTCATTCCCCAGAGTGCTGCCCAGCTGCTGAGGAGCCCACTGACTGTCAAGCTTGGCTTGCATCTGCCACAGAACCAACTGCACCATCTGTGCCAGGCCACCAGACTGCTTCTCTGAGGAGAGGCCCGCAGCATGGGCAGGCGCCAGTCCTTCAGGCCTGCCAGCACTGCTCTACTAGCACATGTCTTAGGCTTTCAATTCCTCTGGAAAGGAGGCCTTATTAAAGCCCTTAGCTACCTGGAACGACAGATGTGATAAAGCAGCAAGCCTTGCCGTTGTGTGGAAAGGAGAAGCACAGAAGGATGAAAAGATTTGTACAAAGCAACAACCAGTTTATGATGAGCCAGAGAGAATACAAATGAGTCCTAAGCTCAGGATCAGGCCTCTCTGGCATATGCTGTCTTAGCACGCACGGGAGTAGCACAGTCCAGGTCCATTCTGCTCCATCCCCCACATTGGCCACACTCTGAGTCTTGACTCCTGAGGCTCAGAGCCTGAAAGAAACATCTAGTAGCAGAGCTGTCATCTGTAGTTCACAGGTGGGGTTGGATGCAAAAATGTTCACGTGCATTTTTCTGGACACAGGGTCCTTAGCTTTTATCACGCTTTTTTTTTTTTTTTTTTTTGAGATGGAGTCTTGCTCTTATTCCCCAGGCTGGAGTGCAATGGTGTGATCTTGGCTTACTGCAACCTCCGCCTCACCGGTTCAAGCGATTCTCCTGCTTTAGCCTCCTAAGTAGCTAGGATTACAGGCATGCACCACCACACCTGGCTAATTTTTTTTTAGTAGAGACTGGGTTTTGCCACGTTGGCCAGGCTGGTCTCGAACTTCTGACCTCAAGTGATCCACCCATCTTGGCCTCCCAAAGTGTTGGGATTACAGGCATGAGCCACCGTGCCTGGTATCATATTCTTAAAAGGATCTGTGACCCCCAAAAGAGTTCAAAGCTGTTACTTTCAGAGACAGAAGCCTGAACTTGCTAATATCTACCAATCCCTGTGCAGAGGAACCCCTAGTAGCAGGTTATGAGACAGATCCAATACGAAAGCTGTTTAGGCAGCCCCACTCTCTTCCTGTCATAGAAAATGTTTGCCCTGGACATGGTTTCTGTCAATCTAGGATATGACGGTTGCTGCCAAAAACAGATCAGATCCAAAAAACTGTTGCCTGTGAAATTTGTTACCTTTGGAGAACTTTGCCAAAATGCCCAGCAACCAGCATCACATCATGAACCAACTTAAATTTTTATTTTGTTTGTATTCTTTGATTTTATTTATAGAACTTACTTTCATTTCTGTGCTCAGAAATAATCATTGGCTGCTTGCTGCCTACCACATCAAAGCTAGATGTCTTCGTTTAACCCTCCTAAATCTAACCCATCCCACCTTTTCAGTTCCATTTTCCACCACTTGACTACATGTCTCCAAAACCAGCCAGTGCATGTTCGCTCTGTGAGGACCTCCCATTAACACAGTTTCATTGTTTGAGGCCCCAGAAGATAAGACCAAAAAGAAAGGCAATGCTAAATGCTTGGTGACAGGTTTCTGGTTTTCCTGACACCAAGGATTTAAAATGTCATCACTCCCATTGCAGGGCCTATTTTTTATGTCACCTTGATTCATCTGGCTGTCAAGATGAATTCTCCAACTGTACTGACATCATGCACTGTGGGTAGGGAATAAGCCCAGTGAATCCACGCTTGCTAGGGCTGTCAGTACAGGGGAAACTTTGAAATCAATACCATTTGAACTCAAATCCATAAGTCCTCATGACAGTTATTCTTGGTGCTCTTAAATGCCTTGGAAACACTTATGGCCTTCATCCTTCAGCTGTCATGACAGGACAGTTATTTGGAAACTTGTGACATTAGAGGCCTCATGTTATGGCATATTAAAGAAAGACCTTTAGGCTTATCTGTCCACATCAGAGTGGCCTAAGCAGCACTGTCAGCATCATGACTTTCAGCATTGGCTGCAGGACACTGACAAGGGAAGCACTCTGGGGAAGATGAGAGGGACTTCCTAATCACAGCCCCTGGGGTTCTGAGATCCTCCTTTTACGCTGAAATCCAGAAGCTCCTGACTCATGTCTCGAAGTCTGACTCCTCCTTACCTCACCCCTGCCTTCCTGATCATGCCCCTAGCACACCAGTTCACAAGCAGTGGGATCCCCAGGCCCTCTATTTCCTCCCACACATGGCCTCTAGATGAGTATTCTCGAACCACGGCTGTGCTCATGTGGCATTTACCTGCTTTAAAAATCCTCAGTACCAGCCCACTGTCCACAGGTCACAGGGCTAACTTTGGAGCAGAGCACCCAAGTCCCCGTCAGGCTCTGCCCCTCGCAGCTCTACGTCCTGCCACTTCCCTTCACGTGTCTGTGAACTGAGTCTGCTATTTCCCAAATACCTTTTTGTGTTTTCTGCTATTCTGCACTTGCTTATATTATCCCCTTTCCAGAATATGTTCATTCACTGTCTTACTCATTCCACAAATATTTATTGAGAAACTTCTAAATTTTAGGCACTGTTCTGGGTTCTAGAGCTACACTGCCCAACATAGTAGCCACCAGCCACAGGTAGCTATTGAAATTTACATTTAAATTAAAAATCCACTTCCTGAGTTGTACTAGCTAAGCTTCAGGTGCTCAATAGCCACATATGGCTGGGGGCTACCGTACCAGACAGTGCAGTTAGAATATTTCCATCAACCAGAAAGGAAGACAGTGCTGTATAGACATGCAGTGGTGAAGAAAACAGGCTAGATCCATGCAGACAAGAAATAGATAAACCGGACAATGTCAGGAAATCCTAAGGACTGTTAAGAAAATATCAAGGCCGGGCGCGGTGGCTCAAGCCTGTAATCCCAGCACTTTGGGAGGCCGAGACGGCAGATCACAAGGTCAGGAGATCAAGACCATCCTGGCTAACACGGTGAAACCCCGTCTCTACTGAAAAATACAAAAAACTAGCCGGGCGAGGTGGCGGGCGCCTGTAGTCCCAGCTACACAGGAGGCTGAGGCAGGAGAATGGCATAAACCCGGGAGGCGGAGCTTGCAGTGAGCTGAGATCCGGCCACTGCACTCCAGCATGGGTGACAGAGCGAGACTCCGTCTCAAAAAAAAAAAGAAAATATCAAATAGGACAGTGAGCTAGAGAGAGGCTGATGGGGGTGGAGAAATGTTCTCACCTTCATCTCCTGTCAGAATTGTGTTCTACCCTTTTATGTTCAGCTCAGCTACCAACTCTGCCATGGAACCTTCCTTGAATGCCTCACACCAAAACAGTTTGTTCTTTCCTCTCATTGGCCAGAGCAATTAGTGCCTTAATACTTTTGCCCCATGCTACTTTTTTTTTTTTTTTGGAGATGGAGTTTCGTTCTTGTTGCCCCAGCTGGGGTGCAATAGCATGATCTTGGCTCACTGCAACCTCCACCTCACAGGTTCAGGCGATTCTCCTGCCTCAGCAACCCCAGTAGCTGGGATTACAGGCACCTGCCACCACGCCCGACTAATTTTTGTATTTTTAGTAGAGACGGGGTTTTGCCATGTTGGCCAGTCTGGTCTCGAACTCCTGACCTCAGGTGATCCACCCATCTCGGCCTCCCAAAGTGTGGGATTACAGGAGTGAGCCACCGTGCCCATGCTACTTTTATCATTGGTATTTCTGCACCTAGTCTGTAAGGCAGTCGTGTTATGAAAAAAAGTCATCTTTGGACCAGAGTAGGGAGACCTGAATTCATTTTTTTAGTTTATTTGTTTATTATAAAGGATATTATATAGGATATAGATGAAGAGATGAAGAGGGCACATTATGGGGGAAGGGGTATGGAGCTTCCATGCCCCCAGGTGGCCACTCCCCAGGAACCTCCACCTGTTTATCCATCTGGAAGCTCAGAGACCCAAATTCTAAGCCTGGCTCCAGCTTTGTGGCCTTGTCACTCTGAGTGTCTGTCCCTTATCCTGCTTTATTATACTTCCTGACATTATATAATGCATTTGTTTACTATCTGGCTTCCCTTCTGGAATGTCAGTTCTGTGAGGGGTGGACCATGTCTGTTCTGTTAATTACTTTCTCTCAGTGCCCAGAACCATGCCTGACACATCCAGGTGCTCAGTAAATATTTGCTGAATCAGTTGCTGTCTGACCTTGGTGAATCCTTTTACATTTTTTTTTTTTTTTTGAGACGGAGTTTTGTTCTTGTCACCCAGGCTGGAGTGCAGTAGCGCAATCTCAGCTCACTGCAACCTACACCTCCTAAGTTCAAGCAATTCTCCTGCCTCAGTCTCTCGAGTAGCTGGGATAACAGGCGCCTGCCACCATGCCCGGCTAATTTTTTGTAGTTTTAGTAGAGACAGGGTTTCGCCATGTTGGACAGGCTAGTCTTTTTTTTTTTTTTTTTGAGACGGAGTCTCGCTCTGTCGCCCAGGCTGGAGTGCAGTGGCCAGATCTCAGCTCACTACAAGCTCCGCCTCCCGGGTTTACGCCATTCTCCTGCCTCAGCCTCCCGAGTAGTTGGGACTACAGGCGCCCGCCACCTCGCCCGGCTGGTTTTTTGTACTTTTTAGTAGAGACGGGGTTTCACCGGGTTAGCCAGGATGGTCTCGATCTCCTGACCTCGTGATCCGCCCGTCTCGGCCTCCCAAAGTGCTGGGATTACAGGCTTGAGCCACCGCGCCCGGCCGGACAGGCTAGTCTTGAACTCCTGACCTCTTGATCCACCTGCCTCGGCCTCCCAAAGTGCTGGGATTACAGGCGTGAGCCACTGCGCCTGGCCAAATCATTTTACCTTCTGAGGAGTCTCATTTCCTCCCATGTACTGGGCTTGATAATATGTGTTCTGTGGGGGTATTTGGCAGACTCCATGAGTTAAAGAATGAGACAATACCTCATAGGTGGCAGGCTCTGTGGAAGCTTTTCTTTAATGAATGTCAGGCTTTGTGTCACTGACCTGGGGCTTGACCATTTGGAGCCTCAAAACTTATCCCAGACCTGTATGCCTGAGTCATTTCTGCTCTGTAGGTAACACAGTACAAGAAGACCTGAAACCTGAGCTCACTGACTCTGAGGTCCTGATAGCTTTAGGCTCCCTGGTATCAGGCACAGAAGAAAGGGCCAGCCTGCTTCCCCATTCTGCCCAATCCAAGATCTGAGCGTCCTGCTCAGATGTAGCGGTGTGGGCTTTCACTAGCTCGAGTCTGAACTCCAGCCAGCCCTTCTCTGAGCTTCATGGAGCGCAGCTGTCAGCCAGTCTGGCATTGGAGTGGGTGGCAGGCACAGTCGGCAGGAAGTCACGTTCTTCCTTCCTCATCTCCCAGGTGACTCTGAACAACGTGGAAGTCTGCAGTGAAAACATCTCCACTCTGAAGAAGACACTGGAGGTACAAGGGAAATTGCCTGTCGGTGGTCAGCAGCCACTTTTTCCCATGTCGAGAGAGAGCCCTATACACACATCATGGTGAAGATGCTTATCCTGGTGACGTTGAGCCACACTCGAGGGGATTTCTTGGTGACTGACATGATAGCAAGGCATCCTTGGACCAGGGGGAAAAGCTCAGGAGTTGGAAGATCAGAATTCAAATTAGATCTTCCAGGCAAGGCACAGTGGCTCATGCCTGTAATCCCACACTTTCGGAGGCCAAAGCGGGTGGATCACTTGAGGTCAGGAGTTTCAGACCAGCCTAGCCAACATTGCGAAACCCCATCTCTACTAAAAATACAAAAATTAGCTGGGCATGGTGGCAGACGCCTGTAATCCCAGCTACTTGGGAAGCTGAGGCAAGAGAATCGCTTGAACCCAGGAGACGGAGGTTGCAGTGAGCTGAGATCGTGCCACTGCACTCCAGCCTGGGGGACAAAACAGACTCTGTCTGAAAATAACACACACACAAATTAGATCTTCCAGCACACAGTTGGCGTGTGACCTTGGCCAAGTCTCTTAGCCCTCTGAGCCTCAGTTCTCTCATCTACGAAATAAGATACATAGCTCCATCCTGCCCTAATTTGGGTTTCTTTGCTAGCCCAATGAAAAAACAGGATCGAGGCCAAGTGGCTCATACCTATAAGCTCAACATTTTGGGAGGCCAAGGCAGGAGGATTACTTGAGGCCAGGAGTTTGAGACCAGCCTGGGCAATGTAGTGAGACCTCATCTCTACCAAAAAAAACAAAAAAACAAAAAAAAAAAACTTTTTTTAAAATCAGGATCAGGGCCGGGTGAGGTGGCTCACGCCTGTAATCCTAACACTTTGGGAGGCTGAGGCAGGTGGATCATGAGGTCAGGAGTTCAAGACCAGCCTGCCCAAGATGAAACCCCATCTCTATTAAAAATACAAAAACTGAGCCAGCCGTGGTGGCAGCTGCCTGTAATCCCAGCTACTCGGGAAGCTGAGGCAGATAATTGCTTGAACCCGGGAGGCAGAGGTTACAGTGCAAGATTGCATCACTGCACTCTAGCCTGGGCGACAGAGGGAGATTCTGTCTTTAAAAAAAAAAAAAAAAACCCGGGATCAAAAGCACCTTATAAAAATGACAAATCCCTGTATAAATGTAGGAGATTAAGATAAGGTTTGCCTAATCCTATACAAAGCTGGTAGCTGTTGTTTTTTAGAGGAAGACAGCAGAGTATAGTGGAAATTGCTTGGGCTTTTAAGCCAGACACCCCAGGTTCAAATCTTCATTTGACCACTGCCCAGCTGTGTGGCCTTAGGCAAAAGTTCTGTAACCTCAGTCTCCTCATTCATAAAAGAGGATAATGACCTCTGTGCCACAGGACTGTTACGAGATGAATGTGATAACATGAACCACTTAGTACATGAGAGGCATGCAGTGGTACTTATTAGTTGTATTAACAGTTAAAAATAATAATAGCTGGGCCGGGGGGTGACTCATGCCTGTAATCCCAGCACTTTGGGAGGCCGAGGCGGGTGGATCACCTGAGGTCAGGAAGTCGATACCAGTCTGGCCAACATGATGAAACCCTGTCTCTACTAAAAATACAAAAAAATCAGCTGGGTGTGGTGGCATGCGCCCATAATCCCAGCTATTCAGGAGGCTGACACAGGAGAATCGCTTGAACCCCGGAGGTGGAGGTTGCAGTGAGCCGAGATTGCATCACTGCACTCCAGCCTGGGCGACAAGAGCGAAACTCCATCTCAAAATAACAGTAGCTGGGTGGCTTGTGCCCATAGTCCCAGCTACTTGGGACCCTGAGTCAGAAGGATTGCTTGAGGCCAGGAGTTCAAGGCCAGCCTGGGCAACATAATGAGACCCCCCATCACTTAAAAAGGAAAAATAGGCTGGGCGCAGTGCCTTATGCCTATAATCCCGGCACTTTGGGAGGCCAAGGCAGGTGGATCACAGGTTAGGCATTCAAGCCTGGCCAAGATGGTAAAGCCCTGTCTCTACTAAAAATACAAAATATAAAATTTAGCTGGGCACGGTGGCGAATGCCTGTAATCCTAGCTACTCAGGAGGCTGAGGCAGGAGAATTGCTTGAACCCAGGAGGCGGAGGTTGCAGTGAGCCAAGATCATGCCACTTCACTCTAGCCTGGGCAACAGAGTAAGACTCCATCTCAAAAGAAAAAAAAGATAAAAATAGTGGCCAGGTGTGGTGGCTAACACCTATAATCCCAGCACTTTGGGAGGCCAAGGCGAGTGGATCATCTGAGGTCAGGAGTTCGAGACCAGGCCAACATGGTGAAACCCCGTCTCTACTAAAAATACAAAATTAGCCAGGCGTGGTGGTACACACCTGTAATCCTGGCTACTCAGGAAGCTGAGGCAGGAGAATCGCTTGAACCTGGCAGGCAAAGGTTGCAGCAAGCCGAGATCATGACATTGCCCTCCAGCCTAGGCAACAGAGTAAGACTCCGTCTCAAAAAAAAAAAAAAAGTTAAAATAGTAAAAATCAATTTAAATTTAACAAAATAAAAATAACAGCATGGAGAGATCACTTTGTGAACTACTAGAAAATGAGGGGCCCATTTCTTCCCCACTCCCAAACTCAGCCTCTGGGAAAGAAGTGAGGCCAGGGCCCTGCCTCCACAGTGAACACTTGTGCAAAGGAGGATGCTTTGCAGCAGAGACAAAGGGCTCGGTGCACAACCTGGTGTGAAGTGTGGGCCTTATGCTGGCACACTGAGGAGGGGCTGGAGCCAGCACACAGAGGAGAGAGGGGTGGCTCAGAGAGAACAGTCAGGTGGCTGTTTATAGTACTGTAAACTGGATTACGTTAGGAATTTACCCCCCAAAAAAGCCTTAAAATGGGGGATGGAATAAAATAAGGTGGCATAGGCCGGACGCAGTGGCTCACATCTGTAATCCCAACACTTTGGGAGGCCAAGGCAGGCGGATCACCTGAGGTCAGGAGTTTGAGACTGGCCTGGCCAACATGGAGAAACCCTCTCTCTACTAAAAATACAAAATTAGCCAGGTGTAGGGGCTCATACCTGTAATCCCAGCTACTCAGGAGGCTGAGGCAGGAGAATCGCTTGAACCCGGGAGGCAGAGGTGGTGGTGAGCCAAGATCATGCCATTGCACTCCAGCCTGGGCAAGAGCAAAACTCCATCTCAAAAATAAAAATAAATACGGTGGCATAATGTACCGATAATATAGTATCTGTCACATCGTATGTGTTCAACAAGTTGGCTGTCATCTTTGGGTTTTTTTTTGGTGGTTTTTGTTTTTGTTTTTGTTTTTGTTTGAGACGGAGTCTTGCTCTGCAGCCCAGGCTGGAGTGCAGTGGCGCGATCTTGGCTCACCGCAGGCTCTGCCTCCCGGGTTCACTCCATTCTCCTGCCTCAGCCTCCCGAGTAGCTGGGACTACAGGCTCCCGCCACAGCGTCTGGCTAATTTTTTGTATTTTTAGTAGAGACAGGGTTTCACCATGTTCGCCAGGATGGTCTTGATCTCCTGACCTTGAGATCCGTCCGCCTCGGCCTCCCAAAGTGCTGGGATTACAGGCATGAGCCACCGCGCCCGGCCCATTGTTGGTTTTTTTTTTTTTTTGAGACAGAGTCTCACTCTGTTGCCCAGGCCAGAGTGCAGTGGCACGATCTCAGCTCACTGCAACTTCTGCAATTCTCCTGCCTCAGCCTCTGGAGTAGCTGGGATTATAGGCACCTGCCACCATGACCAGCTAATTTTTGTATTTTTAGTACAGATGGGGTTTTGCCATGTTGGCCAGGCTGGTCTCAAACTCCTGGCCTCAAGTGATCCACCCGCCTTGGCATCCCAAAGTGCTGGGATTACAGGCATGAACCACCTCTCCTGGCCTTGTCTTTATTTTATTTTATTTACTTATTTTGAGACCAATTCTCGCTGTGTTGCCCAGACTGTAGTGCAGTGGCATGATCTCGGCTCACTGCAACTTCCAAGATTCTCCTGCCTCAGCTTCCTGAGTTGCTGGGATTACAGGCGCCTGCCACCATGCCCGGCTGATTTTTGTATTTTTAATAGAGATGAGGTTTCACCATGCTGTCCAGGCTGGTCTCAAATTCCCAACCTCAGGCAATGCGTCCGCCTCAGCCTCCCATAGTGCTGGGATTGCAGGCATGAGCCACCATGCCTGGCCTTTTTTTTTTTTTTTTTTGAGATGAAGTTTCGCTCTTGTTGCCCAGGCTAGAGTGTAGTGGCACAGTCTTGGCTTACTGCAACCTCCACCTCCCGGGTTCAAGCAGTTCTCCTGCTTCAGCCTCCCAAGTAGCTAGGACTACTGGCGCACACCACCATGCCCAGCTAATTTTTGTATTTTTAGTAGAGACAGGGTTTCACCATTTTGGCCAGGATGGTCTCGATCTCCTGACCTCATGATCTGCCTGCCTCGGCCTCCCAAAGTGCTGGGATTACAGGCATGAGCCACCACGCCCAGCCGACATCATTGTTTTTAAGTCATGGCACTTTAGACTATTTCTGACCTTATCCTTAACATGAGTCTGTTGGGTTTTGGAAGTAAAATTTGGGGAAATATTAGAAATTCATACGTGAGCTTATGACTTTCATAGAATTAGCCAAGTAAAAGAGCTGAAAAACCTATTCCCATAAATCCCAGCCATCCTTAGATTTGCATCTCACAGATGTTCTTTCTTAGCCCCATCAGCAGCCCTTTGAAATAGGCAGATCAGGTGGCATGACGTTCAGCTTACAGGGGAGGTTACAAGACTACTCGAAGACAGTAAGTGTCAGGAATACTGTGGGAGTGAAGGGCCTCTGTCTGCTAGAAGAGTCCCTCTGAGTTCTTCCACTCTGCTTCCTCTCTGGAGCCAAAACAGCATGAACTTTCTAAGGAGGCTACAAGAAATGTGGCAGCTCCTGGCAACCTAAAACACAAGTTTCAAGCAGTTCCCCCTAGAGAGTACTACACCTACACTGTAGTGTGGTGATTAGAAACAGGCATTCTGGGCTGGACATGGTGGTTCACGCCTGTAATCCCAGCACTTTGGGAGGCTCAGGCGGGCTGGCCAACGTGGTGAAATCCCGTCTCTACAAAAATACAGTGATTAGCTGGGCATGATAGTGGGTGCCCGTAATCCCAGCTACTCTGGAAGCTGAGGTGAGAGAATCACTTCAACCTGGGAGACAGAGGTTGCTGTGAGCCAAGATCATGCCATTGCACTCCAGCCTGGGTGACAGAGTGAGACTGTCTCAAAAAAACAAAACAAGACAAAACAAAAACAGGATTTTTGGAGTCAGAATACCTGGTCTAGAGTCCCAGCTCCATGATTTATCTACGTTAAAAGACGGGTCTCTGCTGGACGCAGTGGCTCACACCTGTAAATCTAGCACTTTGGGAGGCCAAGGCAGGTGGATCACCTGAGGTCAGGAGTTCAAGACCAGCCTGGCCAACATAGTGAAACTCCATCTCTACTAAAAATACAAAAATTAGTTGGGTATGGTGGCGCACACCTGTAATCCCAGCTACTCGGGAGGCTGAGGCATGAGAATCACTTGAACCCGGGAGGCAGAGGTTGCAGTAAGCCGAGATCATGCCACTGCACTCCAGCCTGAGCGACAAAGTGAGACTGTGTCTCAAAAAAAAAAGAGAGAGAGAGACAGGGTCTCGCTTTGTTGCCCAGGCTGGTCTTGAACTCCTGGGCTCCAGCGATCCTCCTACCATGGCCTCACAAAGTCCTAGGATTACAATAGTGAGCCACCGCGCTCAGCCTTTCCTGACTTATTGCCATGACTTTGAATAAATTATTAACTTCTATGCCTCAGTTTCCTCATCTGTACAATGGGGATAATTTTACCTACTTCATAAAGGAGATACTTTTTTTTCTGAAGGTCAGAGTAACTTAAGTAGTTGTGGGGGTTTTTTGGTTTTCATTTTGTTTGGTTTTTAAGCAGAATAGGTACTTTGGTCTCACTCTGTTGCCCCGGCTGGAGTGCAGTGGCACAGTTATAGCTCTCTGCAGCCTTGAACCCTTGGGCTCAAGGGATCCTCTCACCTCAGCCTCCTTAGTAGCTGGGGATGCAGGGGTGCAACACTACATCCAACTAATTCTTTAATTTTCTGTGGAGACGGCTTCTCACTATGTTTCCCTGCTGTTCTTAAACTCTGGCCTCAAGTGGTCCTTGCACCTTGGCCTCCCAAAGTGCTAGAATTACTGGCATGAGCCACCTCGCCCAGCCTGGTACTGTAATAAAAGCAAAATGCTTAGAACAAAGCCCGGTATACAGTAAGCCCTTAAACATTAGCTATGATCTTGACCATCTCCCTTTGGTAGCCAGACCAAAATATTTAAGAAGCAGAACTGGCTTTTGTGGTTTTTTGGTAAATTTAAATAAAATTTAAAGAGAAGTAAATAAATATAAAAGTGGGAAAAAAGAGAGAAAAAGGAGGAACTATAGCAATAATAGCTAGTGTCTCCTGTGCCAGGCACTGAGCTAGGCACATTGTGCTTCATCTCATACATGAGGAGCAGGAATTGGTGTTCCCATTTTATAGACAGGAAAACTGAAGCTCAGAAACTTTAAATCATTTGCCCAAGGTCACTCAACTAATACCTGACTGAGCCAGGACTTGAACCTAGGAATGTCTGACTCTAAAGATAGGAAAAACTTTGTGGTATTCTGTTTCTTATTCACTTCCCCAACACTGGTACCCCCATATTACAGAGGGGGAAGTGGGAGCCAAGTGGATAGCCACCAGGATAGAATCGAGGTTTTCTGAAACAGAAAAGACTCTTGACAGGCCATAGCTACACCCAGAGAAGGCTGGAGGAATAGAAGTGGCTGGTGCCTCTCCTCACACTCCCATGGCCCACGCATGCTTGGTGGTCTTACAGCAGTGTTCTCCCCTAGAGTGATTGCACCAAGCTCTTCAGCCAGGGCATTGGAGGGGAGCAGGCTCAGGCCAAGTTTGACAGCTGCCTTTCTGACTTGGCCGCCGTGTCCAACAAATTCCGAGACCTCTTGCAGGTAAGCCCCAGGTTCAACTGCTGACTGAATCCTGTGTCTGTATGTTGCTCTGAGAAGATTGTTAGCTGGCTCATTGTGTGCAAGGAAGCCAGGAGGACGGGTGAGGGAGCAGCAAGCAAGCCCTGACGCCTGGAGTTGTGCAGGTCCCTTGAGACTAAAGGCCCTGTTGGTTTTTCAGCAGTGAAGTTGTCACACTGACAAGCCACCCTCTGGTCCTCTAGACTTTCCACTTGGCCCCACAATGACAAGAGCCCTCAGAAGATGCTCAGAGGAAGCGGAGTCACATGGTTGTTCTGACCTGTGGTCCTAGCCACAGGTGCTGCCTAGCACCCGGCATTCTGAAATCTCTCGTGAGAGTCTATCAGAATAGTCTCAAGGCCTCATTGTTACCCTGGACCTGATTCATCTGAGATCTGGAAAGGGGCATGTTCCTGGCTCCTCCTTTCATTAGCACTAGCTCTGTTATAACCTCCAACAGGGCCTGCAGAAAGCCTCAGGGCTGGAAGAGCACCCTGCAGTCAAGAGATGGGAAGGAGAGAGGGAAGGGGTGGGGAGAGGAGAGAGGGAAGGGGTGGGGAGAGGAGAGAGGGAAGGGGTGGGGAGAGGAGAGAGGGAAGGGGTGGGGAGACGAGAGAGGGAAGGGGTGGGGAGACGAGAGAGGGAAGGGGTGGGGAGACGAGAGAGGGAAGGGGTGGGGAGATGAGAGAGGGAAGGGGTGGGGAGAGGAGAGAGGGAAGGGATGGGGAGAAGAGAGGGAAGGGATGGGGAGAAGAGAGGGAAGGGATGGGGAGGGAAAGGGAAGGGATGGGGAGAAGAGAGGGAAGGGATGGGGAGAAGAGAGGGAAGGGATGGGGAGAAGAGAGGGAAGGGATGGGGAGAAGAGAGAGGGAAGGGATGGGGAGAAGAGAGAGGGAAGGGATGGGGAGAAGAGAGACGGAAGGGATGGGGAGGGAACGAGAAGGGAAGGATGGGGAGAAGAGAGAGGGAAGGGATGGGGAGAAGAGAGAGGGAAGGGATGGGGAGAAGAGAGAGGGAAGGGATGGGGAGAAGAGAGAGGGAAGGGATGGGGAGAAGAGAGGGAAGGGATGGGGAGAAGAGAGGGAAGGGATGGGGAGAAGAGAGGGAAGGGATGGGGAGAAGAGAGAGGGAAGGGATGGGGAGAAGAGAGGGAAGGGATGAGGAGAGGAGAGACGGAAGGGATGGGGAGGGAACGAGAAGGGAGGGATGGGGAGAAGAGAGAGGGAAGGGATGAGGTGTGCCTTCTGTGTTACATGTCTCCACCTTGTCTTGTGCAGGAAGGGCTGACGGAGCTCAACAGCACAGCCATCAAGCCACAGGTGCAGCCTTGGATCAACAGCTTTTTCTCCGTCTCCCACAACATCGAGGAGGTTAGCCTGGCCACAGGCAGCCATCAAGCCCCAATGACGCCTCGCCCCTAGCCCCAGCTGGAGGGAGCGGAGCCATCTAAACAGACTAGACCTTCCATGCTTCCCAGCCCACTTCCCCCACCCTCACCCTTGAAGACTAGGTTCCTCCCTGGAAACAGTTTCTCCCTAGTCAGAAGGGCTCAGAAAGACATGGAGTTTGCCTTGACCTAACTTATTCCCTTGTATTGGAGCTCTTTTTGCCCCACCTATGATAGACTTAGAAGCGTTTTTTTCCTCCTGGCCTAGTGATTTCATTCCTGTAGAACATGAGATCCAAGAAGGAATAAAATGCCAAGAACTTTACCATATTATGTGGGCCTCTGCTACAGCCCTGGGCTGTTTGCTGGTCAGTTTCTGCCAGCCTGGGTGTCTGAGCTGGTTTTAAACTAGATGAGTCAAGGCACAGGAAAGAAAGAACGTTTTACATTATTTTCTTAGAGAGATAGAGGTGGGTGGCAGTGAATGGTACTTCTTAGAAAGAGGCCCATGGTGACCACCAGTCCTGCTTCCTGACAACAGGAAGAATTCAATGACTATGAAGCCAATGACCCTTGGGTACAACAGTTCATCCTTAACCTGGAGCAGCAAATGGCGGAGTTCAAGGTGCGTAGGGGCCCTAGGGATCCACTTAGGGAATTACCCACCTCTGCCCAAACCAGCAGCCTGCAGGGTCTCATCACATTCCTTCTGGGAACCCTGGAAGCCCTTCCAACCCTAACCTGTAGAAACACTGCCCCGTGGCCTCACCTAACCATCCTCGCCACCTAAGACTCCAGCGTAGAGGCAGAGGAGTTAGGTGGGGCTCTGATGTCAACCCTCTGTGTGCAGGCCAGCCTGTCCCCGGTCATCTACGACAGCCTAACCGGCCTCATGACCAGCCTTGTTGCCGTCGAGTTGGAGAAAGTGGTGCTGAAATCCACCTTTAACCGGGTAAGGTAAAGGGGTCATGGGTCTGCAGCTTGCGTTTCTCCTCTGAGGAAGACAAGCCGTGCCACCACCCCAGGACTTGCATCCCCTCTGTCTGCTGCCCACAGGCCCTGCATGTCTGGGTCCAGTTCTGCCCTGACTTCTGAAGCCGTAGAGCAAACTGGAGCCACAGGGCAGCACCTGAGGCCTGGCCAGCCTTGCCACCCAGCTCTGGGGGCAGTTGGAGGCCAGTTCTGCTTGGCCAGGCCTAAGTAGTTACTGGGCTTGGGTTCTTCTGCAGCTGGGCGGTCTGCAGTTTGACAAAGAGCTGAGGTCACTCATTGCCTACCTTACCACGGTGACCACCTGGACCATCCGAGACAAGTTTGCCCGGCTCTCCCAGATGGCCACCATCCTCAATCTGGAGCGGGTAGGTGGCTCGCCCTTGGCCCAGCCACGGAGGGGTGACTGAAAGAGGCAAAGATGGATCCCCGCCACTTCCCTCTAAACCATGTCTCTGCCAGCAGCCAGCCCTACAGGACACCTTCCCCTTCCCAGGTGCCCCTGCTCTGCCCCTGGTAGAGGCCAGAGCCCTCTTTCAGAATAGCCCCACCTTGCTGACTGGTCTCTATGTCTTTCCCCACAGGTGACCGAGATCCTCGATTACTGGGGACCCAACTCCGGCCCATTGACGTGGCGCCTCACCCCTGCTGAAGTGCGCCAGGTGCTGGCCCTGCGCATAGACTTCCGCAGTGAAGATATCAAGAGGCTGCGCCTGTAGCTGCCTGGGTGAACACACCTGGCTCATCACTTCCGGGCCTGTTCCCGAAGGGGCCCCAGCCAAGGAGCTGAGCGAGACTGTCTGACTTGGGGGAGATCTGACAGCCCAGACCTTTCTACAGCTGGCAGCAGAGAAACAAGGTCTGGACCCCCTCCATGCTCTGCCCTCAGGCCTGGCCAGGTGATGCTCTGGGGGCAGTGTCTCCCCACCAAGAGAAGCGGGTTCCTAATGAGGTAGGAAAGCCACAGCAGGCAGTGGGCAGCCCAGGCCAGCTTTCTGCGTGGATGGTCAGTCTCTTGCCCTCAAACACTACAGCAAACAAGCTACCCTGCCAGCCCTAGACAACTTGGGTACATCTGGGGACCTAGCAGTTAGGCTTGACTTCGAGGAAAGGCTGTGATGTTTATGATCCTTGAATAAAGCTACCCCTTGGAGAGATGCCAGTGTGCTGTTTCCACGGAGGGCCAGATGCTATGGGGCAGGGCAGGTCTACCAGTTGCACTGAAATAGGAAGGCAAAACCCAAGACCTCAGCTTCCTCCCACACGCAGTGCAGCACACAGCTATGTCCGGGACCCACATGATGGCAGGAGCCCCCATCCAGTCCCAGACCCTCATGCCCCTATGGGGCCCTCAGCACCACAAGCTGGATCACCGCAGGGCCAGTTCCCCATAGTGTAGGGGAAGTGGGAACTGCTCCCAGGAGGAGCAAAAGTGACTTTATGAGAACCACCTGTAAGGACAGAGTGACTTTATTCCAAGAATGCCAGTCCTGAGAACCCACTTCCCACAGGCACCAGGTCACTTGGCACGGTCCGTAGCTTTGCTGGTTAAGGCCTGGGATGGCAGTGAATCGCTGGGTCACTGCCACCAACTTGGCAAGGGACCGCCACCCTCACTCCCACGCTCCCATGAGGGTGAAGCGTGAAGTCTACAACCCTAAGGAAGGCCACAGGGAATGCCTCGGAGGGCCTCTTCAGGGTTGGCCTTGCCAAGGGACTCCCAGCCATATGCCAAGGCTGGCTGTCAACCCTTTCCAGGGCCCTCGTGGAATGAGAAGGCCAGTCATAGGATTTGTAAAGGCCACATGGGATACTAAGCTTGGGACCTTCTTATGTCCAGGAGGAACAGAGGCTATACCTAGGCCACTGTCCACCAGGTCAGTCCTGTCCCAGGCACTCTCTGCTTGCCCAGGTCTTGCTCTGGTCAGCTTCCTTTGGGAGCAGATTCGCAGAGGTGGGTGGGGAGTAGGAGGTGGAGGTTCCCATGGGGCAAGGAAGGTGGGGGACACTGTAGCTCCAGGTTTTCTCCTATTGCAGAGAGAAGCCAGCTTCATGGGAAAGGGCAACAGGTTGAGGCCTCGGTCCCCAGCAGCTTCAGGCTCAGGCCCTGCGTGTCCACTTCAACCAGGTGGATGCTGTAATTCCCAAGGCCCTGGACAGGACGGGAAGTATTTAGAAGGCTTTGGACAAATCTCAGGCCTTCTGGAGGCTGGACTGAGCCTGCAGGACCAGGGGACTTGCAGATATAGCCCCTGGTTAACTGGTGGGCCACAGTGAGGTTTCTTGCCCCAAGAGGTCTCCTGATCAACCCCAGCCCCATCAGTACCTCGGTCTTGGCCAGAACCGCCTCCAAGGCCTCCTTTTGCTGTGGCTCCTTGGTCAACAGATAGAGAAAGCCTCCACCGCCTGCCCCAGCCAGGCTCTGGCCATGCACGTGGGGGGCCAGGACATCCATCATACGCCGCACAGCCAGGGGCTCACAGCCTGGAGCCATGAGCTTCTTCTGCTCCCAGTATGAGGTCAGGCACTGGCCCAGCAGAGGCAGGCTTCCTGAGGTGGGGCAGAGGGGAGTGATGTGCCTGGGCCAAGATACTCAGCACCCGTCTGGAGATTGCATGAAGTGCCAGGACGTGCTGCTGAGCCAGTGTCATG
Source organism: Macaca mulatta (assembly GCF_049350105.2). Lineage (NCBI taxonomy): Eukaryota > Metazoa > Chordata > Mammalia > Primates > Cercopithecidae > Macaca > Macaca mulatta. The sequence continues at coordinate 69,373,691 of NC_133425.1, forward strand.
GTAAAGAAGCCGGATTCCAGTGCTGGCTGGAGCTGGAAGTAACAAGCCCACTTCCCAGGACCACCTGAGGACCAATGTGCAGGAAGCAACCAACACCACACCCAGCACAGTCGGCATCTAGGGAGCTGTGAAGCCACACACTGGGGCCCTGCCCAGCTCAGACTTCCCTGGAACTCAGCCATGGGGTGAGTCCCTTCCCCTTTCTGCTTCCTGTTAGGTGGGGCTGGAGGGCCTTTCCCATAATGAAAATTTTGTCCTCAGATGTGACTTTCCCCTAAATGTGAGACCTTGGAGAGGACAGACAATAGGCTTCTGTTCCCAGAGGCCTAATATCTGGAGCTTGTACCAAGCCTGCAGATGACCCTGGCCTCAAACCGACAAGTGGCAGGATACTCGCTCCTGGTGCCCTGACCCTCCCGCCCCGGAAGAAGCCCCTCACCTTGGCGGAAGGCTTCAGCACACTCCTCAGTTTGCTGCACTAGGCTGTGGGCATTCTGCACCACAGCAGGCAGTCGGGCGTACCAGCTCCTCAGCACATCCTGTGGACGGGGCAGGAGAAGGGGTGGTGAGGACCCAGGCCCAGCCAGCAGGCTCCCTGCCTGCCTCCCTCATGCTGGGGCCGGAGCTCACCTGCAGCAGATTCCGAGCCAGGCGGGTCTTGCCAGTGTACACCAAGAGCAGGTGGTCATTGAGCTTCTGGACAAAGCCCTCAGGCACCGTGACCTCTTCTACCTCCACCTTCAGCGGCAGCTGAGCCCGGGAGCGCCCCACCTTGATGCCAGGCATTAGGCCACCCACTTGGTCCTGCCAGCCACCTCCTGTGAGCCCAGGGCCTGTCACTGTTGGAGTCTGTCTGGCCCAGCTTCATTCTCCCAGTCTAGGCTCCCGGCCCTGCACCCCTTGATGGGAGCAGTATGGAAAGATAGCTTCCCTCAACTCCACAGGACAGTAAGCTACGCAGCTTCTGTCCCCAGGACAATCCCAGCAAGGGAATGGGCTTCACTCCAGGGCAAAGCTTGGAATTCCCGAGGCCTGAGTTTTGTTTTAGACCTAATGTGTAATTGGAATTGGGATAAACCACATTGAAGGATAAAGATTTTACACTATGGCCGGGCATGGTGACGCACACCTGTAATCACAGCACTTTGGGAGGCTAAGGCAGGCAGATCACTTGAGGTCAGGAATTTGAGACCAGCCTGGCCAACATGGTGAAACCCCATCTCTACCAAAAATACAAAAATTGGCCAGGCATGATGGTACGTGCCCTGTAATCCCAGCTTCTGGGGAGGCTGAGGCAGAGGTTGCAGTGAGCTGAGATGTCACCGCTGCACTCCAGCCTGGGTAACAGTGTGAGACTCTGGCTCAAAAAATACATATTTTACACTAACCTCTGCCCCTCCTAGGGGAGTTTTAGTCAGAGGAGAGGCTGACAGATACCTTCCCTATAGCCTGAGTCTCCCTGCACCATCTTCTGAAAGGTGGTTTATGTTGGAAGGAAGCTCATCAGGATCTATTTTTATCCTATCTAACTTACACATCTTTCCAGCTTCAGTAATGAAAGGTATGTATCATTTTCCTCCTTGTAGCTGCATAAAAATAACAAAACTAGTCCAGGCATGGTGGCTCATGCTTGTAATCCCAGCACTTTGGGAGGCCAAGGCGGGCGGATCACGAGGTCAGGAGTTCAAGACCAGACTGGCCAACACAGTGAAACCCCATCTCTACTAAAAATACAAAAAATTAGCTGGGCATGGTGGCGGGCGCCTGTAATACCAGCTACTCGGGAGGCTGAGGCAGGAGAATCGCTTGAACCCGGGAGGTAGAGGTTGCAGTGAGCCGAGATTGTGCCACTGCACTCCAATCTGGGTGACAGAGCTAGACTCCATCTCAAAAATAAAAAAAAAATTAAAAATAACAAAACTTGAGTTGCTTCTGGGACAGACCCTTGATATTTAGGGAAGGGCCTGCAAGGGTTTAGAGTACGAAATGCAAAAGACAGGAGCCATCTGGAACTTTGCAGCCAAAACCTGGTGGCTGCAAAGTGGCTAAGTCTTGAAACGTCAAGACTTAACTGTGCCCCTCTGCTTCAGAGCACTTGGCACAGTTTGTAATACACATGCACCTGAGTGGTTACTGATTAATGTCTGTCTCCAGGAGACCACAGGACTTTTGAGGGCAGGGACCCCATTTTTGCTCATTTTATCCCCGGGGCCCCACAGAGTGGGTTCTCAACAAATAGTCATCCGTTGGCCAATGTAGAACTTGAATGGCGCACCTCAAAAGAAAGCTGGAAAGGCTTCCCCATCTGCACCTTTTGCTAATGACTACCGATTATGCGATATGAGTCACTACAGTGCAATGAGAGGCTTGAGCTACAGAAACACCACAATCAGGCTTCAGTAGGCCTTTGCAGCAGTTTCCTTCCAGGGGTGTGCTGGAGATGGGGCCTGACACCCTGAGGTGGACCTGAAACCAGACAAGCCTGTGGCTGCTCTACACTGACCATGGGTTCCAGGGGGCTCGGTGGCCAAGAGGAGTGAGAAGCCTGGCACTGGTGACATTCATTAGATCATAGTCATTTTTGGGCTCTTGCTGCCCTACCATATGGCCAGGGGGTGGGGGCGGGGGCACAGGTGATCGCATCTCAAGTAAGGGCATGATGCCAGAAGGGCAGGCAGAAGGTCCAAACCAGCTCTGCCCAGCCCTACCTGAGCACAGCCTTGGATAGGCACAGTCACGAAGCATAGCACCTGGTTCCAACAAGCATAAAAGGTACAGCACAGACCCAGTGCGGTGGCTCACGCCTGTAATCCCAGCATTTTGGGAGGCCGAGGCGTGCGAATCACTAGGTCAGGAGATCGAGACCATCCTGGCTAATGGTGAAACCCCGTCTCTACTAACAATACAAAAACTTAGCTGGGCGAGGTGGCGGGCGCCTGTAGTCCCAGCTACTCGGGAGGCTGAAGCAGGAGAATGGTGTGAACCTGGGAGGCGGAGCTTGCAGTGAGCCAAGATCACACCACTGCACTCCAGCCTGGGCGACACAGCGAGACTCCGTCTCAAAAAAGAAAGAAAAGAAAGGCACAGCACAGGCACTCAGTAGATGCTCATGAAACAGCTCGTTGGGAGGTAGAACATTTCAAGTTGAAAGTGACCAGAGAAGGTCAAAGTGACTAGAAGGAAAGTATTTTCAACAGCAGCACAGTCACGTGGCTGTTGGCCAATCACATGCAAATCCACTCCCCCCGCAGGCCCTTGGGAAAGTGTCAGTGACCTCCCCCAACTCCAGGGCAGTCACATACCAGTGGTGAGCACCTGCTCCAGGTGCAGCACTGCATGGATCAGGGCTTCCGTGCCCACCACCCGGCCTGCGGCTCGCTGCAAGGCAGCCAGGGCAGTGCCTGCCAAGATGCTGCTGGTGCCTGCAGGGCAGAGAGGAGAGAGCAGGCATGAAACACCTCTGCCCTGCCCAGGCCTGCCTGACTCCCTCTAAGGGCAGAGGCCAGGGACAGGGATCACAGGCAAGGTTGGAGGGCTGTGACAGTCAGTGGGTAGCAGGTGGCAGGGCCCGCTTACCCAGGCCAGAGCCGTGGGGCAGCTCAGACCAGGTGTGCAGCTCAAAGCCACCCCCGAAGGTGCGGAGCAGCTGCTCATTCAGCTGGAGTTCCGAGTGGACATGCACGATCCCCGCGCAGATGAAGGCCGCCTTCAGCAGGGCCCCTGCAGAGGGACAGGCATGAGGAAGGAATTTGGTCTCCAAGGGCAGACACAGACACCCACCCACCCTCATGACTTCCCAGCCAGTGCGGGACTCATCCAGTGGGACAAAAGTCCAGCAGCAGTACTGGCCCCACCCCCAAGCCATAAAAGGGCCTCTGGACTCCCAGACAGGGACACATGTCATCTCTACTTCCTGTGTCTGTAGGTGCCTATGCAGGTTGACTCCCAGCCCCTTCCTTCCCTTCAGGCTCCTCAGCCAGACTGGCTGGCTCCTCAGGCCAGACCCCAGTGGCTTGCAGTCTCTAGCTTCTGCCCCCCACCCCTAGCTGGCCATGTGTGCCAGCCCCACCTGCAGAGGTCTCAGGGTGCCTGACCTGGGGCATGGGGCTGGCAGTAGTCCCGCAGGTCAGCCAGGCACCGGCACACTATCTTCACAGTCATCTCATCCTGCCGAGGCCCCACCGCCAGCCACAGCTCAGGCTCCGGGATGCGGCGTGCCCTGGCTCCAATGGGCCGGCGGCCATCCACTCGCACAGCCAGGCCCAGCACAGCCCCACCAAGCTCATAGGCAAGGGGTGGCGTGTCACTCCAGCCCCCTACGGCAGCGTGGCAAGAGTCAAGTTGGTCACAGAAGCTGCCAGCCTGGCTCTGGGGCAGGTACCCTCACCCCCACCTGCCACAAGGGGCTCACCAGAGAAATCCACACGGGCTGGGCACTCAGCCACCACCCACTGCCCAGGTCCCGGCAGCTCCACCGGCTCCGTGGAGACAAAGTGCTGGGCTGACATCACAGCCTGGCGGATCAGGATCTGCCCAGCCCCCTCATAGTGGCGGGCCGCTCGCACCAGCAAGGCTGGCCTGCCAAAAGAAGAGGGAGGGATGGCGGCATGCAGCCCAAGCTGGAGGCCGATTGCCTGGCTTTGGGGACCTGACTGTCCTGGGGTACCCAACGGTGCCCCACCTCTCTCTGGGCTTCGTCCATCAGGGGCCACTTCCCAGATAGCCAGGGGCATATCCAAGGGATCTGACCTCCGTTAGTACCCACCTGCTTAGCCACTTGTCCCTCTCCTGGGCAAGCGCCTCCACGCCCGCTGCCAGGTCTCCACACTCCAGGTATGAGAAGGGCCGCATCCACTCAGGGTTGGCAGCTGGCCCGCTCCGCAAGCCCCCACGGCCCTCTGCCATGCAGCCCAGGACGTCCGCCACACAGGCCAGTGCCCGCGCTGCCACGCCAGGATCTTCTGCCCCAGCTGCAACTGAGGGACCAGGAATTGGGGGTGGCAGGGGAAGAGGCCTGTCTTCAAAATCCTCTGCCCTGAGAGGCTACTCAACAGTCCCCAAATGCGCCAGACCCCTCACACCTCCTGGCTTTTGCCCACAATGTATCTTTGACTGTAACTGCACCCCTCCTCTCTGCCTGGCAGAGATCCTCTCGTCTTGCCAGTCCCAGAGTCCCAGCCCATAGGTGTCTCTTCAGCCTCACCCAGGACTCCCATAGTGGTGAAGAGCTCAGGCTCTGGGCTCAAACCACCTGGGCTCAGGTCTCAGCCTCACCACCAGCTAGCCGTGTGGCTCTGGGTGAGTAGCTTCAATACCAATCATGTCCATGATCCCTGGGACCTTCCACGAGGTACGGCCTACGAGGCTAAGGCTGTGAGCCCCCAGCAGTGTGCCTGGGACCTCACGCAGAACTGACCATGTCCCTTGGGGGCCCTGTCCCCTCCCCACGCTCTGCACCCACATCCCGGCACCCGGTACAGAACATGCAGGGTTTGCCGATGTGCCTAGGACCTAGAGCTCAGCTGCCAGGCCTCAACCTCTGACCAAACCCCACTGACAAGGATGAGGCCTTCCAGAATCCTAAAAGTAAACTCCAGCGTGCCCCTTCCCAGCTTGAGCACCTCATGGCCCCCTAGTCCCCTCGGGGGATGGCCCAGAGGACAGGGAGGGCAGGTGCCCCTGGCCTGACTCTGCAGCACTACCAGCCCGCACACTCACCCTGGTCCAACGTGGCCAACAGGGGCCCGGGGCAGCCCTCTCGGACAGCAGCCCAGATCAGCGGTCGCAGGCTGAGGTCCTGCCGGGCCTCCAGCACATGCCGCGCTTTATGCAGGGCCTGGCGGAAGAACAGGTCCCGGCGAGAGGCCAGCGTGGCAGCCCGATCCAGGCATGGCTGCAGCTGCTCCCAGGACAGACGCCAGGAGGCTCGCCAGGCTCGCAGGGCCTCGCCCCCATCCTCCTGGCGGTCCAGCATCCACAGCAGGTCCTGGGGTCCCAGGTCCCTCGAAGGGTGGAGCACAGGAAAGAGGCGGGCGCTGGGAAGGCAGCACTCTGCTGGCGGCGTGTCAGGGTCCCACAGGTCCCAGGCTCTGATGTGGGGAGAAGGCACATTCCCAGGAGGGAAGCAAAAGCTCCAGTCTCCTCCCCAAGCCCTGAGCCACCTGTCAGTTCATGGGGACAGGACAGTCTCCTCCGAGGTAGCACAAGTGGGCAATTCAGGTCTGGGGCCAGGCTGCCTGGCATCCTTTCCCAGACCGCTGAACAAGAATGCCAAAGTCAGCACAGCCAGAGACTGGGAGCTGCCCAGGGGAAAGTACTGGAGAGAATCTCAAAACCACCCAGGCCCCTGGATGGTAGCAGGGCCCATGCTGCTCTGGGGCAGGGGAGAGACACACCTCGAAAAGCAGCAGTCACCCCAGCTGCCCAGGTCACCAAGACTCTAGCGGTGTCCACCTTACCGAACACCTGTCCTCTTGAAGAATTCACTCCAGGGTACGTTGAGATATGTGCCTGCCCCCTGTCTCTGGGGGAGAGGAGGAAGCAGTCAGGGCTGCAGGGGCCACAGGAAAGGGTCAGAGACGCTAGGCCGGGGGGCCAGGAGCTGCTTAAGTGCTCATGTGAGGGCAGAAAGACAGACAAAGCACGTCCTTGACCCACCCAGGCTGGAGCGCAGTGGTGCAATCAGCTCACTGCAGGTATGAACTCCTGGACTCAAGAGATCCTCCCATCTCGGCCTCCCAGAGTGTTGGGATTACAGGCGTGAGCCACTACACCCAGCCATGGAGCAATTTCTGAAATTGCTTTCAGCCCTGCAGCTCCAACACTCCTGCCGAGGTGCCTGAAATCTGGAGCAGAACCCTGGGTTCCAGGCCCAACCCACCACAACTGGCTGCAGCCCAAGGCGGGTTACCTCCCTCTCTGAACCTCAGTCTCTAGCCTGCCAAAGGGGGATAAAAATCTCCACCCAGTCGGGCGCGGTGGCTCACGCCTATAATCCCAGCACTTTGGGAGGCCAAGGTGGGCAGATCACGAGGTCAGGAGATTGAGACCATCCTGGCTAACACGGTGAAACCCCGTCTCTACTAAAAAATATTTAAAAATTAGCTGGGCATGGTAGCGGGCGCCTGTAGTCCCAGCTACACAGGAGGCTGAGGCAGGAGAATGGCGTGAATCCGGGAGGCGGAGCTTGCAGTGAGCCGAGATCGCGCCATTGCACTCCAGCCTGGGTGACAGAGTGAGACTCTGTCTCAAAAAAAAAAAAAATCCACCCAACCGGCCTGGCCAACATGACGAAACCCCATCTGTACTAAGCTGGGCGTGGTGGTGCACGCTGGTAGTCCCAGCTATTTGGGAGGCTGAGACAGGAGAATCACTTGAACCTGGGAGGCAGGGGTTGCAGTGAGCTGAGATTGGGCCGCTGCACTCCAGCCTGGGTGATAGAGCAAGACTCCATCTCCAAAAAAAAAAAAAAAAAAACAAAATCCCCACCCAGCGCAGCTGTCTGAGCAGATGCAAGGAGGGAGAAAGCCTGTGGAGACTCTGCTGGTCTCACAGCCTAACCTCACCCTACCTCCTCCCTCATCCTCTCCTCCTACATCCTACCCTCCTCACAGCCTGTCCCACGGACCAGTGCTCAGAGAACCCCGCCGTGGGGTGGGGGCCAGGACTCCTTGGGGCTCCCCAAAGCCTGAAGATGGGGGTGAGGGAATGCAGGGCGACTGCCTACCTCCCAGCTGTCCAGACGGCCAACAAGGGTGAAGGCGTGGCCCGGGGAGCCGTGTAGCCGCGTACGGTGTCCCTGCAGGACAAGGTCATGCAGCTCCCAGCCACGCAGAGCCTCGGAGTGGGCTATGTCCAGGCCACTCACCATGCAGCCAGCGCCTATGTGAATAGGGCCCTGGCGGGGGACAGGGCAGACATCCTGGGTGGGCAGGCACCCAGCACCCCCCAACACACACGGGACGCCAGCACCCTTGCCCCAATATGCCCACGCGCTCAGGCCTCACCCGCAGATGGCAGTGCTGCAGGACACTCCCGGGACCCAGCCGGACAGGGCCCTCCAGCAGGCAACTGACCACAGAGCTCCCAGCCGCCAGGAGCTGCTGCTCCTGTGCAGCCGGGTAGGAAGAGCATGAGGGTCGAGGGCCAGGGCTGCCTCAACTCTCCTCCCAAGCCAAGCATCTGGGGGCGAAGCGTCCAGGCCTACTGCTCCCCTGCCCTGCAGCCCCCTAGACTCCTCTCTGGACCTGCCTGGGCCCCAGCCTGAGGCCTATTTCCATCCCACCTGTCCAGCTACGCCCAACCCCGCCACCCTGGGGGCCACCTCTGAACCCTACCTGTCCCCTTTCTCAGCAGCACAGCACTGACCCAGGCCCACCACTGTCACCCCAGGCAGACCCCAAAGAAAGGTCTTCTTTAGCTTCTCAATCAGGTAAGCTCCATGCAGAATCCTGACTTGGTCACTTACTGGCTGTGTGGCCTTAGGCAAGTTACTTAGCCTCTCTGAGCCTCCAGCACTTCATGCGTAAGCCGGGGGTAACTCCTGCACTCAGGCCATCTGTTCCAAGGTCGGCTATTGTCTTCCTGGGAATCCACATCCCACCTGACCCCAGGCACCCAGCAGGCACCAGAGGGGCAGGGAGGTCTCACCTCCACCTGGGAGTGCACAATCTGGGCCCCAGGAGCCCCAGGGAGTGCGAGGCTGTGCAGGAACTCAGTGGCTGAGGAGGTCATGTAGCTGTAGCTGCCGTTGGAGACGTAGGCTGTAAAGACATAAGTACGGACCCCAACCCCATGCCTGCTGCGACTCAGGCTGGCCTCCCAGCAGCACAGACACATGGGGGCAGGTGTGGCAATGAGCCTGTTAGGGGAAACTGAGTCAGGAACCTGCCCAAAGCCACACAGCTAGAAAGCAGACAGGTTGGCTGGGCACGGTGGCTCACACCTGTAATCCCAGCACTTTGGGAGGCTGAGGCAGGCAGATCATGAGGTCAGGAGTTCGAGACCAGCCTGACCAACATGGTGAAATCTCGTCTCTACTAAAAATACAAAACTTAGCCAGGCATGGCCGGGCACGGTGGCTCACGCCTGTAATCCCAGCACTTTGGGAGGCCGAGGCGAGCGGATCACAAGGTCAGGAGATCGAGACCATCCTGGCTAACATGGTGAAACCCCATCTCTACTAAAAATACAAAAAAAAAAATTAGCCAGGTGTGGTGGCAGGCGCCTGTAGTCCCAGTTACTTGGGAGGCTGAGGCAGGAGAATGGCATGAACCTGGAAGGCAGAGCTTGCAGTGAGCCGAGATCGTGCCACTGCACTCCAGCCTGAACAACAGAGCGAGACTCTGTCTCAAACCAAAAGAAAAAAAAAATTAGCTAGGCATGGTGCCACGCATCTGTAATCCCAACTACTCAGGAAGCTGAGGCAGGAGAATCACTTGAACCCGGGAGGCAGAGGTTGCAGTGAGCCAAGATTGCACCACTGCACTCCAGCCTGGGCAACAGCCATACTCTGTCTCAAAAAAAGAAAGTAAGTAGACAGCTTAGGGCCAGGCATGGTGGCTCATGCCTATAAACCCAGCACTTTGGAAGGCCGAGGCAGGCAGGTCACCTGAGGCCAGGAGTTCGAGACCAGCCTGACCCACATGGTGAAACCCCATCTCTACTAAAAATACAAAAATTAGCCGGGTGTGGTGATGCACGGCTATTATCCCAGGTACTCAGGAGGCTAAGGCAGGAGAATCGCTTGAACCCAGGAGGCGGAGGTTGCAGTGAGCTGAGATGGCAACACCTCACTCTAGCCGGGGCGACAGAGAGAGACTCCGTTTCAAAAAACAAAACAAACAAAGTGGACAGGCTGGGAGAGCCTAGGAATGAGACAAAAGGAAGACAGGAAGGGGAAGGAGGTAGCTCAGTGCGGGGCTCTGGCACAGGACAGGAGAACTGCCCAGTCCCTGTGCTAGGCTGCCTGGCCCCGCATGCAGTGAGCAGCTCCATTCTTGGGGTCCTCACTCCCATGGTCTCCCCACCCCAGGGAGCTGAAAGGCAGTACCCACCCATGGAAAGGGGCTGATCGCGAAGCTCCCTCCACAGCTGGGCCCGGGCACTCTGCAGATAACCTGCTACATCCGCATCGCCTTGCCCCAACTCTGGGGGCCTCCCCACCAGGAAGTCCTCCCTGGTCACGTTCTCAGCCATGCAGTACAGAATGTCAAAAAACAGAGACAGCTGCAGGAAGGGGAAGAAGCACAGCTATTGGCGTGGCAGGGGTTTAGCCCCCAAGTTCTGAGGCTAAACCAGGGCCGTCCCGTCTGTGGAGACTCTGCCCCAGAGAGGGGAAGTGGCTGGCCTGAGGCCACACAGTGCCTCATCCCCAGGCCAGGCCCCCCCAGCTGCCCTCCCCCAGTCACCTGAACAGGCCGGGCTCCAGAGTCCAAGCCCAGGTAGGTGCAGGCATCCAGGGGCGGGCTCACGTGGGTGGCTAGGAGGCGCTCGGCAGTCTCCACAGAGAAGAAGACAACCCCAGAGACCTGGAAGGGACCCCAAAAGGATCAGAGACAGAGAGCCCTGGACCAGGCCCTGGTACAAGTCAGGGAGGGCACATGCAGACGGTCCACATGAAGCTGAGTGCCACACCAGGCAGGGAGTGTCGCCTTCTGACCACTCCACCACCCAGACTCCAGGCTTCTTTGGGGCAGCTCCCACCAAGGCACCTTCTGGGACCCCCTCAACTGTCAGGCCTCCTCCCAAACCCAGCTCTCTACCCTCGCAGTGGCCCACTCCCAGATTTCCCCGCCTCTCCAATCCTTGCCCCTCATGCTGGAAGCATTCCCGGAGTCTGGCTCTAGGCCTCCTCCCGTCACACTCCTTAACTTGCTCACATTCTGGTTCTAGGCTTCCTTTTTGTGTTTGAGCTTTTGAGGTTTGTTTTGTTTTGTTTTGTTTTGCAGCGGACAGGGGGTTGATTCAGAGTCTCACTCTGTCACCCCGGCTGGAGTGCAGTGGCATGATCTCCGCTCACTGCAACCTCTGCCTCCTGGGTTCAAGCGATTCTCGGGCCTCCACCTCCCAAGTAGTTGAGATTACAGGCACACGCCACCATGTTCAGCTAACTGTTGTATTTTTAGTAGAGACAAGATTTCACCATGTTGCCCAGGCTGGTCTCGAACTTCTGACCTCAACTGATCCACCCACCTCAGCCTCCTAAAGTGCTTGGATTACAGGCATGAGCCACCGTGCACACCTGGTTCTAGGCTTTCTGGTTCAGGACAAGACCCTGAATTTCAAGATTACCCTATCCTCAGATTCTAGCACTACCTTGTCCTGGAGGCTTCCAGAAGGAATTGAAGGAAGACAAACCCTCCCTTCCCATCCCATAAGGTCCCCAAAGCCCCACAACCTGGGCCCAGCAGCCATACCAGTGGCACCCGTCCATCAGGCCTGACACACCGCTGAATCTCTGCCTCAGTGCCCTGGTAGTAAATGTCCAAAACGAGGCCCTATATGCAGGGAGAAACAGAATCAGGGGAGGGAGCAGGAAGGGATCTGGAAGGAGGCCACAGCCACAGGTAGCAGCAAGGGCGTTCTTCAAAGCAAAGCTGAAGATGCAAGGCTGGCAGTTGCTGGCGTTCTCAGGAGGCCTGAGATTTCTACTCCACGATGGCGGAGGACAGGCTTTAAATATCTTCGCAGCCCCAAGCCCGGGCACAGAGACCGGGCACAGAGACCGGGCAGGCGGTCAGTGTGAAATGTATTTTTGGCCAGAGTGAGGGAGCACTGGCGCCGCTGCCATGGAGGAAACTCCTTGGATTCAGGAGCATGCCAAGAAATCCAGGATGAGAGGTTGACCAGTGACAGGGGGAAGGCTGCCCCAGTCGGCTCCACTGCCCCCAGGGGAACTACCTGGGGGTCAGTGAGGTAGACGCCATGATTCCGAGCGTAGGCCAAGCTCCCTGGGAGGGCGATCACTCTGGCTCCCCGGAAGCTGTCCCAGCTGATCCCTGTGGGGTGGGGCAGTCAGGAGGCTCCCAGGGGCCTCGACCCAAGGCAGGGAGTCCCCCGCCAGGAGGAAGCAAGAGCCCAGGGCTGGGGCACCCAGGCGCCTCTAAAAGGGAAATACGGCTTCCAAGCCAAATGGACATTCCCCTGGGAAAATGACAGCCCTTCTCTCCCAAAGTTCTTCCGCAGAACCCCGTGGGGCAGAAGGGGCAGGGCTGCTTCTGTCCATCCTATAGACAGACGGACTGAGGCACAGCAGGAGAAGCCCTGCCTCCACCGGGCTTCATTCTCCACACCCTCCAGCTTCCCATCTAACAGGGCAGTGGGGCAGGCCCAGAGGCAAGGTGGGCAAAGAAAGGCAGAGCTGGCTTCTCGCTGTGGCTGTGACGAGGGAAGGTGGTCCCAGGTAGTCTCAGGCTCACCAGGATTTACAGGAACAGACAGCAGCATGTCGGTACTGCAGACCCACACGCCTGGCGGGGAGCCCGGGCCCAGCTGCGGCGGGGGAAGGAGACAGAACACAGCTGGTGCCTGACCTAGCGCTTCACCTGCCCTCAAGGATACTGTGCTGTTGACGTAACAGGGTCCTCCAAGACCTGGTCTGCCCCGCCCTCTGGCTGACCCGGATTTACAGCTTCTCCCATGTGACTAACTTTTTTGTTGTTACTGTGACAGGGTCTCACTCTGTCACCCAGGCTGGAATGCAGTAGTGAGACCGTAGCTCACTGCAGCCTCAAACTCCTGGGCTCAAGCGATCTTCCTGCCTCAGCCTCTTGAGTAGCTGGGACTACAAGTGCATGCCACCATGCCCAGGTAATTATTTAAAAATTATTTTGTAGAGAGGGGGTCTTGCTGTGTTGCCCAGGCTGGTCATGAACTCTTGGCCTCAAGTGATCCTCCCACCCTGGCCTCTGAAAGTGCTGAAATTATAGGCATGAGCCACTGCCCCCAGACACAACTAACTTCTTGAAGCTCTTTTTTTCTTTTTTTTTTTTTTGAGACGGAGTCTCGCTCTGTCGACCAGACTGGAGTGCAGTGGCCAGATCTTAGCTCACTGCAAGCTCCGCCTCCCGGGTTCACGCCATTCTCCTGCCTCAGCCTCCTGAGTAGCTGGGACTACAGGCACCCGCCACCACGCCCGGCTAGTTTTTTTGTATTTTTTTTTAGTAGAGATGGGGTTTCACAGTGTTAGCCAAGATGGTCTCCATCTCCTGACCTCGTGATCTGCCCGTCTCGGCCTCCCAAAGTGCTGGGATTACAGGCTTGAGCCACCGTGCCCGGCCGAAGCTCTTAACTAACACTAGGCACCCTCAAAACCATTCCTCCTGGGGCCCCCCAGCTGAGCCAGCATAGATCATAGCTGGGGAACAGTGGGAGGGAAGTGGCTCTACCTGAGACAAGGCACTAGCGGTCACCACCCAGCCTCACCCGATAGGTCATGATGTCCAGCAGGCAGTCCAGGTTGCAGACCAAGGCTTCCACGGGGGCCTCGGGGTTCTCCACAGGGAGGCAGGTGAAGGCCCTGCCACAGTCATCAAAGGGGAAATCTCGACCCTGGGAGTGGGGGGACTGGTGAGGAAGCCCCGGTGCAGACAGCCCAAGGCCATCTCATCAGCTTTGCAGGCTGAAAGCCATCCAGTGGAGGGCTGATAAAAAATGTTCTCTTGATATTTTCTCCTACAATATATTTTTATATTATGCATTGCATTGCATTGCACTGAAATTTTTTAGACGAAGTCTTGCTCTGTTGCCCAGGCTGGAGTGTAGTGGCGCGATCTCAGCTCACTGCAAGCTCCACCTCCCAGGTTCAAGCAATTCTCCCACCTCAGCCTCCCAAGTAGCTGGGACTACAGGCGTGTACTACCACATCCGGATAATTTTTGTATTTTTAGTAGCGACAGGGTTTCACCATGTTAGTCAGGCTGGTCTCAAACTCCTGACCTCAAGTGATCTGCCCACCTTGGCCTCCCAAATTGCTGGGATTACAGGCATGAGCCACCGTGCCCGGCCACCAGGCCCTGTTTTAAGCGTTTACATGTAGTGTCTCAGAATGTTCATATCCACGTTGGGAGGAAACTGAGGCCTAAAAAGGGTTAAGTGACTTCCCCATGGTTATAGAGCTGATAAGCCTGGATTCTAGTCAATGCATAGAGTTAGATGGATATATATATATATATATATTTTTTTTTTTTTTTTTTTTTTTGAGATGGAGTCTCACTCTGTCACCCAGGCTGGAGTGCAATGGCGTGATCTCAGCTCACTGCAACCTCTGCCTCCCAGATTCAAGTGATTCTTCTGCCCCAGCCTCCCAAGTAGCTGGGACTACAGGCATGCACCACCATGCCTGGCTAATTTTTTGTATTTTTAGTAGAGACAGGGTTTCCCCATGCTGCCCAGGCTGGTCTCGAACTCCTGACCTCGTGATCTGCCCGCCTCAGCCTCCCAAAGTGCTGGGATTACATGTGTGAGACACTGCACCCAGCCTATATTTTTATTTTTTGAGACGGTCACCCGAGCTGGAGTGCAGTGGTGTAACCATAACTCACTGCAGCCTCAACCTCCCAGGCTCAAGTGATCCTCCCACCTCAGCCCCCTGAGGAGCTGGGACTACAGGCGTGCATTACCATGGCGGCTAATTTTTGTATTTCTTTTTTTTTTTTTTTTTTTTTTGAGACGGAGTCTCGCTCTGTCGCCCAGGTTGGAGTGCAGTGGCCGGATCTCAGCTCACTGCAAGCTCCGCCTCCCGGGTTCATGCCATTCTCCTGCCTCAGCCTCCCAAGTAGCTGGGACTACAGGCGCCCGCCACCTCGCCCGGCTAGTTTTTTGTATTTTTTAGTAGAGACGGGGTTTCACCGTGTTAGCCAGGATGGTCTCCATCTCCTGACCTCGTGATCCGCCCGTCTCAGCCTCCCAAAGTGCTGGGATTACAGGCTTGAGCCACCGCGCCCGGCCATAATTTTTGTATTTCTTATAGAGATGGGGTTTCACCATGTTGCCCAGGCTGGTCTGAATCTCCTGGGCTCAAGCAATCCTCCCGCCTTGGGCTCCCGAAGTGCTGAGATTTACAGGCGTGAGCCACCGTGCCCGGCCCTAGATGGACCTTTTAATCTGATATTCTGCTGGGAAAATACGTGGTATATATTTAGCCAATTCAGTTTTTAGACATTTAGAATCTTCCAGATTTCACCTTGCACACACACTGTGGCAGAACATGCCTGAAGTCCTGCTCAACTCCACGAACTGGGATTCCGGCCTTCTGCTTGGCCCCCGCCCCAGAGCTCATTTACCATGTGCAGAATGAGGATCCAGGCCGAGTGCAGGACGTCGGATGTGACCACCTGCAGGAGTGGGAAAGCCCTGTGAAGAGAGGCCTCAGGCAGAGGCCCTGGAGGATGGCACCCTCCAATCCAGAGAGAGACCCCAACACAAATTTACTCAGGTACTCAAGGGACAAAAGGCAAGGTCAAACCAATGGCCACAGGCAGGCAAGGGGTAGCCCTGGTCCCTCCTGGATAAGGCAGCCCAGGGCCCTCCACCTGGGCCACCTTCTTGCTGCCTGGTTTGTTGCTGCTGTTGTTGGCTGTTTTTCGACAGGGTCTCACTCTGTCACCCAGTCTGGAGTGCAGTGGTATGATCCCAGCTCACTGTAGCCTCGGTCTCTTAGGCTAAAGTGAGCCTCCCACCTCAGCCTCTTAACTAGCTGGGACTACAGGTGTGTACTGCCACACCTGGCTACCTCTTTTTTTTTTTTTTTTTTTTTGAGATGCAGTCTTGCTCTGTCGCCCAGGCTGGAATGCAGTGGCATGATCTCGGCTCTCTGCAACCTCTGCCTCCCGGGTTCAAGCGATTCTCCTGCCTCAGCCTCCCGAGTAGCTGAGATTACAGGTGTGAGCAGCCAGGCCCGGCTAATTTTTTTATTTTTATTAGAGAGGGGGTTTCACCACATTGGTCAGGCTGGTCTTCAACTCCTGACCTCAGGTGATCCGCCCACCTCGGCCTCCCAAAGTGCTGGGATTACAGGCATGAGCCACCGCACCCGGCCTCTGCTGTCTGTTTTGAAGGGGAGGTTATAGGCGACAACAACTGGGGCCTGGCTGGGTGACTCTGGGGAGTCAGCTCCATAGCAACTACAGTGGTCCCCTCCCCTGCTGGTGCCATCTCCCTCTGCAGAGCATGTCCAAGCCTGTGCCTACCCTCACTCTGCACACAAAGGTGCTATGCAGATGAGGTGACCAGGTGAAGTGGCTGGTTGCACAGGAGACACGGGACCAGTGGGATGCTGACTCACATGCTCTGCCCAAAGCAGACAGTCACATCTCAGTTCCAGTGAACAGTTAGTTGCCATGTGGGGATGACAGCCCAGACTAGCAAGACCTTTGAATGTTTCAAGAGAAGCCAGAAAGCCTCACTCTGAGATATTGGCTCCAACTCTCTAAAAACACTGCAAAAGCTGGCCCTGCCTTCTGCCCTCACTTGGACGACAAGGCAAAGATGAGTCCACCCAATTTACAGAAACAAAAACTGAGGCCAGTGCGGAAGCCAATGCTGAATTAGCCAGGGCAGTGGAGCCAGAGGAGCTGGGGATCTCAGAAATGACCTGGTTCCAGCAGGGACACGGACCAGGGAGGTGGCCCTGGTGAGCACTCACAGTGAAGCCTGCCCGGGCACTCAGGTGTTCAGCAGCCACCAGCAGGGCGTTAAGGGTGGCTCCTCCGCTGCCCACACGCTTCTCTGGGTCCTCCACGGCCAGTAACAGCGTCCCAGCAGGGATCTGCTCGCGCTTCTGCCGCACTTCCAGTTCTAGGGTCAGAAGAGACACTGGGACCTGACCCCCAGCTCTCTGCCCTGGCCCAAAGCACCTGAGCAAGCCTATTGATCATCAGTGTTTGATCTTCCTTGACTTAGCTTTCCATATAGAAGGCCATTAGATCTTCACCCAACTCAGTGAGAGAAGTCCTATTACTCCCATCTTACAGATGAGAAAACCGAGACACAAGGAATGACATGCCATGTATGCTGTCACATGGCTAGGGAGAAGTGCGATCTGGGTTTGAACCCAGGTCGGCCTGGCACCTGGTGTTGGAGGGACATAGCCAGGAAGGGGAGGGAGGTTCTCCATTAGGGGCAAGGTGGGAAGGGGGAGTCCCCTACCTCTCTGAAAGACCTGGACACTGTCCTTGTACTGGCAGGTCAGGATGACGACCGTCCAATCAACTCCCTTTGGCTGCTCCATTCTGGCCAAGCAGAGGGGCTTCCTGAGATGGCAATATGAGTAGATATGACTATTTGTTAAACTGTCATAACTAAAATTAATTATTTTTGTATGCGATCTATGATTTTAACATGTATAGATTCATGTTGGTATCACCACTATCTACACTCAGACAAACTTCCTCATGCAACCTCTCCTCCCCGCCTAACCTGTGACAACCACTGATCTGCTCTCTAAAGCTACAGTTTCATCGACTTAAAAAATGTCGGCCGGGGCCGGGCGCAGTGGCGCACGCCTCTAATCCCAGCACTTTGGGAGGCCGAGGCGGGTAGATCACAAGGTCAGGAGATCGAGACCATCCTGGCTAACACGGTGAAACCCCCGTCTCTACTAAAAGTACAAAAAACCAGCTGGGCATGGTGGCAACTGCCTGTAGTCCCGGCTACTCAGGAGGCTGAGGCAAGAGAATGACGTGAATCCAGGAGGCGGGGCTTTCAGTGAGCCAAGATCGCGCCACTGCACTCCAGCCTGGGCAACAGTGCATGACTCTGTCTCAAAGAAAAAAAAAAAATGTCGGCCGGGCGCAGAGGCTCATGCCTGCAATCCTAGCACTTTGGGAGGCTGAGGCGGGCAGATCACCTGAGGTCAGGAGTTCGAGACCAGCCTGGCCAACATGGCAAAACCTCTTCTCTACTAAAAATACAAAAATTAGCCAGGTGTGGTGGCGTGTGCCTGTAGTCCCAGCTACTCAGGAAGCTAAGGTGGGAGGACTGCTTGAGCCTGGAAGATTATGGCTGCAGTGGGCTATGATTGTACCACTGCACTCCAGCCTGGGTCACAGAACAAGACCCTATCTCTAATTAATTAACTAAAATAAAATAAAGGCCAGGACCGGTGCAGTGGCTCACGTCTATAATCCCAGCACTTTGGAAGACCAAAGTGGGAGGATTGCTTGAGCCCAGGAGGTTAAGGCTGCAGTGAGCCATGATCACTCCACTGCACTCCAGCCTGGTTGACAGAGCAAGACCTCAAAGAAAAGAGTCAAATAAAATGGAATATAATCTTTTGAGATTATCTTCTTTCATCCAACATGATGCCTCTGAGACGTATCCAAGTCATTGCGCATATCCGTGGCCCAAGCCTTTTATCGGAGGAGCAGTGTTCCCTCGCACAGACGGGCCGCATCTGTTTCTCCATTTACCCACTGAAGAGCATCTGGGCTGTCTCCAGTTTTTGGCAGATATGAATAGTCCTGCTATGAACCTCTGGAGACAGGTTCGTGTGAACAGAAGATTTCATCTCTCTAGGTGGACACCAAGGCGGATGACGGGGTCACACGATCAGCGTGTCTGCTGACATTACAAAATGTGGATGGGTGCCATTTCCCCAGGGAGTGTGCCCAGGAAGGAGGAAGGGAGGGCAGCAGGATAGGGTAAGAGTTGGGGCCACCCAGAGCAAGGGGGAAAGGAGGTTGAGAGCAAATGCCTAACCCCACCCCTCAGGCTCCTCAAGCTGATGGGGGTTCCCTGGAGAGGGGGGCAGCTGTGGGGAGCACATATGCACACAGAGCTGCAGGAGTGGGCACTCGGGGACCTCCCTTCCCAGGGGTCTCATCCAGCCCAGCAGGGGATGCAGCCGTACCCGCCCGCCATCTTCCTCCAGGGCACTCTCAGCAAGTAGGGGCAAAGCAAGGCCAAAGATTTGGCTTCACCCCTACCCCTGTCTCCCCAACCTGCCAGCACTCCTGCCATATGTAAAACCAATCTGACTCCTGAGCCCCTGGCCTCCCCGAGACCAATGAGTCCCCAGGAGTACCTGCACATTCACCTCTGGCAGGGCTCCCACTGCTGTCCCACAAAGCAGCACCCCCACTTCCTCCCTCCAGCCCTCAAAGCTCAGCATGGGAAAAGACCACGCAAGTAAGCTGCTCACCACCGGCTGAGCTGCGCCCTTAGCACGCATCTGGTGGTCAGCCCACATCCCAGCCAAAGTGACAGGAAACCTGAAGCTCAGCCACAGGCTCTTCTTGTGCCAGGCTCTGCTGCCACCAGAAGAGAAAAGGCTGACAGGACACTACCACTCAGCAACACCCACACCTTCAGGAAAAGCCTCTGTCAGTAACAGAAATTGCTCCATTCCCTACTCAGCCCAGAAGAGAAAACCAGAGGGGACATTCCAGCTAGAAATCCCAGCCAGGCACTTGAGGGTGAAGGCTTCTCCCAGGACACCCACCAAGCTCTCCCTCCAACTTTGCCACCAATTCACCATATGGCTGTAGGCACCTCTAACCCTCAGGTCAGCTGCAACAGGGAGTTTAACTAACAGATGCCCCCAGCTGCTACGATCTGAATCTCCCACCTTGTTTACATGGAGGCCACGCTTCCAACCAACCTTCTCTTTTTTTTTTTTTTTTTTTTTTTTTTGGAGACGGAGTCTCGCTCTGTCGCCCAGGCTGGAGTGCAGTGGCGCGATCTCAGCTCACTGCAAGCTCCGCCTCCCGGGTTCACGCCATTCTCCTGCCTCAGCCTCCCAAGTAGCTGGGACTACAGGCGCCCGCCACCTCGCCCGGCTAGTTTTTTGTATTTTTTAGTAGAGACGGGGTTTCACCGTGTTAGCCAGGATGGTCTCGATCTCCTGACCTCATGATCCGCCCGTCTCGGCCTCCCAAAGTGCTGGGATTACAGGCTTGAGCCACCGCGCCCGGCCTCCAACCAACCTTCTCAAAACCAATGACTGAGCACAGCTGGCACACTGAAATAGACCTCTATTCCTGTGAGATTCCAGACTCCTCTGGCAGGCAGCTTAGAACTGCACTGTCTTAGAACTGCACTGCCACCCGGGCGTGGTGGCTTACACCTGTAATCCCAGCACTTTGGGAGGCCAAAGTGCACAGATCACGAGGTCAGGAGTTCCAGACCAGCCTGGCCAATATGATGAAACCCCATCTCTACCAAAAATACAAAAATTAGCCAGGTGTGGTGGCACTTGCCTGTAGTCCCAGCTACCCGGGAGGCTGAGTCAGGATAATCACTTGAACCCGGGAGGCAGAGGTTGCGGTAAGCTAAGATTGCGCCACTGCACTCCAGCCTGGGTGACAGAGCGAGATTCCATCTCCAAAAAAAAAAAAAAGAGGCCGGATGCGGTGGCTCACATCTGTAATTCCAGCACTTTGGGAGACTGAGGCGGGCGGATTGCCTGAGGTCAGGAGTTTGAGACCAGCCTAGCCAACACGGCGAAACTTCATCTCTACTAAAAATACAAAAATTAGCCAGGTGTGGTGGCGGGCGCCTGTGATTCCAGCTACTTGGGAGGCTGAGACAGGAGAATCACTTCAACCTGGGAGACAGAGGTTGCAGTGAGCCGAGACTATACCATTGCACGGCAGCCTGAGCAAGAAGAGCAAAAATCTATCTCGAAAAAAAAAAAAGATGAAGAAATTGCTGGGTGTGGTGGCTCATGCCTATAATTCCAGCATTTTGGGAGGCCAAGAGGCCAAGTCAGGAGGATCACTTGAGCCCAAGAGTTAGAAATCAGCCTGGGCAACATACGGAGACCTTGACTCTACAAAAAAAAAAAAAAAAAAAACACGAAGAAATGAAGCACAGAGAGATGAAATAACTTGCCAAAGCTAGCAAGTGGCACAGCCAAGTTTGATACTAAACCTTTTTTCCAGAGTATCCATTTTATTCCCTTTTTTTCTTTTTGAGCTGGATCTTAGTGTATCCCCCAGGCTGGATTGCAGTGGTACAATCTCAGCTCACTATAATCTCCACCTCCTGGGTTCAAGCAATTCTCCTGCCTCAGCCTCCCGAGTAGCTGGGATTACAGGCACGTGCCAACACGCCTGACTAATTTTTGTATTTTTAGTAAAGATGGGGTTTCACCATGTTGGCCAGGCTGGTCTCAAACTTTTGACCTCAGGTGATCCACCTGCCTCGGCTTTCCAAAGTGCTGGGATTACAGGCATGAGCCACCATGCCCAGCCTCTTTTTATATTGCCTTTTTTACTTTTTTTTTTTTTTTTTTTTAAAGACAGGGTCTCAGTCTGTCACCCAGACTGGAGTGTAATGGTGCAATCATAGCTCACTGCAGCCTCAACCTCCCAGGCCCAAGCAATCCTGCTACCTCAGCCTCCTGTATAGCTGGGACCATAGGCAGACGCCACCATGCCTAGCTAATATTTTCTTTTTTTTTTTTTTTTTTTTTTTTTGAGACGGAGTCTCGCTCTGTCACCCGGGCTGGAGTGCAGTGGCCGGATCTCAGCTCACTGCAAGCTCCGCCTCCCAGGTTTATGCCATTCTCCTGCCTCAGCCTCCCGAGTAGCTGGGACTACAGGCGCCCGCCACCTCGCCCGGCTAGTTTTTTGTATTTTTTAGTAGAGACGGGGTTTCACGGTGTTCGCCAGGATGGTCTCGATCTCCTGACCTCGTAATCCGCCCGTCTCGGCCTCCCAAAGTGCTGGGATTACAGGCTTGAGCCACCGCGCCCGGCCACCTAGCTAATATTTTCTTTTTTTTTTTTTTTTTTTTTTTTTTTTTTTGAGACAGAGTCTCGCTCTGTCACCCGAGCTGGAGTACAGTGGCCGGATCTCAGCTCACTGCAAGCTCCGCCTCCCGGGTTTACGCCATTCTCCTGCCTCAGCCTCCCAAGTAGCTGGGACTACAGGCGCCCGCCACCTCGCCCAGCTAGTTTTTTGTATTTTTTAGTAGAGACGGGGTTTCACCGTGTTAGCCAGGATGGTCTCGATCTCCTGACCTCGTGATCCGCCCGTCTCGGCCTCCCAAAGTGCTGGGATTACAGGCTTGAGCCACCGCGCCCGGCCAATATTTTCATTATTTGTTTTCTTTTTAAGAGATCGGGTCTTGGGCCGGGCGCGGTGGCTCAAGCCTGTAATCCCAGCACTTTGGGAGGCCGAGACGGGCGGATCACGAGGTCAGGAGATCGAGACCATCCTGGCTAACACAATGAAACCCCGTCTCTACTAAAAATACAAAAAAATTAGCCGGGCGAGGTGGTGGGCGCCTGTAGTCCCAGCTACTCGGGAGGCTGAGGCAGGAGAATGGCGTAAACCCGGGAGGCGGAGCTTGCAGTGGGCCGAGATAGCGCCACTGCACTCCAGCCTGGGCGACAGAGCGAGACTCCATCTCAAAAAAAAAAAAAAAAAAAAAAAAAAGAGATCAGGTCTTGCCGTGTTGCCCAAGCTGGTCTCAAACTCCTGGACTCAAGCAATCCTCCTGCCTCAGCCTTTAAATTAATTAATTTTTAAATTCATGCTTCCCAGGCTACTACAGGGTCCACTTGCTCAACCACTACAATAAACCTACTTTGTAGAGCTGAAGTACAAAAGGAGTAAATATATGTAAAGAGCTCAGTATGTATTATCTATTGTAATTATGACAAAGCCTAAACAAATACAAGGGAGGGATGATTTAATAATAATAGCCACTAGGAGGTCAGGCACAGTGGCTTACGCCTGTAATCCCAGCACTTTGGGAGGCCAAGGCAGGCAGATCACTTGAAGTCAGAAGTTCAAGAGCAGCCTAGCCAACATGGTAAACCCTGTCTCTACTAAAAACACAAAAATTGGCCAGGCGTGGTGGCAGGTACCTATAATCCCAGTTACTCAGGAGGCTGAGGCAGGAGCATCTTTTGCACCCGGGAGGTGGAGGTTGCAGTGAGCCAAGATCATGCCACTGCACTCCAGCCTGGGTGACAGAGCGAGATTCTGTCTAAAAAAAATTAAATTAAAATTAATAGGCCGGGCACGGTGGCTCATGCCTGTAATCCCAGCACTTTGGGAGGCCGAGGCAGGTGGATCACCTGAGGTCAGGAGTTTGAGACCAGCCTGGCCAACATGGTGAAACCCCATCTCTACCAAAAATTCAAAAGTTAGCCGGGCACGGGGGTGGGCACCTGTAATCCCAGTTACTCAGGAGGCTGAGGCAGGAGAATCGCTTGAACCTAGGAAGCAGTGGTTGCAGTGAGCCGAGATCGTTCCACTGCACTGCAGCCTGGGGGACAGAGCGAGACTTTGCCTCAGAAAGGAAACGAAAAGGAAAGGAAGAAGGAAGGAAGGAAAGAAGGGAGGGAGGGAGGGAAGGAAGAAAAGAAGGAAGGAAGGAAGGAAAGAAGGAAGGAAGGAAGGAAGGAAGGAAGGAAAGGAGGAAAGAAAAGCCACCAGGACTGAGCACTCTGGACCACAGTTAAGGTGCTGTGATTTTTTGTATCCTGACAACACCCTTAGACCCTGCAAGATAAATATTATCTCCTATTATCTCCACTTCACAGAGGCCAGGAATAGTCAAAGTTGCAACATACCTGGGTCTTTTGGATTCTTATTCAGCTGATGCTGATAATGTTATCTGGTTCCAAGCAAAGGCACTGAAAGACAGCAAGAGGCCAGGCACGGTGGCTCACACCTGTAATTCCAGCACTTTGAGTGGCGAAGGCAGGTGGATTGCTTGAGCCCAGGAGTTTGAGACCAGCCTGAGCAACATGGCAAAACCCCATCGCTACCAAACACACACACACACACACACACACAGAAATTAGCCGGGCATAGTGACTGTGCTATAGTCCCAGCTACTCAGGAGGCTGAGGCAGGAGCACTGCTTCAGCCCTGGGGGCAGAGATTGCAGTAAGCTGGCACCACTGCATTCCACCCTGGGTAACAGAGCCAGACCCTGTCTGGAAAAAAAAAAAAAAAAAAGACAGCAAGAAAGAAATCCTTGAAATGGCAGGCTGTGGTGGTTCACATCCGGAATCCCAGCATTTTAGGAGGCCAAAGTGGACAGTTGAGGTCAGGGGTTCAAGGCCAGCCTGGCCAACATGGCAAAACCCCATCTCTGTTAAAAGTACAAAAATTAGCTGGGTGTAGTGATGTGCGCTTGTAGTCCCATCTACCCAGGAGGCTGAGGCAGGAGAATCACTTGAACCCAGGAGGCGGAGGCTGCAGTTAGCCAAGATCATGCCACTGCACTCTAGCCTGGGCAACAGAGTGACTCTGTCACAAGAAAAAAAAAAGAAAGAAATGCCCCAAAGAGAGTCCAATGGCCCAGAAGGTCTGAGCCTAGTCTTCATCTCAGCATAGTGCTGGAGAGACATGGGCAGGTGACAGGTCATGACCAGAGTGGGGAGGGTATCCCTGACTAATGATGGGGCAGAGGAACAGTCCTGGGTTGAGTATCAGTCCCAAAAGTCTTTGTCCCCATCTCTACCTCTTCCTGTAGGCTCCTAGGCAAGTTACTTGACCTTTTTTCCTTTCTTTTTTTTTAGATAGAATCTCGCTCTGTCGCCCAGGCTGGAGTGCAGTGGTACGATCTTGGCTCACTGCAACCTCCACCTCCCAGGTTCAAGCGATTCTCCTGCCTCAGCCTCCCGAGTAACTGGGACTACAGGTGCCCACCACCATGCCTGGATAATTTTTTGTATTTTTAGTAGAGACGGGGTTTCACCATGCTGGCCAGGCTGGTCTCGAACTCCTGATCTTGGGATCCGCCCACCTCGGCCTCCCAAAGTGCTGGGATTATAGGCATGAGCCACTGCGCCCAGCAGTTACTTAACCTCTCTAAGCCTCAGTTTCCTAATCTGAAATTTAAGGCCAAAGACATCAACTTCCCAGGACTGTTTTCAACATGAAATACAATGTAAAGTATGTGGCACACACCAGTGGCTCAATGAATGATAGATCTTTCCAGCCAGGCAAGGAAGCAGGAGAGTTTAACCTGTCCCTGAAGGAGGAAGGACTGGAAGCTCTCAAACATTCTCTGAGTTAAAGATTGCCCTGAAGAAGAAAAAAATCAGGGAAGGCCTGGGGAATCAAGCAAGGCTGAGAGGCATCCCCTGAGAGATTAACACAAAAGGTAAAATGATACAGGTAGCAAATACATACGGAGTGCTTTTTTCAGGCACTATGGCAAAGGCACATCAGTGTCACTTCATACGACCTACCCATCAGTCCTAAGAATTGGCTCTTATCTCACTGAAGCTCTAGACAAGAAAACTGTAGTTTAAAAAGCAGAAACGCCTGGCGCCGTGGCTCACGCCTGTAATCCCAGCACTTTGGGAGGCCAAGGCGGGTGGATCACGAGGTCAGGAGATCGAGACCATCCTGGCTAACACGGTGAAACCCCGTCTCTACTAAAATTGTAAAAAAAATTAGCTGGGCATGGTGGCAGGCACCTGTAGTCCCAGCTACTTGGGAGGCTGAGGCAGGAGAATGGCGTGAACCCGGGAGGCAGAGCTTGCAGTGAGCCGAGATCGCGCCCCTGCACTCCAGCCTGGGCCACTGAGCGAGACTCGTCTCAAAAAAAAAAAAAAAAAAAAAAAGCAGAAACATAGCCATTAGGTTGGCGCAAAAGTAATTTTGCCTTTTGCCATTCCTTTAATAGTACAGGCAGGCTAGGTTTTTGTTTTGTTTTGTTTTTGAGAAACAGGGTCCCACTCTGTCACCAGAGGGTGGAATGCAGTGGTGTGATCACAGCTCACTGCAGCCTCAAACTCCTAGGCTCCAGCGATCCTCCAATCCCAGCCTCCCATGTAGCTGGGACTATGCATGAGTCCTGCTAGTTTTTATTTTTTGTTGAGATAGGGTCTCGCTTTGTTGCCCAGGCTGACCTACAACTCCCGGACTCAAGTAATCCTCCCGCCTTGACCTTCCAAAGTGTTGGGATTATAGGTGTGAGCCACCAGGCCTGGCTTTTTTGTTTTTTTGTTTTTGTTTTTGTTTTTTTTGAGAGACTCTCACTCTGTCGCCAGGCTGGAGTGCAATGGTGTGATCTCGGCTCACTGCAATCTCCACTTCCTAGGTTCAAACGATTCTCCTGCCTCAGCCTCCCAAGTAGCTGGGATTACAGAAGTGCACCAACACGCCCAGCTAACTTTCGTATTATTAGTAGAGACGGGGTTTTACCATGTTGGCCAGGATGGTCTCAAACTCCTGACCACAGGTGATCTACCAGCTTCGGCCTCCCAAAGTGCTGGGATTACAGGCGTGAGCCACCTCACCCGGGTTTTTGTTTTGTTTTGTTTTTGTTTTTAATTAATAGTTCGCTGGAGTTACACAATCTCAAGGGGGACAGAGAAAGTGTGCCCTAAGGCCCTAAGGTTCACTGCAACCTCCACCTACTGAGGTCAAGAGATTCTCCTGCCTCAGCCTCCCAAGAAGCTGGGATTACAGGCATGAGCCTTGGCGCCCGGCCTCTATCCACTTCCAATAGAGCCTCATCTGCTGAGATCAAGTTGAAATATTTTTAGTGTCCTCACCCCCACGCTGTCCAAGACTGGGATAGGGCTGGGGAGCCAGAGAGAGAATAAAGTACTAAGAACTCTTCATATGAACCTTTTGAAGACAGGTGGGTCAGGGACTGCACATTTTATAACTTTAAAGAGGAAAAAAAAGCTCACGGAGGACTCTGATTTGCTGCCTTCTGAAATAACAGACCGAAAGAAGTTAAATGGGAGTAAAATCGTGTTGTAAATTACCCAACAGCGTATCATTGAGATTCGTGCATAATACGGAGCCCCGGCCGCGTAAACTGAGACAGGAGAAGCGGCCTCAAAGTAAAATCAGAGCAGCGCCGGCATCCAGAGTCCCACCTGCCTCAGGGTGAGGATCCTCTGAGGTCCGCATCCCTCCCGGTCCCAGCCGCCCGCAGGTCCCGCCGCACCAGCCGGGTCCCGGGGCTCCTTGGAAGACCCAGGCCAAGGGGACGCGGGAGCGCAGAAACCCCTGTGGGCTCCCGGGGACACCGCAAAGCTCCCGGGGACTCTTCCCTGTCAGGACCCGGGTGGCCCGCGGCTCGACTCGGTGCTCCCAGTCAGTGAGGGTGCACCGGAAAGCTGCTGGGGCGCAGAGGCCCTGCGGGGACCCTCGCGGACTGACGTACCTGCCGCCGCCCGGCGCTCGGCGGAGCGGGCTCTTTAACGCGGGGCTGCGCGACCCTCGCTGTGCACGCTGGGAAATGTAGTTTCACCTCCGCGCCCCGCCTGGCCGGGCCCCCGCCCAGCATAAGACACTCTCGGAGCCACCGCACGGGCCAGCGTGGGTGGCCGGGGCAGCGCTTTCCTGAAGTGCAGCGGGGCTGCGATCCAGAAGGGAGGTGGGTAGAGGGCCGCTCCAGGACCCACGAAACTACAACTCCCAGAGGACCGATGCGCCTTAAAGACACAGGCCCTTTTTCTGGGACTTAGGGATCCGGGTTAACGTGTTGCTTTTTTGTTTGTTTTCTGGTTTGGGTTTGTTTATTTGTTTGGTTTTTTTTTTTTTTTTTTGAGACAGAGTCTCGCTCTGTCGCCCAGGCTGGAGTGCAGTGGCCGGATCTCAGCTCACTGCAAGCTCCGCCTCCCGGGTTTACGCCATTCTCCTGCCTCAGCCTCCCGAGTAGCTGGGACTACAGGCGCCCACCATCTCGCCCGGCTAGTTTTTTTTGTATTTTTTAGTAGAGACGGGGTTTCACCGTGTTAGCCAGAATGGTCTTGATCTCCTGACCTCGTGATTCGCCCGTCTCGGCCTCCCAAAGTGCTGGGATTACAGGCTTGAGCCACCGCGCCCGGCCTTGTTTGTTTTTTTTAACCCCTTCTGGACGGCATCAGGAGCTGTCGCTTTCCTCGGGAGAGAAATCCACTGATGAAGGGAAAAAAAAAATCACAATTTGCCCAAGCGAAAGCAGCTGCCATTGGATTTGCAGTTAGAAGGGTTTGCGCTGGTTTCATCACGTGGGTCCTTTGCGAAGAAACTTTCCAACTGCGTAGTGGGGAGAGGATCTGCGGAGCTTTTGGGAAAGTTGTGAATGGTAGCATTGATTGTCATAGATGAAAACTGGAAATACTCTTGAGTGTCTCTCTCTGGGTTACTCTGTGAAAGGAAAATAAATCTCAAGACCCCAAAGTCACTAAGCCAAAGGGAAAAGTCAAGCTGGGAACTGCATCAGGCAAACCTACCTCCCATTTTATTCCTAAACAAGATAACCACAAAGATAAAAAAGCTAGATATGGCCTGGCTCTCACAATTTGCCCACTAGGAAATTCCTTGTGTGCCCCAAAATCTGTACCCTCAAACAGTTCTGTGGAATTTCACTCTGACAATGTAAATTGATCACTTATCTTCACAGGTGCTGGACTTTGACAGAACTCAAAGTCATTTCTCTGCTCACGTGAGACAAATGCATATCTCATTGCTTCTCCTGCCCTATGTTTATTTTTTCTTATGTAAAGATGCAAATTCACTAAGCTAGATGAAAGCATAAGTGACTAGTCCTCTATCCCCCTCTCACATGTGAAAGGCTGATCAAAGGCTCAGAAGAATGCATTTGCCTCTTACCTACCCATGCCTTTAAAAAATTTCATCTTTCAGGCCAGGCGCGGTGGCTCACACCTGTAGTCCCAGCCCTTTGGGAGACCAAGGCGGGTGGATCACAAGGTCAGGAGTTCGAGACCAGCCTGGCCAATATGGTGAAACCCTGTCTACTAAAAATACAAAAATTAGCTGAGCGTGGTGTCACGTGCCTGTAGTCCCAGCTGCTTGGGAGGCTGAGGCAGGAGAATTGCTTGAACCTGGGAGACAGAGATTGTAGTGAGCTGAGATCGTACCACTGCACTCCAGCCTGAGCAACACAGCAAGGCTCCACCTCAAAAAAAAAGAAAAAAAAATTTCCTCTTTCCCCAATATCTGACCTTTCTCATATTGAAGCCCTCAAAATCATCTTTGCAGAAAGGTACAGACCTGTCTCCCAGGTACACACGTTCTTAACTTTGGCAAAATAAACTTGTAAATTGATTGAGACCAGTCTCAGGTGCCTTTCGGTTTACAACTGGAAAACTAGGCACATCCATGCAAGACAGATCTATATGTTCAGTAGGGAGTGATGTTCAGGACCTCATGTTAAGGGAAAAGCAGCAAGTTGTACAGCAACATGTATGGGAAGCCCCTCAAATCAAAAATAATGTTTATGGATAGACAGTGTGCGGATACACAGGAACAGGGCTGGAAAGGAATGCATGCTAGGGAGAGACTGCTAAGGGTGGGAACAAGTGGGGAGAACTTGAGCTTTGTCTGTATTGTTTGAATTTTTCTTACAAGAATGTACTTTCCAAATCTGTTGTTAATAAGGAGCCTAAGGCTGGGCACAGGGGCTCACACCTGTAATCCCAACACTTTGGGAGGCCAAGGTCGGAGGATGGCTTGAGCTTGGGAGTTCAAGACCAGCCTGGGAAACGTAGCAAGACCCTGTCTCTAAAATATACATAAATTAGAGCCGGGTGAGGTGTCTCATGCCTGTAATCCCAGCACTTTGGGAGGCCAAGGCAGGCAGAAAACTCTGGGTCAGGAGTTCAAGATCAGCCTGGCCAATTTTTTTGTTATTGTTGTTTTGACACAGAGTCTCACTCTGTTGCCCAGGCTGGAGTACAGTGGTGCAATCTCGGCTCACTGCAACCTCCGCCTCCCGGGTTCAAGCGATTCTCTTGCCTCAGCCTCCCGAGTAGCTGGGATTACAGGTGTGTGCCACCACGCTCAGCTAATTTTTGTATTTTTAGTAGAGACAGGGTTTCGCCATGTTCAGGCTGGTCCTGAACTCCTGACCTCAGGTGATCCACCCGCCTCGGCCTCCCAAAGTGCTAGGATTACGAGCGTGAGCCATTGCGCCCAGCCAGTGGCCAAGTTTTAAACATGAAAATTAGTCAGGCGTGGTGACAGGCGCCTGTAATCCAGTTATTCAGCAAGCTGAGTCAGGAGAGTCATTCGAAGCCAGGAGGCAGAGATTGCAGTGAGCTGAGATCGTGTCACTGCACTCCAGCCTGGGTGACAGAGTGACATTCTGTCTCAAAAAATAAAATATAATATATATATAAATTTACAAAATAAGAAGGCTGAGAGGCCCTGAGGTCAGTCATAATGGAGATGGACCCGGCTCTAACTCTGTGTAACCATCTATAAAGTGGGTGAATAATAGTATCAAATGTCTGAAATTGTCGTGAGAGTAGGATAAATGCTTGACTCCATAGTAAATGCTCAAAAAGTACTAACCGTTATAATTACTGTCATTATTCCCATCTTGCTCCATTAAAGCAGGATGTTTGGTTTGTTCACCATTGTACCCTCAGGCCCTAGAACAGTGCTGAGGACGTGGTAGGTGGTTAAAAACAACTGGTTGGCCGGGTGCGGTGGCTCACACCTGTAATCCCAGCACTTTGGGAGGCGGAGGCAGGAAGACCACCTGAGGTCAGGAGTTTGAGACCAGCCTGGCCAACATGGTGAAATCCCTTCTCTACTAAAAATACAAAAATTAGCCTGGCATGGTGGTGGGCGCCTGTAATCCCAGCTACTCAGGACGCTGAAGCAGGAGAATCGCTTGAATCTGGGAGGCGGAGGTTGCAGTGAGCTGGGATCGCACCACTGCACTCCAGCTTGGGCAACAGAGCAAGACTTCGTCTCAAAAAAAAAAAAAACAACTGGTTGAATGAATGAAGAGCAACCTCCTGCTCAGCTCCCACCACCCGCCTCCTATTCACACTCTCTGCTTCCCTCAGTCTTCTCCCACTGGAGTCATCCCCTGTCTACACTTGCCCCAGGTCTCATCCTCCTTCTCCCACTTCAGTGCCTGCTGTTTCTTCCGTGAACCCAGGAGGCCTCCAGGGAGGTGATGAGCTGCCTCCCACTGCTGCTGTTCTCAGCAATGCAGGTCCCAGGCGCCGCAGTGAAGTGGGAGGCAGGGATGCCTGCAACTGCAGCTTTGGCGGGGACTCAAGAAAAGAGAATGTGCCCCCAAGGAGCTCAGAGGCAAAGAGCTCCACCCTGCCTTCTAGGGCAGTATGGTTGGCAGAGGAGAGGTAGCTTTTTCCAGGCTGCTCTGGCACCTCCCTGCCTGAGAAGCAAAGAAACTCAAGGAACGTTTTTAGTAAAATGAAACCCTCAGTGCAGCAGCAGACACAAAAATCTGTACATGGTTTCACCATCTGGGGTACACAGAGCCATTACACACACACACACACTCTCTGTTACAAAATACAGCACAGTCGGCTGGGCATGGTGGTTCACGCCTGTAATCCCAGCACTATGGGAGTCTGAGGTGGGAGGATCATGAGGTCAGGAGTTCGAGACCAGCCTGGCCGACACAGTGAAACCTGTCTCTACTAAAAATGCAAAAAATTAGTGGAGATGGTGGCAGGTGCCTGTAATCCCAGCTACTCAGGAGGCTGAGGCAGAAGAATTGCTTGAAACCGGGAGGCGGAGGTTGCAGTGAGCAGAGATCATGCTATTGCACTCCAGCCTGGGCAACAAGAGTGAAACTCCGTCTCAAAAAAAAAATAATAATACAATAAATAAAATAGAGCAGAGTTGGCTGGGCATGGTGGCTCATGCCTATAATCCCAGCACTTTGGGAGGCCTAGGCGGGCATATCATTTGAGGTCAGGAGTTCGAGACTAGCCTGGCCAACATGGTGAAACTCTGTCTCTACTAAAAATACAAAAATTAGCTGGGCGTGCTAGCGCATGCCTGTAATCCCAGCCCCTCAGGAGGCTGATGCAGGAGAATCGTTTGAACCTAGGAGGCAGAAAATACAGTGAGCCAAGATCATGCCACTATACTCCTGCCTGGGTGACATGGAGAGACTCCATTTCCAAAAATAAATAAAATAAAAATAAAATAGAGCAGAATTTAGTGAATAAATCCAAGGATTAAACTTAGACAAACCCGCCCAGCTCCCACTACTTTTTTTTTCTTTTTCTTTCTTCTCTCTTTTGAGGGTCTCACTCTGTTGCCCAGTTTGGAGTGCAGTGGTGCAATCACGGCTCACAGCAGCCTCCAGCACCTTGGCTCAAGTGATCCTCCCGCCTCAGCCTCCCAAGTAGCTGGGACTATAGATGTGTGCCACCACACAGGGTCTTGCTATGTTGCTGAAGCTGGTCTTGAACAGCTGGGTTCAAGCAATCCTCCTGCCTTGGCCTCCCAAAGTGCTGAGATTACAGGCATGAGCCACCACACTCAGCCCTTTAAAAACATTTTTTTTCCCTTATACCATAGAGACTGGGTCTCACTACGTTGCTCAGGCTGGTCCTTTTTTTTTTTTTTTGAGATGGAGTCTCGCTGTGTCTCCCAGGCTGCAGTGCAGTGGCAGAATCTCAGCTGACTGCAACCTCTGCCTCCCGGGTTCAAGTGATTCTCCTGCCTCAGCCTCCTGAGGATTACAGGCGCGCACCACCATGCCTGGCTAATTTTTGTATTTTTAGTAGAGATGGGGTTTCACCATGCTAGCCAGGCTGCTCGAACTCCTGACCTCAGGTGATTTGCCTACTTCAGCCTCCCAAACTTCTAGGATTACAGACATGAGCCACCACTCTTGGCCTCCAGCCTGGTCTTGAACTCCTTGGCTCAAGCGATCCTCCCACCTCGGGATCCAAAAGTGCTGGGATTACTGGTATGAGCCACCACACCTGGCCTCTTATCACTTTCTAACCCTGTGGGCAAGCCACTCAACCTCTTTGAGCCCAGCTTCCTTATCTGTGAGATTAAAATAGAATTTACCAAATCAGGTTGTTGGGAGGGTTTAATGAGCTAATGCACATAAAGGGTTTAGTGCAGTGCCTAGTACAGTGTAGGCATCCAAACTCCTTATTGTTAAACAAACAATCTACTGCCAGAATGTGAGGGTCCAGGTCTGGGAGGGAGGACTTCTTGGAGAAGGTGAAATCTTCAGGCCCCTGATGAGATGTGTGGCTGTTACTGGTAGCAGAAATTCCCTCTGGGTGCCAGGACTGCCCATAGGGATATCTTAGTTTGGGTCCCTAGATGCAGAGCCTGAGACACGAATTCTTGTGTAAGCGATTTCCGAGGGGAGTGGGGAAAGCGGAATAGGGCAGGGAAAGAAGCCAAGTAAAGATGTGAGTTCACCTAAGTTTTGCCTCAATCTGATTGAACAGGGAGCTCTGGAGTATAAAAATGCAATCCAGGCCCAGTGCGATGGCTCACACCTGTAATCCCAGCACTTTGGGAGGCTGAGGCGGGCGGGTCACCTGAGTGCAGGAGTTCCAGATCAGTCTGGCCAATATGGAGAAACTCTGTCTCTACTAAAAATACAAAAAATAACCAAGCATGGTGACATGTGCCTGTAATCCCAGCCATGCAGGAGGCTGAGGCAAAAGAATGGCTTGAAACCAGGAGGCGTAGGCTGCGGTGAGCCAAGACAGCGCCACTGCACTCCAACCTGGATGACAGAGCCAGACTCTGTATCCCCTCACCCCCAAATAAAAGCCAGTTCCTTGGCACTGGAGGAAGAAAACTAAAAAAAAAAAAAAAAAAAAAAGGCCCGGCACAGTGGCTCATGCCTGTAATCCTAGCACTTTGGGAGGTCAAGGAGGGCAGATCACCTGAGGTCAGGAGTTCGAGACCAGCTGACCAACATGGAGAAACCCCATCTCTACTAAAAATACAAAAATTAGCCGGGTGTGGTAGTGGTCACCTGTAATCCCAGCTACTTGTGAGGCTAAGGCAGGAGAATTGCTTGAACCCAGGAGGCAGAGGTTGCAGTAAGTCAAGATTGTGCCACTGTCTTCCACCCTGGGTGATAGAGCGAAACTCTTTCTCAAAAAAAAAAAAAAAAAAAAAAAAGAAGGCCAGGCGTGGTGGCTCATGCCTGTAATCCCAGCACTTTGGGAGGCTGAGGTGGGCGGATCACGAGGTCACGAGATCGAGACCATTTTGGCCAACATGGTGAAACCCCATCTCTACCAAAAATACAAAAAGTTACCTGGGCATGGTGGCCTGTGTCTATAATCCCAGCTACTTGGGAGGCTGAGGCAGGGGAATCGCTTGAACCCGGGAGGCAGAGGTTACAGTGAGCTGAGATCTCGCCACTGCCCTCCAGCTTGGTGACAGATCAAGATTCTGTCAAAAAAACAAAACAAAACATAACAAGATGGGCGCGGTGGCTCACGCCTGTAATCCCAGCACTTTGGGAGGCGGAGGCAGGAGGATCACGAAATCAGGAGATCGAGACCATCTTGGCTAACATGGTGAAACCCGCTCTCTACTGAAAATACAAAAATTCAGCCGGGTGTGGTGGCAAGCACCTGTAGTCCCAGCTACTCAGGAGGTCAAGACAAGAGAATCACTTGAACCCGGGAGGCGGAGGTTGCAGTGAGCCGAGATCACACCACTGCACTCCAGCTTGGGCAACAGAGCAAGACTCGGTCTCAAAAAGAAAAAAAAAACACCAGTTCCCTGCTTTAAAATAGTTTATAGTTTATTATCTAGTGAAGTGATATAAACAAAAGACACCATTGGCCGGGCATGGTGGCTCACGCCTGTAATCCCAGCACTTTGGGAGGCCGAGGCGGGCGGATCACGAGGTCCGGAGATTGAGACCATCCTGGCTAACACAGTGAAACCCCGTCTCTACTAAAAATACAAAAAATTAGCCGGGCGTGGTGGCGGGCGCCTGTAGTCCCAGCTGCTGGGAGGCTGAGGCAGGAGAATGGCGTGAATCCAGGAGGTGGAGCTTGCAGTGAGCCGAGATAGTGTCACTGCACTCCAGCCTGGGCAACAAAGCGAGACTCTGTCTCAAAAAAAAAAAAAAGACACCATGAACCACAGCTTCCTTAATTCCATTCATTTGATTTCATTTCAATTTGATTGGTTTTTGCATGTGTATTTTCTCTCTCTCTCTCTCTCTCTCTCTATATATATATATATATATATATATATTTTTTTTTTTTACAGACCGAATTCGGCCCTGTAGCCCAGGCTGGAGTGCAGTGGCACAATCATAGCCCAGTCTAACCTCAAATTCCTGGGCTCAAGGGATTCTGCTGCCTCAGCCTCTCAACTCGATAGGACTATAAGCTGTTGCCACCCTGCCCAACTAAATTTTATTTATTTTATTTTATTTATTTATTTAAAAAAATTTTTTTGACAGAGTCTTACTCTGTCACCCAGACTGCAGTGCAGTGGCACGATCTCAGCTCACTGCAACCTCTGCCACCTGAGTTCAAGCGATTCTCCTGCCTCAGCCTCCTGAGTACCTGGGATTACAGGTGTCTGCCACTGCACCTGGCTAATTTTTGTTTTTGTTTTTGTTTTTTTGAGATGGAGTCTCGCTCTGTTACCCAGGCTGGAGTGCAGTGGCGCCATCTCGGCTCACTGCAAGCTCCGCCTCCCGGGTTCACACAATTCTCCTACCTTAACCTCCCAAGTAGCTGGGACTACAGGTGCCCGCCGCCACACCCAGCTAATTTTTTGTATTTTGTTTAGTGAGCCACCACGCCCAGCCTAATTTTTATATTTTTAGTAGAGATGGGGTTTCACCATCTTGGCCAGGCTGGTCTTGAACTCCTGACTTGATGATTCACCTGTCTCAGCCTCCCAAAGTGCTGAGATTCCAGGGTGTGAGCCACCACACCTGATATTTATTTTATTTTTTGTAGGGAAGGGATCTTGCAGTGTCGTCCAGACTGGTCTTGAACTCCTGGGCTCAAACAATTCCTTCACCTTGGCCTCCCAAAACACTGGGATTATAGGTGTGAGTCAGCATGCCTGGCCAACATCTAGATCATTTATTTTTCTTTTCTGAGACAGGTTCTTGCTCTGTCACCCAGTCTGGAGTGTGGTGGCTCGATCATCACTCACTGCAGCCTCTGCCTCCAGGTCCAAGCTGTCCTCCCACCTCAGCGTCCCGAGTAGCTGGGACTACAGGCACAGGCCACCATGATCAGCTAATTGTGTGTGTGTGTGTGTGTGTGTGCGCGCGCGCGTGCATGTGCACGCGCGTGTTGGAATCTCACTCTGTCGCCCAGGCTGGAGGGCAGTGGCACAGTCTCGGCTCATTGCAACCTCTGCCTCCCAGGTTCAAGTGATTCTCCTGCCCCAGCTTCCCAAGTAGCTGGGATTAAAGCGCGCGCCACCATGCCCAGCTAATTTTTAAATTTTTAGTAGAGACGGGGTTTCACCATGTTGGGCAGGCTGCTCTTGAACTCTTGACGTCGTGATCAAACCACCTCGGCCTCCCAAAGTGCTGGAATTACAGGCGTGAGCCACCGCACCAGGACAAATTTTAAATGTTTTGTAAAAACAAAGTTTCCCTATATTGCCTAGGCAGCTCTCCAGCTCCTGGGCTCAAGTGAGCCTCCTACCTCAGCCTCTCAAAGTGCTGGGATTACAGGAGTGAGCCACTGTGCTCTTGCTCTTACCATGCTGCAACAAATAACCTTCTCTATGTGTAACTTTGAACATATACAAATAGGATACTTTGTTAGAAAGTAAATTGCTAGGGCCGGCACAGTGGCTCACGCCTGTAATCCCAGTACTTTGGGAGCCCCAGGTGGGTGAATCACGAGATCAGGAGTTCAAGACCAGCCTGACCAAGATGGTGAAACCCCATCTGTACTAAAAATGCAAAAAATTAGTTGGGCGTGGTGGCACATGCCTGTAATCTCAGCTACTCAGGAGGCTGAGGCTCAGAATTGCTTACACCTGGGAGGCGGAGTGTGCAGTGAGCTGAGATTGTGCCACTGCACTCCAGCCTGGGCAACAGACCTAGACTCTGTCTCAAAAAAAAAAAAAAAAAAAAAAAAAAAAGAAAGAAAGAAAGAAAGAAAGAAAGAAAAGAAAAAAGAAAAGAAATTGCTAGGTCAAATGGTTTGTGCATTTGTAATTTTGAAGATATTACTATCATACAGGTGGCACAGATTTCCAGTTACACTAGCAGTGGATAAGAATGCCCCACAGTAGGCCGGTCACGGTGGCTCATGCCTGTAATTCTAGCACTTTGGGAGGCCAAGGCGGGCGGATCATGAGGTCAGGAGATCGAGACCATCCTAACACAGTGAAACCCCGCCTCTACTAAAAATACAAAAAATTAGCAAGGTGTGGTGGTGGGCCCCAATAGTCCCAGCTACTGGGGAGGCTGAGGCAGGAGAATGGTGTGAACCCAGGAGGCGGAGCTTGCAGTGAACACAGATCGTGCCACTGCACACTCCAGCCTGGGCAACAGGGCGAGACTCCGTCTCAGAAAAAAAAAAAAAAAAAAAAGAATGCCCCACAGTCTTGCCAAGATAGTTATCAAGCTTTCTGATCGTTGCCAATCTGGTATGTGAAAAATGATATCTCAGTGTGGTGATTTTTATCTGCATTTCTTTCATTAAGAGTGATGGCTGGGCGCGGTGGCTCACGCCGGTAATCCCAGCACTTTGGGAGGCTGAGGCAGGCGGATCACGAGGTCAGGAGATCAAGACCATCCTGGCTAACACGGTGAAACCCCGTCTCTATTAAAAATACAAAAACTTAGCCGGGTGTGGTAGCAGGCGCCTGTAATCTCAGCTACTCGGGAGGCTGAGGCAGAATGCCATGAACCTGGAAGGCAGAGATTGCAGTGAGCTGAGATCACGCCAATGAATTCCAGCCTGGGTGACAGCGCCAGACTCCGTCTCAAGAAAAAAAAAAAAAAAAAAAAGAGTGATGCGGGGCCGGGCGCGCTGGCTCACACTTATAATCCCAGCACTCTGAGAGGCCGAGGTGGGCAGATCAAGAGGTCAGGATATCGAGACCATCCTGGCTAACACGGTGAAACACCGTCTCTACTTAAAAAAATAATAATAATAATAATTAGCCAGGCTTGGTCATGGTGGCGGGCACCTGTAGTCCCAGCTACTCAGGAGGCTGAGGCAGGAGAATGGCATAAACCCAGGTGGCAGAGTTTGCAGTGAGCTGAGATAGGGCCACTGTACTCCAGCCCGGGTGACAGAGCGAGATTCCCTCTCAAAAAAAAAAAAAAAAAAAAAAAAAAGAGTGATGCGGCTAGGCTCAGTGGCTCACACCTGTAATCCAAACACTTTGGGAGGCCAAGGCAGGTAGATCACGTGGTCAGGAGTTTGAGACCAACCTGGTCAACATGGTGAAACCCCGTCTCTACTAAAACTACAAAAATTAGCCAGGTGTGGTGGCAGGAGCCTGTGGTCCCAGCTACTAGGGAGGCTGAGGCAGGAGAATTGCTTGAACCTGGGAGGTGGAGGTTGCAGTGAGCTGAGATCACACCACTGCACTCCAGCCTGGGCAACAGAGCAAGATTATGTCAAAAAAAAAAAAAAAAAAAAAAAAGGCCGGGCGCGGTGGCTCAAGCCTGTAATCCCAGCACTTTGGGAGGCCGAGGTGGGCGGATCTCGAGGTCAGGAGATCGAGACCTTCCTGGCTAACACGGTGAAACCCCGTCTCTACTAAAAAATACAAAAAAAAAAAAAAAACCTAGCCGGGCGAGGTGGCGGGCGCCTGTAGTCCCAGCTACTCGGGAGGCTGAGGCAGGAGAATGGCGGGAACCCGGGAGGCGGAGCTTGCAGTGAGCTGAGATCCGGTCACTGCACTCCAGCCTGGGCGACAG
The DNA here is from genome assembly GCF_049350105.2 of Macaca mulatta. NCBI lineage: Eukaryota > Metazoa > Chordata > Mammalia > Primates > Cercopithecidae > Macaca > Macaca mulatta. Next base: position 69,412,265 of record NC_133425.1, read on the forward strand.
AGTGAGACTCCGTCTCAAAAAAAAAAAAAAAAAAAAAAAAAAAAGAAGGCGGAAGGAGAAAGAGAAGGATCGGAAAGGGAAGGCATAGGGGAAGGGGAAAAGTGATGTTTCCTTTGCATCCCACTGAGGTACACAGGGAAAAAAAAAAGAAGAATGATGCTCTGAGAAAACATCAAGTGTTAGGCTGGGCGCAGTGGCTCATGCCTGTAATCCCAGCACTTTGGGAGGCTGAGGCGGCGGAATCACCTGAAGTCAGGAGTTCAAGACCAGCCTGACCAATATGGAGAAATCCCATCTCTACTAAAAATACAAAAATTAGTGGGATGTGGTGGCGCATGCCTGTAATCCCAGCTATTCAGGAGGCTAAGGGAGGATAATTGCTTGAACCCAGGAGGCGGAGGTTGCAGTAAGCCGAGATTGTGCCATTGTACTCCAGCCTAGGCAACAAGAGTGAAACTCTGTCTCAAAAAAATAAATAAATAGGCTGGGCGCAGTGGCTCATGCCTGTAATCCCAGCACTTCGGGAGGCCGAGGCAGGCGGATCACGAGATCAGGAGGTCGACACCATCCTGGCTAACATAGTGAAACCTCGTCTTTACTAAAAATACAAAAATTAGCTGGGTGTGGTGGCGGGCGCCTGTAGTCCCAGCTACTCGGAAGGCTGAGGCAGGAGAATGGCGTGAACCCAGGAGGTGGAGATTGCAGTGAACCGAGATCGTGCCACTGCACTCCAGCCTGGGCAACAGAGAGAGACTCCGGCTTAAACAAACAAATAAATAAAAATAAATAAATAAATAAATAACAAGTGTTAGTGAAGATGTGGAGAAATTGGAAGCCTGTCCACTGCTGATGGGAGTGGAGAATGGTGTAGCAGCTATGGGAAACAGTATGGTGCTTCTCATAAAATTAACACTAGAATTACTAGGTCTGGATGGGACAGGCAGGGTTTGCAAAAGGATCAACAAGTCTTTGTCTACATATTTATTACATCCGTCTTTGGAAGAAGAAGAGAAAAATCATAAAAGAAACGGCTAGTTCAAAGTCCAGATTCTTATTTTATGGATGTAAAATGTTGAGATTGTCCCAAGATTACCATAGTTTTCAGCCATGCTCAGACAGTGGTTCTTTGTGTGGGTTGTTTAACAGTATCAGCCTACAGAAGGAAAGGCCAGACTCACAGAGCGTGTTCACTGAGAGGAAAGCATCACGAATTGAGTGATCCACACCACTTCCGGAATCTGTGTTCTCTCACAGAAAGCCTTATCATAAGTCTAGCAATTCTAATTCATCTGCCAAGATAATGTATTCATAATTATGTTTGATTTTGCAAAGTATACAACAGTGATCTATTTCGGTGTCCATTTTCCAATAAAGTCCTGATTATGGGCAAAAGAAAAATTACTATATGATCCAGCAATTTCACTTGCTCTGTCACCCAGGCTGGTGTGCAGTGGCCCAGTCATGGTTCACTGTAGCCTGGACCTCCCAGGCTCAATTGATCCTCTTGCTTCAGCCTCACAAATAGCTGGGACTACAGGCGTGTGCCACCATGCCTGGCTAATTTTGGTATTTTTAGTAGAGACAGGGTTTCCCATGTTGGTCAGGCTGGTTTCAAACTCCTGACCTCAAGTGATCTGCCCGCCTCGGCCTCCCAAAGTCCTGGGATTATGGGTGTGAGCCACCATGCTTGGTCTCATCTCTTCTATAATTATCTTTTTTTTTTTTCTTTTTTGAGATGGCATTTTGCTCTGTTGCCCAGGCTGGAGGGCAGTGGCGCAATCTCGGCTCACTGCAACCTCCGCCTCCCAGGTTCAAGTGATTCTCCTGCCCCAGCTTCCCAAGTAGCTGGGATTACAGGCGTGCACCACCACGCCCAGCTAATTTTTAAATTTTCAGTGGAGACGGGGTTTCGCCATGTGGGCAGGCTGCTCTCGAACTCTTGACGTCGTGATCAACCCACCTCGGCCTCCCAAAGTGCTGGAATTACAGGTGTGAGCCACCGCACCAGGCCAAATTTTAAATGTTTTGTAAAAACAAAGTTTCCCTATATTGCCTAGGCAGCTCTCCAGCTCCTGGGCTCAAGTGAGCCTCCTACCTCAGCCTCTCAAAGTGCTGGGATTACAAGAGTGAGCCACTGTGCTCTTGCTCTTACCATGCTGCAACAAATATCCTTCTCTATGTGTAACTTTGAACATATACAAATAGGATACTTTGTTACAAAGTAAATTGCTAGGGCCAGGCACAGTGGCTCACACCTGTAATCCCAGTACTTTGGGAGCCCCAGGTGGGTGGATCACCAGATCAGGAGTTCAAGACCAGCCTGACCAAGATGGTGAAACCTCGTCTCCACTGAAAACACAAAACAATCAGCTGGGCATGGTGGTGCCTGTCTGTAATCTCAGTTACTCCGGAGGCTGAGGCACAGAATTGCTTATAAGCGGGAGGCGGAGCTTGCAGTGAACCATGATTGCGCCACTGCACTCCAGCCTGGGCGACAGAGTAAGACTCTATCTCAAAAATAATAATAATAAAAATTAAAAAAAGAAAAGAAATTGCTAGGTCAAATGGTTTGTGCATTTGTAATTTTGAAGATATTACCATCATACAGGTGGCACAGATTTCCAGTTACACTAGCAGTGGATACGGATGCCCCACACTCTTGCCAAGATAGTTATCAAGTGTTTTGATCGTTGCCAATCTGGTATGTGAACAATGATATCTCAGTGTGGTGATTTTCATCCGCATTTCTTTTTTTTTAAGGTGGAGTTTTTCTCTTGTCGCCCAGGCTGGAGTGCAATGGCATGATCTCGGCTCACTGCAACCTCCGCCTCTCGCGTTCAAGCAATTCTCCTGCCTCAGCCTACCAAGTAGCTGGGACTACAGGTGTGTGCCACCATGCCGGGCTAATTTTTGTATTTTTAGTAGAGACAGGGTTTCACCATCTTGGCCATGCTGGTCTCGAACTCCTGACCTCATGATCCACCCACCTCGGCCTCCCAAAGTGCTGGGATTACAGGCGTAAGCCACTGCGTCCCGCCTGCATTTCTTTTGAGAGTGATGTGGGGCCGGGTACGGTGGCTCATGCCTGTAATCCCAGCACTTTGGGAGGCCGAGGCGAGGGGGGGGATCATCTGAGGGTAGGAGTTCAAGACCAGCTTGACCAACATGGAGAAACCACGTCTCTACTAAAAACACAAAAATTAGCAGGGCATGGTGGCGCATGCCTGTAATCCCAGCTACTCGGGAGGCTGAGGCAGGATAATTGCTTGAACCCAGGAGGTGGAGGTTGTGATGAGCTGAGATCCTGCCATTGCACTCCAGCCTGGGCAACAAGAGTGAAACTTTGTCTCAAAAAATAAATAAATAAATAGCAAATGTTAGTGAAGATGTGGAGAAATTGGAAGCCTGTCCACTGCTGATGGGAGTGGAGAATGGTGTAGCAGCTATGGGAAACAGTATGGTGCTCCTCAAAAAAATTAACACTAGAATTACTAGGTCTGGATGGGACAGGCAGGGTTTGCAAAAGGATCAACAAGTCTTTGTCTACATATTTATTACATCCGTCTTTGGAAGAAGAAGAGAAAAATCATAAAAGAAACGGCTAGTTCAAAGTCCAGATTCTTATTTTATGGATGTAAAATGTTGAGATTGTCCCAAGATTACCATAGTTTTCAGCCATGCTCAGACAGTGGTTCTTTGTGTGGGTTGTTTAACAGTATCAGCCTACAGAAGGAAAGGCCAGACTCACAGAGCGTGTTCACTGAGAGGAAAGCATCACGAATTGAGTGATCCACACCACTTCCGGAATCTGTGTTCTCTCACAGAAAGCCTTATCATAAGTCTAGCAATTCTAATTCATCTACCAAAATAATGTATTCATAATTATGTTTGATTTTGCAAAGTATACAACAGTGATCTATTTTGGTGTCCGTTTTCCAAAATAGTTTTGATTATGGGCAAAAAAAAAAAAAAAAATTACTATATGATCCAGCAATTTCGCTTGCTCTGTCACCCAGGCTGGTGTGCAGTGGCCCAGTCATGGTTCACTGCAGCCTGGACCTCCCAGGCTCAACTGATCCTCTTGCTTCAGCCTCACAAACAGCTGGGACTGCAGGCGTGTGCCACCATGCCTGGTTAGTTTTTGCCCAGTCAAAAAATCATTTTATTATGGAAACTTCAAATCTATCCAAAGGTGAAAAAAATGTTATAATTAATTAACCTAGAGTAACTACTCATCCTCTCTTTTTTTTTTTTTTTTTTTTTTTTTTTTTATATAGAGTCTCGTTTTATTGCCCAGGCTGGAGTGCAGTGGTACGATCTCTGCTCACTGCAACCTCCGCCTCCTAGGTTCAAGCCATTCTCCTGCCTCAGCCTCCCAAGTAGCTGAGATTACAGGCATTTGCCACCATGCCTGGCTAGTTTTGGTATTTTTAGTAGAGACAGGGTTTCACCATGTTGGCCAGGCTAGTCTCAAACTCCTGACCGCAAGTGATCTGCCCGCCTCAGCCTCCCAAAGTGCTGGGATTATGGGTGTGAGCCACTGTGCCTGGCCTCATCTCTTCTATAATTATCAATTTAACCAACCTTGTTGTATCTATCCCTATACCTCAACCCTGGATTATTTTGAAGCAAAAATTGAGAAAAAGACCCTGTCTCAAAAAAAAAAAAAAAAAAGGAAGAAAAAAAGAAAATGAGACAAATAACACAATTGAAAGCAGGAGCTCAAAGAGATGTTTGTACACTCATGTTCATAGCAGTAGTATTTAAAATAGCCAAGAACTGCAAACAACCCATCATTGACAGATGAATGAATAAAGAAAACGTGGTATGTACATATAATAGACTATTATTCGGCTTTACAAAGGAAGGAAATTCTGACATATGCTACAACATGGATGAACCTTGTGGACATTATGCTAAGTAGAATATGCTGGTCACAAGAGGACAAGTACTATGTGATTGCACATTTCCTATTAGCTACTTGGTCATTTTCTTTTACTTTTTTTTTTTTTGAGAGACAAGGTCTTGCTCTGTCACGCAGGCTGGAGTGCAGTGGCACAATCTCGGCTTACTGCAGCCTGGACTGGGACCTCCCACGCTCAAGGGATCCTCACATCTCACCCTGCCAAGTTGTCTATTTGGTCATTTTCTTACAGATTTGCAGAATTATTTTGTATTAGGGCTGGGCGCGTTGACTCAAGCCTGTAATCCCAGCACTTTGGGAGGCCAAGGTGGGTGGATCGCTTCAGGCCAGGAGTTCGAGACCAGCCTTGCCAACATGGTGAGAACCCATCTCTCCTAAAAATACAAAAATTAGTCCAGCATGTTGGTACGTGTCTATAGATCCAGCTACTCGGGAGGCTGAGGCAGGCTGTCACACAAGCTGGGGTGCAGTAGCGCGACCTTGGCTCATGGCAACCTGTGCCCCCAGGGTTCAAGTTATTCTCCTGCCTCAGCTTCCCAAGTAGCTGGGATTACAGACACCTGCCACCACGTCTGGCTAATGATCCTTAAGTGATCCGCCCACCTCAGCCTTCCAAAGTGCTGGGATTACAGGCATGAGCCTCCTTGCCCAGCCAAAAAAGACACAAATAAAAAAAAAAAAAGGCCGGGAGCGGTGGCTCACATCTGTAATCCCAGCACTTTGGTAGGTCGAGGCTGGTGGATCATAAGGTCAAGAGATAGAGACCATCCTGGTCAAAGTGGTGAAACCCTGTCTCTACTAAAAATACAAAAATTAGCTGGGCGTGGTGGCACGTGCCTGTAGTCTCAGCTACTGGTGAGGCTATGGTAGGAGAATCACTTGAACCCAGGAGGCAGAAGTTGCAGTGAGTTGAGATCGTGCCACTGTGCTCCAGCCTGGCGACAGAGCAAGACTCCGTCTCAAAAAAAAAAAAAAAGGCCGGGCGCGGTGGCTCATGCCTGTAATCCCAGTACTTTGGGAGGCCCAGGTTGGGGGATCACCTGAGGTCATGAGTTTGAGACCAGGCTGGCCAACATGGTGAAACCCTGTCTCTACTAAAAATACAAAAAATTAGCCAGGCATGGTGTTGGGCGCCTGTAATCCCAACCAAATGGGAGGCTGAGGCAGGAGAATTGCTTGAACCTGGGAGGCGGAGGTTGTGGTGAGCTGAGATTGTGCCACTGCACTCCAACCTGGGCAACAGAGTGAGACTTTGTCTTTAAAAAAAAAAAGAGTGGGGGTGAGGGTGATGTTGACATGGGGCTGAGGCATCTGGGGAGAACTTTCTTTTTTTTTTTGTTTTTTTTTGTTTTTTGAGACGGAGTCTCGCTCTGTCGCCCAGGCTGGAGTGCAGTGGTGCGATCTCGGCTCACTGCAAGCTCCGCCTCCTGGGTTTACGCCATTCTCCTGCCTCAGCCTCCTGAGTAGCTGGGACTACAGGCGCCCGCCACCGCGCCCGGCTAATTTTTTGTGTTTTTAGTAGAGACGGGGTTTCACCGTGGTCTCGATCTCCTGACCTTGTGATCCGCCCGCCTCGGCCTCCCAAAGTGCTGGGATTACAGGTGTGAGCCACCGCGCCCGGCCCTGGGGAGAACTTTCTAGAGGAAAGAAAACTCAAAGTGGACTTTGGACAGTCAGGCAGAATTTAGATGAATGGATAGGACCAGAAAGCACAGGGTAAATGGGTGGCCCAACTGGACAGGGAATTGGGAGGTAGTGCAGGTGATATGCTGGTGGGTCCTGTTGGAACTGAGGTCCCACCCAGGCAAAGACCTTTTAATTCTTCCTGAATAATCTGCTAACAGATATTTGAGAGATGGATGTAAACTCAGAAAGGCTCATTTAACTTCTGCCTGTGAGGGAATGTTGCCACTCGCATGTGACTTGGGCACAGAGGCAAAGTCCTTGTAAGCAGGGCATGGCGGGTGATTGAATGGGCAGACTCGGGACTGCATATGGATTACTGAGTCCCCTATGGGCTGTGATGGGAACAAATGAAAAGGAAAACCGAGGCCAGGTACGGTGGCTCGCACCTATAACCACAGCATTTTGGAAGGTCAAGGTGGGTGGATCAGTCCAGCCCAGGAGTTCCAGACCAGCCTGGGCAACGTGGTGAGACCCTGTCTCTACAAAAAAACACGAAAACTAGCCAGGTGTGGTGGTGGCACATGCCTGTATTCCCAGCTACTCAGCAGGTGGCTGAGGTGGGAGGATTGCTTGAGTCTGGGAGGTCAAGGCTGGTGAGCCATGATTGTGTCACTGCTTTCCAGCATATATGACAAAGCAAGACCCTGCATCAAAAAAAAAAAAAATTTTTTTTTTTTGAGACGGAGTCTTGCTCTGTCACCCAGGCTGGAGTGCAGTGGCGCGATCTTGGCTTACTGCAAGCTCCGCCTCCCAGGTTCACGCCATTCTCCTGCCTCAGTCTCCCGAGTAGCTGGGACTATAGGCGCCCACCACCACGCCCGGCTAATTTTTTGTATTTTTAGTAGAGACGGGGTTTCACCGTGGTCTCGATCTCCTGACCTTGTGATCCGCCCGCCTCGGCCTCCCAAAGTGCTGGGATTACAGGCGTGAGCCACCGCGCCCGGCCCCAAAAAAATAAAAATTAAAAAAAAAGGAAGGCCAGACACGGTGGCTTATGCCTGTAATCCTAGCACTTTGGGAGGCTGAGGGAGGTGGATCACCTGAGGTCAGGAGTTCGAAACCAGCCTCGCCAACATGGTGAAAATCCATCTCTACTAAAAATACAAAAATTAGTCCAGCATGTTGGTACGCGTCTATAGACACGTCTAAAGATGCCCAGCCCTGGCCAACACGGCAAAACCCTGTTTCTACTAAAAATTCAAAAAAAAAAAGAAAATTAGCTGGGCATGGTGGCAGATGCCTATAATCCCAGATACTTGGGAGTCTGAGGCTGGAGAATTGTTCCAGCTGGCGGGGCAGAGGTTGCAGTGAGCTCACGCCACTTCACTCCAGCCTGGGCAAAAGAGCGAGACTCGGCCAGGCGTGGTGGCTCACGCAAATAATTCTAGCACTTTGGGAGGCTGGGGTGGGTGGATCACCTGAGGTCAGGAGTTCAAGACCAGCCTGGCCAATACGGTGAAACCTTGTCTCTACTAAAAATACAAAAATTAGCAAGGCATGGTGGTGCGCCTGTAGTCCCACCTACTCGGGAGGCTGAGGTGGGAGAATCACTTGAACCTGGAAGGCAGAGGTTGCAGTGAGCCAAGATCATGCCACTGCACTCCAGCATGGGTGACAAAAGCAAAACTCTGTCTCAAAAAAAAAAAGGAAACAGAAAAGTACCTCTGAGTCCATGTGAGTCAGAGTCCATTGCCTCTGGCAGCTATTTGGCAACTTGTCCAAGGACCTTGCCCAGCCCCTTTTGACTCAGTGAGATAATGAGCGGGGAGCTAGAGCCTGGGCCCCTGTGACGCAGAGTAGATACCTACTTTGTCAAAGATAAACAAAGTCAAGGAAAAAAAAAAAGATAAAGCTAGATGTTAGTTGAAGTGGTAAGGACAGAACAGGCACACAGTGGCCTGTAATCCCAGTACTCTGGGAGGCTGAGGTGGGAGGATCGATTGAGTCCAGGAATTCGAGACCAGCCTGGGAAAGATGGCAAGACCCGTCACCATCTTAAAAACAAAAGAAAATTAGCTGGGCATGGTGGTGTGTGCCTGTACTTCTTTTTTTTTTTTTTTTTTTTTTTTTGAGACGGAGTCTCGCTCTGTAGCCCAGGCTGGAGTGCAGTGGCCAGATCTCAGCTCACTGCAAGCTCCGCCTCCCAGGTTCACGCCATTCTCCGGCCTCAGCCTCCCGAGTAGCTGGGACTACAGGCGCTGCCACCTCGCCCGGCTATTTTTTGTATTTCTTAGTAGAGACGGGGTTTCACCGTGTTAGCCAGGATGGTCTCGATCTCCTGACCTCGTGATCCGCCCATCTTGGCCTCCCAAAGTGCTGGGATTACAGGCTTGAGCCACCGCGCCCGGCCCATGTGCCTGTACTTCTAGCTCAGGAGGCTGAGGTGGAAGGATCCCTCGAGCCCAGGAGTTCGAGGATGCAGTGAGCCACGATCACACCACTGCAATCCTGCCTGGGTGAGACAGCAAGACCTCGTCTCTAAAATGAAAAAAAAAAAGGTGGTAAGAACAGATTTTAATTTGTTTTTTTTTTTTTTTGAGACGGAGTCTCACGCTGTTGCCCAGGCTGGAGTGCAGTGGCGCGATCTCGGCTCACTGCAAGCTCCGCCTCCCGGGTTCCCGCCATTCTCCTGCCTCAGCCTCCTGAGTAGCTGGGACTACAGGCGCCCACCACCGCGCCCGGCTAATTTTTTTTTTGTATTTTTAGTAGAGACGGGGTTTCACTGTGGTCTCGATCTCCTGACCTTGTGATCCGCCCGCCTCGGCCTCCCAAAGTGCTGGGATTACAGGCTTGAGCCACCGCGCCTGGCCCAGATTTTAATTTGTAATTCACTATTGCAGTAGGGAAGAGGGTCCAGTGTGAACTTGGACCAACTTTGATTTGTACAGAAGTGACTGGGAATTTAAATTTATTTTTTAGAGATGGGGTCTTGCTATGTTGCCCATGCTGGTCTCAAACTCCTGTCCTCAAGTGATCCTGCCACTTCAGCCCTCAGAGTAGCTGGGATTACAGGCACAAGTCAGTGAGTCTGGCAAGATAACTTGTGTTTTTTGTTTGTTTTCTGACAGAGTCTTGCTCTGTTGCCCAGGCTGGAGTGCAGTGGTGCAATCTCAGCTTGTTGCAACCTCTGCCTCCCAGGTTCAAGTGATTCTCCTGCGTCAGCCTCCCAAGCAGCTGGAACTACAGGCACCCACCACCACGCCTGGTTAATTTATATATTTTTAGTAGAGACGGACTTTCGCCATGTTGGCCAGGCTGGTCTCGAACTCCTGACCTCAAGTGCTCCAGCTACCTCAGCCTTCCAAAGTGCTGGGATTACAGGTGTGAGCCACTGCTCTCAGCCTAAACACCTTAAAACTTGTGTTTCAGAGTGGATGAAGGAGTAGGGAAGGTGGAAAGCAGAGGTTCAGTAGAGTCAAGGACATGAAAAATTGCAAAGGATGGGGCAATGTACAGCTCTGTCCACTAGCTGGCAATTATTGAAGTTAGGATTCTATCCTCCCACATCATCCTTCAGGATGATGACATTCAAGGAATGGCTTTCAGGTCCTTGAGAAAGACACTCTTGAGTTATAGAAGATACTTATACATCTCAAAGGATCAGAGAAGGAATTCACAACTGTGAGCCCTTTTTAGTAAATGCTCTGAGAACGTGTAGCCGGAACCTATGGCTGGGTGTTGCCTGGAACAGTCAATTCTTTCGGCAGTGGCGGGCTTTCTCAGGCAGGCACTTTTAGGTGGGATTGGGCCATGCTAAGATGTGACCTTGAACTGTTAGAAACTATATTAATGTTTAAGTCTTTTTTTTTTTTTTTTGAGACGGAGTCTCACTCTGTTGCCCAGGCTGGAGTGCAGTGGTGCAGTCTCTGCTCACTGCAACCTACACCTCCTGGGTTCAAGCAATTCTCTGCCTCAGCCTCCCCAGTAGCTGGGATTATGGGCTCCCACCACCACGCCCCACTATTTTTTGTATTTTCAGTAGAGACAGAGTTTCACCATCTTGGCCAGGCTGGAAGAGTTCAGGCCACCCCTGAACTCCTGACCTCGTGATCCACCCACCTTGGCCTCCCAAAATGCTGGGATTACAGGTGTGAGCCACCGCACCCAGCTCTCTTTTCTTTTTTATAAATAGAGACAGGGTTTTTCCATGTTGCCTAGGCTGGTCTCAAACTTCTAAGCTCAGACAATCTATGTGCCTAGGCCTCCTAAAGTGCTGGGATTACAGGCATGAACCACCGTGACCAGCCTTTGTAGAAGCCTTTTAATGTGGAGGGAGAAGGGTGGGTAAAATCACTTGAGTTGAGAGTCTGTAGGTGTTTTTTTGTTTGGTTGGTTTTTTATTTTTATTTTTTTGAGATGGAGTCTCACTCTGCCAGTCAGGCCGGTGTGCAGTGGCACGATGTCAACTCACTGCAACCTCCGCCCCCCTCCGGGTTCAAGCTGTTCTCCTACTTCAGCCTCCTGAGTAGCTGGGATTACAGGCGCCTGCCACCACGCCCGGCTAATTTTTGTACTTTTAGTAGAAACGGGGTTTCACCATCTTGGCCATACTGGTCTTGAACTCCTGACCTCATGATCCATCTGCCTCAGCCTCCCAAAGTGCTGGGATTACAGGTGTAAGCCACCATGCCTGGCCCTTTTTTGTTTAAGACAGAGTCTCACTCTGTTGCTCAGGCTGGAATGCAGTGACAGGATCTCAGCTCACTGTAACCTCCACCTCCCAGGTTCAAGCAATTCTCATGCCTCAGCCTCCCAAGTAACTGGGATTACAGGCACGCACTACCACGCCCAGCAAAGTTTTGCATTTTTGGTAGAGACAGGGTTTCATCATGTTGGTCAGGCTGGTCTTGAACTCCTGGCCTCACGTGATCCACCTGCCTCAGCCTCCCAAAGTGCTGGGATTACAGGCGTGAGCCTCAGTGCCCAGCCTATTTTTTTTAGTATATGCTAAACAAGGGGTGGATTATTCATGAGTTTGCTGGGAAAGGGGTGGGCAATTCCCCAAAGTAAGGGTTCCTCCACTTTTTAGACCATATAGGGTAACTGTCGGGTGTTGCCATGGCATTTATGAACTGTCATGGCACTGGTGGGAGGGTCTCTTAGCATGTTAATGCATTCTAATTAGCATATAATGAGCACTGAGGATGACCAGAGGTCACTTTCGTCACCATCTTGGTTTTGGTGGGATTTGGCCAGCTTCTTTACTGCCACCTGTTTTATCAGCAAGGTCTTTGTGACCTGTGTCTTGTGCAGACCTCCTATCTCATCCTGCGACTTAGAATGCCTTAACCTTTAGGGAACACAGCCCAGGAGGTCTCGGCCTTATTTTACCTAGTCCCTATTCAAGATGGAGTTGCTCTGGTTCAAATGCCTCTGACACTGGGATTATAAGCTTGAGCCATGAGCCCAGCCAAGAGTCTGTAGTTTTTATGGGCCAAGATTGAGGCCTAGTTGAGAAGGGGGCTTGGCGAAGCTTGTCTAGAGTTTGGTCAAGGAGTTTGGTCAGCTGACAGGTGGAAGAGTCTAGGTTCCTCCTGCTTGAGGGTGATGCTTACTAAGCTTTCTTTTCAGCAGTTTGTAGCTGCAAGAACAGCAGAATAATAGGTAGTAAGAAGGGCCCACCTGGGTCAAAAAATGAGAACCATTCTTGGCTGGGTGTGGTGCTGGCACTTTGGGTGGCCGAGGTGCGCATATCACTTGAGGTCAGGAATTCCAGACCAGCCTGGCCAACATAGTGAAACCCTGTCTCTATTAAAAATACAAAAATTAGCCAGGTGTGGTGGTGCATGCCTGTAATCCCCACTGCTCTGGAGGCTGATGCACAAGAATCACCTGAACCCCAGAGGCAGAGACTGCAGTGAGCCGAGATCATGCCACTGCATTCCAGCCTGGGCGATGTAGCGGGACTCCGTCTCAAAACAAATAAACAAAAAGAATGAGAACCTTTCTCAGTACGACAAGCCAGGAATCTACTGCCCCACCTCCCACTTCCCCAGCCTGTCTTAGGCCATAGCCCACCCAGAGGTAGCAGACACTACTAAACTGACCTTGTCCTAGGGGTTTGATATCACAAATCCTGGCTTGTATCCATGGCTTGGAAGGAAGGTAGCACCAGGCATGCCCCTGCTGCCCACCTTGCACGAGAAAAACCTTCCCAGCTTTAGGGGGAATTTCAAGGGGTGCCAGAACACCTGCAGGCAGATGGCTCAAGTGGTATCTTCCTTTAGGGAGTGTACTGATTTACTGCTATTAAAGACAGCATTCCTGGCAGAGCACAGTGGCTCACATGCGTAATCCCAGCACTTTGGGAGGCGGAGGCAGGAGGTTCGCTTGAGCCCAGCCTGGGCAACATGGGAAGTTTGAGACCAGCCTGGTCAACATGGGAAAACCCTATCTCTACAAAAAACACAAAATTTAACCGGGTATGGTGGTACATGCCTGTAGTCCCAGCTACTCAGGAGGCTGAGGTGGGAGGATCTGTTGAGTCTGGGAGGTTGAGGCTGCAGTGAGCCGTGATCACGTCACTGCACTCCAGCCTGGGCGCAAAAACAAAGAGCATTCCTGTGCTAAATTGGACTAGATTGGGACCCTGCCTTCCCGGGTTTGGCTCTTCAGGGCCATTATTAATTATCCCACAGAAGGGCCATCCTTGAAAGAGGATACCGGTGTGCTAGCAGCAAACACCAACAGCAGAGGTTATCAGGTTATCAAAGCAGTAACCGGCAGCATGAGTAACACCTGGAAACGGGGTAGCAATGCCAATCCTGGGGCCTGCCCTAGAGCTAAAAGAACCAGAAGCTGAGAGTGGGGACAGCAATCTGCGTTTAAACAAGCTCACCAAGAGGATCCCATACACACCAAAAATTCAGAACCACTTTAGCCTCACCTCAGCCTGTTGGAGGGGCGAAACTGCGGTCCACCTGGAGTTTCATAAAGGTTTTGAACTAGGTGCGGAAGTTAGGGAAAGGATGAGCTAAGAAAAGACATGCCAAATATTTAAAATGCATTCACTTTGCCCTCAACAGTAGGAAGCTACAGCCATCTAAGACAGAGCCTGCAATGGGAGATGCCCCCGTGGATGAGGAAACAACAGACACTCTGCCCCCTTTTCCTCTCTTCCCGGGTGGGGAACACAAAGTCCAGCGAGGCCAAACCCCCGCCTGCACCGCTGATGGGGTCTCTCTCCCCTTGGGCCAGGGCGCAGCATCCCCACCGCAGCTTGGGCTTTCAGAGCCTGGGCGTGAAGCCAAGCTGGCCTCAGGTCGCGGCTCTTTGAAAGCGCGAGTGGGAACAGTGCCCTCCGGCCGGGCTCGTCCGCAGCTGGCCACAGCAGCATCTGACAGGCGTCCTCGGCTAGTGTGCACCTCCCTGGAAACCCAGGTATCCCACCCGCCTCGGGGCCGTCTGCTCCAGCCGCCCGAGCCTGGCCTTCTGAGAATGAAGACTTCCCATCCCCCTCCTTCTCCCCTCCTGCGGGGCGGACCCCCGAGCCCTAGCGAAACTACAAAGCCCACAATCCCTGGGGAGCGCGCGCTGTCTTCTGGGAGATGTAGTCCTGGACGCGGGGCGTCCCCGGCGGCCCAGAGCCGCCTAGACTCCATATCCCAGCATGCCGGCGCGCGTGCGGGGGGCGGAGGGAGGGAGAAACGGGGAGGATGTGAATGGGGTGGGGGCAGTCGCCCCTGTCCCCCACCCTTCCCTTCAAGCCGGGCAGGGGTGGGGGGAGGGGCCGGGCTGAGGCGGCGGCGGCGGCGCTCGGGTAGGGCTGGGCCAGGCAAGGGCGGGACTAGCCCACGGCGGGCGGACAAGAGAGCCGCGAGCTAACGGGTCCGGACGCCGGCGGCGGCAGCGGCGACGGCTTTCTGCGCCGGCAGAGGCGGCGGCAGGAGCGGCGAGTATGGCCCGCGCAGCGCCGGGCGCTGACTGAGGTGCGCGGGCGGGATGAGGGCGGGCGGGATGCGGAGCGCCCCGGGCCCCCAGCTGCCCAGACCTCCCATGCGCGGGCAGCTGGCGCGGCCCAGCGACCCAGACCGGCCCGGTCCAGCCCCGCAACTTCCCCCGGGCCGGGGCACCAGGCTCCCTCGTGTAGGCGGGGGTCCGCGCGCGTTGGCCTCATTCCGGATCCCCGCCTTCTGCTCTGCACGTCCAGCCGCTCCCAGCCTCCCAGGGCTCCCGCTCCGCTCCTTTGCCGGTAGCCCCCAGCCCCAGCCCTCGGAAGAGCTCCCTGCCCTGGTCCCGACTTCATTCCACTCCCTAGTTCGTACCCCTAACCCCTGGCTCTCCCGGCCTCTGCTCCACCTGGGAGACCCCGGCCCCACTCTTGGCCGGAGCCTGTCTGCCCCATCAGCACCTCTCTCCTCTCTCCCCTGTGATCTTTCCCCTACCTGGCACTGCCCCCTAACCACCCTCAGTGGCCCAGTTCTCACGGCTCGACCTTCCTACTTTGGGGAAACTGAAGCACGTAAGCCAGAAACTTGGCCAGTGCTCCAGTCCCGTGGAGGCTGGCCTGAACCCCGTCTCTCCTCTCTCCTATTCCTTCTCTGCCTGGGAATGGAAGTCATTTCTTCCCCCCAGTCATTACCCTGTGACTGGACCAAACTTCCACCCCCTGCTACAGCTCTGGGCTGAGCTCACTTGATCTCCCCTTAGCTTCCTGTCACTCCTGTTGGCCTTCCCTACTTCGCATAGCCCATTCCGGGCCCCCTCTGCCTGTAGAGGAGTCACCACCCATTGCTTGCTTGCTCAAGTTAGCCTTTCGAGTTATCTTTTGCCAACTGCATCCACCTCCCGTCTCCCATCTCCCATCTTGCCTCTTGCTTTACAGCTGTGTAAAGGAGCGGAGGACTGAGTCAAAAGTGGTGTTGGAGAAAGGGGCTAGAGAGGTGCTGGGGGCAGGCAGGGACATGAGGCGTCTTTTCAGTCAAAGCCTCCAAGGGGGTACACGCACTCTGGGGCCTCTGGCCAGTAACTCACACTCCTGCCTCGTCTTTGGGACGAATGTTTGGAAGCTCGTTGGCCACCCCTTCCTTGCCCGGTGGGCTCTGAAGCCTCTCTGAGGTGGAAGGTATCCCTGGTTTTTAGAGAGAGGGTGGCATAAGAGGAGTCTGGGAGACCACACCCCTCAGCTTCATCTTGCTTCTGCTGCTAACTTTGGAGGGGTTGCCCTTTCAGGGAGGGATGCCTGCTGGCTGCCCTGATCTCTCTGTGGAGGAAGGCACAGAGTATGTGGGCGGTGATCTCAAGTTTTGTCGTGGTGCTCAGTATTTAGAGGGAACGAGGGCTCAGAAAGGTGGCACAGATTTGCCTGTATTATTCAGTTTTTTGTTTTGTCCTCTTCAGATTTTTTTTTTTTTTTGCGGGGGCGGGGGGGGGCGGAGGAGGGTGGTCATCCATTCTACCCCAGTCCCCAGTTTCCACTGGGATGGGTGGAGGAAGGGAGGGACGGGAGGCTCCAGGAGTTCTGTGGGGTCCTGAAGGAGCAATTTTGATTTGAACCAGATGGTTCACTGCTTCAGCAACCCCCTTCCCAGCCCTCCCCCTTGGCTGTGAATTGGATGCTTTTAACCTTGTAACTTGAGAATGGAGGAAGGGAGGCCAGGGGGCCAACTGTCTGTGTGGGTGTTTATGTCTGCCTCTGCACCCTTGCCTGCAAGCCTGGCAGGGGCCTGTGGGAGTGACCACGCATGGGAGTGCATTGTTGTGATGTGCTGTGGCACGCTGATGGCTCCTGGGAACTTTTGGAGTGCAAATCCCAGATAAAGCCAAGCTTCTAAGAGCAACTGGCTATTGCCTCAGGAGAGCATTTCTACTCCAGCCAAGCCTCAGGGTAAGGACCACTCTTCTTGAGAAGGCACCTGAGATTAAGGAGTCTGCAATACCAGGATTGGGGATTTGGGGAGGCTTGATTTTTCCATGTCTATTCTTGGCAAAAGAAGACCTGAGGGGTAGGGTCTGGGGAGAGGGATGGGAAATGGATTCTTTTGCATTGTTCTGTACCACATCCTGCCTTATTTTGGCGGTATTTGTGTACTTCATTTTGGCTGTCATTAGACTGTGGATGCTCTTCAAATGTGTCCTCATTTTCTGAAATACCACCACCTGGTTTGGTCCTCAGCACATAGTGGGTGTTCAGTAAGTGAATTACAGCAGAAGGTCTCATGGTTACAAGTTTAGGGAAGGATTCTTCACCCTTGACTGAGAGTCAGAGTCCCCTGGAGAGCTGGTTAAGGCACAGATTGTGTGTGGGGGGGGACTCCAGAGTTTTATGGTTTAATCTGGGTGGAGCCTATATTTTGCATCTCTCTCCAGCTCCCTAAGCTAACACTTTGAGAACCACTGGTTTGGGGCCATCACAATTGCTTGAGAGATTAATCCAAGCAGATGTAAAGTCTTTTTTTTTTTTTTTTTGAGATGGAGTCTCACTCTGTTACCTAGACTGGAGTGCAGTGGCACGATCTCGGCTCACTGCAGCTTCCGCCTCCAGGGTTGAAGCGATTCTCTTGTCTCAGCCTGGTTGGCCAACCCTTCCTGGGGTGACAGGAACCTAGGATTACAGGCATATGCCAGGACACCTGGCTACTTTTGTATTTTTAGTAGAGACAGGGTTTCACCATGTTTGCTAGGCTGGTTTTGAACTCTTGACCTCAGGTGATAGGTGATCCCCCCCGCCTTGGCCTCCCAAAGTGCTGGGATTACAGGCATGAGCCACCACTCCTGGCCAGAGGTAAAGTCTTTTTTTTTTTTTTTGAGACAGAGTCTTGCTCTGTCGCCCAGGCTGGAATGCAGTGGCATGATCTCAACTCACTGCAACCTCCGCCTCCCAGGTTCAAGCGATTCTCCTACCTCAGCCTCCCCAGTAGCTGGGATTACAGGTATCTGCCACCATGCCCGGCTAATTTTTGTATTTTTAGTAGAGATGGGGTTTCTCCATGTTGGCCAGGCTGGTCTTGAACTCCTGACCTCAGGTCCCCCCCCCCGCCTCGGCCTCCCAAAGTGTTGGGATTAGAGGTGTGAGCTGCTACACCCAGCTCAATGTAGTCTTTTTTTTTTTTTTTTTTGAAACGGAGTTTCCCTCTTGTTGCCCAGGCTGGACTGCAATGGCATGATCTCTGCTTCCCAGGTTCAAGCTATTCTCCTGTCTCAGCCTCTGGAGTAGCTGGGATTACAGGCATGCACCACCATGCCTGGCTAATTTTTGTATTTTTAAATTTTTTTTTTTATTTTTTGAGATGGAATTTTGTTCTTATTGCCCAGGCTGGAATGCAATGGCACGATGTCAGGTTACTGCAACCTCCACCTCCCGGGTTCAAGTGAGTCTCCTGCCTCAGCCTCCCAAGTAGCTGGGATTACAGGCAGGTACCACCACGCCCATCTAATTTTTTTGTATTTTTAGTAGAGACGGAGTTTCTCCATGTTGGTCAGGCTGGTCCCAAACTCCTGACCTCAGGTGATCTGCCCGCTGTGGCCTCCCAAACTGCTGGGATTACAGGCATGAGCCACTGTGCCCGGACAGCTAGATGTAAAGTCTTAAGAGGGACTTTCTTCCACCTTACTTCCCCACCAGGCTATTCTGGCAGCTGTACTGGTTTGACTTTTCTTTCATTCTGATGCTGCCTAGGATTGGTAATGATTGGAAGGACACTGCCCCACGGTTTTTTGAAGGAATGCCTCACAACCAAGCAGGAAATTTAGGAGCCGTGGCTTTGGAAAAGGGTAACTGTGTGGACATAGTGAAGCAAATTGCTGCACTGGGCCCTCGTCTGGCCTGTGCCTGTTTCCCCAACCAAATGGGTTGGGGTGCCTGCCAAGTAAAGTCCTGCCATGGCTGCACACTAGACAGGGTGCCTGGGAGTCTTTGAAATTTAGAAAAGCAGGAGGCATCACTTACATTGTGCTTTGCAGAGCATTTTCCAGCTGTTGTTTTATAGGTCAGTGGAACATTTATAAGGCAGATACAGACTTAGGTAGGGTTACTGAGGAACAGAGAGATACACTGTGGGTCACACAGCGGCCCTGGGACTCCTGATTCCAACGCCAACGGAGTGGCTGCTGAACCAGTTGCTGCTAATAGCTTGAATCATGGCTGCTGTTCATTGAGTGTTTGCTGCCAGCCAGGCATGGTGCTAGGTGCTCTCTGGTGTTAGTGAATCCTCACAGCAACACTGCAAGGCTGGCGTTGTTGCCGCTGCTTTGTAGATGATGAACTGAGACTTACAGAACTTATCAGTCATGCCCAAACAGACAGCAGGAGGATCTGGGATTGAAACTCATGTCTTTCTGCCGCACAGCCCCTGCTCTTAGTTCCTGCTCCTTGTTGTGCTCAACAAACCTTAATTGTCCTTTGGGGTCGTCTGCCCCCAAAAATCTGAATTTTGTTTGTTTGTTTGTTTTTGAGACGGAGTCTCATTCTGTCGCTAGGCTGGAATGCAGTGGTGTGATCTTGGCTCACTGCAACTTCCGACTCCTGGGTTCAAGTGACTCTCGTGCCTCAGACTCCCAAGTAGCTGGGATTACAGGCACGCACCACCACACCCAGCTAATTTTTGTATTGTTACTGGAGACAGGGTTTTACCATGTTGGCCAGGCTGGTCTCGAACTCCTGACCTCGTGATCTGCCCACCTCAGCCTCCCAAACTGCTGGGATTACAGGTGTGAGCCACTATGCCTGGCCAAGTCTGAGTTTTTTTGAGCCGAGAACTTTGCTGAGTGTTGTGCAGGAGACAGTAATGTCCAAGTTGCTGTCCCCTGGGAGGGGGATAAGACAAGTCCACCAGTAGATCTACAGGGGAAGTGGCCAGTTAAAGGAGGTCTAAGTCATCCCCATAGGGGGTTCAGAAAAGGCATTTGGGATGGGCCTCTAAGGGTAGGTTTCCAGGCAGTGCCTGTGGGCTGGAGGGGTGTGCAGGCCAACAGGTACAAAGATAGGCTATTACAAGGCACATTTAGGGAGATGTCCCTTTTGTCTAGAGCATAGGGGATTTATTTAGAAAGTAGTAAGGAATCCTGTTTGGTTGCAACCAGAAACTTGGCTGCCTTTGGCAGGAAAGCACTTCCTTGGAAAGCTGTGGGAACTATAAAATCAGAGTGACGACTCAGGACCCAGGTCCCCTCCAGGGTCTTGGAGTGGGTACAGCAGGGACCAAAGGCCAGTCTCTTCAGGGAACCACTGTTGCCAGGATGCATCTGCTCCAGCTGTGCTCAGTCATTTTGTCACCACTTGGGATTCATATCCGAGGGAGGAAATGTCTGGTTGGCCCAACCTGGGCCGTGTTCCCTTGTTCTCTTCCTTGGCCAGTGAAGGGCTGGTGGCATGTTGGGCAGTTCCCTCGCAACCCTGCATCCAAAAGCAAAAGTCTCCAGAAGGAGAGAAAATAGACACTGCAAAAAATCAGTCCAGACAGGTGCTGGATAAGGACTTGAACTGACAGGTGGTGACACAGGGGGCTTTAGTCTGACTAGTTTCTGAGCAGACTGAGGGCAAACTGACAGCACAGTATGGCTGGGTCATAAGGGGACAGGGAGAGGAGGGAGGGAGGAGATGGAGAAGTAGATAGAGTCCAGGGGAGATATCATGCAGAACTTGGCAATAGAAGCGGAAAAGTGGGAACAGTCTAGAGAGCTTGCGAAAGTAGCTGTCTTCGGAGCAGACACTTGATGGGCTGGGGCTTGTAGTTTCAGTGCCTGATGATGAGAGCTGGTTCCTTTACTGAAATAGGGCAGTCAGGAGGAGGAAGAGTTGAGGAGAAGGTGATGTGGACTTGCTTTGGAGGAGCTGTGTGCTTATGCTGACCACACAACTGGAATCCTGTTGAGCTGCCTGAGGTTGGGGGCCTTGCCCTGTGGCCGTGGGGCCCCTGAGCCCCAGAGGCTCTCTCGGTGCTGGACGCAGCTGGGGCTCTCTGCCAGCTGGGTGCTTTTGCATCTCTTCTGTTTCCACATGCAGCCAGGGATGGGCTTCTCCTCCTTCCCCTTCTGTCCTTTCAGTTCCCATGTCCCAGCTTCCCTCTCACACACCTGAGCCCTTACCAACTAAAGGACCTGGCCCTGCTTTCTGAAACTGAGTTTTCCTTCCTCTCTGCTCAGAGTGCTTGTTAATGGTAAGTCCTCATCAGCTATTAGGGTAGACATCTCCAAGTGACATGTCACAAGGAGGGGGTCTGAACTTTACCTGCTATCTGGGGGAAATCAGGCTTTTTCCTCCAGTTATGCCATGCTCATCAGGGACCCCTGCCTATGTCCCTAACCAGCCATTTTAGAGTACTTCTTGTTGCTATTTATAAATTATTGTTGTAGTTATAACACATCGTCAAGCTTCCATGTTGCCATTGCGGACCTTGTGGGGTTCCAGGGCACAGGCCGGGCTTTGGGCAATCCTAGCTTTCCAGCTGAGCCCTGGCGGTTTCCTGCTGCAGAAATGGGTGGGAGGGGGGGAGCAGAGTTGTCTTGGGTGGAGGCAGGAGGAGCTATGCTGAAGGGTGCCTTATCCCTGCGGATTCTTAGAGCAGGTCATCTTCCTGGAGTGAAGAGGACTTGCCTTCAATTCAAATATATGTGCTGTTTTACCCTCTATTAATGCAGCAGATATTACTGTGTAGAATAAGGTGAATAAGGGCCAAGGTAAATCTAGAGGGAAAAAATGTAATCTTTTAAAATTTTGCCAATCATGCTAAATGGGGCTCTGTTATCCAGGCTGGAATGCAGTGGTGCTGTCATAGCTCACTGCAGCCTTGAACTCTTGGGGCTCAAGTGGTCCTTCCACCTCGGCTTCCTGAGTAGCTGCAACTGCAGGTGTACACTGTTTTGTGCCCAGCTAAGTTTTTTAATTTTTTTTTTTTTTTAAGACAGAGTCTTGCTCTGTTGCCCAGGCTGGAGTGCAGTGGCACCATCTCGCCTCACTGCAAGCTCCACCTCCCGGGTTCACACCATTCTCCTGCCTCAGCCTCCCGAGTAGCTGGGACTACAGGCGCCCGCCACTACGCCCAGCTAATTTTCTTTTCTTTTTTTTTTTTTTTTTTGAGAAGGAGTCTCACTCTGTCACCCAGGCTGGAGTGCAGTGGCCGGATCTCAGCTCACTGCAAGCTCCGCCTCCCGGGTTTGCGCCATTCTCCTGCCTCAGCCTCCCGAGTAGCTGGGACTACAGACGCCCGCCACCTCACCTGGCTAGTTTTTTTGTATTTTTTAGTAGAGACCGGGTTTCACCGTATTAGCCAGGATGGTCTCGATCTCCTGACCTCGTGATCTGCCCGTCTCGGCCTCCCAAAGTGCTGGGATTACAGGCTTGAGCCACCGTGCCCGGCCTAATTTTCTTGTATTTTTAGTAGAGACGGGGTTTCACTGTGTTATACAGGATGTTCTTGATCTCTTGACCTCGTGATCTGCCCACCTCAGCCTCCCTAAGTGCTGGGATTACAGGCGTGAGCCACCACGCCTGGCCAGTTTTTTTTTTTTTTTAAGAGATGGAAGTTTTGCTGTGTTTCCCAGACTGGTCTTGAACTCCTGGCTTCAAGTGATCCTCCCACCTGGCTAAATTTTATTTGCATGATGGTGATAATTAACACAACACACATAGTTCTGGTATCAGATTTTGAAAACAACTCAGCTTTTTCTTTCGGATGCTATTAGTTTCCAGGTGAATGGGCCTGTCCTCCTGGGAGGTGGCATTGTGGGGCTCAGGGGCAGAGAGGGGACCTTGAGGTGTTGAGGCATGACCCAAGTACCTGCTCTGCTTTCTCTCTTGACTGAGCAGTCCTAGCCCTGTGGGCAGGCAGCAACCCCCAGCCTCAGCAGGTCAGCAGCCTTTGGAGGGAGAAAATTGGCAATAAATGTTAATAGCTAATTGGTCTACAGGGAACTACTTTGGTGTGGAAAAATGAACAAGTTATTTATTTGTGTGGCTAAAGGGAACTTAGAGGGATTAGGGCTGACAGTGAAGAGGGGAAGGTGAGGAGAGGCACAGGTCAGGGGATTGCCCTGCCCTGTCACCCCCTTCTCTCCACCCCCTGCTGCCTCCTTCACGCCCCCTCCTTCCTGTCTTCTTCACAGGCTTCTTTGAGTTTGCAAGGGACCTTAGTAGAATGTGGAATCTCCCCTGCCCTGTAAGTCAGGTTTCCCCAACCTTTGTTCCTACCCAAGTTCAGTTAAACACAAAGCACCAGCGATTTGATGCAGGCAGTGAATTGGAACCTGAGTTTCAGGGGGAAGTAAAAGTTTCTGTGGGCCTGTGTGGAGTCTGTAGGCTACACAAGAAAAGGTGGCAGCAACCAAAGGGAATGAGGCTGTGTGGGAAAGTAAAGGGGGAGGAGAGAACCCCGGCCTCCTCGGTTCCCATCTCTCTTGGGTGCTCTAGGGAGCAATGTGAGTCCCGGGTTCGGGTTGCCAGACCACAAGGGAGTTTCTGGGGCCTGGCCCTCTCTCTGTTCCTTCCTGTCCCAGAGGGCTTAGTATTTCCCTGGATTGAGGCCTGTTTAGTGTTTGGCTGTTTCTGGGGCCTCCAGCGTGGCTCAGAGATCCCAGGTCCGTGGGTAGGAGGAGATGGTGAGGAGAGAAATGGGCACCCCGTTCATGCTCCCCTCGTGAAGGGGACCAACATTGGCACTTGCTTACACTGGAAGAGGCTGTGGCATGGGAAGCAGGTCAATGGTTTTCGTCAAGGAGGTGCAGCCCAAGATCACAGTGGTGGCTGTTTGATGAAAGATTTTCCTCAGTGCCTGAAAAGCGATTTACTCTTGTCCTTAAAGCAGCAGTGGGCAGACTTTTAGAATGAGTGTGAGTTTTAATCTCAAGTGGCAGTGCCCAGCTGTCTGCATTCCTCAGTCCCTTCAGACCTGGCTCAGGTATTTTGGAGGGCATGGTCTTCCACCCATGCTGCCAGTCCTGGCAGTTCCTGCCCAACCTGCATCCCTGGCCATACCCTCCCACTCATGCTGTGCGGACAGAGTGAGGCCTGCTGGCCCTCTGTTGGCAGCGCAGAGGCCCAGGTGGAGGCCTGGGCTGGCCGAGGGCCCAAGAGCCTCAGGGCAGGTCTGTTTGGCTGTCCTCAAGGGAAAGCAGCTTGTTATTCTCAGGGGGCATGAGGGAGCAGCTGATTTTCACAGTCCAGGGCTTGGTCTGGTTGGAAGCATACAGGATTCTTGCTG
Source organism: Macaca mulatta (assembly GCF_049350105.2). Lineage (NCBI taxonomy): Eukaryota > Metazoa > Chordata > Mammalia > Primates > Cercopithecidae > Macaca > Macaca mulatta. The sequence continues at coordinate 69,436,010 of NC_133425.1, forward strand.
CCTTAGCTACCCACAGGGTTTTGGTGCTGTGTGACCCAGGGCAAGTCATTGCCCCTCTCTAAGCCTGGGAGGCCGAGGCGGGCGAATCACCTGAGGTCAGGAATTCAAGCCCAGCCTGGCCAATACGGCAAAATCCCATCTCTACTAACAAGACAAAAAATTAGCCGGGGCCAGGCGCGGTGGCTCAAGCCTGTAATCCCAGCACTTTGGGAGGCCGAGGTGGGTGGATCACGAGGTCAGGAGTTGGAGACCATCCTGGCTAACACGGTGAAACCCCGTCTCTACTAAAAAAAATACAAAAAACTAGCCGGGCGAGGTGGCGGGCGCCTGTAGTCCCAGCTACTCGGGAGGCTGAGGCAGGAGAAAGGCGTGAACTCGGGAGGCGGAGCTTGCAGTGAGCCAAGATCCGGCCACTGCACTCCAGCCTGGGCGGCAGAGCGAGACTCCGTCTCAAAAAAAAAAAAAAAAAAAACAAAAAATTAGCCGGGTGTGGTGGAGGGCTCCTGTAATCCCAGCTACTGGGGAGGCTGAGGCTGGAGAATCACTTGAACCTGGGAGGCGGAGGTTGCAGTGAGATCACACCATTTCACTCGAGCCTGGGTAACAAGAGCGAAACCCTGCCTCAAAAAGAAAAAAAAAAAAAAAAAAAGAATTTAAAGCCCTGCTCAGAGATTCACTCTTAAGCCATCTGGTCAACCTGACAGAAGCCTGCCACAGCCCGAGTGGGGAGGTAGTACTGGGGGCCCAGGAGGTCATCATGAGGGCCAGATGTCTGTGGGAATTGGCTTGAACTTTCTCCTAACCTGTTTGGATGCGTTAAACAGCAACCTGCTCTGGCATCTGCCTGGAGAACTCAGGCTCCTGCAGCTGAGGGGACTGTGCTTGGTTCCCCTGCGTCCAGTAGTTCCTCACCCCCAGTTCCAACTCCTGCTCTGTCCTGGATTCAGGCAGAAAACTCCATCGGGTCTCTTTCCTCCCTTCTTACTCTGGCCACCATTTAGGTCCTGGGGTGACTGTTAATAGGATTCCCATTTTTTTATTTGCCAAGTTCTCCCCCACCCTTTTATGTCCTGTGCTCTGCTCTAGCCAGGCTTTTTCCCAAAGCCAGGGTGGGAGGTGGAATCACAGACATCCTGGGAGGCGCTGGGTCAGCCTCACAGCCACGTGGCAGATATGTGAGGAGTTGAGAACCCGCTTGGAAGGGGCGGGGTAGGATCTCATTATAGAGAAGAGGAGGAAGGTAGTGAGGAAAAGGCCACACATACCAATATACAAAGGCCTGAACTGAGAAGGCTGGGGACATTTGGGGACCTTGAGGAGTCCAGTTTGAGCAGAGCATAAGGTTTCCTGGATCGTATCCAAGAGGGAGGGGTAGGATAGAGGGGTCTGGGGAGAGATGGGCCCCAAGCCGCACCCTAGCAGGGAGGAAGGGGCAGGCTTTCCGGCAGCCTCTGGCTGTCCTGGGCTGGTCACAAAGAATTGTGCTTACAGGAAGTGTGGGAGGGGTTGTTAATGGCAGTTTGTTCACAGGCTGCTGAAGCTGCCAAAGGTCAGTCTGATAAGAGGGAAGAGATAGACTCCTTGAGTTTTGTAATGCCAGATAGCTGCCTTCTCTTAGCTGGCCCCACAGATACTGACAGTTGATTTTGGTGCTGCTGCCGCTCTGTCACCTCCTCCTGAAATACACAACCCCTGGCTTCGGCCCAGCTGGGTTTCCCCTGCCTGGCCACCAGCTCCCTTTCCCATCTGCGGTCAGCTGTGCACTGGGGGAGGGGACAAACCTGGCAAGACTGAGCTCATTCTGAGCCTGACTCAGGAGTTTGAAGCCTCCCCAGGAGTGGCGCCAGGGCTGTGGATGGAGCAGTGACTTCCAGACCCTTTCTGTTCCATTTTGGTCTCAGGGTTATCCTGCAGCCCAGCCAGCCAGACCTGGGGCCTTTGGGGAGTTCTGCCTTTACCCCAGAGCATTGGGAGGTCTGGCTTTTGTGCTGAGAGGAATTAGAGATGGGGATCTGATGAGATTTGCTTATGTGAAGACCACTTTGGCTTCCCTATGAAGAAGGAGTTGAAGGGGGTCTGTTTAGTAGATCTGGGGCTTAAGTGGTTAGGAGGCTGCTGTAGGTGAAGAATGACATTTCCTTGGATGGAGTGATGGTTGTAGACAGAGCAAGAAATAGAAAGATCTGAGAGACATTTCAGTGGTAAAAATTAGTTGAAATTTGTAATAGATTGGCTGTGAGAGATTGAGGAAGGAGGGCTCACATATGACTCTTATGGTTCAGAGTTAGATGGAAGGGGGTTCCTTTCCCAGAAATTGGCAATACAGAAAGAAGACTGGGTTTGGCTGGGCGCGGTGGCTCACACCTGTAATCCCAGCACTTTGGGAGCCCGAGGCGAGCGGATCACGAGGTCAGGAGATCGAGACCAGCCTGGCTAACATGGTGAAACCCTGTCTCTACTAAAAATACAAAAATTAGCCAGGCGTGGTGGCGGGCGCCTGTAGTCCCAGCTACTCAGGAGGCTGAGGCAGGAAAATTGCTTGAACCTGGGAGGTGGAGCTTGCAGTGAGCCAAGATCACGCCATTGCACTCCAGCCTGGGCAACAAAGCGAGATTCCATCTCAAAAAAAAAAAAAAAAAGAAGACTGGGTTTGAGGGGCTTGGATTATGCATGAGTTTCGTTTGGAGCAGGTTGAGTTTGAGATACTTTTGGGATACCTCTAAGGTGTATCGTCTAAAAGACAGCATCTAGAAATTAGTGGGATAGATGGGTCTGGTGTTTAGGGGCGTGACTGGCACCATTTGAAAAGCCAGAGATGGTCAGGTATGGTGGCTTGCATCTGTAATCTCAGCACTTTGGGATGCTGAAGTAAGAGGATTGCCTAAACCCAGGAGTTCGAGACCAGCCTGGGAAACATAGGGAGACCACGTCGGTACAAAATATTTTATAAAGTAGCTGGGAATGGTGTACATACCAGTGGTCCCCTCAGGAGGCTGATGTGGGAGGATTACTGGAGCCTGGGAGGTCAATCCTGCAGTGAACTATTTTTGCGCCACTGCACTCCAGCCTGGGCCACAGAGCGAGACCCTTTCTCAAAAAAAAAATAATAATAGGCTGGGCGCAGTGGCTCACGCCTGTAATCCCAGCACTTTGGGAGGCCGAGACGGGCGGATCATGAGGTCAGGAGATCGAGATCATCCTGGCTAACACAGTGAAACCCCGTCTCTACTAAAAAAATACAAAAAACTAGCCAGGCGTGGTGGCGGGCGCCTGTAGTCCCAGCTACTCGGGAGGCTGAGGCAGGAGAATGGCGTAAACCCGGGAGGCGGAGCTTGCAGTGAGCTGAGATCCGGCCACTGCACTCCAGCCTGGGCGACAGAGCGAGACTCCGTCTCAAAAAATAAAATAAAATAAAATAAAATAAATAAAATAAAATAAAATAAAATAAAATAAAATCCAGAGATAATTCTTGAGGTTGAAAAACACTTTTGGTTCAGGCGCGGTGACTCATGCCTGTAATCCCAGCACTTTGGGAGGCTGAAGTGGGTGGATCACCTGAGGTCAGGAGTTCAAGACCAGCCTGACCAACATGGAGAAACCTCGTCTCTACTAAAAATACAAAATTAATCTGGGTGGTGGTGCATGCCTGTAATCCCAGCTACTCAGGAGGCTCAGGCAGGAGAATTGCTTGAACCCAGGAGGCAGAGGTTGTGGTGAGCCAAGATTGTACCATTGCACTCCAGTCTGGGCAACAAGAGTGAAACTCCGTCTCAAAAAAAAGAAAGAAAAAACACTTTTGAGGGCTGGGTGCGGTGGCTCACACCTGTAGTCCCCACACTTTGGGAGGCTGAGGCAGGTGGATTGACTGAGGTCAAGAGTTCAAGACCAGCCTGGCCAACCTGGTGAAACCCCATGTCTACTAAAAATATAAAGAATTAGCCAGATATGGTGGCACGCACCTGTAGTCCCAGCTACTTGGAAGCCTGAGGCAGGAGAATTGCTTGAACCCGGGAGGCGGAGGTTGCAGTAAGTGGAGATTACGCCATTGCACTCCAGCCTGGGTGACAGAGTGAGATTCAGTCTCAAAAAAAAAAAAAAAAAAAAAAAGGCCGGGTGCAGTGGCTCAAGCTTGTAATCCCAGCACTTTGGGAGGCCGAGATGGGTGGATCACGAGGTCAGGAGATCGAGACCATCCTGGCTAACACGGTGAAACCCCTCTCTACTAAAAAATACAAAAAACTAGCCAGGAGAGGTGGCAGGCGCCTGTAGTCCCAGCTACTCGGGAAGCTGAGGCAGGAGAATTGCTTGAACCCGGGAGGCGGAGGTTGCAGTAAGTGGAGATTACGCCATTGCACTCTAGCCTGGGTGACAGAGTGAGATTCAGTCTCAAAAAAAAAAAAAAAAAAAAAAAAAGGCCGGGTGCAGTGGCTCAAGCTTGTAATCCCAGCACTTTGGGAGGCCGAGATGGGTGGATCACGAGGTCAGGAGATCGAGACCATCCTGGCTAACACGGTGAAACCCCTCTCTACTAAAAAATACAAAAAACTAGCTAGGCGAGGTGGCAGGCGCCTGTAGTCCCAGCTACTCGGGAGGCTGAGGCAGAAGAATGGTGTAAACCCAGAAGGCGGAGCTTGCAGTGAGCTGAGATCTGGCCACTGCACTCCAGCCCGGGCGACAGAGTGAGACTCCATCTCAAAAAAAAAAAAAAAAAAAAAAAGGCTTTGGCCCCCATAGTGCATTACAAGATGAGAAATGAAATGTAGGATCCTAACTTCCTGTTACGTTCTGAATGGTGTACGTTCTGTACGCGCCCTGCCGAGTAAGTAGCTTTATAAAGTTCTTGGCCAGGCATGGTGGCTCACACCTGTAATCCCAGCACTCTGGGAGGCTGAGACAGGCAGATCACCTGAGGTCAGGAGTTCGAGACCAGCCTGACCAACATGGAGAAACCCCGTTTCTACTAAAAATACAAAATTAGCCGGTCATGGTGGTGCATGCTTGTAATCCCAGCTACTCAGGAGGCTGAGGCAGGAGAATTGCTTTAACCCGGGAGGTGGAGGTTGCAGTGAGCCGAGATTGCGCCACTGCACTCCAGCCTGGGCAACAAGAGCAAAACTCTGTCTCAAAAATAAATAAATAAGAAAAATGGGCCGGGCGCGGTGGCTCAAGCCTGTAATCCCAGCACTTTGGGAGGCCGAGACGGGTGGATCACGAGGTCAGGAGATCGAGACCATCCTGGATAACATGGTGAAACCCCGTCTCTACTAAGAAATACAAAAAACTAGCCGGGCGAGGTGGCGGGCGCCTGTAGTCCCAGCTACTCGGGAGGCTGAGGCAGGAGAATGGCGTGAACCTGGGAGGCGGAGCTTGCAGTGAGCTGAGATCCGGCCACTGCACTCCAGCCTGGGCTACAGAGCGAGACTCCGTCTCAAAAAAAAAAAAGAAAAATGATAGAAAATAAAATAAAGTTCTTGCAAATGAAATGGAAAATGGTTGCACATGGTGTAAGATTGTATCATTTGGACTTCTTTAATTACACTGGCCAAAAATTCAATTTGAAGTGCCTTTTGATGTAAGGGAAACCTTTGACTCAGGTGCCTGTGGGTATGACTGGCCACACGCAGGGAAAATAATGCCGCTCTTGGTTCCCACGTGATGGAAGGTGTCTGCTCGTGGCACAGGCCTCTTTCCTCTCGGCATCTCTTCTCAAGATGCCTTCTGGAGTCCTGGGTTCACTCTGATGTGGAGCCTGTGTCCAAACTCGAACCAGGCACTGTGGCTGGGTGCATTGGTGCCCTGATTGGCCAAGCCTGGGTTACAGGGCACAGAGATGGCAGCTGGGGAGAGATGATTCCCCAAAGACCTGTTGTTCATGATAAAGATGTCTTTCATTGAGCTGGGCACGGTGATGCATGCCTGTAGTCCCCACTGCTTGGGAAGCTGAGGTGGAGGAATTGCTTGAGCCCAAAAGTTCAAATACAGCCTGGTCAACATAAAAAAGATGTGATAGGCCAGGCGCAGCAGCTCACATCTGTAATTCCAGCACTTTAGGAGGCCGAGGTGGACGGATCACCTGAGTTCAGGAGTTCAAGATCAGCCTGGTCACCATGGTGAAACCCTGTCTCATAAAGATACAGAAATTAGCTGGGTGTGGTGATGTGCGCCTGTAGTTCCAGCTTCTCAGGAGGCTGAGGCAGGAGAATTGCTTGAACCCAGGAGGCAGAGGTTTCAGTGAGCTGAGATCGTGCCACTGCACTCCATCCTGGGTGACAGAGTGAGACTCTGTCTCAGGAAAAAAAAAGAAAAGTGATATATTGAAGTAGTGGTAGGTACCATTTTGACCCATGGAGACCATGCTTTGCTGTAGTTCTATTGCCATTTATTAATTTACCTTGTTAAAAGTTGAATGTTAGAATGTAAAATGGAACTTAAAATTGTTAAGTCATAGCTGGGCATGGTGGTTCACGCCTGTAATCCCAGCACTTTGGGAGGCTGAGGCAAGCAGATCACCTGAGGTTGGGAGTTCGAGACCAGCCTGACCAACATGGAGAAACTCTGTTTCTACTAAAAATACAAAAAAAAAAAAAAAAATTAGCTGGGCATCATGGCACATGCCTGTGATCCCAGCTACTCAGAAGGCTGAGGCAGGAGAATCGCTTGAACCCAGGAGGTGGAGGTTGTGGTGAGCCGAGATCGCGCCATTGCACTTCAGCTTGGGCAGCAAGAGCCAAACTTCATCTCCAAAAAAAAAAAAAACATCATTGAGTCATTCCATTTGCAGATCAGGAAGTGGAAGTTGAGAAATTTGCCCAAGGTCTCCAAACCAGGAGGTAGAAGAACTGAGGCAAGAACCCAGGTTGTCTGAAATGCAGGCAGGAGGCTCTTTCCAGTGTGGAGTACTGACTTTTTTTTTGTTTGTTTTGAGATGGAGTCTTTCTCTGTCACCCAGGTTGTAGTGCAGTAGCTCGGTCTTGGCTCATTGCAGCCTCTGCCTCCCAGGTTCAAGCGATTCTTCTGCCTCAGCCTCCCCAGTAGCAGGGACGACAGGTGTGTGCCACCATTCCCGGCTAATTTTTGTATTTTTAGTACAAATACAAATACAAAAGATGGGATTTCACCACGTTGGCCAGGCTGGATTCAAACTCCTGACCTCAGGTGATCTGCCTGACGCAGCCTCCCAAAGTGCTGGGATTACAGGCATGAGCCACCGCACCCAGCCTAAAGTGTTGATTTTTATGGCAAATGGTCCCTTCCTCCTAATGGCCTGGGGGAGATCTGTGTGTGGCTAGGTCCTGTCTGAGATGGAGACATTCAGTGACATGAGCTTCCTGAATGCCCACCCTCCTGTGCTGTTCCTTGCTGGCACTGGGATGAGGACATGGCTCTGGTGTGGCTGTGCTTTCTGGATTCTGTTGAGAGATTTGGGGTAAGTCGTGCTGCCTCTCTGTCTCCTTTTTGGAAGAGAATGCCCAGGACAGTGGTGCCAGTTTCAGGTACAGAAAGACAAAAATAGCGCTCTTTTGGACTCAGTTCTCTGTCTCCTCCAGTTTGTGAGGGGACAGGTATTTGACTCAGCTTGGCAAAGCCAGGAATGGGGTATTGTAGTAAGAGCTCAGCAGTGTGCTCTGGGCTTTGAGTCTCTGACTTAAGAGGAGACCTCAGTTCGGTCTTACACAGGCTTCTTACCTCAGGTGAGTCACTTTGCTGGGGTCTCTGGGCCAGAGGTCAAGGCTGCCCCTATGAGGGCTTTGGGCTCTTTGAGGGTATGGCGTTATGTGTATATTAACAAAATGCTGGTGCGCCTGGGAACTTTGGGGCAGTGCTCACCAGCTCCTGAGTTCTCGGGAGTGAAGTTTGGGACTGGATGCCTCTTTCATTCTGAGCCTCTCCCTCCTGTGTCTTTCCTTTTGCCCTTCAGATGTTTGCTGACAGCCAGTTCTCTCCCGAACTGTCTGCCAGCCCAGACTGACCTGTCTGCCTCTCCTGCTCGGTGCTCAGAGCACCCTGCCTATTTATGCCTGAGGCCGGTTCTAACTGGTCCCCTAATCCCGTCTCACACACACCTGTTCCCTTTGGCTTAGCCGTAGTGTCGCCTCTCGTCCCTGTTTCCTTCCTCTCTGTGAGGCTGAAAGTCAGTGTTACTTGGGGATATAGCACTCCACAGCCTACAGTCATTGCTCATTTAATCTTTGCAGGGAGTGTGTGAGGTTAGTAGGTAGGCATTAGCATGCTCATTTTACAAATGGAGGACCCGAGGCCCAGAGAGGTATGATTTGCCCAAAGACACACAGCTGCTTTGCTATTGAGCACAGCCAGTCCTGGAATCAAAGTCCTCTGGCATTGGTCCATCATTCACTAATGTTAGTGCAGGCTGGGCATGGTGGCTCAGGCCCATCCAGCACTTTCAGAGGCTGAGACAGGAGAGTTGGGGTCAGGAGTTCAAGACCAGCCTGGGCAACATAGCGAGACCCTGGCTTTACAAAAACAAGCAATAACAACAAACAAAATGGTAACTCATAGGTATGAGTTAACCACATGTGGGGTGGGGATGCCCTAGCCTCACAATGGGGAGGCAAGGGCTTGAAAGCAGAGTCAGGCATGGTGTTGTGTGCACCTGTGGTCCCAGCTGCTCAGGAGGCTGAGGCTGAGGCAGGAGGTCAAGACTGCAGTGAGCCATGAACCCACCACTGCACTCCAGCCTGGGCTGGAGTAAGACCTTGTCTCAAAGAGTGGTGGGGTTTGAAAGCAGGCCCTGGGCCCCGCCTCCTCACAGCCCCATTCCCTGATAGCACCATCATGTGGGCGATGCCTGTGTAACCCCAAGCTATATAATAAAGCCAGACAACAAAGACAGCTCCCTGGGGGCCACTGTAATGGACTAAGGTCTGTGTATCCCTCCTTTCCACATCCCCCCAAACTTGACAACAGCAGTGCATGGCACAATGGATGTTGTCTTGGTAGGGAGCTTATAACTCAGCTTAGGCCAGATCCAGGAGGACAGGTCAGTCCTTGAGGAAGGGCAGCAGGGACCGAGGAGGGCCCCTGGCCTCCCCCGCCCTGATTTTTCTCACCGGGAATGAGGCTCAGAGGCAGTGCCAGGGAAAGGCCCACTTTGGGCCTACTCACAGCAGTGATAGTGCCACTTTCCAGAGGTGGTGAACTGATTCCCTAGCAACCAGGGGCCCTGCCTGAGTAGGTCACAGCACGTCGTCGGCTCCTCAGGAAAGAGGAAGACTGCTCAGCTGGAGCTCGGGACACATGAAGGCAGGTGTGTGCTGGGCTCTCAGGGCACTGTCCTCCCCAGCCCACCTCCCAGGGCTGAACCTTAGTGACAGGGAAAAGCAGGGTGTGGGGCAGCGATGCTTCCCAAAGCCACCTGCAGGGTTGGTGCTGGAAGTTACCCGATGGCACTAAGCTGCCCATGGGCTCGCAGTGACCTCTCTTCCTAGCTGAAACTTCCAGGGTCCCTGTTGGACAGGAAGTGTCCAGAGGACACAGCAGCTGAGCAAGGGGCCCACCTCTGGTTCCCTTTGTCTTTTCCTTTGCGTTTCTGTACCTTCACTCTGGAGGGCTAGGCGGGGGGACATGACTTCCTTTTAGTCTTGTGGTCCAAGCATGGATGCAAACACCTTCCTTGAGTTTCCATGAGCATAGCTGCCACAGGCTGACCTTTCCGAAAGACATTACTAAATATAAAAGGAGTACAAAAGAAAGCTAAAGATAGGGTGTGTGAAGAATAAAAACAGCCTGGCTCACAAAGAACAAGTTACTGGTTTGTTTCCAGGGCTTTCGGACCCTGCCCTGTTATTCTCCTTCTAGGAGATAACCACCTCCAAGGCCAGCAGACATCTGCACATCCTTTTGCCAGGCTCTCTGGCTTCCTAGTGCTGGCTTGTCCACTGTCTAGGTTGTGTTCTAGGACCCGTGCCACCAGGAATCCTCTCCAGACTACTGGACCACCTTGTGGTCAGATCTCTGTTCTGCCCTCTTCTCTACCCAGGGCTGCTGGCTGTGGTGGTGGAGGGAGGGATGCCTGTTTCCCTAGGTCTCCCAGGTGATTGGCACCTATGTGACTGGACCTTTTAGGAGTGCAGCATTGTTCCAAGTAGGCCTTGGAATATGACCTACCTCTTGCCATACTGCTCAGGCCAGTTTAGCCCACGAGCTGCCATGCAAAAGGCTTTCTCCAACATCTGATCTTGGCAGAAACTATACAAGTCTCCCCACCTGGTTCTTTCCTCCCACTGGGCCACAAGAATAGAAACTGATAAGAAGTTGGCCTGGTTGATGGAAGTTTTTTGGGTAGGCTGGGGAAAAGATTGTTCTAGGTTTGGAGCGGGGCACAAAAAAAGCCCCACCACATGTCAATGAAGGAAGTAGATAAGATCCTGGCCAAAAAGTTCAGTTTCTAGCCTGTGGTGTCAGCTCTGCGTGCTGCTTAGCATCTGGGTGGGGCCCAGGAGCCAGATGTGACTCCAGGCTGCTGCTTGCTGGCGTGTGCAGTATGCCCATTTCATTCCAGGTGTTCACTTGCAGTCCCAAGAAATCAAAAGAACTACTGCCTCACAGGGAAATGTGGGGATAGGATAGATTAAGAAGGGGGTCAAGACTGGGAGTGGAGACTCACGCCTATAATCCTAGCACTTTGGGAGGCTGAGGCGGGCGGATCACCATAGTTCAAGAGTTTGAGACCAGCCTGGCCAGCATGGCTAAACCCTGTCTCTACTAAAATACAAAAATTAGCCGGGCATAGTGGCGGGCAACTATAATCCTAGCTACTTAGGAGGCTGGGGCAGGAGAATCACTTGAACCCTGGGGGCGGAGGTTGCAGTGAGTCGAGATCATGCCATTTCACTCTAGCTTGGGCGAAAGAGCAAAACTTGGTCTCAAAAAAAAAAAAAAAAAAAAGGAAAGGGGGGTCAATTTGTCAGTTGTGATGTCCCCACCCCACCTAGAACTTAGGAGCCCTTTGGAGGGATTTGCCTGGTACAAAGTAGGCCTCCATACCTGCAGCCTGGACTGTTGCTGTCACCATATTGCCTGGCCCCAGTTTCTCTAGCAGACACCCCACCTTGGTAGCTTGTCTGGGCAGGAGGATGAAAGATTATAGGCAGAGGTCATACCAGCCCGGTGGAGGAGGCGAGGTCTGTGACTGGGGCTGATGATGAGAAAGAACCTTGTTTTCACCTGTACCTTGGAGTGTGACACCAGCACTAGCCAGGCGAGCGAGCTGCTCCGACATCTGGCTGCCAGGCTGGGACAGGGAAGCCTCTGAGACCCGAGGCTGCTGCACCCCCAGGGCCTCATGTCCCACAAGCTCTCAGCGTTCTCAGGGGCTTAGCTTGTCCTGTGTGTTGGAGCTTCGGGCTGACTCTGTTTCAGTATGCCAGCCGGGTCACTGTGCCACTGCCCTCTGGTTTGCAGAGGGCCTCTATGCCTATGCAGTGACTCCACAGACCCCGTCTTGCAGCTTTCCTTTCCACTGAAGCAGCCTCTTCCCCTGCTGCCCGGGCCCCTGTCTTGCGGGTTCGCAGTGCTGGTGGTTGGATTGTGACCTCTCTCCTGGTATTCTCTCCCCTGTTCTCACATCCCTCACAGGATCTGGGGATAGATGGTGGATTTTTAAGTCCAGTCTTTCAACTCTGGGCCACAAAGACTGTGGCCTGGAGGTTCCAGAGCATATCTCCTCTTTCCCTTGGTATGCATGGGCGGGACTTGGAGGCACCCTAGCTTAGCCCCTTGCCATCAGCCCCTGCTGGGGTCTAGCAGGCCTGAGCCTTTTCCAGGGTGGTCAGCCTGCCGGAGCTTACAGTAGAGGGAGGGTAGGAACCAGACCAGAGTCCCTTGCCATGTTCCAGCCTTGATGTTGACATCCAAGAGTTGGGAGAGGGGGAGGGAATGCCCTGCCCTCCCTGCCACTTTGTGTGAGTCGCCCTGGCTGGGCTCTTTAGGAGAGCGTTTGTGTCCCTGCCCTGGAGTCTCCTCTTCCTGCTGTGTGCACTTGCTCTGGGTTGTTCCAGGAAGCCTCTGGTGTTGGGGGCTCTGTTGCCACCAGCTGATTTCCTGCCCCAGGTGCGTGGGTAGGGGAGGAGAGGGTTGAAGGTTACCTGGAGAAATCGCTCGCTTTGCTTCCCTTTCACCCCACTTCTGGAGAGGACAGCAGAGTGCACAGAGGTTCTCTTCTAACCCTCTCACACCCAACCTGGTCCTCCACAACCAGGCTAGAGCGTGTCTGTGTATCTGGGGAAGCCAGGGCTTGGGGAGGAGTGGACTGATCCGTGTTTTGTGAAGGTCAAGGAAGGCCCACTTTGATGAGGGTGAGTTTGGCAGGGAGCGTGGTCCTGCTCGCCGAGGCGGGCTGTAAGTGGAGGGACTGCGTCTGCCTTTTCCTCCTTGAAGCCCCAGCTCTGCCCTCAGCAGTAGTGCCCTGCTGGTGCTTAGTATTCCTGTCACTAGCTCTGCCTCCTTAGAGAGGGGAAAGTCTCCAGTTGGGACCCTGGGATGCCAGTCTCTGAGGTCAGCTGCCCTTGATAACTTTGGAAGGGGCAGCCCTCCTGGAGGAAGGATAGCTGTCAAAGCCAAGGAGCCCTGACTTTGTGGTAGGCTGGAGGGCTTGCAGGAAGTCCTCAAAACAGGAGCTCCACTGCTGTGCTCCTTGACAGAGCAGGAAGCTGGCCTGATTGTTTCCTGAGAGGACCCACCAGACCGTAGGAAAAAGGGCTTGGCTAAGGGGTCAGTGAGGGTTGTTCCCAGTCTGGCTGCCACTGCCTGGTGTCGATCAATAACTGTTGGCAGAACACACACATCTTGTTTTTCTCTTGTGATTCAAAGCATACTCCAGACATGCAGATGAGCGCAGAAGGAAAGAGGACCCTGACAGCTCCTCAGTGGCTCCTTATTATACATCCGCGGTGTGACCAAGATCAGAATCATAAGCAGTGATGAGCAGCCAAGCTACCTGGCATTCTGAATCCTGTCTTGAAAGGAAATCAGAGCAGACCGTCAGCACTTTAGTCCCTTCACCCTGGGAGATATGTGGTCCAGTTTAATGGCCCCTTGGAGGCCATCAGAGGGCAGGGTTGGGAGATGAACTTCTAACACTCCCTCCGCACCCCCAGCCATACCATGCCACCCCACATTCTCCAGACCCTCTCTGGCTTCCCCTGGGCTACCGTTTATTCATCCCACTTCCTACTTCCTCCAGAAGTCTCCCCTGGAGACTTGGGTTCCTCTTCCTGTCTCCTACCTTCAGGGTCTTCCACTCTTTTTCTGTCTCTGTTAATGTCTGAGGCTTTTGGCTCTGCAGAGAAACTCCTTATTATAATAACTTTGTATTCTAGAATCTTGTTCCTGGCTTGTGGCTCTCTGGCCTGAAGACTCAGGAAGCTGTTTAGAACGAGCTCAGGTCAGGCCTCTGCTCTGCAGGGTGTGCTAAAGTGGGGGCTGGGGAAGGGGTCACGGCCATGTTCCATAGGATGGACGTGCACCCTCCTCTGCTGGGTGTAGGGGCGAGGATCAACCAAGGTAGAGCTGGCCCTGAAACCGCAACCTTCCTGGAGGCTGGTGCCTGCTGGGAGTGGGGCCCCAGGGAGGAGAGTTCCTGTGGGAAGCGGGGGCTGGGAAGGTGGAGCAGGGCTGGGGTGCTGTGGAGCCAGAGTGAGGGCTGTGCAGGAGGGGTTTGTGCCTTGTGATGCCATGGGGCTCCTGCAGAGCTGTGGCCCTCAGTCTGCCCAACCCAGGACGATAGCCATGGAGGTAGAGCTTTATGTGTGCCTTTATGTAATCCTCATGGAACCACTTCTAGATGGGCGCTATTCCCATTGCATAGATCAGGACCATGAGAGAAGTTACATGGTCAATAGCTGACAAGTGGCAAACCCACAATGTGAATCCAAGTTTTTCTAGGCACTTTGTTCATCTCGAGATGCTTTGAGCCGAGGTGAACGGGTGAGCGATCTGGAAAGCCCCAGCTGGGAGAACTGCAGCCTGCGGTGCTGAGGGGAGTGAGCTGCAGGAGTTCCAGGTCAGCAGCTGTGGCGGATGTCTGTTGCTGGGCCCTTAACAGCAGCACGCTCCCACTGTCCCTGCTGTGGTCCAGGCAGCTGCTTCAGCTTTACACGCACACCCCTTTCCCACAGGCTCGGATTTGCTCAATCTGGTTTGTACCTGAGGCCTCATGTTTCTGGGTGGTCCGAGAGAAGTTAGGGAAAGCTCTCACTTGTAGAATGTCAGAGATGGAAAAGTGGGGGCAGAATATAATTATCACTTTAATACGCATACTTATGTAATTCATAATAATGGTTTCAAAGCATTTTTTATAACCATCATTTCTTTTGATTTTTATAGCCCTGGGCTTATGTAGAGAGATGATACACTCAGTTGGGCAAACATTTATCGATGCCTCCTATATGGAGGACAGTGGTAGGTGCTGCAGTGGTACGCAGATGAGAAATTAAATAGCATTGTCTCTGTACCCTGAGAGTTCTTAGGGTTTATAAGTGAGAGACACATACATGTCTTTTTAGTTTCAGTGTAGAATCTTAATAAATGTGGGCCAGATTTGGCTTGGGATCCAAATTAGTTTGTTAGCCTTAGAGAGTAGGGTCTGATAAGAGATGAGGCTGGGGAGGAGAACCAGGTTTGGGCATCTCTGAATGCTATTTATGTTAAGGATCTTGACCTTGGCTGCATGAATAAGGGCACCCCATCTCATGCTTTTGAAATACATTAGCAGCTGAAAGAAATAGGTGAAACTGGAAATCACAGTGGTGGTCAGCAGTAACCAACGCGGAGATCATTGAGGAGGAAGAGAGTGGAGGTAGGATTGCTTCCTTTTGATTGTTAAAGAATCTTGGAAGCTGGGCACGTTGGCTCACTCCTGTAATCACAGCACTTTGGGAGGCTGAGGTGGGTGGATCACTTGAGGTCAGGAATTTGAGACCAGCCTCGGCAACATGGTGAAACCCCATCTCTACTAAAAATACAAAAATTAGCCGGGCGTGGTGGTGTGCACCTGTAGTCCCAGCTACTCAGGAGGCTGAGGCAGGAGAATCGCTTGAACCAGGGAGGCAGAGGTTATGGTGAGCCGAGATCCCAAGATCGTGCCACTGCACTCCAGGCTGGGTGACTGAGTGAGACTCCATCTCAAAAAAAAAAAAAAAAAAAAAAATTATTGGAAGCTGGACACGGTGGCTCAACGCCTATAATCCCAGCACTTTGGGAGGCCGAGGTGGGTGGATCACTTGAAGTCAGGAATTTGAGACCAGCCTAGCCAACATGGTGAAACCCCATCTCTACTAGAAATAGAAAAATTAGCCAGGTGTGGTGGCACATGCCTCTAGTGCCAGCTACTCAGGAGGCTGAGGCAGGAGAATCGCTTGAACCTGGGAGACAGAGGTTACAGTGGGTTGAGATCACACCACTGCAGTCCAGTCTCGATAGAGGGAGAGCCCATCTCAAAAAAAAAAGAAAGAAAGAACCTTGGAGCCTGGGCAATAAAGCAAGACCCCATCTCTACAAAAATAAAATAATCAGCTAGGTGTGGTGACATGTGCCTCCCAGCTACTTGGGGGGCTGCAGCAGGAGGATCACTCGAGCCATGGAGTTTGAGGTTGCAATGAGCCATCATCACATCACTGCGCTTCAGTCTGGGGGAGAGAGCGAGACCCTGTCTCTAATGAAAAGAAACAAAATAGCCTTTCTTCTTGGCCAGACAAGGTGGCTCATGCCTGTAATCCCAGCACTTTGGGAGGCCTAGGCAGGTGGATCACCTGAGGTCAGTGTAAGGTTAGCCGAGAGACAGGACGAGAAAGCGGGGGGGCGAGAGAGAGGGCAAGAGAGGCCGGGCGCGGTGGCTCAAGCCTGTAATCCCAGCACTTTGGGAGGCCGAGGCGGGCGGATCACGAGGTCAGGAGATCAAGACCATCCTGGCTAACACAGTGAAACCCAGTCTCTACTAAAAAAAATACAAAAAACTAGCCAGGCGAGGTGGCAGGCGCCTGTAGTCCCAGCTACTCGGGAGGCTGAGGCAGGAGAATGGCGTAAACCCGTGAGGCGGAGCTTGCAGTGAGCCGAGATCCGGCCACCGCACTCAAACCTGGGCGACAGAGTGAGACTCCGTCTCAAAAACAAAAAAAAAAAAAAAAAAAAAAAGAGAGGACAAGAGAGAGGACGAGAGAGAGAGGACAAGAGAGGACGTGAGAGAGGACGAGAGAGAGAGGACAAGAGAGGACGTGAGAGAGAGAGAGAGAGAGACCCAAGGTCAGGTGAGTAAGTTTATTAACCTGCCGGGCTGCTCCACCACAGTCAGAGGAGACAGCCCTGAGCTTACAAAATGAGGGGTTTATATGGGGGAGAGAGACCCTGGGGTTGTTTGTCAGTTAACTTTACCACATATCATCTCGTGACTGGCTTACAATATATTATCTTGTGAAAACAGGAATTTACTGGCCGGGCGCGGTGGCTCAAGCCTGTAATCCCAGCACTTTGGGAGGCCGAGACGGGCGGATCACAAGGTCAGGAGATCGAGACCATCCTGGCTAACACGGCGAAACCCCGTCTCTACTAAAAACACAAAAAATTAGCCGGGCGAGGTGGCGGCGCCTGTGTTCCCAGCTACTCGGGAGGCTGAGGCAGGAGAATGGCGGGAACCCGGGAGGCGGAGCTTGCAGTGAGCTGAGATCTGGCCACTGCACTCCAGCCTGGGCGACAGAGCGAGACTCCGTCTCAAAAAAAAAAAAAAAAAAAAGAAAAAAGAAAACAGGAATTTACAAGAGGGCATAACTTAGGTTTATCCACGTTTCTCATGACCTTCCCCGTGCCGCCCAGAGGGCTGTAATCTAGTAAGTTTGGTGACCTTGCTGTGGCGCCTAGATAAGGGTTCAGGAATGCAGCTGCAGAGTATTCAGGGTAACTGTCAGCTGCATTGTGTCAGAGGGCTCCTGGGGCAGCTTGTCCCTAACAGTCAGGAGTTTGAAACCAGCCTGGCCAACATGGCGAAATCCCGTCTCTGCTAAAAATAGAAAAATTGGCCGGGTGCGATGGCTCATGCCTGTAATCCCAGTACTTTGGGAGGCAAAGGCAGGCGGATCACGAGGTCAGGAGATCGAGACCGTCCTGGCTAACACAGTGAAACCCTGTCTCTTCTAAAAAATAAAAAAATTAGCCGGGCGTGGTAGCCGGCACCTGTAGTCCCAGCTACTTGGGAGGCTGAGGCAGGAGAATGGTGTGAACCCGGGAGGCGGAGCTTGCAGTGAGCTGAGATCACACTACTGCCTGGATGACAGAGTGAGATTCCATCTCAAAAATAAACAAACAGAAACTTGACCTGGAAATTAAAAATAACCTGCTTGGCTGCTTGGTAACAGTCTAGACTAGAATTTGGCTCCTGAATTAATTGTTCTGATTTTCAGTGGAACTTCAGGCTGGGCCTGTGTTGGCAAACTGGGGACTTAGTCAGATGGGCCTTCCATTGGGGTGTTTATATGGCCAGTGTGCAGTTTTCACTAGTCAGGTGAAAGACTGAAATGAGCAAATGGTGTGGAAGAGACTGAAGTCCCGTGTTACCTGGGTCAGGGAAGGCCTGCCCAGACCGCATCTGAAAGATCCTGTTTGCATGTCTGCACGACCTACCCCATCCCTCTGTGGACTGGAATGAAGGTAGCAGTGGGAATGGGAGAGCAGTTTGAATCCGGCCTTTCAATCAGTTGACCCCAGGGTATCTGTCTCCTTCCCTCACTGTGTTGGCTAGAGTTCTATGAATCTTGTTAGAGATGGTTTGATACCTGTTCCCAAGAGATTAGTATTGGCAGGGATGCCCAGTTTCCTGGTACGAATAGTTAAATCCAATTCATCCAGTCAAGATGCCACTGTAAATTTATACTCTAAACACATAGCAGTAATACATAAAAAGATAAAATTCTAAAAACATATTCATGCACGCCCCCGCTTTTCTACCCCTCACCACACTCAGCATGATAAATATCCCTGTGGATGAGAAATAGACAGGAACTTAAGGAAGAAAGCCGGGCTCAGAGCGGGCCTGCTGGTCTCTGAATCTGGAAGCAGAAATTTGGGATAACAGAGCTATAAAGTGTTACACTTGGAGCATGGAATTAGAGCTAGGAAATTGCTTGAATCCACAGGCTGGACAGTGGCCTGAGAAAAGTTGCTACTGACCATTTCCTGGGGCTATAGCTTATGTTATGTTATGTTATGTTATGTTATTTTTCTGAGATGGAGTTTCGCTCTTGTTGCCCTGGCTGGAGTGCAATGGCATGATCTTGGCTCACCTCAACCTCCGCCTCCTGGGCTCAAGCGATTCTCCTGCCTTAGCCTCTGGAGTAGCTGGGATCACAGGCATGCATCACCACACCCGGCTAATTTTTTTTTTTTTTTTTTTGTAGTTTTAGTAGAGACAGGGTTTCTCCATGTTGGTCAGGCTGGTCTCGAACTCCTGATCTCAGGTGATCTGCCCACTTCGGCCTCCCAAAGTGCTGGGATTATAGGCATGAGTCACCACACCCGGTCAGCTTTTTATTTTTTATAGAGACAGAGTCTCACTCTGTTGCCCAGGCTGGCGTGCAGTGGCACGATCATGGCTCAATGCAGCCTTGACTTCCCTGGTTCAAACGATCCTGCCACCTCAGCTTCCCAAGTAACTAGGGCTGTAGGCACTCACCACCACTTTTTTTTTTTTTTGAGACAGAGTTTCACTCTGTTGCCCAGGCTGGAGTGTAGTGGCTCGATCTTAGCTCACTGCAACCTCCTCCTCCCGGGTTCAAGTGAGTCTTCTGCTTCAGCCTCCTGAGTAGCTAGAAATACAGGCATCTGCCACTATGCCCGGCTTATTTTTTGTATGATTAATAGAGATAGGGTTTCACCATGTTGGCCAGGCTGGTTGTGAACTCCTGATCTCAGGTGATCCACCTGCCTTGGCTTCCCAAAGTACTGGGATTACAGGTGTGAGCCACCATGCCCAGCCTCAAGCCATCCTTTCACCTTTGCCTCTTGACTTTCTGGGACCTCAGGCATGCACTACCACACCTAATTTTTTTATTTTTTATTATAGAGATGGGGTTTTGCCATGTTGTCTAAGCTGATTTTGAACTCCTGAGCTCAAGTGATCTGCCTGCCTAGGCCTCCGAAAATGCTGGGATTACAGGTATGAGCCACTGTGCCCAGCCTAGAAATAATATTTAAAGAGATAATGGCTTGAAATAATGGCTTGAAATTTCAGATTCGAAAAAACAGCATGAACATCAAACAGGATAAATAATATGTCACTAGATATAATACAGTGAAACTACAGACAATAGTAGGATTTTATTTTGCTTTCTGAGGCCAGGTTGGAGGGCACTGGCGCAGTCACGGCTCACTGTGGCCTTGACCTGCGAGGCTCAGGTAATCCTCCCACCCCAGCCTCCTGAGTAGCTGGGCCTACAGAAACATGCCACCACGCCCGGCTAATTTTTGTATTTTTTGTAGAGACAGGGTGTTGTGTTGCCCAGGTTGATCTCAAACTCTTGGTCTCAAGCATTCCGCCCACTGTGGTCTCCCAAAGTGCTGGGATTACAGGCATGAGCTGACATACCCCACGAGACTAAGAGAGTTAAAAACTACTGGAGTTAAGAAAGAATTCCAAGAATTGACAGTTAGATCACAAATAACATCTTATCAACATTGGATGCCAGACAACAATAGAAGAATGTCTTAGAGAAGCTCCTTGTCAACCTAAAATTTCATAGCCAGCTATCATTCAAGAATGAGGTAAAATAAAGGTATTTTTGGACAGGCTAAGACAGTTTTATCACCTACAGACCTTTGCTGAAAGAATGGTTACAGATGTACTTCAGTTAAAAGAAAAGTAAACCCCTGAAGAAAGATTAGGTTGTTGGTGCCAACAGTGAGCACAGAAGTGGATACATGTTGGTCAACTGAATTAACTTTTTTTTTTTTTTTTTTTTTTTGAGACGGAGTATCGCTCTGTCGCCCAGGCTGGAGTGCAGTGGCCAGATCTCAGCTCACTGCAAGCTCCGCCTCCCGGGTTCACGCCATTCTCCTGCCTCAGCCTCCCGAGTAGCTGGGACCACAGGCGCCGCCACCTCGCCCGGCTAATTTTTTGTGTTTTTAGTAGAGACGGGGTTTCGCCGTGTTAGCCAGGATGGTCTCGATCTCCTGACCTTGTGATCCGCCCGTCTCGGCCTCCCAAAGTGCTGGGATTACAGGCTTGAGCCACCGCGCCCGGCCTGAATTAACTTTTTTTTTATTTTTTGAGATGGAGTTTTGCTCTTGTTGCCCAGGCTGGAGTGCAATGGCGCGATCTTGGCTCACCGCAACCTCTGCCTCCCGGGTTCAAGCGATTCTCCCACCTCACCCTCCCGAGTAGCTGGGATTACAGGCGTGTGCCACCACGCCCAGCTAATTTTGCATTTTTTTTTTTTTTTTTTAAGACAGAGTCTCGCTCTGTCACCCAGGCTGGAGTTCAGTGGCCGGATCTCAGTTCACTGCAACCTCCGCCTGCCGGGTTCACGCCATTCTCCTGCCGCAGCCTCCCGAGTAGCTGGGACTACAGGCGCCGCCACCTCGCCTGGCTAGTTTTTTGTATTTTTTTTTTTTTTTTTTTTTTTTTGGAGACGGAGTCTCGCTCTGTCGCCCAGGATGGAGTGCAGTGGCCGGATCTCGGCTCACTGCAAGCTCCGCCTCCCGGGTTCACGCCATTCTCCTGCCTCAGCCTCCCGAGTAGCTGGGACTACAGGCGCCCACAACCGCGCCCGGCTAATTTTTTGTATATTTTTTAGTAGAGACGGGGTTTCACCGTGGTCTCGATCTCCTGACCTTGTGATCCGCCCGCCTCGGCCTCCCAAAGTGCTGGGATTACAGGCGTGAGCCACCGCGCCCGGCCAGTTTTTTGTATTTTTTAGTAGAGACGGGGTTTCACCGTGTTAGCCAGGATGGTCTCCATCTCCCGACCTCGTGATCCGCCCGCCTCGGCCTCCCAAAGTGCTGGGATTACAGGCTTGAGCCACCGGGCCCGGCCTAATTTTGCATTTTTAGTAGAGACAGGGTTTCTCCATCTTGGTCAGGCTGGTCTTGAACTCCTAACCTCAGGTGATCCGCCTGCCTCGGCCTCCCAAAGTGCCGGGATTACAGGCGTGAGCAAGGTGTCTCTCATGATTGTGAGATGGCTGCCATAGGTCCAGTCGTTATATCATCACCCTGTGACATCCCAGACAGGAAGGCACAGAGATCCTAGGAGAAAGGAAGCTTTCTTTTCATGTGCTGCTGCTGCTTTGTTGTTGTTGTTGTTGTTGTTGTTGTTGTTGTTGCAGTCACTGTCATCCAGGCCGGAAGGTGTGATCTCCGCTCCGCCCACTTCAACTTCCACCTCCTGGGTAAAGTGACTCTTGTGCCTTAGCCTCCTGAGTAGCTGGGATTACAAGCACTTGCCCCCAAGCCCAGCTAATTTTTGTATTTTTAGTAGAGATGGGGTTTCACCACGTTGCCCAGGCTGGTCTCAAACTCCTGACCTCAGGTGATCTGCCTGCCTCAGCCTCCCAAAGCGATTACAGTCGTGAGCCACTCTGCCCGGCTGTTTATTTGGAAAGGAAAATCTTTCCAAGATGGCCCTAGCAGATACTCCCTTGGGTCTCATTGACCTGAGCCTGTCCATCCTCAAACCAATTCCTGGTGAAAAAGGGACAGGCTTGCTGTGGTTGGCTCTGGTTGGCTTTAGCCAGTCTTGCATCATCTGCCAGCACTGGGTCCTTAGCTGCCCAAACAAATCAGGATTCTGTTGGCAAGTGAAAAAGAGAGTGGCCGCTGGTAGGCAGCCAACAGTGTCTGCTACAGATGGCAAAACACAGAGACAAAAAAAAAAAAAAAAACAAAAAAAAAAAAAAAAAAAAAAAAACACCAGATCTTAAAGGGCTTTTAATTTTTTTTTTTTTTTTTTTTTTTTTTTTTGGGACGGAGTCTCGCTCTGTCGCCCAGGCTGGAGTGCAGTGGCCAGATCTCAGCTCACTGCAAGCTCCACCTCCCAGGTTTACGCCATTCTCCTGCCTCAGCCTCCCAAGTAGCTGAGACTACAGGTGCCTGCCACCACGCCTGGCTAGTTTTTTGTATTTTTTAGTAGAGACGGGGTTTCACCGTGTTAGCCAGGATGGTCTCGATCTCCTGACCTTGTGATCCCCCCGTCTCAGCCTCCCAAAGTGCTGGGATTACAGGCTTGAGCCACCGCGCCTGGCCAAACTTTTTTTTTTTTAAGGGAAAATTGGAATTGTTGACCACATTACCATGGAAGAATAAGAATAGAGAATTTTATTGTTAAGCCACACCAAATTTCTGCCTTGTTAAGAGAATGGCATTACTGAAAAACTGAAGACTTCATCAAGAAAATGTACATATAAGATTAATCTCTAAAAAAAAAAAAAGGAGTATAATTTCCAAACCAGGAGGGGGGAAAAAGTGGTGAGGGTTGGGTGGGTGCGGTGGGTGATAAGAGCAAAACTCCGTCTCAAAAAAAAAAGGACGCCGGAGGTGGGAAGCTGTCTAGAATGTGGAGAGACCTGGTCTTCCCCACACAGGTGGTTTGAACTTTTTTCATAAAATAGAGATGAGGTCTCACTCTATTGCCCAGGCTGCAACCCCTGGACTGAAGCGATCCTCCAGCCTCAGTCTCCCAAAGTGCTGGGATTATAGGTGTGAGCCACCACACCCGGCTGAGAACTGTTTTTCTACATGTTACTTTATGCCTTAGTATAGATAGGTACAGCAAGATACTGGATTTCTCCCTGCCCACCCCGACTCAAAACACAGTGGGGCTCCCTCCCAAGGCAGCACGTGGTGGATCTGAAGGCACCCTTCCTCCCAACTCCTCTGCCGCACCCCTCCCTGTGCCTCAGGGCCCAGCTTCCTCCTCTTAGAAGCTGTTTCTTTTTTTTTTTTTTTTTTTGAGACGGAGTCTTGCTCTGCCGCCCAGGCTGGAGTGCGGTGGCCGGATCTCAGCTCACTGCAAGCTCCGCCTCCCGGGTTCCCGCCATTCTCCTGCCTCAGCCTCCTGAGTAGCTGGGACTACAGGCGCCTGCCACCTCGCCCGGCTAGTTTTTTGTATTTTTTAGTAGAGACGGGGTTTCACCGTGTTAGCCAGGATGGTCTCGATCTCCTGACCTCGTGATCCGCCCGTCTCGGCCTCCCAAAGTGCTGGGATTACAGGCTTGAGCCACCGCGCCCGGCCAGAAGCTGTTTCTTTATTTTTTCTTTCTTTTCTTTTGTTTCTTTGAGCTATCTCCTACAGGAAGAGGCTGTTAGGGTGCAGCCTCGATCCTTGTCCAGTGAAGACTGACAGTTTATTTCTCTAGGACTTCATTGAAAGCCAAAGTTACGTTCTTGGTTTGAAGAAGGGTGTTAGCTCTTGCCTTCTGGGTTTCTGACTACAAATTCTGGGCAGCATCGGAGGTACCAGAGCTGAGATTTCAGCTGGATATCAAGTCAAGGCTGGATGTCCTGCAGGAAGGGAGTGACTGCCCAAGGGTTTGGTGCTGGTGAGTGGAAAGGGCCTGAGTCCCAAGGGTAGCACTGAGGGGTCTGTGCCAGAAGCTGATGCCAGGGTGTTGCAATGCGGGTGACTTCAGTTAACCAAGCAGGGTGGTGAAGTGGCCCATTCTCAGACAGGTCAAGGACAGGCCTTGCTGCTTTTGAGTTGTTGGGGAGGGAGGGGCTTTCGGTAACTGACCACCTGCCCCCGCTCAACTCCTTCTGCCTGGTTTGGGTGCTGCCCCCCACCCAGGAGGCAGGGAGTGTTCTGGATTGCTAGGCTGGCAGGGATCTGGGACACAGCGAATCTTTTGATGGTTGTACCCCAGTTAATGGAAGAATGCTTTGGGAAGGCAGTGGGGGCTGTGGGAGGAGCTCTGGGCTTGAAGTCATCAGACCTGGCGTGGCGTTAAAGCATCTTCACTTCCGCCTGGCTGACCTTGTTCAGCTGGTCCTGGGACTCTTGCGCATACTAAATGAGAGGCTATCCCCCGAAAATGCTCAGAGGTTCATAAGGCATCGGGCCATTGGAGCAGTAGGTTGTGGCTTAATGCCTTTAGAATGAGCTTTGGGACACGTCCTCAGGCTGTGTGTAAGTGGGTGAAGAGGGGCTTTATCTTTTGTCCTTCTCCCCTCCCTCCCAGAGGCAAGCAGCACCCATCCCCCCAGCCTCAGTGCCTTATTTTGACGTTTCTTTTCTCTGCATACCAAGAAGGTTATATTCAACTGTGCTGGTCTGAGGTGGTGCTCTCCTGTGCTTCATTAGGTTAATTCGTTGATGGTTGTCTCCTGGGATCTGACCGAGAATTGGCTCTAAAGCTGCTACAGCCTCCAAAACAGTCCCTGCTGTTCTCCTTTTGGGGCACTCTCTGCTTTGCTCCTCAATCCGGTGCTTTTGTTTATCCTTCCATTAACCTGCGAGCTGGTGAGGGTCTCCTTTGAGGTTCCCTGTACTGGGAGGTGGAAGTAGCTCAAGGCTGCATCTCCTGGGGATGGAAGATGGGGTCTTCAAGGCCCTTGCTGCCCCTGACCTCTGGATCCTGGCTGCCAGTTGCTCTGGACAGCCTCAGCTACCTGGACATGGATCAGCCATCAGGGGATGTTTATTGATAAGTGGTCTCCCCAAATTTGCCAAATTTGTGACCACAAACTTTTTTTTTTTTTTTTTTTTTTTGAGACGGAGTCTCGCTCTGTCGCCCAGGCTGGAGTGCAGTGGCCGGATCTCAGCTCACTGCAAGCTCCGCCTCCCGGGTTCACGCCATTCTCCTGCCTCAGCCTCCCGAGTAGCTGGGACTACAGGCGCCCGCCACCTCGCCCGGCTAGTTTTTTTTGTATTTTTTAGTAGAGACGGGGTTTCACCGTGTTAGCCAGGATGGTCTCGATCTCCTGACCTCGTGATCCGCCCGTCTCGGCCTCCCAAAGTGCTGGGATTACAGGCTTGAGCCACCACGCCCGGCCCAAACTTCTTAGAAGACTGTAGGATTGGCACAGTGGCTCACGCCTGTAATCCCAGCACCTTGGGAGGCCTAGGTGGGTGGAACACTTGAGGTCAGGAGTTTGAGACCAACCTAGCCAACATAACGAAACCCCATCTCTGCTGAAAATACAAAAATTAGCTGGGCTTGGTGGTGTGGGCCTGTAGTCCCAGCTCCTTGGGAGGCTGGGGTAGGAGAATTGCTTGAACCCAGGAGGCAGAGGTTGCAGTGAGCCAAGACTGCGCCACTGTACTCCAGCCTAGGCAACCGAGTGAGACTCCATTTAAAAAAAAAAAATAGGCCATAGTGTTGCCTAGCCACCTCCTAAATTTCCCTAGTTACTCCCTTTCTCTTTTAGAAGACTATTTCACACCTGGTCTCTCTGTAAATCTCCAACCCCAACAATAAAGGGACCCTCACTATCTGTGCCGCTTGCTCGGCTTTGCCACCTGTCCCACACGAAGCCCCTCCAGGACCAGGCTCGATGCTGTCATCTCTTGCTGCTCCTGGTCTTTTTTCCTCTGTTTGCCTCTTTTTCCTGCATCATAAATTTCTCCTCTAATAATTCATTCCCATCAGTGTACACACATTCTGGACCATCTCTCAGCTGAACCCCATTCAATATTCCACTCTTACATCCCATTCCTTTTTTTTTTTTTTTTTTTTTTGAGACAGAGTCTTACTCTGTCACCCAGGCAGGAGTGCAGTGGCGCGATCTCGGCTCACCACAGCCTCTACCTCCCAGGTTCATTCGAGTCTCCTGCCTCAGCCTCCCAAGTGGCAGGATTACAGGCGTGAGCCACCACACTTGGCTGTCAGTGGCTTTTAACCTATTCACCACAAACAATTTTAGAACATTACCCCAGAAGGAAACTCCAGCCCACAGGCAGTCATTCCCCATTCTCCTCTATCCCCCAGCCCCTGGCAACTGGTAGTCTACTGTCTTTCTCTATGGATTTGCCTATTCTGTACATTTTATATAAATCATCCAGCATGGGGCCTTTTGTGCCTGGCTCCTTTTTTTTTTTTTTTTTTTGAGACGGAGTCTTGCTCTGTCACCCAGGCTGGAGTGCAGTGGCCGGATCTCAGCTCACTGCAAGCTCCACCTCCCGGGTTTACGCCATTCTCCTGCCTCAGCCTCCCGAGTAGCTGGGACTACAGGCGCCCGCCACCGTGCCCGGCTAGTTTTTTTTTTTTGTATTTTTAGTAGAGACGGGGTTTCACCGTGTTAGCCAGGATGGTCTCGATCTCCTGACCTCGTGATCCGCCCGCCTCGGCCTCCCAAAGTGCTGGAATTACAGGCTTGAGCCACCGCGCCCGGCCTCCTTTTTTTTTTCTTAAGACGTAGTCTTGCTCTGTCGCTCAGGCTGGAGTGCAGTGGCGCGATCTCGGCTCACTGCAAGCTCCGCCTTCCCGGGTTAATGCCATTCTCCTGCCTCAGCCTCCTGAGTAGCTGGGACTACAGGCGCCTGCCACCACGCCCGGATAATTTTTTGTGTTTTTAGTAGAGACGGGGTTTCACCGTGTTAACCAGGATGGTCTCAATCTCCTGACCTCGTGATCCACCTGCCTCGGCCTCCCAAAGTGCTGGGATTGCAGGTTTGAGCCACCGCACCTGGCTGTGCCTGGCTTCTTTCACTTAGCACGGGGTTTTCAGGTTCATCCATGTTGTAACAGGTACCAGAATTTGATTCCTTTTTATATCTGAATAATACTCCCTTGTACGTATATACCACATTTTGTTTATATATTGGTTGAAGGAACTTTGAATTGTTTCCATGTTGGCACTCTTATGAATAATGCTGTGTACAAGTTTTTTTTTTTTTTTTGAGATGGAGTCTCGCTCTGTCACCACGCTAGAGTGCAGTGGCGCGATCTCGGCTCACTGCAACCTCTGCCTCCGAAGTTCAAGCGATTCTCCTGCCTCAGCCTCCTGAGTAGCTGGGACTACAGGCACTGCCACTATGCCCAGCTAATTTTTGTGTTTTTAATGGAGATGGGGTTTCACCAAGTTGGCCAGATGGTCTTGATCTCTTGAACTAGTGATCCACCCACCTTGGCTTCCCAAAGTGCTGGGATTACAGGCGTGAGCCACTGCGCCCAGCCATGTGTACAAGTTTTTATGTGAACCTAAGTTTTTATTTCTCTTGAGTTTATGCCTAGAAGTGGAATTGCTGAGTCATATGTTATGGTGACTGGACATTTAATCTTTTGAGGAACTGCCAGACTGTTTCCCAAAGTGACTGCACCATTTCACATTCCCACCAGCAAAGTCTGAGGGTTCCAATGTCTCTGCGTCCTCACTAATGCTGGTTATTATCTGTCTTGTTAATAACAGCCACCCTGATGGGCAGGAAGTGGTATCTGATTATGGTTTTGATTTGCATTTCCCTGATGATTAATGACGTTGAGCATCTTTTCCTGTGCTTGAGCCTTGCAGTACCCCTGGATCAGTCATTGTGAAGGTCACCACTGCCCTCCATCCAGTGGTCAATTCTCAGTCCTCACCTTACTTTTTCAAACACTTGACACTGTTAATTCCTCCTTCATTCTTGAAACTTTCATCTCTTGGCTTCCCAGATGCAGGGCTGTTTTTTCCTCTTACCTCACTGGCTTTTTCTTTCCTGGCTTCTCTTTTAGACAGCAGAGTACCCCAGGCTCTGTCCTGAGCTGCCTACTCTTGTCTGTGACAGACCCTCCCTAGATCATTTCTTCTGGTCCTATAGTTTTAAGAATGAACTGTACTCTGATGACTCTCAAATATATCCCTCTAACTCTGACCTCACCCATGAGCTTCAGACAGGTGTGTCCAACTGCCTGTTTCCATCTGCATGTGAATGTCTAAAAAACTTCCTTTTTTTTTTTTTTTGAGTTGGGGTATCACTCTGTCACCCATCTTGGAGTGCCATGGCATAATCGCGGCTCACTGCAACCTTGAACTCCTGGGCTCAAGTGATCCTTACACTTCAGCCTCCTGAGTAGCTAGGACTACAGGCACGTGCTACCATGCCCAGCTAATGTTTTTACTTGTTTGTTTGTTTGTTTGAGACGCAGTCTCACTCTGTTGCCAGGCTGTAGTGCAGTGGTGCGATCTCAGCTCACGCAATCTCTGACTCTCTGGTTCAAGCAATTCTCCTGCCTCCGCTGCCCGAGTAGCTGGGATTACAGGCACCCGCCACCACGCCCAGCTAATTTTTTGTATTTTTAGTAGAGACGGGGTTTTGCCATGCTGACCAGGAAGGTCTCAATCTCCAGACCGCGTGATCCGCCCACCTTGGCCTCCCAAAGTGCTGAGATTACAGGCGTGAGCCACCGCGCCCAGTGTTTTTACTTTTTTGTAGAGATGGGTTCTTGCTGTATTGCCCAGGCTGGTCTCAAACTCCTGACCTCAAGTGATCTTCCCGCCTTGGCTTCCCAAAATGTTGGGATTACAGACATGAGCCACCACACCCAGCCTAAAAGACATTTTATTTATTTAATTTTTTTTTTTTTTTTTTTTTTTTTGAGACGGAGTCTCGCTCTGTAGCCCAGGCTGGAGTGCAGTGGCCGGATCTCAGCTCACTGCAAGCTCCGCCTCCCAGGTTCACGCCATTCTCCTGCCTCAGCCTCCCAAGTTGCTGGGACTACAGGCGCCCGCCACCTCGCCCGGCTAGTTTTTTGTATTTCTTAGTAGAGACGGGGTTTCACCGTGTTAGCCAGGATGGTCTCCATCTCCTGACCTCGTGATCCACACGTCTCGGCCTCCCAAAGTGCTGGGATTACAGGCTTGAGCCACCGCACCCGGCCCTAAAAGACATTTTAAATTTAACCAGAACTTTTGTTTTTTCTCAGTAAAACCCATTAATTTTCTGTCTTTTCTGTATAGTGAATGGCATCCCCATCCACCAGGTTGCTCAGGCCACAGCCTCCATGTCTCCCTGATTCCTGTCTTCCTCTTCCCACCCTGTTCCCCTCTTCCTTTCCCCATGGGCCCCCTCCTTGTACCCTCCAACTACCCTACTAGTTAAGCCCTTCAGAGTACATCCAGCCATTTCTCACCACCTCCACCACCTGGGATATTGCAGCAGTTCCTTTCTGGTCTCCCTGCTAGTCTTATGCAACAGCCAGAGTAGTCCTTTAATAAAACATGTTTTAATCTAAAAGCATTTTAGATTTTTACTATGAAATGCATCATAGACTCAAAGTAGTATATAGCGTGTTTGTGCTCTTTAAAGAATAAACAAGAAATACTCCTCCATGGCCGGGTGCAGTGGCTCACGCCTGTAATCCCAGCGATTTGGGAGGCCGAGGCGGGTGGATCACCTGAGGTCAGGAGTTGGAGACCAGCCTGGGCAACATAGTGAAACCCCATCTCTAATAAAAATACAAAAAATTAGCTGGATGTGGTGGCACACGCCTGTAATCCCAGCTACTCGGGAGGCTGAGACAGGAGAATTGTTTGAACCCAGGAAGTGGAGGCTGCAGTGAGCCAAGATCATGTCACTGCACTCCAGCCTGGTGACAGAGCAAGACTCCGTCTCAAAAGAAAAAAAATACTTCTGTACCCACCACCTGCATTATGAGGTACGCAGTACTCCTGAAGCGTCTTCAGCCCTCCTTACTTCATCTACCTCTCTTCTCCCTCCAGAGGAATTCCCTGAATTTTGTGTTGTTTCCTTGATTTTCTCTATTATTATCTTTACAGAGAGGCATAGACAATGTCTTGCTTAGCTTTGCATATTTTTTAGCTTTTCATGGATTCGTGCTGTGATCATTTATCCATGACTACTCTTTTTGCTCGATATAATAGTTTTTTGGCCATATTCATCCCTGTTAATGTCTGAAACTGGAGTTCATTCGTTTTACTCTATGGCACAAAATGCATCACAATTTATCCATTCTTTTTTTTTGAGACAGAGTTTCGCTCTTGTTGCCCAGGCTGGAGTGCATTGGCGCGATCTCCGCCTCTGGGGTTCAAGCGATTCTCCTGCCTCAGCCTCCCGAGTAGCTGGGATTACAGGCATGTGCCACCATGCCCAGCTAATTTTGTATTTTTAGTAGAGATGGAATTTCTTCATGTTGGTCAGGCTGGTCTCAAACTCCCGACCTCAGGTGATCCACCCACCTCGGCCTCCAAAAGTGCTAGAATTACAGGCGTAAGCCACCACGCCTGGGCTTTTTTTTTTTTTGAGACAGGGTTTTGCTCTTGTCACCCAGGCTGGAGTGCAATGGTGTGATCTCGGCTCACTGCAACCTCCGCCTCCTGGGTTCAAGTGATTCTCCTGCCTCAGCCTCCTGCATAGCTGGGATTATAGTTGGCCACCACAACGCCTGGCTGAATTTTTGTATTTTTAGTAGAGATGGGGTTTTACCATGTTGGCTAGGTTGGTCTTGAACTCCTGACCTCAGATGATCCACCTGCCTCAGTCTCCCAAAGTGGTGGGATTACAGGCATGAGCCACCAGGCCTGCCTTCTCTGAGCTCTTTATATCGAGGTACGCATGGTCTTATCATGAATGATCTGAGTAGCTGTGAAGGGGAGCGAGCCCATGACGCAGTGGGCAGCTGAGAGGCACAGGTAGAAATGAACTGTGAGAGAGTCAGTGCCAGGTCACTTT
Source organism: Macaca mulatta (assembly GCF_049350105.2). NCBI lineage: Eukaryota > Metazoa > Chordata > Mammalia > Primates > Cercopithecidae > Macaca > Macaca mulatta. The sequence continues at coordinate 69,466,614 of NC_133425.1, forward strand.
TGGGATTTTTAGTGCATGTAAGGGGCCTCTGATTTTTTTTTTTAGCTCCTCCCCATTGCTCCATTTGCCCTCACCACAGCAAGCTGAGCAGCCTAAGTTTGCAGTAACACCTGGACCTGGGGCTCCCAAAGCAAGGGCCTTTGCCAGATGTTCTACTTCTCTGCTCTTTCCAGACATGTTGTCAAAACCAGGGATTTTCCTCTCCCCAACAGGCAGTGCAATTCCATCAGGTGCCCCCTGCATTGATCTAGCATCCCAAGGAGTTAGTGACCTCTGATTGAGTTGCTTCCTTTGGAAGCCTCCTGTGCCAGCTTTGCCCACCCCCGCCTTCAGTGGCCACTGCAGGACTGCCTAGCCAGAAACCAGGTCTCCCCAGGCAGGACCTCTTGCTCCCATCAACTGCAAAGTCACTGCCTTCCAGGGCCACCTGCCTCATGACTGGCTCTCCTCAGGTCACAGGAAGCTGGGAGCGGAACCCTGAAAGAACTTGAGTTCTTTCCTTAGATGCTGAGCATGCAGCAGGCAGAGGGAGAATGAGAGGAGACAAGGACCTGGCTTCCCGTCTACAGTCTGTTCAGACAAGGCCATGACTAGAGTGGGATCTGCTAAATGGGTACAGCAGAACATTGGAAGAAGCACCTTTGAGCCAGTACTACTGGGGTCTCTGAATTAGACCCAGGAGCCCTGGTGAGGCCTGTGGGCGGGGCTTCACTTGTGACCCTGAGAAGCCATCTCCACATCTCCTTCCCTCACCCCTGAGCCCTGGGTGGTTCAGGGAGGCCACAGCCTTTCTGTGCCCTGACCTATCCCAAAGTCACCTCTATTCACAAGGTTGTGACCTTAGGTAAGTTCCTCTACTTTTGTGAACATCATTTTCCCACCCAGAATAATGTCCTTATTGCAATATGTTCGTTCCATTCCCTGCTGGCTTTGTGGCCACAAATGGAGGGGCAGCTAGGTTTCTTGAACACAGAGCCTGAGAGGCCTTGTCTGCAGCTGCTGGAAGCAGCCAGGAGACCCCAAAAGTGGGCTGGAGACTTCAACAAGGATCGGGAACAGGGCTGTGCTGAGAGGCCCAGGGGCTAGGTCAGCAGCGCTGCTAGGCGGATTTGGAGGGGAGCTGGGGAGAGGCGAGGCAGCCAGCTTTGCAGGATTCCCACGGCACAGAGCCAGTGCTCAGGGGTTCCCTTCTCAGCGTTCCTCTCACCTGCTGTGATTCCCTCGCACCTGGCATGGATCCGAGCTCCTTTCCTTATGGCTGAGACCCAAACTGCCTACAAGTGGCCTCTTCTCCCTGTTCTTGCCTGGAAGGACAGCATGGGGCCTTAGGCTGTCAGCGCTACCTGGGACCCTGGCATTCACTTTGTCCATAATGTACATATGGATGTAGGCAACTGCCCTCAGGGCTGTCTGGGGGCAGGACCAAGCCCAGCAGCCACACCTCCTGACACAGCCAGGTTCTCCCCCAACGTCGGAGCTGACAGGACTGTTCATGGTTCACTGAGTGGACCCAGCAATGCCTCATTGATAATCCACAGTCGAGAGAAGAGGGGCGGTCAGAGACCGGCCAGCCCTCCCTTCTGACTGGGAGAGGCCTCTGCAGGCACTGACAGGCTCCAAAGAGCGCTGTGGGGGCAGTCAGCATCCATAGTCCCCTGGGATCTTCCCTGGGCTGTTTTCTCTGACGTTTCACCTGAAACTAACTGTACATAGCTGGGCTAGGAACCTTCTAAATCTGATACTTCCAGCATGTGGCTTAGGGAAAATCACTTGACTCCTTGTTTACCTTCTGGCTAAGAAGTGAAAACTCTGGGTTAATCTAGTCCTCCAGGCCCTGGAGTCCCACAGAGTGATGCTATGTGTACAACTAGAGGGCAGAGCCCTTGGTCATGTCCACCCTTTGATTAAGTGGGCATCTCCTGTGCTGCTAGCTTTGTCCCCTCTGGGACTTGGGGTGGGGTTGGGACAAAGCCTGGTGCTGGGACAAAGCCTGATGCTCGTGCGATTCATCTGCACATTATTTCTCCTCTCTGCCATTTTAGGGTCGCACTGCGGCAGCCTGGCGCTCGACATGTGAAAGGGAACCTGTCAGGATTACTGCGAGCTAACAGCAGGACAGGCTGGCCCCGGGGAGCGGGGATGGGCAGAGCAGCTGCTGAACCTGGGCCAGCAGTACCAGGAAGGAGACCTGGGCCCTGATGGGGAGCTCAGCACACGGTCGCCTGACCCAGATGGTATTGGACACAGTTCCCCGCTGAACGGCAGCTGTTCCCAACGCCAGAGGACCCCACAGCCACAGTAGGAGCTTTGCGACCCCTATGCAACTGCAGCTGGGGCTGAGACCACGAGGAGAAGGGCCCAGCACCTCATATGGGAAGCAGTAGGGCAGGACCTACCACGAAAAGGACCTCGATCTCTGCAGCGAAGTTTTCCAGCACTCACAGCCTTCCCGTTTTTCTCCTCTCAGGCCTGGGGTTTGGCTTCCCTCCTCTGGCAGAGGTTTTGGGCCAGGAGGGCCAGCCGAGGTGGGACACGTGCATGGAACCCAGGTCTCCTGAAGCCCATGTGCTCTCTGTTGTGATTGGAGTTCTAGGGCTTCCCCGCTGCCGGGGACGAGGGGCCGCCTCATTGTCTGCTCATGAACCACAAGGACCCCGACTGCTCCAGACTGGATTATTTCAAGCCGCCAAAGAGGGGGACCCCTAGAGCTGGCAGCCAGCAATCCCAAGGGACTAGAAGGCTGCGATGGACTGACCTCCCCCTCACCAGGGTGGCGGGAGAGGCAGAGCCTCTGTGGCCCAGCTAGTGACAGACCCGATGAAGCCCTAAGCAGGGGCCCCACCTGACTCAGGGACAGGACAGCCACTCCTGCCAACGTGCGTTCTCCCCACATTGAGGGAGAGCGTGGCAAGGGACCCCTGCCACTGTCCCCTGCTACAGCACGTGCCCGTATGCCCTTTGCATGTGGTGCCAGAATAGACAGGCTACACTGTGGCTGGCCCCTCAGTGGGCTGGGAAAGGAGTGGCCACGGTGACCACCACCCACCTGCTGGCACCATGAAGTGCTCCCTGCGGGTGTGGTTCCTCTCTGTGGCCTTCTTGCTGGTATTCATCATGTCCCTACTCTTCACCTACTCGCACCACAGCATGGCCACACTGCCCTACCTGGACTCGGGGGCCCTGGGTGGGACGCACCGGGTGAAGCTGGTGCCCGGCTATGCCGGCCTGCAGCGCCTTAGCAAGGAGGGGCTCTCGGGCAAGAGCTGCACCTGTCGCCGCTGCATGGGTGACACTGGCGCCTCCGACTGGTTTGACAGCCACTTTGATGGCAACATTTCCCCCGTCTGGACCCGAGAGAACATGGATCTTCCACCGGATGTCCAGAGGTGGTGGATGGTAAGAGTTGCTGCCCCCTTCCAGGGATCTGTCCCCGGTTTTAAAGCCACTCAGGGCCCCCTCTTGGATTTCTGGCCCCCAGAGCCTTGACAAAGTGTAATGCCTGTTTGACCAAGCCATTTATAGGATCACAGATGACTGAAGGGCAGAGCGAGCATTGACCTGATGGAGTGGACTAGTATTTTCCAGTGCCTGTAGGACCTGAGCATAGGCCAGAAATGCCTCCTGGACCAGGCAGGCAGCACGGACACAGGGAGCAGGTGGGAGTGAGGAGTACAGCCATGGGGGGCCTGCCCCAGAGGAAGGAGGCAGCCACCCCTTGGCCCCAGCAGTTGTTGTTGCACAAGGCTGGATCTGGGTTTTTTTTTAAGCAAACCCAGAAATCCAGATTTTAAAACTAAGTATCCTAATTTATGAACATTGACTCACAATAATTGTTTTCTATTTGTTTGTTTGTTTGTTTTTTGAGATGGAGTCTCATTCTGTCACCCAGGCTGGAGTGCAGTGGTGCTGTAACTTCTGCCTGCAGGTTCAAGTGATTCTCCTGCCTCAGCCTCCCTAGTAGCTGGAATTACAGGCGTGCGCCACCACCCTCAGCTAATTTTTTTGTATTTTTAGTAGAGACGGGGTTTCACCGTATTGGCCAGGCTGGTCTCAAACTCCTGACCTCAGATGATCCTCCCGCCTCAGCCTTCCAAAGTGCTGGGATTACAGGTGTGAGCCACTATGCCCAGCCGAAATAATTGTAAATACCATTATAACAGAGCTTCTTGCTTGGTTCTTTACAATTGCTGGAAGACTTTTTACTGGGCTGGGATAAGAAAGCCTTGTAGGGAAGGCTGGGCGCGGTGGCTCATGCCTGTAATCCCAGCACTTTGGGAGCCCAAGCTGGGCGGGTTACAAGGTCAGGAGTTTGAGACCAGCCTGATCAACATGTTGAAACCCCGTCTACTAAAAATTTAAAAAAAAAATTAGCCAGGCATGGTGGCAGGCGCCTGTAAGCCCAGCGACTCAGGAGGCTGAGGCAGGAGAATCGCTTGAACCTGGGAGGCAGAGGTTGCAGTGAGCCAAGATCACGCCACTGCACTCCAGCCTGGGCAACAACGTGAGACTCTGTCTCAAAAAAAAAGAAAAGAAAAGAAAGGTGTGTAGGGAAGACTTAATCTATTTTATAAAATAAAGTGTTGCCTGATTCTAGAGTTAAAAAAAACAAGCAATGTAAAGAACCGTCAGGGGCTAAGGGAGTTGAAGGGGTGGGGCTGGGGGGTTCTCCCTGTCTTTCCAGTCATCACTTTTCTGCTACTTGTAATTCCTTCTGCCTCGCCCCAAGGCTCTGGAGTCACTCCCCAGGCTCTGCAGGCCATCTGGTTGCCACACATGTCATGGGTGGAACCATGTCAGCACTGAGCCCCTGCAGGCTCCCAAGCTGTGAGGGATGAGCTCATGTGATCAGGCTTATCAGAACGATGCCATAGAACATGCCTTCCAGCCCAGACTATCAGAGTGCCCAAGGACCGGGGTCTGCAGAGCTAGGGCCACTAGGAGCCCCGTGGGCTCTTACTGTGACAGCTTTTTTTGATACAGGTTCTCACTGTCTTTGCAGTGGCACAGTCTTGGTTCACTGCATCCTTGACCCCCCCCCAGGCTCAAGCGATCCTCCTACCTCAGCTTCAGAGTAGCTGGGACTACAGGCGCGTACCACCACACCTGGCTAATTTTTATATAGGAATTCTTATCTCAGAGTCAATCTCTCCCTACAGATCAATCTCCCATCTCCCCTGAGCAGGCCCTGCTCACCCACAAACCCATTGAGTTATGGCTTCATCCACAGAATGTTTTATTTTATTTTATTTTATTTTATTTTATTTTTTTTTTTTTGAGACGGAGTCTTGCTCTGTCATCCAGGCTGGAGTGCAGTGGCCGGATCTCAGCTCACTGCAAGCTCCGCCTTCCGGGTTTACGCCATTCTCCTGCCTCAGCCTCCCGAGTAGCTGGGACTACAGGCGCCCGCCACCTCGCCCGGCTATTTTTTTGTATTTTTTAGTAGAGACGGGGTTTCACCGTGTTAGCCGGGATCGTCTCTCGATCTCCTGACCTCGTGATCCGCCCGTCTCGGCCTCCCAAAGTGCTGGGATTACAGGCTTGAGCCACCGCGCCCGGCCTATTTTATTTTTATGTGGGTTTTTTTTTTTTTTTTTTTTTTGAGTAAAAATAATTCCAACACTTTTGAGTAAAAGTAATTTACTTTTGAGTAAAAGTAATCCCACACCTTGGGAGGCCAAAGCAGGTGGATCACCTGAGTTCGGGAGTTCGAGACCAGCCTGACCAATATGAAAAAACCCCATGTCTACTAAAAATACAAAATTAGCTGGGTGTGGTGGCGCATGCCTGTAATTCCAGCTAGTCAGGAGGCCGAGGCAGGAGAATCGCTTGAATCCAGGATGCGGAGGTTGTGGTGAGCCAAGATTGTGCCATTGCACTCCAGCCTGGGCAACAAGAGTGAAACTCTATCTCAAAAAAAAAAAAGAAAAATCAGGATTTCATTTTTCTTATTTCATATGAAATCCTTTCTTTTTTTTTTTTTTTTTTTTTTTTTTTGGGACGGAGTCTCGCTCTGTCGCCCAGGCTGGAGAAAATCCTTACTTTCATTGTCTCTTGAAAAGTGGGAAACTTTGGCCCTTCTGGGCTCATGATCCCACGTGGCAACAGTTGGCTGAAGTTGCCCTTCTTTGCCGGGGCTCAGATCTGTTGGGTGTGGACCTTACCTACCATGTTACTCCTGTGTGGTACCTGCTGGGCCCGTAAGCATCTGATTGGTGCTGCCTCGTTTCATGGTCTTTGACCACCAGCTGGTTAGTACAGGTCTCGCTGGTAGGAGGGGACACCAGGACACCAGTTTTATTCCAGCCATTCTGGCTCTGAAAGAATTATCAGCCTCTCTGCCCTTCCCTGGGTGGGGGCTCAGGGAGTGGCTGGACTGTTGCCCTAGACGCGGCTTCTGCAACCCCAGTCCTCAGCCTGAGTGCTGAGGGCGCCCCCTGTAGGCTGACTAGGAAGGAGCCCCTAAAGGAGGCTGCTCTGTTCCGTGGCCCAGGCCTGCAGGTTCCCAGAGAATGTGTGAAAGGCACCTTGATCCAGAGCCCTTTCTAGTGCATCAGAGCCACCCGTGACTAGCAGGGCACCCAATCTCCGGACGTTGAGACTCACTCACAACTGGGGACTTCGCTGTCGTTGAGAGAGGGAGAGACCCTCACTGCCCAGAGGAAAGAATCCCTGTTCCCTGGAAGAGCCCTGGATAAAGAGGCCTGTGCCCAGGCACTGGAGAGTGAGAGCAGAAGAGGGGAGGATGGGGCCCCTCCTTCTTCACACACTTCTCCCCTTCCTCATTTTCCGTCTTCCTCTCCCTTCCATAGATGCTGCAGCCCCAGTTCAAATCACACAACACCAACGAGGTGCTGGAGAAGCTGTTCCAAATAGTGCCCGGTGAGAACCCCTACCGCTTCCGGGACCCCCACCAGTGCCGGCGCTGTGCTGTGGTGGGGAACTCCGGCAACCTGCGGGGCTCTGGCTATGGGCAGGACGTGGACGGACACAACTTCATCATGAGGTGAGCCCCTGCGGAGCCCAAGGGTGGGTCCAGGACGGGCCTCCAGGAGGGGGACTGCTCTCCTCTGCCATGTCTGGCAGAGTGCATGCTGCCAGTTACCAGTGTGCTCTGGGGCCCTGCCTCCTAGCGTCTTTCATAGCAGGCTTCGAGCTCTCTCCTTTGCCTGTTTGGGGTGGATGGGGAGCCAGAATCCCAAATCTAAGCTTTGCTTGAGGCCTGCACTCTGTTTCCAATGCTCTGAATTCCTCTGGAAACAGCTGACATGAGATTCCTGGCTGACGTTTGGTGAAAAATCCCACCAGAGGCCGGGCACGGTGGCTCATCCCTGTAATTCCAGTGCTTTGAGAGGCTGAGGTGGGAGGATCGCTTGAGCCCCAGGAGTTAGAGACCAGCCTAGGTAACATGGCGAAACCCTGTGTCTGCAAAAAATTTTTAAAGATTAGCTGGGCATTGTGGTGTGTGTCTGTATTCCCATCTACTGGGGTGGCTAAGGCAGGAGGATTGCTTGAACCCAGGAGTTCGAGGCTACAGTGAGCTATGATTGTACCAGTTCACTCAAGCCTGGGCAATAGACTGAGACACTGTCTCAAAAACAAAAATTCCCATCAGAAGCCGGCCCTGTCCTCCTCATCCCCTCAGCAGCTGAGCGAGTGAGGGCCCCAAGCCCAGCTAGCATCCTGCTTCTCAGCAGCAGGTGATTCTCTCTGGCAGATGCACGGAAGGCAGATGTCGTGGGTGCTAAAAGGAGCTGTTTGGTATTTACTCTGGGGCTCATTCATTCCCAAGACGTCTATTCCCCGCCGTGAGGAGGGGAGAAGAGTTGGGAGGGCGTTCAGTCCTGACCGAGACTCTGCAGCGAAGGCCTGGGCATGAACAGGGAACGGGGGCAGGCTCGCGACCTGAAAATGGGCTGCTTGCTCTGCTCCAGAGCCTGTGTTTTCTGATGTCCCCCCTTGACTTGGCTGGGGACAAGAAATGCCACAGTGGGGATCCTTCTACCCAACTCCTTGATGGAGGAAGAGCCTGAAGAACCGAGATCCTGCCAATGCCCAGTTTTCACTCATCTCTTAGGCTGAGCATTGCAGAAAGACCAGGTTTCCCAGGAGGCAGAAGGAAGGGCTTTGTCTTAGAAACTGTTACTGTCTCCATAGCAACACAAAGGCAGCAATATGTCTCGGAGGCATTCAGCATTCCATGTAAGACCTTCCTTATGTTGGGAAATGGTGCAAGTGGGAGGGTGAGCAGGATGGACTGGACCCTGTCCAGGACCCTGGAACCACCTGAGGATATCCATATCCTCCAACTGCTGATACCCCAATGGGAGAGAGATGGGATGGGAACTGGTGTTAGAGGGGCCTTTCCTCTTTCCAGACACCATGGCCAGGTTGGGAATTGAGGGATCTGTCACTTCCATGCAGCTCTGGGCACTCGGAAAGCCCAGGACAGTGCTCTCAGCTGCCTGAAGCACCTGCATCAGGTTTGAGCTTTCACTGGGCAGGCACCTACGTGATGGTCAGGAAGCTCCTGGGTGGAAGCCCTGCAGGCCCAAAAGGACTGGCTCTAAGTTTCCTGGCCGGTACTGTCAGGCAGGGCTGCAGAAAGAAATTTATAAGGCTGGGCGCGGCAGCTCACGCCTGTAATCCCAGCACTTTGGGAGGCCGAGGCAGGCAGATCACCTAAGGTCAGGAGTTCAAGACCAGCCTGGCGAACATGGTGAAATCCCATCTCTACTAAAAATACAAAAATTAGCTGGGCATGGTGGTGCATAACTATAATCCCAGCTACTCAGGAGGCTGAGGCAGGAGAATCGTCTGAACCCAGGAGGCGGAGGTTGTAGTGAGCCAAGATCATGCCATTGCGCTCCAGCCTGGGCAACAAGGGAGAAACTGTCTCAAAAAAAAAAAAAAAAAAAAAATTTATAGATGCTTCCTCCCGGGAGCCAGGTAAGGAAGTGGGGTGGTATAGAGTGGACCCCAGAATCACTTTCTGGAAGGGGTGACCTGGGTAGTAATTGGCCATCTGCTGGTCTAAGGAACTGGCTGGCAGTGGATAAGCTGGGCTTGCTGGTGTGAGCCTGTAGTCCTAGCTACTCGGGAGGCTAAGGCAGGAGGATCATTTGAGCCCAAGAGTTTGAGGCTGTGGTGAGCTGTGATGGCACCACTGCACTCTAGCCTGGGCAACAGAGCAAGACCCTATCTCAAAAACAAAAACAACAGATGGCACTGGGGGTGACTCCAATTGTAGGCATATCCAAGTTTGGAACCAGTGGTCCTGGAAGCAAGACCCACTGGAGGGCTGAACTGAGTTACAGCAAGATGATGGCCTGATCCACCTGTGCCCCGCCCACCTGGCTGCCATTCCCTCCTCCTCTTTGTCCTCTGAGCCCTGTGGACCGCTTCAAGTCCAGTTAAGCTGATCTTGCCTCAGTTGGCCTGCAGATCCATCCACAACTCCGAGAACAGTGCCCTCTAGACAGGAGGCGTGCCACAGATACATGCAGGAGTGAAGGAGACTAGGCAGCCAACAGCAGGTCCTAACCAGGGAGTACACACCCCACTTGCGCCCTGGTCTGGATACTTCTTTAGCTGCTGGAGGCAGCCAGGGACAGATAGATTTCTAGAATGCCGTGTTCCTGAGTCCCAGAGATGCAGCTCATCCTCCTTGTCCTGCTCTGGCCCCTTTCCAGGGCGTGGCTTCTCCAGGATGAATCAGAGCCTTGAAACAAAACCTCGTCCCTGTTAGAGTGCCATGTTCCTTCCCTTTCCTGTGGAGGCTGTGAAACATCTTTTGGGACCTCTTGCTCCCTTTATTCCCAGATATTTCGAAGCTGGTGACTGGCCAGCAACGGGGGAAGTGAGGGAAGGCCAGGCTCTGTAGCACGGCCAGCCTGGAGGCAGGGTGACCCTGGCTGACAGGTCCCATGGGGACTTCATGACAGCTCGGGCTGCCAAGTCGCTGTAGAAGGTGGGTCTTCAGAAGCCAGCCTGGGCTGGATGCAGCCCTGTGCTCTGCAGAATCTCTTGGCCTCACCATCTCTGGTGAGATGAAGTTTGTTTCTTAGGTCCTCTCAAGTGTACACCTTGGCTGGGCGCGGTGGCTCACGCCTGTAATCCCACTACTTTGGGAGGCTGAGGCGAGAGGACTGATTGAGCCCAGGAGTTCGAAGCCAGCTTGGGCAACATGGCGAAACCCCATCTCTATTTAAAAAAAAAAAAGGGAGAAGAAAAAGAGCATACCTTGATCCTAGCTCCTGCCCCACCCAGGCCCCGGCCAGCCTGTGTCACCAGCCCAATTCCTCCACCTCCTCCTTACCCCTGCCATACCCTGGGCAGCTGAGACACACTTCTGGCTCTGACATACCCTGTTAAGGCTTCCTCTCCAACTGCTCTGTTCCTCACAGGCCCCATGGTGCTTGGCAGGAGGCAGGTCCAGACTGCGTCAGTGTGACCGTAGGACCCCAATGCCTGTGTGGGGAGTTCAGCAGCCCACAAGCTGTTAAGAGTTACTCATGGGTGGGAAAGATACTTCTTGGCTCTTCTAGGAGACAGGATCTCTAAACCCTAAAGACTGGGCTCAAAGGGGCAGTTCAGTGAAAGACATGAATTTGGGGGAGAGGCAGGAACTAGATCCCTGTTCTGGAGACAGAGCATGTTAGTTTCTCTGGAAGAAATTCTAGGTATCTGCTTGAAGCTAGCTAGAACGAAGTGGTTAGGAACACAGATGTCCTCTAGGTTTTGAGACCTCCAACCCCAAAGCACCCTCCAGACCCTCAAGGGAAAATGAGAGGTAGGGGGCACAGCGATGTGACCAGCAGGGCAAGGGGACAGCACAGCCCACTGTCCTCCCCAGTCCCGTCCTTGATGAAGATAGCGTGGCAGCCCCTGCAACACAGCAAGTCCTCACCCAGGCCAGCTAGCTGCTGCCAGCCACTGTAAGGACAGGGAATGTTTGTGCTGGTTTTACAGAACTGGCATAAAAAGTCGGGAGAGCCACCTAGGGACTGCGCTCCCTCCCTCCCTGGGTCCCTGTGCTCCTAGTGGAGGGCCAGGTTATGATCACCCTGCCTTGGTAGTCATGATTCCACAAGGTAAACAGTCATAACAGAAAAAAAAGACCAACAGGTTTGTATTTAAACCTGGTTCACCTGTTACGTAAGATGCATACTAAAAAGGGGAGCTTTGGTTTTTACTTGTCTTGTATTTTGCATAAATTGAAAGGAAGTGGGGCCGGGTGCAGTGGCTCACGCCAGTAATCCCAGCACTTTGGGAGGCCGAGGCAGGCGGATCACGAGATCGAGACCATGGTGAAACCCTGTCTCTACTAAAAATACAAAAAATTAGCCCGGCGCGGTGGCGGGCACCTGTAGTCCCAGCTACTCGGGAGGCTGAGGCAGGAGAATGGTGTGAATCCAGGAGGTAGAGCTTGCAGTGAGCCGAGATCACGCCACTGCACTCCAGCCTGGGCGACAGAGCGAGACTCCTTCTTGGCTTATTATACCCACAGAGAGGGTTTCTAGACAGGAGCCACAGCAATGTCCCCTCTGTCCAGACAGCAGCAGAAGAGAGGGGACATTGCACATCACCAGAGAGATAGCAAGGGCAGACCGTGAGAACTTGGGACGTTTCTCTTGGCCTTGGAGTGGAAGGGCAGACAGGGTCTTAAGGCGGCAGACAGGAATAGGGTGGTAGTAGGTGGCAGGACAGAGGCTTCCATCCAGCCCAGGGCCTGAGGGAAGGCTTGAACTTCCTATCTTTCTTTCACCATCTTATAGGAAAGAGGCAGAACAGCCAAGTAAGGTGGAAGCTGTGGAAGGCTGTTCTTTAAAAGTTCTTTCTTTTAAAAATTATAAAAGGCCAGGCCTGGTGTCATCTGCCTGTCGTCCCGGCTACTCAGGAGGCTGAGGCAGGAGGGTTGCTTGAGTTCAGGAGATTGAGACCAGCCTGGACAACATAGTGAGACCCCTATCTGTACAAAACAGAAAACAAAACGGGCATGGTGATGCACGCCTGTGGTGCCACCTGCTCAGGAGGCTAAAGCTGGAGGATTGATTGAACCCAGGAGGTCGAGACTGCAGTGAGCCATGATGATGGCATTGCACTCCAGCCTGAGTGACAGAGTGAGACTTAAAAAACAAACAGGGCCGGGTGTGGTGGCTCGGGGCTGTAATCCCAGCACTTTGGGAAGCCGAGGCAGGCAGATTGCCTGAGGCCAGGAGTTTGAGACCAGCCTGGCCAACATGGCAAAACCACTTTTCTACTAAAAATACAAAAGTGGCTGGGTGTGGTGGGTCACGCTTGTAATCCCAGCAGTCTGGGAGGCTGAGGCAGGCAGATCACTTGAGGTCTCGGGAGGCTGAGGCAGGAGAATCCCTTGAACCTGGGAGGTGGAGGTTGCAGTAAGCTGAGATCACACCATTGGACTCCAGCCTGGGCGACAGGGCAAGACTCCGTCTCAAAAAAAAAAAAAAAAACACACCAAAGAATTAGCTGGGTGCGCTGGCACATGCTTGTAGTCCCATCTACTCAGGAAGCTGAGGAAGGAGAATTGCTTGAACCTGGGAAGCAGAGGCAGAGGTTGCAGTGAGCCAAGATAGCACCACTGCACTCCAGCCTGGGCAACAGAGTGATACCCTATCTCAAAAATAATAGTTAAAGTAAATAAATAAAAATGTATACAGTAAAAAAAAAATGAGTTAAGCCCCCAAAGTTACTCTGAGAGTAACCTTTTTTTTTGGAGACAGAGTCTTGTTCTGTCACCCAGGCTGGAGTGCAGTGGTGCGATCTCGGCTCACTGCAGTCTCTGCCTAAGGGTTCAAGCACATCTCCTGCCTCAGCTTCCCAGGTTGCTGGGATTAAAGGTATATGCCACCATGCCAGGCTAATTTTGTATTTTTTTCTCTAGTAAAGATGGGGTTTCACCATGTTGGCTAAGGCTGGTCTCGAATTCCAGGCCTCAAAGCAGTCCGTCTACCTTGGCCTCCCAAAGTGCTGGGATTACAGGTGTGAACCACGACACTCGGCCTGTTTGATTGATTCTAGTGTTACTATTGTAAATAATTCTGCAGTGAATATCCTCATACACATCTTTGCACACTTATGTAACCATATTTTTTTTTTTTTTTGAGATGGAGTCTCGCTCTGTCACCCAGGCTGGAGTGCAGTGGCCCAATCTCGGCTCACTGCAAGCTCTGCCTCTCAGGTTCACACCATTCTTCTGCTTCAGCCTCCCGAGTAGCTTCAGCCTCCCGAGTAGCTGGGACTACAGGCGTCTGCTAGCACGCCCACTAATTTTTTGTATTTTTAGTAGAGACGGGGTTTCACCGTGTTAGCCAGGATGGTCTCGATCTCCTGACCTCGTGATCCGCCCACCTTGGCCTCCCAAAGTGCTGGGATTACAGGCGTGAGCCACCATGCCTGGCCATAACCATTTTTGTAGGTTAGATTTCTAGCAATGGAATTGCTTGGTTGGAGTATACACCCGTTTGCATTTTTGATGGATGGCTTCGAACTGTCCTCTAAGAATCTTGTACCAGTTTCCATGGCAGTTGATTCTCATGTCACCCTCTTGTCCCTGCAGGATGAATCAGGCGCCAACCGTGGGCTTTGAGCAGGATGTTGGCAGCCGAACCACCCACCATTTCATGTACCCTGAGAGTGCCAAGAACCTGCCCGCCAACGTCAGCTTCGTGCTGGTGCCCTTCAAGGCCCTGGACCTTCTGTGGATTGCCAGCGCCCTGTCCACGGGGCAGATCCGATTGTGAGCCTCTTGCTGGCCTGGGTAGAATATGGGTGACAGGACCACCTTGGGCAGAGTCTTCCTAGGGGTCAGATTGTAGAATTCCTTTCATTGAATATTTTGGCCAAGAGGAGCTGATAAGAAGGGAGGGCCTAAGATGGCGAGTGAGCTGAAGACACAGCTTGCTCTGTGTCACCTTCTGCGTGGTGGCATGTAGCATACTGATGGTGGAAAGATGAGGAAGGACCATCTGTTTGTTTTTTGTTTTTTTTTTTTTTTTAAAAGACAGAATTTCACTCTTGTTGCCCAGGCCAGAGTTCAGTGGCGCCATCTTGGCTCACTGCAACATCCGCCTCCCGGGTTCAAGCAATTCTCCTGCCTCAGCCTCCTGCGTAGCTGGGATTACAGGGATGCACCACCACGCCCCGCTAATTTTGTATTTTTGGTAGAGACAGGTTTCTTCATGTTGGTCAGGCTGGTCTCGAACTCCTGACCTCAGGTGGTCTTCCTACCTCGGGCTCCCACAGTGCTGGGATTAGAGGCGTAAGCCACCACGCCTGACCAGACCGTCTGATTTTGGTCTCCTTTCTGGGTGATAGCTTCTGACTGGGGAAGCTCTGCCTTCTGAGGACTTTCTTTGGGGGCAGTCATCCCATCATAGTTGGGAACCATGGGAAATCTAGTTCACAAAGTATATTTTTTAGCAGCTTTATCAAGATAAGATTCACATCCCATACATCTCACCTATTTAATGTGTACAATCCGGTAACTTCTTATATATTCAGAGTTGTATAACCACAGCTACAGTTAATTTTAATTTTTAATTTTAATTATTTTTTTGAGATGGAGTCTCACTCTATCACCCAGGCTGGAGTGCAGTGGCGATCTTGGCTCACTGCAACCTCTACCTCCCGGGTTTAAGGGATTCTTGTGCCTCAGCTTCCTGAGTAGCTGGAATTACATGCCACCATGCCTGGCTGATTTTTGTATTTTTAGTAGATATGGTGTTTTGCCATGTTGGCCAGGCTGGTCTCAAACTCCTGACATCAAGTGATCCACCTATCTCAGGCTCCCAATGTGTTGAGATTACAGGCATGAGCCACCACATCCGGCCCACAATTACTTTTTTTTTTTTTTTTAAACAGAGTCTCACTCTGTTGCCCAGACTGGAGTGCAGTGGCACAATCTCAGCTCACTGTAACATCTGTCTCCCAGGTTCAAACGATTCTCCTGCCTCGGCCTCCTGAGTTGCTGGGATTACAGGCATATGTCACCATGGACCTGGCTAATTTTTGTATTTTTAGTAGAGATGGGGTTTCGTCAGGTTGGCCAGGCTGGTCTCGAACTCCTGACCTCAGATGATCTGCTCACCTCAGCCTCCCAAAGTGCTGGGATTACAGGGCATGAGCCACCACACCCAGCCCCGCAATTAATTTTAAAACATTTTCATGGCTGGGCATTGTGGCTCACACCTGTAATCCCAGCACCTTGGGAGGCTGACGCAGGCAGATCACGAGGTCAAGAGATCGAGACCATCCTGGCCAACATGGTGAAACCCCGTCTCTACTAAAAATACCGAGGCAGGTGGATTACGAGGTCAGGAGTTCGAGACCAGCCTGGCCCACATGATGAAACCTCATCTCTACTAAAAATTCAAAAATTAGCTAGGCGTGATGGCATGCACCTGTAATCCCAGCTACTCAGGAGGCTGAGAAAGGAGAATCGCTTGAGCTCAGGAGGTGGAGGTTGCAGTGAGCCGAGATCACGCCACTGCACTCCAGCCTAGGCAACAAGAGCAAAACTCTGTCTCAAAAAAAATAAAATAAATTTTTTGGCCGGGTGCGGTGGCTCATACCTGTAATCCCAGCACTTTGGGAGGCTGATGCAGGCAGATCACAAGGTCAAGAGATTGAGACCATCCTGGCCAACATGGTGAAACCCTGTCTCTACTAAAAATATCAAAAATAGCTGGGTGTGGTGGCAGGCGCCTGTAGTCCCAGCTACTCAGGAGGCTGAGGCAGGAGAATCGCTCGAACCCGGGAGGCAGAGGTTACAGTGAGATGAGATTGTGCCGCTGCACTCCAGCCTGATAACAGAGACTCCGTCTCAAAAAACAAACAAACAAACAAAAACATTTTCATGTTCTACTGGATGCAGTGGCTCATGCCTGTAATCCCAGCACTCTAGGAGGCCAAGGAGGGGGGGATTGTTTGAGCCCGAGTTCGAGACTACCTTGGGCAATATGGCGAAACTGTCTCTACAAAAAATACAAAAATTAGCCAGACATGGTGGCACGCTCCTGTACTCCTAGCCACTTGAGAATGAGGTGGGAGGATCGGATCGCTTGAACCTGGGAGGCAGAGAGAGGTTGCAGTGTGCTCAGATTGTGCCACTGCACTCCAGCCTGGGCAACAAAGCAAGGCTCTGCCTCAAAAAAAAAAAAAAAAAAAAAAAAGAACGTTTTCATGTTCTAAGGGTCTTTCATCTAAAGATAAAAATCTGAAGATACCCCTGGGTCCCTAAGCCATCACTCCCCACTCCTCCCACCCCAGCCCTAGGCAACCATTAATCTACTCTGTCTCACCATATATTTTTGTTTTGTGGTAAAATATACACAATATAACATTTATCATTTTAACTGTTTTTAAGTGTAAAGCTCAGTAACGTTAAGTATATTCACATTATTGTATAGCCATCACCAGTGTCCATTTCTAGAACGTTTTCATTATCCCAAATGGAAACTGTACACATTAAACACTAACTCTCCATTTTCCTCTCAACCCCAGGTAACCTTATTCTACTTTCTGTCTCTATTATTTAACTATTCTTGTTTGTTTGTTTGTTTTTGGAGATGGAGTCTCACTCTGTCGCGCAGTCTGGAGTGCAGTGGTGCCACCTCGGCTCACTGCAACCTCCGCCTCCTGGGTTCAAGCGATTCTCCTTGTCTCAGCCTCCCAAGTAGCTGAGATTATAGGCAAGCGCCGCCACGCCCAGCTGATTTTTTGTATTTGTAGTAGAGACAGGGTTCCACCATGTTAGCTAGGATGGTCTGTATCTCCTGACCTTGTGATCCGCCCACCTCAGCCCCCCAAAGTGCTGGGATTACAGGCATGAGCCACCGCGCCTGGCCTGTTTGTTTTTGAGCCTGAGTCTTGCTCTGTTGCCCAGGCTATAGTGCAATGGCATGATCTCGGCTCACTGCAACCTCTGCCTCCCAGATTCAAGCAATTGTCATGCCTCAGCCTCACCAGTAGCTGGGACTACAGGCATGGGCCACCACGCCCAGCTAATTTTTGTGTTTTTTTTTTTTTTGAGATGGAGTCTCGCTCTGTCGCCCAGGCTGGAGTGCAGTAGCGCGATCTTGGCTCACTGCAAGCTCCGCCTCCCGTGTTCACGCCATTCTCCTGCCTCAGCCTCCCGAGTAGCTGGGACTACAGGCGCCCGTCACCATGCCCGGCTAATTTTTTGTATTTTTAGTAGAGACGGGGTTTCACCATGTTAACCAGGATGGTCTCGATCTCCTGACCTCGTGATCCGCCCACCTTGGCCTCCCAAAGTGCTGGGATTACAGGCATGAGCCACTGAGCCCGGCCAATTTTTGTGTTTTTACTAGAGACGGGGTTTCACCACATTGTCTAGGCTGGTCTCGAACTCCTGACCTCAGGTGATCCACCCAACTTGGCCTCCCAAATTGCTGGGATTACAGGCGTGAGCCACCACACCCGGCCTGATTTGACTGTTCTTTATGCCTCATGTAAGTGGGATCATAACAGTATTTGTCCTTTTGTCTGACTTACTTTACTTAGCATAATGTCCTCATAGTTCATCCATATTGTAGCATGTGTCAGAATTTCCTGTTTTTTGAAGGCTGAATACTATGCCAATGTAGGGATATACCCATTTTGTTTATCTGTTTATCCTTCAAGGACACTTGGTTTGTGTTCTGCCTTTTGGGTATCATCACCATGTATTTTATAAACACAGAAGTAATGAGTTACAGTTTCCTGACTTTAGGATGTTCATTATCTCATGTTTGGGAGACCTGAGGGCTAAAATGGGTGCAGTAGAGTTGAAGTACCATAGACACTCAGAGAAGGGCATGTAGGTTACGGGCGCCATGGCTGGCTACAGGGAGGTGTGGTCTGGGAAGCCTGAGGGGAGTGGATCAAGAGCAGGGGTGAGAGCAGAGACATGGTGGATTGGAGATGATTGCCAGCTCTACTGGAGCACAGAGCTAGGGGAAGAAGGTTGGGGCTGGACTAGGGACGGCCCCATTGCTTGCCTAAAACATCCCCATTTTATCTTGGATGCCATGGATAGCATTGAAGGCTTTGGAGCAAGGCATGGCAGTGATGAACAAGCCACAGGAGAGCAGTCCAGAAGCAGAGCAGTCTGGAAGTTGTGGGGCTGACATTGCTCAGGCCTGGCATGGGGGGCATCCCTAGGAGCCATGGGGCCACCTGAAATGTTATCTTTTCTTCCTTTCCCTTCTCCTTTCCTTTCTCCCCTCCCCTCCTCTCCTTTTTTTTTTTTTTTTTTTTGACAGAGTCTCACTCTGTCACCCAGGCTGGAGTGCAGTGGTGTGATCTCGGCTCACTGAAACCTCAGCCTCCCAAGTAGCTGGGATAACAGCCGTGCTCCACCAAGCCCAGCTAATTTTGTTTTTTTTTTTTTAGTAGAGATGGGGTTTCACCATGTTGGTCAGGCTGGCCTCGAACTCCTGGCCTGAGGTAATCCACCTGCCTCGGCCTCCCAAAGTGCTGGGATTATAGGCATGAGCCACCGCGCCCGGCCTGAAATGTTACATTTCTTTCTATTTGCTTACAGCACCTATGCCCCAGTGAAGTCCTTCCTTCGAGTGGATAAAGAAAAGGTAAGCTCCCCACTTCCTCCCCACCTCAGTGGAAACAGTGCTGGCCCAGCCTGTGCGCCTGGTCCTGTAGCTCAGATGTTCCAGTTCCCCTCCAGAACCTCAGGGTCCCCATCTGCCCAGATGCCTGACCCCAGTAGGTGCCATACGATTCAGGAGACACATGCACAGGTCTGCTGACAGGCACAGACAAGTAGAAGCCGCTCAGTCTAGCCTGAATATCTGCCCCTAAACCCCTCATGTACCTGTCATCTCTTCTTCTCCCAGGTCCAGATCTACAACCCAGCCTTCTTCAAGTATATCCATGACCGGTGGACAGAGCATCATGGGCGGTACCCTTCCACAGGGATGCTGGTGCTCTTCTTTGCCCTGCATGTGTGTGATGAGGTGGGTAGGCCCGTGGTGTGGGTGGTGGGAACCCATGGAACAGAGGAGTGCAGGCCTTCTGAGGTCTTAGTAGGCTAACAGAGGAATGTGCTTCTGTAGGCAGAATTCATGTGGCCTTGGTTTTCCCCATCTCTAGGCTATAAAGTATAGCTATGCCTTTCCCAAATGTTTCTGCTTTCATGATTGTACTAAATCCAAAATCTCTTCATTAAAAAGTTAAGTTATTGACCCCGTGGTGGCTGACGCCTGTAATCCCAGCACTTTGGGAGGCTGAGGTGGGTGGATTACTTGAGGTCAAGAGTTCAAGACCAAACTGGCCAACATGGTGAAGCCCCATCTCTAGTAAAAATACAAAAAATTAGCCAGGCGTGGTGGGGCACGCCTGTAATCTCAGCTGCTCGGGAGGCTGAGGCAGGAGAATCACTTGAACCCAGGAGGTGTAGGTTGCAGTGAGCCGAGATAGCGGCATTTTACTCTAGCCTGGGTGACAGAATGAAAAAGAAAACAACAACGACAAAACATAAATAGAATGGAGAGTGTATGTAGTTGAATTCCATCTGGACGGCTGCCCCCACCAGCTCTGAGCCCCAGGCCTACTTTGTGTAAAAATGGAGCTTAGTCGTTCAGAGAACCCGTTCAACCAGTGACCAGGGTTGCCCTGCCACGAAGAGCAAGAGCTGAGGCCCAGCACGCCCACGTTGCCGGCAAGTGCTTCATTGAGTGGTGCTGATCAAAATACTCCATTTAAAAAGAAAAGAAAAAAAAAGGAATTAGCAAAGGCTACAGAGGAAGGACAACTGCAAAGGGAAGGTGGTGTCCCCATTTGAGTCCATGTTCTTAGGCCAGGCCTGGGGGCTCCCGCATCTCCCTGGAGCCTCCCGCTCCCCTCTCCTCTCTGTCATCCCGAGCCCGCCCCGCGCCGTTCTCTGGGTCACCGCCTGGGGTGACGCTGCGCTGCGCTTCCCCGCAGGTGAACGTGTACGGGTTCGGGGCCGACAGCCGGGGCAACTGGCACCACTACTGGGAGAACAACCGGTACGCGGGCGAGTTCAGGAAGACTGGCGTGCACGACGCGGACTTCGAGGCCCATATCATCGATATGCTGGCCAAGGCCAGCAAGATCGAAGTCTACCGGGGCAACTGAGCCGGGCCTCACCGCGACCTTCCCGGCCCATCTGTTAGGTGCCGGCGCTCCGACCAGGGACCCGGGACCCGCAACCCAGGACCAATCATGCTGCAGCCCAGGGGGCGTCCGCTGCGCCCCGCCAATCACGAGACACTGGGGACCGGCCGGGCCTGGCACTAATCTGCGCTGCGGTCGGGCGGAGCTTCTGTTTCTCCCAGCCAATCATGCGACTCAAGGAGAACTTCTGGCGCTGTGTCCAGTCTCCTCCAATCAATGGCCTTTGGGGGCGGGCCGGCGGCCGCTCAATCCCCACTCCCTCATGCTTTGGGTTAGGGTTTTCTTTCACGCTTTCTGAGGAGGAGAGCATGGCGCAGGCCTCGGCGAAGCACTTCCCTGAGGCTCGGCCGGAGGAGCGTTTCCATCGCTGGCCAGACCCGGAGGAGAACGGGCAGTCGCTGCGGGCGTCAGGAGAGCTGGCCGCCCGGCCCCTTTCCCCGCCTGCCCGGATGGGTGCGTGCAGACCCACCAAAGAAAAGCGGTCGCTGCGGGGCCCAGGGCTCGGGACCCCCAGTCCCACCTCGGCCGCGCTGTGGGACGGCCGCGCCCCCAGGGCCTCCTGCGTCTCCAGGAAGCCGGGAGTGGCGTCCCCTGCGGGGTGGGGTGCTCCCAGGCCGAACTCCGGACAGGTGGAGGGGACGGCAGGGCTCGAGGAAGCCCTGTCCCCTCCAGTGCAAGGTGCTCTCACGTGTGCCCTCTGCCCTCCCGTTCACCCGCAGCCTTCTCAGCGCCTCTCCCTGGGCCCGGGGCCGCCTCACCAGCCTGTTGCTCTGGAAAACAGTCCACAGTCCCTGATTCCATCCATACGCCTCCTCCCCCCGCCCCCCCCCCGTTTTCGGCGGGCTCTGGGGAGGGGGCTGCACGGCAGGAGGAGGCTGGCGATGGGCCCAGCTGCCTGTTGCATGCACCTCCTCCTCCACCCATAGCCTCTTGCCTGGGGAAGAGTTAGCCTGGGGCTGATACTTTGGTTAAGCTGAAGCTGCCGAGGGTGGTCGACCTGCAGATTCTCTGCAAATTCTGAGCTGGCAGAGCCCGCAGCCCGGAGCCGGCCAGGGAAGAGGAGACTTACACGCTGCAGGCCGCCTCCCTCCACCCTGCTCTCCATCTCCCACTTCAGAAGGGCTGGGAAGCTCACGGCCGGGGTTCCACCTGGAAGCTGCTTGCATGGCTGAACCCAGCTTAGGTTCCTAGCGGGGCTGCTGGTGGAATTCTCCCCCTTGGAGGCTGGGGAGGTTTAGGAGGGGGAAGGCTTCTGTGAAGCTCTCAAACCACTAATAGAGCCCCCTCCCCAACAGTGACGGCGCAGACGCTCCCTCTTTTTAGTTGACACCACCAGGCAGCCTCCTGGCTGTTGGTAGGTTCCTGCAGCTGGCTGGGGGAACAGGGACCGGAACGGGACTTTGTTAGGGGAGGGTTGGGATGGGCAGTGGGCCCTGAAAGTTAATATATTCGAACCTAGCTCGAGTGTCGTTCTTTCCAATTCCGAAAGTAGGAAGAGTAAAAATAGGGGTGATTGGGGTGAGGCTAGAATGCCTCTCTCAGGGCGCCCCCCCTCCCCCACCGTTTTAGAGAGCTAGGCCCCAGCCAGTTTTGTCACTCCCATCTCAGTGCTTCCTGAAGAGGCTGTTTTGAGTGTTGAAAAGATGAAAATGCAATTATGCCAAACAGTATTGAGCAGAATAATTTATTTCTTTTTTCTTTTGCTTTTGCTTTAAATCATGAATCCCGCCAGGCATGGTGGCTCACACCTGTCATCCCAGCACTTTGGGAGGCCGAGGCGGGCGGAGTACTTAATACTAAGGTCAGGAGTTCCAGATCAGCCTGGCCTACATGGTGAAACCCCGTCTCTACCAAAAAAAAAAAAAAACATATATATATACACATATATATATATACACACACACAAATTAGCCAGGCGCAGTGGTGCGCTCCTGTAATCCCAGCTACTTGGAAGGCTGAGGCAGGAGAATCCCTTGAACCCGGGAGGCAAAGGTTGCAGTGAGCCGAGATTGTGCCACTGCACTCCAGCCTGGGCGACAGAGCAAGACCCTGTCTCAAAAAAAAATTAAATCATGAATCCCCATCCTGGAAGAGGTAGGTCCCAGCATCCAGCCAGATCTTTTCTGCAATAGTAATTTAAACAAACTTGTTTATTTCCTTCCCTTTCTCGTTCTGAATTAAAAGGAGCAAAAAACTGTCTAGTCCTTCATTGTTCTGAAATGGGCATGATGGTGGGAAGAAGGCAGCTCTCATAGGGTAGCTGTGACTGATAATAGCTGAGAACGCTGGGGGATATGGGAGGAGCGAGATGACTTCCAGACACCCTCCCCGCCCCCTCATACAACAGGCACCTCATTCCTGGACTCTGCGCTCCAAGACACTGAAGTCTGAGCGGGTACAAGCATATTTTGGTTAAAAATCAGCTCATTGTCGCCTCTTGAGTTCCCTCCAAGAGAGGAACTCATTGGAAAGAATTCCTGGTAGCATCTCCTTGCAGTGGCTGTCCTGTAACCACTTTGGCCTCTATCAACATGATGTCTCCAGGTCTCCATCAGGCTCCGATGCATTTGGGTGGCCACAGGCTGGGCTGTCCCCACCTCTCAGGGAAGTGCATCTAAGTCCGGTTTGCCCCTCTGGCACAGCCCTGCCTCCACAGCCCAATTTCCACCATGCCACAGGCAACCCCCATTTTTTTTTATTTGATTTATTTATTTATTGAGACAAGAGTCTTGCTCTGTTGCCCAGGCTGGAGTGCAGTGGTGCTATCTCGGCTCACTGCAACTTCCATCTCCCAGGTTCAAGTGATTCTCCTCAGCCTCCTGAGTAGCTGGGATTACAGGCGCCTGCTACCACGCCTGGCTAATTTTTGTACTTTTAGTAGAGACAGGTATCGCTTCTCAGCTTTTGGCTAAGATCAAGTGTAGCAGAGACAGGGTTTCGCCATGCTGGCCAAGCTGGTCTCAGACTCCTGACCTCAGGTGATCCACTCGCCTCAGCCTCCTAAAGTGCTGGGATTACAGGTGTGAGCCACTGTGCCTGGCCCCAGCTGAGTCTTAAGGCCCAGTGGAAGACAGTGTGTACCACAGCCTGTCTATGAACCTGCCAAGATCTGTTTCTTGTCCTGCATATCCCTCAAAACTCACTGCCTTATGCTGCAGTTGGTCAGCGAGCACACCAAGTGCCAGACCTCCAGAATACAGAGTCCCACATAATCTCATCTTTTTAAAATTTCCTGTTGGCCAAGCACTGTGTTGTTTTGACCCAGCAAGGATACCAAGGAAGTGGTTCTAGTGCAGCGTACCCCACTGTCACCTCTCTCTGAGGACAGCCACCACTGAGCTTTTCAGAGATGCCGGTGCCCTCTCATGAATGCATGCATGTTTGTAATTTTTCTTTTTCTTTTTTTTTTTTTTAATTTGAGATGGGGTTTCACTCTAGTCGCCCAAGCTGGAGTGCAATGGCCCGATCTCGGCTCATCCCAACCTCCACCTCCCGGGTTCAAGTGATTCTCCTGCTTCAGCCTCCCGAGTAGCTGGGATTACAGGCAAGCACCACCATACCCAGCTAATTGTATATTTTTAGTAGAGACAGATTTTCTCCATGTTGGTCAGGCTGGTCTTGAACTCCAGACCTCTGGTGATCTGCCTGCCTCGGCCTCCCAAAGTGCTGGGATTACAGGCGTGAGCCACTGTGACTGGCCACTTTTTTTTTTTTTTTTGAGACTGATTCTCACTGTCGCCCAGGCTGGAGTGCAGTGGCGGGAATCTCGGCTGATTGTAAGTTCTGCCTCCCGGGTTCACGCCATTCTCCTGCCTCAGCCTCCCGAGTAGCTGGGACTGCAGGTGCCTGCCACGACACCCGGCTAATTTTTTTGTATTTTTAGTAGAGACCATGTTCACCAGGATGGTCAGGATCTTCTGACCTCGTCATTTGCCTGTGTCAGCCTCCCAAAGTGTTGGGATTACAGGCGTGAGCCACTGCGCCCGGGCCTTTTTTTTTTTTTTAAGAGACAGGGTCTCCTGTCACCCAGACTGGTGCAGAGCTCACTGCAGCCTCAAAAACTCCTGGATTCAAGTGATCCTCCCACCTCAGCCTCCGGAGCAGCTGGAGCCCAGCTAAAACAATTTTTTTTTAATATTTTATGGCCAGGCACGGTGGCTTATGTCTGTAATCCCAGCATTTTGGGGGGCTGAGGTGGGTGGATCACAAGGTCAGGAGTTCAAGACCAGCCTGGCCAAGATGGTGAAACCCCATCTCTACTAAAAACACAAAAAAATTAGCCGGGCGTGGTGGCGGGCGGCTGTGATCCCAGCTACTTGGGAGACTGAGGCAGAGAATTGCTTGAACCTGGGAGGTATAGGTTGTGGTGAGCTGAGATCAAGCCACTGCACTCCAGCCTGAGCAACAGAGTAAGACTCCATCTCAAAAAAAAAAAAAAAGGTATTTTACCTATCCACAGGCAGCAGACAAGGAAGTACCTTCTGTGACTGGCAAGGTCAGATGCATCATTCCTTGCTAGGCAAAGGGAAGGTAAAATACTGAAACTACATTTTTAAAAATAAAAGTATTCCCTTTTGAGTGTGAATTAAGAATCAATGCGCCTTCTCACTACTCTTGTGAAAAAAAATCACAGCTCCTGCAGCAAGTCTATGCCTGGGTACCAACCAACCCACAAAATCCAAGAGGAGGTCCCCCTCTCCCGCCTCTGTGGGGCTGCGGACAGTATGTACGTGGGCCGGCCTGCTCCTCAGAGTGTGGAATTTACATCTTTCCTCTAGCGACTGTTTGTGCTGCTGAGAACAGCACAGGCTCTCTGGCAGCCTGCTTCTCTCCAGGGGAAGCCTGTGAAGCAGAAGAAACATATGGCATCTGCACTCAGGGCGCCCAGTTCCATCCGGCCTCCCTATAAAACGACTTTGCCTTTCCTTTTTTAAAATTACAAAAATAATTCAACCAATACATAAACATATGAAGTGAATCACCGAGGGCCTTCCTACAATATCTTTTTTGTGCCCACCATTTGTCATGGAATGGGTAAAGGGTACCAGAGAGGGAAGAGACGCTGCCCCCTCGTGGGGCCATGGCAGTCCCCTGGGCTGCGTCTCCACAGTGCTTCCTGTGAAACGCTGTTACCACAGGCACCGCACTGGAGACCATGAAAGGGAAGAGTTTGACATCTCAGCTATCTTTGCTATAAACAGAAATAAACCTTACCTAAGGCTTGAGTACACTTAGGCCGGACACGGTGGCTCACGCCTGTAACCCCAGCACTTTGGGAGGCTGAGGTGGGTGGGTCATGAGGTCAGGAGTCTGAGACCAGCCTGGTCAACATGGTGAAACCCCATCTCTACTAAAAATACAAAATTAGCCCAGCGTGGTGGCAAATGCCTGTAATCCCAGTTACTTGGGAGACTGAGGCAGGAGAATCACTTGAGCCCGAGAGACAGAGGTTGTAGTGAGCCAAAATCGCACCACTGCACTCCAGCCCAGGCAACGAGAGCGAAACTCCGTCTCATAATAATAATAATAGTAATAATAAAGTAGTGAGACAAGAATGGGCAGCTCCCCAACAGAAAAGATTTTCCAAGAAACTGAATATTTGCCAAGCCTCACTAAGTCAAAATCGAAAAAACAATGACATAATCTGTTGGCAAAGTTTTAAACATTGATTATAGTGTTGGCAACCATGTAAGATAATATGTATTTTTGTATCACAGTAACATAAATTGCTAAAAACCTTTTGGCAAGTGTAAATGGCAATGAATTAAAAATTTAAATGTCCCTACTCTTTGACCCAACAATTCTACTTCCAGGAATAATAGCCTGCAGTGATTTTCACCAAACGCTCAAAAATAAGAGGTTGGGCACAGTGGCTCATGCCTGTAATCCCAGCACTTTGGGAGGCCCAGGTGGGCAGACTGCTTAAGCTCAGGAGTTCAAAACCAGCCTGGACAGCATGGTGAGACCCCATCTCTACAAAAATTAGCTGGGTGTGGTGGTGCAGGCCTAAAGTCCCATCTACTTGGAGGGGTGAGGCAGGAGGGTCACCTGAGACTGGCTCGAGGTTGCAGTGAACTGAGATCATGTCACTGTATTCCAGCCTGGGTGACAAAAGTGAGAGCTGGTCTCAAAAAAAAAAAAAAGAACAAAGAAGTTCAGGCTGGGTAAAGGGCTCATGCCTACAATCCCAACTACTTGGGAGGCTGAGGTAGGAGGATCGCTTGAGCCCAGTAGTTTGAGACTGGACTGGGCAACATAGTGAGGCTCCATCTCTACAAAAATAAATCTTTTTTAAAAAGATGTTCAGGCCAGGCGCAGTAGCTCACACCTGTAATCCCAGCACTTTTGGAGACTGAGGTGGGCGGATCACGAGGTCAGGAGTTTGAGACCAGTCTGACCAACATGGTGAAACCCCGTCTCTACTAAAAATACAAAAATACCCGGGCGTGGTGGCGGGCACCTGCAATCCCAGCTACCCAGGAGGCTAAGGCAGGAGAATGGCTTGAACCTGGGAAGTGGAGGTTGCAGTGAGCCAAGATCACACCACGGCATTCCAGCCTGGGCGAGAGAGTGAGACTCCATCTCAAAAAAAAAAAAAAAAGATGTTCAGCCGGGCGTGATGGCACACACCTACAATCCTAGCACTCTGGGAGGCCAAGAGAGGCAGGCAGATCATTTGAGGTCAGTTCGAGACCAGCCTGGCCAACATGGCGAAACCCCGTCTCTACTGAAAATATAAAAATTAGCCGGGCATGGTGGCATGCGCCTGTAATCCCAGCTACTTGGGAGGCTGAGGCAAGAGAATTGCTTGAAGCTGGGAGCAGAGGTTGCAGTGGGCCAAGATCACGCCACTGCACTCCAGGCCAGAGTGACACTCTGTCTCAAAAAAAAAAAAAAAAGTTCATTGTAGTAATGTGGGTAAGAGCCATGTACTGGAAATCCCCCATGCCTATCACTAGAGGAACCAGGACATAAATGCTGGGACAGCTACATGCTGAAAGGACGGTGGATGGTGTTTCCAGGGCAAGGAAGATGTGTGTGTATTGGACCTTCAACATGTCTAACACATGCTGATCAGTGAAAGCAGGTTGCACAGTAGTGTGAATAGAATGTTCCCATTTTTGTAAAAGAAAAATGGGTTTATGCAAATAAAAGGCAATATGGTAGAATAGTCACCAAGCTGCCAGGAATCAGGATCCCAGAGGAGTAGGGATAGAGAGCACTCTCACTTTATATACACACACGCCTTTTTAAAATGAGTATATATTTGTCTAATAAGCGGAAAAATACAAATAAAAACAAATCATGATTAGTAGAGCATTTCTCATAATTACTTTAAAATGTCTTAGCATAATGAATGATGCATACAGCTATAATTTATCCATCCTTATTTATTTATTGAGTCAGGGTCTCACTCTGTTACCCAGGCTGGAGTGCAGTGGCGCCATCTCAGCTCACAGCAGCCTCTACCCAGGCTTCAGTGATCCTCCTACCTCAGCCTCCCGAGTAGCTGGGACTACAGGCGTGCGCCACCACGCCCAGCTACATTTTTTCTATCTTTGGTAGAGACGGGGTTTCATCATGTTGGCCAGGCTGGTCCCGAACTCCTGAGCTCAACCGATCCACCCGCCTCAGCCTCCCAAAGTGCTGGGATTACAGGCATGAGCCACCACGCCCGGCCTATTCATCCTTATTCATATTATGTAGGAATCAGAGCTCTTCATAATGTCCACTATTATAAATGAGCAGCATAATCAGAGTATTCCCTTGGTCATAACTTCCGTTCCAAACTCTTGTTCAGCTCCCGGCCCAGTGTGACACCCGGGGGTAAGAACCAACTACATGTGTGCTCACAAACTCACCTGGGGTCTCCCGGCTGCTGCAACTGAGTACCAGGGGCCTAAGCAGAGGGAGCAACTGAGAGAAGGAAGAAAAGCCAAGCCCAGGCCCAGCCCCTTCATCGGCCCTTGCCAGGTCACTCTCTCCCAAGAGGTCAGGATTCACTGACTTCCATGTTTCTCTCCAAATCTGAAGTTTACAAAGTAGCTGAGCTGCTCATCAGGGATACGCAAGGCTACTTTCTGCAGCAGAGAACAGAAGTGAAAGGGAGAAGGGATAAGCAAGAAAGTCTCTGGATTTCAGGAGAAGGAAGACGGCCCAAGGGCAAGAGAAACACATGTGAAAGGTCCAGTGAAGAGACAGGGAGGGGGCAGCTCTGGCCTCCTCTGCTGCCGCTTCCCTCGTTCAGTCCATGGCGGTGAGGCTCACACCATTTTCCACTCAGCCTCCTCCGCACAACCTGCATGTCTACCATTTCTTCAAGGGCTGGAGCTGGTTCCACGATGCCTAGCCAAAATCTGAAGGGGGTCTTGGGGCCAGTGACTGCCAATGTGACCAGATTATTATAAAGATGGGGGAAATGTGGCTTTTAAAAAAGTGGGGAAAGGACCCAATTTTCCAAAATGCAAATTTTTCCTTCTACTGCCCCCCGTCATTTGCACACATTTTTGTCAAGTCCAAACATAATTTGAAGTGAGGTAGGTAGTTTCTCTCTACTCATGCCGTTGTCCTTGGGGTGATGTTGGGGGCTGTGCCCTGAACGCACTTGTCTCCCGTGCAGGGGCAGTGTCAGGGCTGGCACCAGTGGCTGGTGGAGCTTCTCAGTTGGCTATTTTCTCAATCTCATCCAAATCATCTGTGTCCAATCGTTCTATCTTCTTATCTGGGGGAAAAATACACAGGTCTCTACCGTGCCCAGGAATGTGCCCCACCCTGGGCCACAGCAATCATTCATTCATCCCCAAAGGCTCCGGGTGCCTGAGCAGGGGGCAGCAGGGCCCCTAGTCACTGACAGCAACAGTCAGAGCCCCATGCCCCGAAGCCCGGTCATGGGGGAGCTGTCCTTGGAGTCCTTGGGTCCTGAAGTCTCCAGGTGTGGCCCTGAGAACTGCCATATGGTCAGAAAGGAGGGGAGTGTGCCAGGGACAGAGCCTCTCTCGGGGCTACAGAAGATCCTACCTCTTTCCCCACCCCGCCCCCCTTAGTAAAGGGCACCAGGCACAGGACCCTCCCCGGGACTCACTAAAATGCTCCTGGATTCTGTTCAGGATGTTCATGCTGTGCTTGCTGTCCACCATGTTCACTGCCAGGCCCCTCTTGCCAAAGCGGCCTGTGCGCCCGATCCGGTGCAGGTAGGTCTCGTTGTCAGGGTTCCCGTCCTTGTCCACGGGAAGATCAAAGTTGATAACGACAGACACTTGTTCAACATCGATGCCTATGGGAAGAAGAGATGGAGGCTGAGAGGACTAAGGACAGGAGACAGAAATCACTGTTGTCCACAGGTAGGTCAATGCATACCAACTTTGGATAGAGGGAAAGAATTTGGGACAGGCCAACTCTGGGAGTTGGGTACAAGAGAGGGCACATATAGGCAGGCAGCAGAACCCAGAGGAAAAGAAGAGAACTTTGGCAGGTGCCAACAAAATCATGAAATCAATCAGGGAGATTGTGTCTCTGGGAGACACAATGTTCTGGAGATGCGCGCCCCTGGAAGAGCAGGCTCTGTTCTCTACCACTCAGATGCCTGTACATTTCCTTCCACCAAGTCAGGACTCCTGGCTTCTGTGAGAGTTCTTTTTCTTTCTTTTTTAATTTTTGAGATGGAGTTTCGCTCGTTGCCCAGGCTGGAGTGCAATGGCGTGATCTTGCTCACCGCAACCTCCATCTCCCGGGTTCAAGCAATTCTCTGTCTCAGCCTCCCGAGTAGCTGGGATTACAGGCGCATGCCACCACGTCTGGCTAATTTTTGTATTTTTACTAGAGATGGAGTTTCATCATATTGGTCAGGCCGGTCTCGAATTCCTGACCTCAGGTGATTTGCCCACCTTGGCCTCCCAAAGTGCTGGGATTATAGGCGTGAGCCACTGCGCCTGGCCTCTTCGTTTTTTTTTTTTGGAGACGGATTCTCACTCTGTCACCCAGGATAGAGTGCAATGGCACAATCTCGGCTCACTGCAACCTCCATCTCCAGGGTTCAAGTAATTCTCCTGCCTTGGGATTGCAGGTGTGAGCCATCGTGCCCAGCATGTGTGAGTTCTTATCACCTGAGGGAAATGCAAACAGTCTCTCCTAGAAAGGAATATTGTCACCAGCCACACCGATCTCCCTGAGACCATACAACTTTCCTGTATACAAGGATTTCTGGCTCTAACTGGGCCTGGGACCCCGAGCCTGGCAGACCAGGTGGGACACATCCTCTGCTCACCGCGGGCACACACGTTGGTGGTCACCAGAACCTTCTCTTTGCCCTCTCGGAAGCGCTCAATCACCGCAGCCCTCTGCTCCACCATCATCTCCCCACTCAGCAGAGCCACCTGGTGGCCTTCTTTTGAGAGCTCTGCTGCCAGCCAACTAGCTGTTTTACGAGTCTGGAAGAAAAAAAACAATTGAGAAATGAAAAGTATTTGAGTATATATTTTTTCTTTTCGAGACAGGGTCTTGCTGTCACCCAGGGTGATCTCAAAAGTCCTGGGCTCAAGCCATTATCCTGTCTTGGCTTCCCAAAGTGCTGGGAGTAAAGGCGTGAGGCACCACACTCAGCTGAAGATATTTTTGATCTGGAAGACTGCTCCTGAAACGTAGCAGCTAAAGGCTAAATTTCTTAAAATTATAAACCCGATATAGTGCAACAGGGAGTAACAATGTCATCTGGGTTGTAATCTTACAAAAATATTTGTACCTGGCTAGACATGGTGGCTCACACCTGTAATCCTAGCACTTTGGGAGGCAGAGGCACGTAGATCGGTTGAACTCAGGAGTTTGAGAGCAGCCTGGGCAACATGGCCAAACCCTGTTTCTACAAAAAATTTAGCTAGGCATGGTGGCGTGGGCCTGTAAGTCCCAGCTACTTGCAGGAGCTGAGGCAGGAGAATCATTGTAATGGGAGGCAATAAAATGCAAGTGAGGAAATTCTTCTTAGGAGTCTTAAGAGACATGACAATTAAATGCAACAAGCAAACCTTGACTGGCTCTTGGATTTAACAAAACAAAAAGCAATAAAGATGAGCTGGGCACAGTGCCATATGCCTGGAGTCCCAGCTACTTGGGAGGTTGAGGTGGGAGAATCGCTTGAGCCCAGGAGTTTGAGTCCAGCCTGGGCAAGGTAGTGAGACCATCTCAAAAGAAAAAAAAAAGAATATGTTTTTGCGCCAGGCACAGTGGCTCACGCCTGTAATCCCAGTACTTTGGGAGGCCACATCAGGTGGATCACCTGTGGTCGGCAGTTCAAGACCAGCCTGGGCAACATGGTGAAAACCCCTCTACCAAAAATATAAAAATTAGCTGGGCATGATGGCAGGTGCCTGTAATCCCAGCCACTTTGGAGGCTGAGGCAGCAGAATCACTTGAACCCGGGAGACAGAAGTTGCAGTGAGCCAAGATGAAGCCATTGCACTCCAGCCTGGGTGACAGAGCTAGACTCTGTCTCAAAAAAAGAAAAAAGAATACTTTTGGCACAAGTGGAGGAAGGAGAATGTAGATTATATTTGAGATATTACTGTTATCACTATATCATTACCTTGTATGTTTCTTTGTTTCGAGACAGAGTGTTGCTTTGTGAGCCATGCTAAGTGCAGTGACATGATCACAGCTGACTGCAGCCTCTAACTCCTGGGCTCAAGGGATCCTCCCACCTCAGTCTTCCGAGTAGCTGAGACCACAGGTGTGTGCCACCACATCCAGCTAAATTTTTTTTAAAGAGTTTTAGAGATGGGGTCTCGCGATGTTGCCCACGCTGGTCTCAAACTCCTGGGCTGAAGCGATCTTTCTGACTTGGCCTCCAAAAGTGTTGGGATTACAGGCATGAGCCACTGAGCCTGGCCTTTTTTTTTTTTTTGAGATGGAGTCTCGCTCTGTCACCCAGGCTGGAGTGCAGTGGCGCAATATCGGCTCACTGCAACCTCCGCCTCCCGGGTTCAAGTGATTCTGCTGCCTCAGCCTCCCGAGTAGCTGGGATTACAGGCATGTGCCACCACGCCTGGTTAATTTTGTATTTTTAGTAGAGACAGGGTTTCTCCATGTTGGTCAAGCTGATCTCCAACTCTTGACCTCAGGTGATCCGCCCGCCTCGGCCTCCCAAAGTGCTGGGATTACAGGCGTGAGCCACCGTGCTCAGCTGTCTCTTTTATTCTAAAATCATTTTGACATTTTCTTCAGAGATCTTAAATATTTATTTTTTCTATTATCAATGAGAACTATCCTATTTTCTAAGTATTTGCTGTTTGAGAATGGAAAACTATGTGTGTGAATGTTATGACTAACCATCTTGCTGAACTTTTTTTTTTTTTTTTTTTGAGATGGAGTCTCACTCTGTCGCCAGGCTGGAGTGTAGTGGTGTGATCTCAGCTCACTGCAAGCTCCGCCTCCCAGGTTCACACCATTCTCTTGCCTCAGCCTCCCGAGTGGCTGGGATTACAGGCACCCGCCACCATGCCCAGCTAATTTTTTGTACTTTGAGTAGAAATGGGATTTCACCATGTAAGCCAGGATGGTCTCGGTCTCCTGACCTCGTGATCCGCCCGCCTGGGCCTCCCAAAGTGCTGCAATTACAGGCATGAGCCACCGTGCCTGGCCATCTTGTTGAATTTTTAATTTTTCTTACAAATATGAGTTGATTCTCTTGGGTTACACAATAATACATCATCCACAAATAAGACATAAAGTTCAGGGGCTCTATGTTTAGGCTATGTATCCCTTGGGATACTACCATTACCCCCACTAAAGGAGAGCCTGTCTCTTACATCTTCAGAAACCACTTCCTTTCTTCCCACGGCACCCAGGGGCATCCAGTCCTCCTGAGCCCTGTGGGGAGCTGGCTGAGAGGGAAGGGCCAGGCCTGCCACTGCTGCTACTACTCACATGGCAGAAGATCATGGCTTGAGCAATGGTGATGGCCCCATAGAGGTTACACAAGGCCTGGAACTTCTCGTCTCTGCTGCTGCACAGGACATAGTACTGCTTGATGGTGTCCAGGGTCTCTTCCTCCCGCTTCAGTTTGATAATGTTTGGGTCTGGGACCACTTTCTGGGCAAACTTCCAGACAGAGTCTTCAAAGGTGGCAGAGAAAAGCAGCATCTGGCAGTTCCTGGGCAGCATCCTGCAAGGGAAGGCCCTGGCATGTGGCCCCAGGTGGCCCCGGGAAGCAGCGGAAGCACAGCCTCCCCAGCTGGGTCTAGATGCCCAGGAAGGCTGAAGGGGAAGGAGGAGCAGCAGGCCTGGGTGGGGGACAGGGGTTGGGGTCTCCTTTCTCAGCCCAGGCTGGGAGGGACTGTGGTCAGTGCTGACAAGGAAATGGCCTGTCAAACAAATGCTGCTGAGAGTACGAGAGACAAGACCCTGGCAGAGGCCAGAGGAGGCGTCTGAAGTGAAGGGAGAAGACACTGCAGATGGGGAGGCTGAGGAGTCCTCTGCCCTCGAGATCCCTACCTCTGGATGCGGATGCTCTGATCCTGGTGGCCCTGAGTGGCTATCATGACGTCAGCTTCATCCAGAACAAACACCTTGATTTTCTTGGGATCAATGAACTTGAGCTTAGAGCACCAGTCCAGCACGGTCCCAGGGGTGCCAATGACAATCTGCTCGCTGATCTTCTGGCCTCTTTCCACTGTGGAGACCCAGGTGATTTTCATGGGTATTTCAAAGGCAAAGCCAGCTCTGGAAATCAAAGCCCTGCCCATCCTTCTAGGACTAGGAGAACAAGTTATTTCCAGATTTCAAAACACACATGAGTGTTCCCCTCAGTCTTGGTTTCTTCTGCTGTGAAGTGGGCAGAATGATACCTATCTCAGTGCACTGTGGTCAGATCAAATCCCACACAGCAATCCTTCAATAAGCATCAGTTCCTTTCTTCTTCCTCCTATAATCCAACACCATCCAACTCTTTTTATGTTTGTTTGTTTATTTACTTATTTATTTTGAGACAGGGTCTCACTCTGTTGCCCAGACTAGAGTGCAGTGACACAGTCATGGCTCACTGTAGCATTGACCACACAGGGTCAAGTGATCCTCCTGCCTCAGCCTCTCAAAAGGCTGGGACTACAAGCTGGCACTTCCACGCTGGCTAATTTTTTTTTTTTTTGAGATGGAGTCTTGCTCTGTTGTCCAGGCTGAAGTGCAGTGGCGTGATCTCGGCTCACTGCAAGCTCTGCCTCCCGGGTTCATGCCATTCTCCCGCCTCAGCCTCCCGAGTATCTGGGACTACAGATGCCCGCCACCACAACCGGCTAATTTTTTGTATGTTTTAGTAGAGATGGGGTTTCACCGTGTTAACTAGGATGGTCTCGATCTCCTGACCTCATGATCTGCCCACCTCGGCCTCCCAACGTGCTGGGATTACAGGTGTGAGCCACCACGCCCGGCCGCTTGGCTAATTTTGTGTGTGTGTGTGTGTGTATGTTGCCCAGGCTGGTCTTGAACCATGTGCTGAAGCAATCCTCCCACCCTGGCCTCCCAAAGGGCTGGGATTGCAGGTGTGAGCCACTGTACCTGGTTTTGCTTACTTTTAAAGAAAGGGAGCTGACCCCAACCTTCCATCCTCAGTCCTGTTAATCCCTCTTTGGTAAGCAGGTACCAGAACTCTGGATGCTAAATTCAAAACTCTACATTCTTAGCGAAGAACTCTAGATATTAAGAACTCTGTGAGCCATGCATGGATTTTTTTAATCAACCAAAAATCTTATTTTAAGACTGAAAAAGACTGTCAACAAATTAGCAGGTATTCAAATAGATTCAAAGAGAGCAACACAGTTAGGCTCCAGAGTCAGACTGAATTAGAAAGTTGAATATGGTCATCGCATCTTCAAAATTCAAACACCCAACCCCCTACCCTGCTCACTGTTCAGGTGTCGCCTGCTGTACTCACATTTATTGCCTCGAACAGCGTAGGCAAGCTTCAGTTCTGGGTAAAATTTGCCCATCTGCTCAATCACTTTTCCTGTTTGAAGCGCCAGCTCATATGTTGGGGACAGGCACAGACACTGACAGAAAAATCATAAAGGATGAGTTTAGGAGAACCATTTGGTAACAGACCTGAAGGCACCCAGTATGCTGATGTTATTAGCACTTGAATAGCACAGGGAAGCGTGTCGTTCCATCCAGGCCCACCTTTCAGCTATAGATTGAAGCCTGCAGCAGGTAGCCCTGGCTTGGCAGAGGGCTTTGGAAGCCATGGTCTAAGGCTGCTGCTTCCAAGCACATCCTCCCAGGTCAGGGCCTGATGTAGGAACTTGCTCTGCCTGAGCCACAGCCTAAGGCATCGGAAGCTTCAGACCACTCGTTAATCCCCACCAGATGGCATTGCGCTCCCCAGGGCAAGCAACCCAGGATACCCAGCCCCGCAAGCCCTCACCTGGGGATATCTGTCTGCTGGCTCCACTCGACTGAGCATGGCTAGGACAAAGGCAGCTGTTTTACCAGTGCCAGACTGAGACTGTGCAATCAGGTTCTGTGGGCTAGATCAAGGAAGAGCAGAAATGAAACATATTGGTGAAACTCAGTAACATGTCAACGTTCTTTCTGAATGAAAGGCATATTTCCCCCTGATGCTTCTCTGTATTACCCAGGTTTTCTCCACTAAGCACAAATTACTTTCATACATTTTTTAATATACTGTTAAAAAGCTGCTTAAATTGTAAAATAAATTATTATTTTAAACGGGCTTACACCAAGAAATTCTCATTCTAGCCTCTAGCACAGCTAGGACTCCAGTTTTGTACCCCAAGGGTCACAGGGAAATCAAGCGTGCAGAGTAAGATCTGTACCCAGACAAGTTCCCATCAATATTTTTGGCTGAGGCGTGATGCATTCCAAAATTTGGCTCCTTCTGTGTGTGCCTTTCCCCAGCTTTATGGACAAGATGCTAAGTCAGGTGGATGTTTTAGGGGGAATTTTTACATTCCACTTTATGGGACTCAGCATCATGGGAATAGGTGGCATGTTTGTCATTTTTAAAAAAGATAAATATGGCTCACGCCTGTAATCCCAGCACTTTGGGAGGCCGAGATGGGCGGATCGCAAAGTCAGGAGATCGAGACCATCCTGGTAAACATGGTGAAACCTCGTCTCTACTAAAAATACAAAAAATTACCCAGGCGTGGTGGCAGGCACCTGTAGTCCCAACTACTCGGGAGGCTGAGGCAGGAGAATGGTGTGAACCCGGGAGGCGGAGCTTGCAGTGAGCCAAGATTGTGCCACTGCACTCCAGCCTAGGCGACAGAGCTAGACTCTGTCTCACAAAAAAAAAAAAAAAAAAAAGGCTAAATAAGGTAAGGTGGGCAGATCACTTGAGGTCAGGAGTTCGAGACCAGCCTGGCCAACACATGGTGAAACTCCACCTCCATTAAAAATACAAAAATTAGGCTGGGCACGGTGGCTCATGCCTGTAATCCCAGCACTTTGGGAGACCGAGGCGGGCAGATCACAGGTCAGGAGTTCGAGACCAGCTTGGTCAACATGGTAAAACCCCATCTCTACTAAAAATACAAAAATTAGCCAGGCATGGTGGTGGACACCTGTAATCCCAGCTACTCAGGAAGCTGAGCCAAGAGAATCGCTTGAACCCGGGAGGCGGAGGTTGCAGTGAGCCAAGACTGCACCACTGCACTCTAGCCTGGGCAACAGAGCGAGACTTCATCTCAAAAACAAACAAACAAACAAACAAAAAATACAAAAAGTAGCCAGGTGTGGTGGCAGGCACCTGTAATCACAGCTACTCAGGAGGCTGAGGTAGGAGAATCACTTGAACCCGGAAGGCAGAGGCTGCAGTGAGCCGAAATCGCACCACTGCACTCCAGCCTGTGTGACAGAGGAGACTCCATTTCAAAAAAGAAAAAAAGATAAATATGCCAGATGCAGTAACACATGCCTGTAATCCCAACACTTTGGGAGGCTGAGGCTGGAGACTCACTTGAGGCCAGGAGTTTGAGACCAGCCCTGGCAACATGGTGATAACCCTGTCTCTACAAATTTTTTTTTTTTTTTTTTTGATACACAGTCTTACTCTGTCGCCCAGGCTGGAGTGCAGTGGTGTAATCTTGGCTCATTGCAACCTCTGCTTCCTGGGTTCAAGCGATCCTCCCACCTCAGCCTCCCTAGCAGCTGGGATTACAGGTGTGTGCTGCCACGCCCAGCTAATTTTTTTTTATTTTTTGTAGACACGGGGTTTCACCATGTTGGCCAGGCTGGTCTCAAACTCCTGACCTCAGGTGATCCACGTGCCTCAGCTTCTCAAACTACAAAAAAATTTGTTTAAAGTCAGGAGGTCGAGGCTGCAGTGGGCTATAATTGCACCACTACACTCTAGCCGGGGAAACAGTGAGACCCTGTCTCAAAAGGAGCTCACTCTGGTCAGGGTGGGAGCAGGATGTGGAAGGAGGGGAATTCAGGGGCTTCAACTATCAACTGGACATGCTTCCTTTCTTGGCAGGATAGGGCTACAGAGCTATTCTTGGTATTGTACTTTACACCTCTGTGTAGGTCTCAAAAATTTCCAAATAATATTTTGTTTGTTTGTTTGTTTGTTTGTTTGTTTTTGAGATGGAGTCTCACTCTCGCCCAGGCTGGAGTGCAGTGGCGTGATCTCCGCTCACTGCAAGCTCCGCCTCCCGGGTTTACGCCATTCTCCTGCCTCAGCCTCCCGAGTAGCTGGGACTACAGGCGCCCGCCACCTCACCTGGCTAGTTTTTTGTATTTTTTAGTAGAGATGGGTTTCACTGTGTTAGCCAGGGTGGTCTCGATCTCCTGACCTAGTGATCCGCCCATCTCGGCCTCCCAAAGTGCTGGGATTACAGGCATGAGCCACCGCGGCCGGCCTATTTTGTTTGTTTTTTAATTCATTGCAACACCATTCACATCAAAATAATATTTTTCAAACCCAATTTTTTTTTTCTTGAGACAGAGTCTCACTCTGTTTCCCAGGCTATAGTGTAGTGGCGCGATGTCGGCTCACTGCAACCTCTGCCCCTGGGGTTCAAGCGATTCTCCTGCCTCAGCCTCCCATGTAGCTGAGACCACAGGCACGTGCCACTATGCCAGGCTAATTTTTGTATTTTTAGTTAGGTTTTTTTTTTTTTTTTTTTGAGACAGGGTCTTGCTCTGTTGCCCAGGCTAGAGTGCAGTGGCACCATCTCAGCTCACTGCAACCTCTGCCTCCCGGGTTCAAGCAATTCTCCTGCTTCAGCCTCCCCAGTAGCTGGGACTACAGGCACATGCCACCAGGCCCAGATAATTCATTAAAAAATTTTTTTTTATTTTAGTAAGACAGGGTTTCACCATGTTGCCCAGGCTGCTCTCAAATTCCTGAGCTCAGGCAGTCCATCCACCTTGGCCTCCCAAAGTGCTAGTATAACAGGTGTGGGCCACTGTGCCCAGCTAATTTTTTGTACTTTTAGTAGAGACAGGGTTTTGCCATGTTGGCCTGGCTGGACTCAAACTCCTGACCTCAGGTGATCCACCCGCCTCGGCCTCCCAACGTGCTAGGATTACAGGAGTGAGCCACCATGCCCGGCCTTAAGCCCAATTTTTAAGATAGCATAGAATAAAGCACTATTTTTCTCTGTAAGTTTCTATTGGTAAGTGGAAAAGGCAGAAACTGTATCTAACTCCATCCAATTCTCTCTGCACTTGCCTAAGCTGTTTTCCTGAGGAAACACGTGGCCCCAAACAGCCCCTTCTGTTCTCAGGCACAAAAAGGCAGTTTGTGGAAGACTGATTTAATTATACTGGGAGAGATGCACTTGGTCTGCATACTCACGGTTCAGCAAGCATCATGGGTAATGCGTTCTCTTGTATCTTGGAAGGTCGATTGAAGCCCATGGCATAGACTCCCTGGAGAAGCTGTGGTTTCCTAGGAAGCCAGGAAGACAGAGGATGGATGCCTAGAAGTTGGAATTGTTTAGAGGCCTAGAATCTTATCTTTTTCTATAGTTAGGAATGATGCTTCTTACCTCTGTCAGACGCATTTTCCTTAAAAAACACTGTCAATAACCAAAGCAAAGCAAACCAAGCTACTGCCTCTCCCTAAGGAATCTTAATCTGCAACTATTTCCATAATTCATAAAATACAGACTGCTTTATTTTCTTAGAGAAATTAATGCTTTCAGCAGACCCACAAATCTGGCTGGCCTTGGAGGACAAGTGTTCCCTGGACACAGCAAGGGTGGTGGTTATTAATTCATAGCATTAAATAAATTATAAAATATGTATCTAAAAATAGGCCAGGTGCAGTGACTCATGCCTGTAATCTCAGCACTTTGGGAGGTCAAGGCAGGCCAACTGTTTGAGGCCAGGAATTTGAGACCAGCCTGGGCAACACGGTGATACCTCGTCTCTACAAAAAAAAAAAAATACAAAAATTAGCTGGGTACACCTGTAGTCCCAGCTACTCAAGAGGCTGAGGTGGGAGGCTCACTTGAGCTTCGCAGCTCAAGGCTGCAGTGATCTGTGATTGAGCCACTGCACTCCAGCCAGGGTGACAGACTGGGACTCTAAATAAGTATATAATAAATGAAAATAAACACTATTTACTATACTGCTAAGATTTAGAAGTCCTTTTTTTCCATGTTCCTTCCAAAGCCAGCTGTGCAAATACTCAAGACTGTCAACAGGTAAGGAAATTGATGGGCTGGACGTGGTAGCTCACTCGAGTAATCCTAGCAGTTTGGGAGGCCTAGGTGGGATGATTGCTTGAGGAGTCCTGGCGTTCAAGACTGGCCTGGGCGGTCAGGCACGGTGGCTCAAGCCTGTAATCCCAGCACTTTGGGAGGCTGAGACGGGCGGATCACGAGATCAGGAGATCGAGACCATCCTGGCTAACACGGTAAAACTCCGTCTCTACTAAAAAATACAAAAAACTAGCCGGGCGAGGTGGCGGGCGCCTGTAGTCCCAGCTACTCGGGAGGCTGAGGCAGGAGAATGGTGTAAACCCGGGAGGCGGAGCTTGCAGTGAGCTGAGATCCGGCCACTGCACTCCAGCCTGGGCGACAGAGCGAAACTCCGTCTCAAAAAAAAAAAAAGACTGGCCTGGGCAACACAGTGAGACCCCGTCTCTAAAAATGAGCTAGACAAGGTGGCATGCACCTGTAGTCCTAGCTACTTGGGAGACTGAGGCAGGAGGATTGCCTGAGGCTAAGAGTTCGAGACTATAGTGAGCTATGATTGCCCCACTGCACTCTGGGCGGGGCAACAGGGCCAGGTCATCTCTTTTTAAAAAAAAAAAAGAAAAAAGAATTTTTTTTTTTTTGAGATGGAATCTTACTCTGTCACTCAGGCTAGAGTGCAATGGCGTGATTTTGGCTCACTGCAGCCTCTGCCTCCTGGGTTCAAGCGAGTCTCCTACCTCAGCCTCCTGAGTAGCTAGGATTACAGGCGCATACTGCCACCCACACCTGGCTAATTTTTGTATTTTTAGTACAGGTGGGATTTTGCCATGTTGGCCAGGCTGGTCTTGAACTCCTAATCTCAGGTGATCCACCTGCCTCGGCCTCCCAAAGTGCTAGGATTACAGGCGTGAGCCACTGCGCCCAGCGAGAAAAAAAGAAAATTGATGAAGCCAGTTTCTAGTAGCTGATATAAACAGTTAAAGGTTGTTCAATTAACCTACTAAACTTTACAAATGCTCAGATTCACTTAGGTCTAATCAAAGTAAACAGACACACACTAACTTCTTTTTGAGAGACGTTCTCACTCTGTTGCCCAGGCTGGAGTGCAGTTGTGTGAACTGGGGTCACTGCAACCGACACCTCCCGGGCCTCAAGAGATCCTCCCACCTCGGCCCCTCAAGTAGCTGGGGCTGCAGGCACGTGCCATCACACCCGGCTAATTATTTTAAAATTTTTTGTAGAGACAGGGTTTCACCATGTTGCCCAGGCAAGTCTTGAACTTCTGAGCTCAAGAGATCCACTCGCCTTGGCCTCCCGAAGTGCTGGGATTACAGGCGTGAACCACCGTACCTGGACACCAACTTCTTATGTAAGCAGCTATACAAGAATTATCATTTAAGTTGCTCTTACACTGCATTTACAATAAGCTCTCTGCTCTCTCTAAATTGACAAGATGTTTAAGAAAAATCACACCAGATTGTTTCTAAAGAAAAGGCCACCCAACTGTTCACTAAGCCTTCCTTGGAGTTTAGTAGGCTCTCTAAAAGGCAAATTCTCTGGCGTATGTTGGTTCTCAGACACAAAGAACTTTAAAAACTTAATCTTTAGTATCTTCCATTTGGGAGAAAACGCTGTGACGCTCGGCAGCTTCTGACTTGGTTGCCAACGAAACAAAGTCACTACTTAATTGAGACTCAAAAGGTGACCTTGGTTTCATTCTTTGTTTCCTTTTCCTACCAACAACTAAATCAGAGAGAACCTGCCTTTTACAGAGGACAATTCATCAGTGGTTAAACTGAGAGCTCACGTCTTCTAAATGGAAGAAATTAAAAAGCCAGTTGATACTTGGAGGAGCAAACTGTCACTCTAAGGAAATAATACCACATGTCTAGGTGTCCTGATACAGCTTAAAAATAGAAGTGGAGATGACAGATTTGGCGAATAAAGTCCTGATAGAAAAAACACATACAAAAGCATAATTTCCTGAAAAAAAATTTTTTTTTTTTGAGAAGAGGTTTCGCTTTTATCTCCCAGGCTGGAGTGCAATGGCATGATCTCGGCTCACTGCAACCTCCGCCTCCAGGGTTCAAGCAATTCTCCTACCTCAGCCTCCTGAGTCGCTGGGACTACAGGCCATGTGCCATTATGGCCGGCTAATTTTTTTGTATTTTTGGTAGAGACGGGGTTTCATCATTTTGACCAGTCTGGTCTCAAACTCCTAACCTCAGGCGATCTACCTGCCTCGGCCTCCCAAAGTGCTGGGATTACAGGCGTGAGCCACCGTGCCCAAACAAAAG
Source organism: Macaca mulatta (assembly GCF_049350105.2). NCBI lineage: Eukaryota > Metazoa > Chordata > Mammalia > Primates > Cercopithecidae > Macaca > Macaca mulatta. The sequence goes on from NC_133425.1 coordinate 69,508,741, forward strand.
TGTAACTGCTTAAAAATACATTTTTGGTCCAGCCTGGGCAACATGGTGAAACCTCATCTCCATTTAAAAAAAAAAAAAAAAAGTTCTTGGGCCAGGTGCTGTGGCTGACACCTGTATGTAATCCTAGCAATTTTGGAGGGTGAGGCAGGAGGAATCTTTGAGAACAGGAGTTCAGGAGCAACCTGGCCAACACAGCAATACCACACCTCTTATTTTTAAAAATAAAAAAATAAGGCTGGGTGCAGTGGCTCATGCCTGTAATCCAGCAGCCTGGGAGGCTGAGGTGGGCAGATCGCTTGAGGCCAGGAGCTTGAGACCACCCTGGCCAACATGATGAAACACTGTCTCTACTAAAAATACCCAAATGAGCCAGGTGTGGTGGCTCAGGCCTGTAATCCCAGCTATGTGAGAGGCTGAGGCACGAGAATCGCTTGAACCTAGGAGGTAGAGGTTGCAGTGAGTCAAGATTGTGCCACTACGCTCCAGCCTGGGCAACAGAGTGAGACTCAGTCTCAAAAGTAAATAAATAAATGAATAGAAATAAAAATAAAAAATTGTTCTTCAAGATTACTTAACAACTAGTTAGCTTTGTTTTACGTGTCTCTTACTCAGTGGTAATAGCTGGAAGGAATGTGGCTTCAATTTGTCCACAGTGGCCATACTATAGATTTTGCTGAATTATGGCAAATAATCCATTGATTTCACCACATTCTTATTCATCAGCTACTTTCTATGGTTGTGATCCTGGCAGGCAGCAAGAATAATAAGTAGGTCTTGTGTTCCTTGTAACACCCGGCACAGTGGCATGTATGTAACACAATGATCCATACTTAATCATCTATTAATTTACTGAAGTAAACCTAAAACATAAGGCTAGGCACGGTGGCTCATGCCTGTAATCCCAGCACTTTGGGAGGCCGAGGCAGGCGGATCACAAGATCAGGAATTCGAGACCAGCCTGGCCAACATAGTGCAACCCTGTCTCTTCTAAAAATACAAAAATTAGCCGGGCATGATGGTGTGCACCTGTAGTCCCAGCTAACTCAGGAGGCTGAGGCAGCAGAATCGCTTGAACCTGGGAGGTGGAGGTTGTGGTGAGCTGAAATCGCGCCACTGCACTCCAGCCTGGGCAACAGAGCAAGACTCCATCTCAAAAAAACAAACAAAAAAAAACCAAAAACAGATTTGATAGATTTTTTAAAAAGCAGATAAACTGTAAGACTGTAAACCCTATAGTCTAAATATACATATATGTATATTTTTTTGAGACAGAGTCTCACTCTGTTGCCCCTGTTACCCAGGATGGAGTGCAGTGGCACGAACTTGGCTCACTGCAATGTCCGCCTCACAGGTTCAAGTGATTCTCCTGCCCCAGCCTCCTGAGTAGCTGGGATTACAGGCCTGTGCCATCATGCCCAGCTAAGTTTTGTATTTTTAGTGGAGATAGGGTTTCACTATGTTGGTCAGGCTGGTCTCAAACTCCTGACCTTGTGATATGCCCACCTCGGCCTCCCAAAGTGCTGGGATTACAGGCGTGAGCCACTGTGCCTGGCCTTTTTTTTAAAAAAAAAAAAAAAAAAAAAAAAAAATAGCACATGTTCTCACTTAAGGGCTTACCTAATCAGAAATGTTCCTGACATCCAGAAATCACCTGTCAGCCAATATTTTATTGAAAGTTCTAAGAGTATAAGAGAAATAAGACTTTTAGCTATGATTAATAAATTTGAAGCATTAAAAAATTCCTACCGAGAGAACAGGGTAGCCAAGACACTAGGGGGGGAAATTAATACTGCAAATGTTTTCATACTTTTTGACTTTTGAATCATGTGATTTCTTCATGTGACTTCTTTGCAAAGAAAAAAATAGCCAGGCACGGTGGCTCATGCCTGTAATCCCAGCACTTTGAGAGGCCGAGGCGGGCGGATCACCTGAGGTCAGGAGTTCAGGACCAGCCTGGTCAAAATGGTGACACCCTGTCTCTACTAAAAATACAAAAAATTAGCCGGGTGTGATGCCGCGCACCTGTAATCCCAGCTACTTGGGAGGCTGAGGAAAGAGAATCGCTTGAACCCAGGAGGCAGAGGTTGCAGTGAACCAAGGTCGCGCGATTGCACTCCAGCCTGGGCAACAGGAGTGAAACTCTGTCTCAAAAAAAAAAAAAGAAAAAAAAAATGCTAACTTTTTAAAAGTAAAAATTCTCACAAGAATTTCTGAGATGCTAAGTTTTATGTGGGGAGAGACTGGCAAGGAAGAGCTGTTGAAAGGAGCGAATACTCACAGTCGAAGCTCTTCAAACGACTTCACCGAGTACAGAGGGGAGTTTGGATCCCGCTGCAGGACTTCTACTTGGTTTGTGTTATCGACAAGGTTACTTCTGATCAGCTTGTTGAGTAAGGACTGGGCAGCTCTGTCCTCTGTCAGGAAGAAACCAGTAGATCTTCATTCTCATCTGGCAAACCCCACGCTTATGAAGCCACTCTTTCTCCCTCTCCACACTAGCAGCTGGGCAGTCAAGCATGACTGGAGAAAAACCATCACACTGATAGGTCTCTATTTATTTATTTTAGAGATGGGGTCTTGCTGTCACCCAGGCTGGAGTGCAGTGGCACAATCATAGCTCACTGTAGCCTAGAATTCCTGGGTTCAGGCGATCCTCCCACCTCAGCCTCCCAAGTAGCTGGGAGTCCAGGTGTGTGCTATCACACCCAGCTCATTTTGAAATCTTTTGTAGAATTGGGGTCTCCCTATGTTGCCCAGGCTGGGCTTGAACTCCTGGCCCAAAGCAATCCTCCCACCTCGGCCTCCCAAAGTGCTGGAATTACAGGCATGAGCCACTGCTTCAGGACTTGTTCGGTTCTCCTCCTCTCACTGACTATTCCTTCTCTGATTCCTCTCATCTCCTGGATCTTGTAGCTTGGAGTGCCTCTGGCTCCAGGAAGGCAAGCCCTGGGTCATACTGTCTCTTGCCAAGGGCATCCAAGAGTAGTTACCTTTCTCCTCTTCATCTGTTTTCTCAGCAGTGGTACTGGTTTTGATAATACCTACACAAGAAAACAGTTGTCATAATTAGAAAGGCAAATATGAGAACCACCAAAAATGTGGGACAATATAAATAAATACACTGAAATTTATTTTATTTATTTATTTTTTAGACAGAGTTTTCCTCTTGTAGCCCAAAGTTGGAGTGCAATGGCGCAATCTTAGCTCACTGCAACCTCCGCCTCCTGGGTTCAAGCGATTCTCCTGCCTCAGCCTCCTGAGTAGCTGGGATTAGGCGTGTGCCACCACACCTGGCTAATTTAGGTATTTTTAGGAGAGACGGGGTTTTGCCATGTTGGCCAGGATGGTCTTAAACTCCAGACCTCAATCAAGTGATCCGCCCACCTTGGCGTCCCAAAGTGCTGGGATTACAGGCATGAGACACAGCGCCCAGTATGAAATTTATTTTAAGTAGTCAAAATATAAATAGTTGGCATTTCTTTATGTTTAGTGAATTTTTATTTCTAGAATTTTTTTTTTTTTGAGACAGGGTCTCCCACTGTTGCCCAGGCTAAAGTGCAGTGGTGCAATCATAGCTCACTACAACCTTAATCTCCTGAGCCGAAGTGATCCTCCCACCCCAGGCTCCCACTTAGCTGGGACTACAGGTGCATACCACCACATCCTCCTGCCTTAGCCTCCTGAGTAGCTAGCACTACAGGCATGCGCCACTATTCTCAGCTAATTTAAAACAAAAACATTTTTGTAGAGATGGAGTCTTGCCGTGTTGCCCAGCTTGTTCTCAAATTCCTGGCCTCAAGTAATCCTCCTGCCTTGGTCTCCCAAAGCACTAGGATTACTGGCATGAACTACTGTACCTGGTGAAAACTTTTAAAATTTCTAGAAATTTTGACTAATTTCAGACAGATCAGAATATGTCACCTCTTAACAGTCCTACTTTAAAATACAGCCTTATTAGCAAACATAGTCTACCATTTTTTACCTTTCAGATTGGCAAATTCTAAAAGTTTGACTATTAATTCTGTGATAAGATTGTAGAAAAACACTCTCATTTTTGCTGATGGAAATATTAATTGGTGGCCGGTCACAGTGGCTCATCCTGTAATCCCAGCACTTTGGGAGGCTGAGGCGGGTGGATCACCTGAGGTCAGGAGTTTGAGACCAGTCTGACCAACATGGAGAAACCCTGTCTCTACTAAAAAATACAAAATTAGCTGGGTGTGGTGGCGCATGCCTGTAATCCCAGCTACTCAGGAAGGCTGAAGCAGGAAAATTGCTTGAACCCAGGAGGCGGAGGTTGTGGTGAGCCGAGATCATGCCACAGCACTCCAGCCTGGGCAACAAGAGCAAAACTCTTGTCTCAAACAAACAAACAAACAAACAAACAAAACCAGAAATATTAATTGGTATAATACCTAAGGAAAGGACTTTGAAAATACTGAGAAAAACTGCAAATGTCAGCCTGGGCAATACAGCAAGACCTAGTCTCTACTAACAATTTAAAAAATTAGCCTGTAATCCCAGCTATTCAGGAGGCTGGGGCAGCAGAACAGCTTGAGCCCAGGAGTTTGAGCCACCGCACTGCAGCCTGGGTGACAGAGCAAGAGCATGTCTTTTTTTTTTTTTTTTTTGAGACGGAGTCTCACTCTGTTGCCCAGGCTGGAGTGCAGTGGCCCGATCTCAGCTCACTGCAAGCTCCGCCTCCCGGGTTTACGCCATTCTCCTGCCTCAGCCTCCCGAGTAGCTGGGACTACAGGCACCCACCACCTCGCCCGGCTAGTTTTTTGTAATTTTTAGTAGAGATGGGGTTTCACCATGTTAGCCAGGATGGTCTCAATCTCTTGACCTCATGATCCGCCCGTCTCGGCCTCCCAAAGTGCTGGGATTACAGGCTTGAGCCACCGCGCCCGGCCTATTTTTTTGAGACAGAGTCTCACTGTGTTGCCCAGGATGGAGTACAGTGGCACAATCTCGGCTCACTGCAACCTCTGCCTCCCAGGTTCAAGTGATTCTTCTGCCTCAGCCTCCCAAGTAGCTGGGACTACTGGCGCACACCACCATGCCTGGGCAATTTTTGTATTTTTAGTAGAGACAGGGTTTCAGCATATTGGCCAGGCTGGTCTCAAACTCCTGACCTCATGATCTGCCCACCTTGGCCTCTCAAAGTGCTGGGATTACAGGCATGAGCCACCATGTCCAGCCTACAAGATCCTGTCTTTAAAAAAACAAAAAGGCTGGGCGCAGTGGCTCAAGCCTGTAATCCCAGCACTTTGGGAGGCCGAGACGGGCAGATCATGAGGTCAGGAGATCGAGACCATCCTGGCTAACACGGTGAAACCCCGTCTCTACTAAAAAATACAAAAAAACTAGCCGGGCATGGTGGCGGGCGCCTGTAGTCCCAGCTACTTGGGAGGCTGAGGCAGGAGAATGGCGTAAACCCGGGAGGCAGAGCTTGCAGTTAGCCAAGATCGCGCCACTGCACTCCAGCCTGGGCGACAGAGCGAGACTCCGTCAAAAAAAAAAAAAAAAAAAAAAAAAAAAGCCAGGCGTGGTGGCTCACACCTGTAACCCCAACACTTTGCGAGGCCAAGCGGGCAGATTGCCTGAGCTCAGGAGTTCGAGACCAGCCTGGGCAATACAGTGAAACCCTGTCTGTACTAAATACAAAAAATTTAGCTGGGCATGGAGGCGTGCACCTGTAATCCCAGCTACTTGGGATGCAGAGACAGAAGAACTGCTTGAACCTGGGAGGCGGAGGTTGCAGTGAGCTGCCACTGTACTCCAGCCTGGGCAACAGAGAGAGAATCCATCTCAAAAAAACAAAAAAGAAAAAGAAAGAAAAAGTTGCAAACGCATATACCTTTGACCTAGCAAATCCATTTTTGGGGAATTTATCCTACAAACACTTGTATACATGTAAAAAGAGCTAAGTTCATGGTTATTTCATGAAGCATTATTTATAATAGCAAAAGAATGGGACCACCCAAACATCTATGATTGCTTAAAAAGTCATGGTATATCAGCCGGGTGCAGTGGCTCAAGCCTGTAATCCCAGCACTTTGGGAGGCTGAGGCGGGCAGATCACCTGAGGTCAGGAGTTCGAGACCAGTCTGACCAAGATGGAGAAACCCTGTCTCTACTTAAAAAACACAAAATTAGCCAGGTGTCATGGCACATGCCTGTAATTCCAGCTACTTAGGAGGCTGAGGCAGGAGAATCGCTTGAACCCGGAAGTTGGAGGTTGTGGTGAGCCGAGATCACACCATTGTACTCCAGCCTGGGCAACGAGAGAAACTTCGTCTCAAAAAACAACAACAACAAAAAAAAAACCATGGTATATTCACACAATGCAGTATCACATAATTATAAAACACAAGGAGGGGTCAGGCATAGTGGCTCACGCCTGTAATTCCAGCACTTTGGGAGGCCGAGGCGGGCAGATCACCCAAAGTCAGGAGTTAACGACCAACCTGGCCAACATCGTGATGCCCTGTCTCCACTAAAAATATAAAAAGTAGCCAGGCATGATGGCAGAGACCTGTAATCCCAGCTATTCGGGAAGCCAAGGCAGGAGAACTGCTTGAACCCAGGAGGCAGAAGTTGGAGTGAGCCAAGACTGTACCACTGCACTCCAGCCTGGGTGACAGAGCAAGACTCTGCCTCAAAAAAAAAAAAAAAAAAAAAAAGGCAGGGATGAAACTGCATGTATTGATATGGAAAGTTTGCCAAGGGATACTGTCGAGTGAAAAAGTAAGTGTACTGTATATATCATGCCGCATTTTGGTTGAGAGAATATGATAATCTATACTTATATTTGCTTTGCATAAAGTCTTTGGAGGAATATTAAAAATCCATGAACAGGCCGGGCACAGTGGCTCAAGCCTGTAATCCCAGCACTTTGGGAGGCCAAGACGGGCGGATCATGAGGTCAGGAGATCAAGACTATCCTGGCTAACACAGTGAAACCCCGTCTCTACTAAAAAATACAAAAAACTAGTCGGGCGAGGTGGCGGGCACCTGTAGTCCCAGTTAATGTAGTCCCAGCTACTCGGGAGGCTGAGGCAGGAGAATGGCGTAAACCCGGGAGGCGGAGCTTGCAGTGAGCTGAGATCCGGCCACTGCACTCCAGCCTGGGCGACAGAGCAAGACTCCATCTCAAAAAAAAAAAAAAAAAAATCCATGAACAGTGGCTACTTATGAGATAGGATGGTGTTATGAGCTGAATTGTGTGTGGCCCCCTGACCCCAAACTCATATATTCAAGTCCTAACCAGTACCTCAGAATGTGACCTGATTTTGAAATAGGGTTGCTACAGCTGTAGTTAAGATGAGGTCACTAGGGTGGGCCCTAATCCTTGTACTTTATTATACTTTCTGAGTTTTGAACCCAGATTCACTTTTCAAAAAGTTAAAAAATTTACCTCGTGCAGGATCTGGATGTTATTTAAAAAAAAATAGCCAGGCGCGGTGGCTCACGCCTGTAATCCCAGCACTTTGGGAGGCCGAGGCAGGCGGATCACGAGGTCAGGAGATCGAGACCATCCTGGTTAATACGGTGAAACCCCGTCTCTACTAAAAATATAAAAAATTAGCCGGGCGAGGTGGCGGGCGCCTGTAGTCCCAGCTACTTGGGAGGCTGAGGCAGGAGAATGGCGTGAACCCGGTAGGCGGAGCTTGCAATGAGCCGAATCGCGCCACTGCACTGCAGCCTGGGCCACAGAGCGAGACTCTGTCTCACAAAATAAATAAATAAAATAAAATAAAATAAAATAAAATAAAATAAAATGGGTCAGGTGTGGTGGCTCACGCCTGTAATCCCAACACTTTGGGAGGCCAAGGCGGGCGGATCATAAGTTCAGAAGATGGAGACCATCCTGGCTAACACGGTGAAACCCTGTCTCTACTAAAAATACAAAATAAAATTAGCCAGGCGTGGTGGCGGGCGCCTGTAGTCCCAGCTACTCGGGAGGCTGAGGCAGAAGAATGGTGTGAACCCGGGAGGCAGAGCTTGCAGTACGCCGAGATCGCGCCACTGCACTCCAGCCTGGGTGGCAGAGCGAGACTTCATCTCAAAAAATAAATTAAAAAATAAATAAATAAAATTAGGCCAAGTGCAGTGACTCATGCCTGTAATCCCAGTACTGTGGGAGGCCAAGGCAGGCAGATCGCTTGAGTTCAGGAGTTCGAGACCAGCCTGGGCAACATGACAAAACCCCACCTCTACTAAAAATATAAAAAATTAGCCGGGTGTGGTGGTGGACACCAGTAGTCTCAACTACCTGGGAGGTGAGGTGGAAGGATCTCTTGAGCCTGGGTGGCAAGTTTGCAGTGAGCCAAGATCACGCCATGCCACTCCACTCTAGCCTGCACGACAGAGTGAGACCCTGTCTCAAATAAAGTTTTAAAAATCTAATATAAAAAATAAAAAATTTAGGCCAGGCGCAGTGGCTCACGACTGTAATCCCAGCACTTTGGGAGGCCGAGGCGGGCAGATCACAAGGACAGGAGATCAAGACCATCTTGGCTAACACGATGAAACCCTATCTCTACTAAAAATACAAAAACAAAAAGCTAGCCAGGCGTGGTGGCGGGCGCCTGTAGTCCCAGCTACTCGGGAGGCTGAGGCAGAAGAATGGCATGAACCCAGGAGGCAGAGCCTGCAGTGAGCCGAGATTGCACCACTGCACTCCAGCCTGGGCAACAAAGCGAGACTCCGTCTCAAACAAAATAAATAAATAATTAGCCAAAATATTATCAAATGAACAGTAGCAGTACAGTCCAATAGAGAGACTCTTAAGAAGTCAAAGGATAAACTTTGGAAAATGGACATATCCCTTCAGTAACAAAATCTAATGTACTGGCTTGTAAACAGCTAACGGTTACACCAAACAACAGCTCTTTGTACAATGCAGCTATGAGTGCAAAGCAGCGGCCCACATGGAACTCTTTTCTAGCTTGTAGTTACTAGTGACTCACCATTGGTATCTGCTTTGACTTTCTCTTCCTTGATCTGCAAATTGGTCATCTGAATAGGAATAAAAGAAAACAGGGTTAAGCAAAGGATCCAATAAAAGGAAGGTCCCTAAGAAAAGAGAAACTTTCAGTAAAAGTCTAGTCTGAAACTTTCAGCACCAGTATTGAGGGAATTGGTTTATTCCCTCAAAGTAGAACTGCTGAAAGTCTGTGTGAAACCATCATTTCAAACATCTTCAACAGCCTTCAAACAAGGCGAGGGGTGGCCTAAATATAATGGTTAGGGGGAAAGTTTCAGAAAACCTCAAACTGTGCTTATCTCCCAACTCAAGTTTTTTCTTTTTTTTTTTTTTTTTTCTATTTATTTATTTTCTGAAACAAGGTCTCACTCTGTAACCTAGGCTGGAGTGCAGCAGCACAATCATGGCTCACTGTGGCCTCAACCTCCTGGGTTCTAGCGATCCTCCCACCTCAGCCTCCCTAGTATCTGAGACCACAGGGTGTAGACCACCATGCCTACTCGAACTCAAACTCTAACTCCTGGGCTCAAGCAATCCTCCCACCTTGGCCTCCAAAGCACTGGGATTACAAGTGTGAGTCACTGCACCCAGCCTTCTGTCACTTTCTTTTTTTTTTTTTTTTTGAGACGGAGTCTTGCTCTGTCGCCCAGGCTGGAGCGCAGTGGCGCGATCTCGGCTCACTGCAAGCTCCGCCTCCCGAGTTCACGCCATTCTCCTGCCTCAGCCTCCCGAGTAGCTGGGACTACAGGCGCCCACAACCGCGCCCGGCTAATTTTTTTGTATTTTTAGTAGAGACGGGGTTTCACCGTGGTCTCGATCTCCTGACCTTGTGATCCGCCCGCCTCGGCCTCCCAAAGTGCTGGGATTACAGGCGTGAGCCACCGCGCCCGGCCTCTTCTGTCACTTTCATTGGTTTTCTCTACTCCAGAGAGCAGAGCCACATGATAACCTAAGACCATGAATCATTTATTAAGTGAAGGTACACAAGTCTAAGTGGTGAAAAAACAGGTATTCTTCAACTATTAGGAAGCATTTATTTACACCAGCCTTCTGATAAGCTGAATGCTTAGAAGCAGACACCAAGTATGTTTAGGCCTGTATTTGTGATATTCATATCACAGCTAGGTTAGGGTCACAGATTTCACAAGGTTTGAAACCAATTATCAGTAACTGTCTTTCAGAGTAGATCTGATGCTAAATGCTAGATTTTTTTTTTTTTTTTTTTTTTTTTTTTTTTTTTTTTGAGATGGAGTCTCACTCTGTCGCCCGGGCTGGAGTACAGTGGCCGGATCTCAGCTCACTGCAAGCTCCGCCTCCCGGGTTTACGTCATTCTCCTGCCTCAGCCTCCCGAGTAGCTGGGACTATAGGCGCCCGCCACCTCGCCCGGCTAGTTTTTTGTATTTTTTTAGTAGAGACGGGGTTTCACTGTGTTAGCCAGGATGGTCTCGATCTCCTGGCCTCGTGATCCGCCCGTCTCGGCCTCCCAAAGTGCTGGGTTTACAGGCTTGAGCCACCGCGCCCGGCCAAATGCTAGATTTTAAACTCCAGAGTACAAGGCCCATGCTCTTGATAATGCTTTGTAATTTCTTTGTGGAAACTGCTGGTTTTACACCTCTGACCTGCTCCTTCCCCTGAATTCCAGTGCTGTATTTCCAAATGCCTGATGGCTACCGTGCAGAAAAGAACACAGCAGGCCTGACCACTCTCCTTAGGAAAGCCTATTTGCAAGGCTGGCCCTTGGCTGTCACCTGAGAACTTGGACTTTGGGAAGGTTCCCATCATTCCTAGAACTGATAAGAGGGGGTCAGTCTGCCTCAACTGTTTGTAAAAACATGGAATTTATGCTAACCACCTGCATTCCTTCTGGAAGTCTGGAATTCTGGTACAAGCCAGGCACAGGGTGACTATATGACAGGCCCCCAATAAAAGCCTCAAGTAGTCTCTAACAAGCTTCCCTGATACCACCTCATACGTGCTGTTACAATTTGCTACCGGAAGAATTAAGCACACTCTGTGGACTCCATTGGGAGATAACTTGGAAGTTTGCCTGGTTTCCTCTGGACTTAGCCCATGAGCCTTTTTCTTCCACTAATTTTGCTTTGTATCTTTTCACTATAATAAATCATAGCTGTGAGTACAACTACATACTGAGCCTGTGAGCTCTCCTAACAAATCGTCAAACCTGGCATCTCCTGGGGACTCCCACAACAGGTACTTACCAAGATGTCTCCTTATTTTAAACTCAGAACAGCCAAACCTGAACTCACCATTCCCTTTTTTCTTTTTTTGAAACAGGGTCTCACTGTCGCCCATGCTGGAGTGCAGTGGTGTGATCACAGCTCACTGTAGCCTCAACCTCCCTAGGCTCAGGTGATCCTCCCATCTCAGCATCCTGAGTAACGGGGACCACAGGAGTGCGCCACCACCACGCCCAGCTAATTTATTTTTTGTATTTTTGTAGAAATGGGGTTTCACCATGTTGCCCACACTGGTCTTGAACTCCTGGGTTCAACTGATCTGCCTGCCTCAGTCTCCCAAAGTGCTAGGATTACAGGTGTGAGCCACCGTGCCCAGCCTTCACCATTCTTTTTTTTTTTTTCTTTTTGAGACAGAGTCTCACTCAGTAGCCCGGGCTGGAGTGCAGTGGCGTGATCTTGATTCACTGCAACCTCCACCTCCCAGGTTCAAGCAATTCTCGTGCCTCAGCCTTCTGAGTAGCTGGGATTACAGGCGCCTGCTACCATGCCTGGCTAACTTTTGTATTTTTAGTAGAGACAGGGTTTCGCTATGTTGGCCAGGCTGGTATCAAACTCTTGACCTCGACTGATCTGCCCGCCCCGGCCTCCCAAAGTGCTGGGATCACAGGTGGGTGCCACCACGCCCGGCTGCCTTCACCATTTTATCAAATCTGCCCTTCCTCCCACTTTCGTATTCCTGTTATTGGAACGTTAGTAATACCAATAGGATCCAAGTTGAAAACAGAAACCTTTCGCTTTATCTCCCTTCTCTCCTTTATTATGTTAGCAAGTCCTACCCATTCTATCTTTGTATCTTATATCCATCCCCTCATTTTCACTTCCACTGCCCAACATATAGGCCCTCTATCTATCAGAATAACTTCTTTTTTTTTTTTTTTTTTTTGAGACAGAGTCTCGCTCTGTCGCCCAGGCTGGAGTGCAGTGGCACAATCTCCGCTCACTGCAAGCTCGGCCACCTCCCGGGTTCACGCCATTCTCCTGCTTCAGCCTCCCGGGAAGCTGGGACTACAGGCGCCCGCCACCACGCCCGGCTAATTTTTTTGTATTTTTTTTAGACCATGCGCCAGGATGGTCTCGATCTCCTGACCTCGTGATCCGCCGGCCTCGGCCTCCCAAAGTGCTGGGATTACAGGCGTGAGCCACCGCGCCCGGCCCAGAATAACTTCTACACCGATATTTCTATTAGCCATCACTTGTAACATATTCTGTTCTCTGTAGTTCAGTAAATCCTTGCCAGCCTTGTCTAATTCTGTCAATAGCCCTCTCAAAAATCCCCATACCCCCTAGGCGTGGTGGCTCACGGCTGTAATCCCAGCCCTTTGGGAGGCCGAGGTGGGCGGATCACCAGAGGTCGGGAGTTCAAGACCAGCCTGACCAACATGGAGAAACCCCGTCTCTACTAAAAATACAAAATTAGCCAGTCGTGGTGGCGCATGCCTGTAATCCCAGCTGCTCAGGAGGCTGAGGCAGGAGAATCGCTTGAACCCGGGAGGTGGAGGTTGTGGTGAGCCGAGATGACGCCACTGCACTCCAGCCTGGGCAACAAGAGCAAAACTCCGCCTCAAACAAAAACAACAACAACAACAAAAAAAAAAACAGTCCATTATCACTAAACAAACCTAAAGCTTAGGTCTTAGATACAAGAACAGAAAGCCACGGTGTATGCTGTAATTACATTCCAGTTGAATGAATATTCATTACTTAAAGAACAAGTATATGAAACTAAGTGTCACTTTAAACATCAATGAAACAATTTGTAGTGCCTCCTTCCAACATCTGCAGATTGAGGTATTACATCTAAAAGTGAATCTGTTATTCTACAAAGAGCTACAAACTGCCAACCACGTTAAGCATGGATCTAAGAAATGTTAAATACAGAGTAGCACAGAAACATGCGAAGAACAGTCGCATAATGAAAATGAGAATCAGCATCTAAACTTGGCTTTCCTTATAATCGTCACCGAGGAGGTCAATAGAGGAATGACAGCATGCATAGTGGGGTGGATATACCAAAGGATGAAGTCCTTAACCAGCCCATATGGAGATAAAAAGCTCGACACTGGTCTCTTTAGCTCTAAGAGCAAATCAAGGGCAAGTGACTGCCCCAGCAAACTCTAGCAGCGCGTTGCCCAGGAGCCTCCCCAACCCGGGGAGCTCCCTGTGCTTTAGGCAGGTTTCACCTGGGCCCCTGCTACGTCCTCCCCGCCTGGAGATGAAGCCACTGACCGACTTGACAGCCGCTTCCTGCTCGTCCACCGCCAGGGCCCAAGAGTCGGTGGCCATAGTCCAGACCAAGGGCGACACACTTGTGAAAATATGCGCCGCACCACGTCGCAACGCCGGCCCCAAGCCCGCCACCGGCGCGAGAATGCACCTCACGCGGACCGGAAGCGGCGGTGAGCACAGGTGACGTCAGTTCCCACCCGGCGTGCGACATCATCATTCTGCGCGGCGCTGGGTCTCTCTGGACTGGCCTCTCCCTTTGTGCGCAAACCTCAAAGGGAGGCTTTTTGCTCACCCTTCCAGGACGCGGCCTCCTCGCTTTTTAAAACTCCTGAGCTCTACGAAGTGGAACTGTTAGCCCTCTGTTTATTGCCTTACTTCACACTGAAATAACCCAACGTTTATTTTATTTTTTATTTATTTATTTTTTTGAGACGGAGTCTCGCCCTGTCCCAGGCTGGAGTGCAGTGGCGCGATCTCGGCTCACTGCAACCTCCGCCTCCCAGGTTCAAGCTATTCTCCTACCTCAGTCTCCCGACTGTCTGGGATTACAGGCGCCCACCACGCCCGACTAATTTTTGTATTTTTAGTAAGAGACGGGGTTTCACCATGATGACCAGGCTGGTCTCCAACTGCTGACCTCGTGATCCTCCCGCCTCAGCCTCCCAAAGTGCTGGGATTAAAGGCGGTAGCCACCACGCCTGGCCTCCAAAGTTTATTTTTAAGCCTGTCACATCTCACCTTAAATGTGTAAGTCTCCAAATTGTAAGGCTTTAAACAAAGGAAAGTTCCATGGGAATACTATATGATGCCTACTGTTAAGAACGCGATAACAGGTAAGAAAACAAAAATCAAAACGCAACAGAAGGCCCGTAAACCCCATAATTCCATCATCCAATAAATACAACACACAATGCGTTTTCTCTTTTCTTTTTTTTTTTTTTAATTTTTTTTTGAGACAGAGTCTCATTGTGTCACCCAGGCTGGAATGCAGTGGTGCAATCACTCACTGCAGCCTTGACCTCCCACCTCAGCCTCCCAGGTAGCTGGCCCACAGGCCCGCACCAGCACGCCCGGTTAACTTGTAAACTTTTTGCAGAGACGGGGGTCTTCATTATATTGTTCAGGCTGCTCTCCAACTCCTGAATTCCAGAGATCCCCCTTCCTTGGCCTCTCAAAGTGTTGGGATTACAGGCATGAGCCACCACACCTGGTCATTATGTTGAAGGACCACCAAATACATACTGTATAATCTATATGAGATTCAAGAATAGGACAAATGAAATCTATGGTGATAAAAACTAACAGAGCTTACCTGTGGAGAAGGATGTTTGTTTGGGCCAGACACAAGGAAACTTCCTCGGTGATAGAATTATTCTGTATCTTAATTGGTGCCTGGTTACATAGATGTGTAAGTTTGTTAAGTCATGCTACTTTGTATTTCTAAACTCATGGAACTATTATTTATAGATGTTACCCAGGCTGGGCGGGGTCTTGGCTCACTACAACCTCTGCCTCCTGGGTTCAAGCGATTCTCCTGCCTCAGCCTTCCAAGTAGCTGGGATTACAGGCACACACCACCACACCCGGATAATGTTTGTATTTTTAGTAGAGATGGGGTTTCACCGCATCGGCTAGGCTGTCCTTGAACTCCTGAGCTCAAGGCCAGGAGGCCTTGCCTGCCTGGGCCTCCCAAAGTGCTGGGATTATAGGTGTGAGCCACAGTGCCTGGCCTGCTTTTTCTTTTTTATAAGCAGTTCCCAAGGAAGAATAACTTTTTGTTTTTTGAGACAGGGTCTCGCTGTGTCACCTAGGCTAGAATGCAGTGGCATGTTCACAGCTCACTGCAGCCTTGATCTCCCAGACTCAAGTGATCCTCCTACCTCAGCTCCCTGGTAGCTGGGACTATAGCAGTACGCCACCACCCCTGGCTAATTTTTATATGAGAACTTATGTATTTAAAATATTGTATATAAATTATACCTCTCAATAATGTTGATTAAAAATCAAAAAAAGGGCAAGGTGCGGTGGCTCACGCCTATAACCCCAGCACTTTGGGAGGCCAAGGCGGGTGGATCACCTGAGGTCAGGAGATCGAGACCAGCCTGGCTAACACAGTGAAACCCTGTCTCTACTAAAGATACAAAAACAAAATTAGCCGGGTGTGGTGGCAGGTGCCTGTAGTCCCAGCGACTCGGGAGGCTGAGGCAGGAGAATGGTGTGAACCCAGGAGGCAGAGCTTGCAGTGAGCTGAGATTGCGCCACTGCACTCCAGCCTAGGCGACAGAGGAAGACCCTGTCTCAAAAAAAAAAAAGAAAATTAGCCGGGCGTGGTGGGGTGCACCTGTAATCCCAGCTACTCAGGAATGGCTGAGGCAGGAGAATCACTTGAACCCGGTATGCGGAGGTTGCGGGAGCCAAGATTGCGCCACTGCACTCCAGCCTGAGTGACAGAGCAGGACTCTGTCTCAAAAAATAATAATAAAAAGGAATGAAATACGTGCAGTAACATGGATGAGAGATTTGACATCTCATCGCTTCTCGCCCTCTTGGCCAAGATCAAGTGGAGAGATTTGACATCTCATAGACATTATATTGCGTGAAAGAACCCAGGTACAAAAAGAGTACATATTGCATGATTCCATTCATGTAAGCCCAAAACAGGTATATCTAATCTATAGAGATAGAAATCAGAACAGTGGCTGCCTGGGGATGAGATAGGATGAGTAGGATTGACTGGAAAGGGGTACAAGGGAACTTGAGGAAAGTCCAGCAATAGTGGAGGTGGAGCAGAGGGTATGAGCTGGGAAGCAAATGGAATGGGTGAGTTAAGTAGGTGCCTGATCTGGAGGGCCTCACATGCCACTTAGGAAACATGTAAACGAATTGGGAGTCTTCAGCAGGAGTGGGGTAATCACACTCAAAGGTGGCAAATATCTTACTGGCTGTTGTGAGACAAAAGAACTGCAGGAAAACCTCAGTGGAGGCATAGGCAACTGCTAGGAAGCTAGTGTAGTAGACCAGATGACCACAGTGATCCAGAACAGGGTGAATTCAGGAAGTATTAGATTGAGGCTACACAGGGTGACTGACGTGTAATCCCAGCACTTTGGGAGGCCAAGGCGGAAAGATCACTTGAGGCCAGGAGTTTGAGACCACCCTGAGCAACATAGTGAGACCCCTGTCTCTATAAAAAACAAACTCCAAACTATTAAATTTTTTTTTTTTTTTCCAGACAGAGTCTTGCTCTGTCGCCCAGGCTGGAGTGCAGTGGTGCGATCTCAGCTCACTGCAACCTCCACCTCCCGGGTTCAAGCAATTTTTGTGCCTCAGCCCTCCGAGTAGCTGGGATTACAGGCATGCGCCATCACGCCCAGCTAATTTTTGTATTTTTAGTAGAGACAGGGTTTCACCATGTTGTCCAGGCTGGTCTTGAACCGGACTTCAGGTGATCCACCCACCTTGGCCTTCCAAAGTGCTGGGATTACAGGCATGAGCCACTACGCCCAGCCAAAAGTATTGGATTGAGCCATATAAAAGTGCTGCTTCTTAGGCCAAAAATGGCCAAAGAGTAACAATTTTGTTTGGTTTTACCAAATAGATGGTAGAATTTTAGTTATGAAGGATGGCCACAGATACTTCATAGCTTCCCTCACCAGGATATGAGGTTTATTTCCCCACCTGTGGGTTCTGGGCTGGCCCTGTAGTTAGCTTTCACCAAAAAATGTGACAGAAGTGGCACTGGGAGAGTTCTGAGCCCAGGCCTCAACAGACCTTGCAGCTTCTGCTCTTTCCTCTTAGAAGGAGCCCAGAAACCAGATCACAAGGTCAGGAGTTCGAAACCAGCCTGACCAACATGATGAAACCCTGTCTCTAGTAAAAATACAAAAAAAAAAAAAAAAAAAAGCCGGGCATGGTGTTGGGCACCTGTAATCCCTGCCACTGGGCAGGCTGAGGCAGGAGAAACACTTGAACTGGGGAAGCAGAGGTTGCAGTGAGCCGAGATCACACCACTACACTCCAGCCTGGGCAACAGAGTGAGACTCTATCTGGAAAAAAAAAGAGGAGGAGCCCAGAGACCATCCACCATACTGTGAAGATGAAAGGCCACATGGAGAGGCCTAGCAGCCCTAGCTGAGTTCAGACACTAGCTGGGATAAGACAGCTGCTTCAGCCAGGCTGGGAGAGACCAGCAGAGCTTTCCAGACAACTCAGAATTGTGAGAAAGGCTGTTGTCTTAAGCCATTGTTTTGGGGCAATTTGCAACACAGCAGTGGATAACTGATATAAAAGGACAGTTTTATATGTAAAACAGTTTTATATGTAAAACTGATATAAAAGGACAGTTTTATATGCAGGGCAGGGCAGGAAGATTCATGACGAACCCCAGGCTTCTGGCTTGAGTAACAGGCAATTGCAGTACCATTTTGTGAGGGGAAGTTAGAGGAAGAGCTGAGAGCAGAACCTGGGTTTTTTGAGTGGTGGTGCTTGGTAGTGGCATATGTTCAATGTTAGACACGAGGACAGGACTCATAGAAGACATCCCAAGTTCAAGTGCCATGTGTGCTTTTGTTTCCATGACCCTGGAGCTCAAGGATCAGGTCTTGGTATAGATTTGGGTGTCACCAGCAGACAAAGCCATAGGAATAAACAGCGTTGCCTCTGGCATGGAAAGAGAACTAACCCAGAATACAGCCATGAGGAACAGGCCCATTTAGGAGGTGAATAAAGGAGGGGTCTGCCAAGGAGACTGAAGTGGTAGAGAGAAGACCAGGAAGCAAAGTGTGTGTCACTTTCCTCCCCAGAAGAGTGGCCAGAGGAAGAGACAGTTGATAGAGTTAAATGCTGCTGAGAAGGCAAATACAACAGGGATTAAAATGTAGCTTTTAAGCTGAGTGTGGTTGCATGCATCTGTAGCCACAGCTACTAGGGAGGCTGAGGCAGGAGGATCACTTGAGCTTGGAGTTCAAGGCTGCAGTAAACTGTGACTATGCCACTGCACTCCAGCCTGGGCAACAAAGTGAGACTCCCATCTCAAAAAAAAGTGGTTTTCGGATTTGGGTTCGGATTTGGAACATGTAGGTCATCAGTGTCTTTCATGAAGGCTATTTCAGGGGAGTGGTGGAGCAGAAGTCAAGACTGCAGAGGGATGAGGAATGGGACTCTGCGTACCACCTTACAAGACTTTCTGCCATTAGGAGACATGTTAGGCTGAAAGATGAGGAATAGAGGGTTGAATTGTAAAGAGCTGTCAAGTATGAACATGTTAAAATATCAATGAGAAAGAGCTGTTGGGGTGAGAGAGGTAGCAAATATGAGGGGAGAGTTGACAGAGCAAGTTCTTAAAAGCCAGGAGAGGGAATTTGGTGGATTGGCAGAAAAATGTGCATATATATATATTTTTTTTAATTTTTTTTTTTTAAAGGCAGGGTCTAATTTTGTTACCCAAGCTGGAGTGCAATGGTGCAGTCACGGCTTACTGCAGCCTCAAACTCCTGGGGTCAAGTGATTCTCCTGCCTCAGCCTCCCAAGTAGCTGAGACTACAGGCATGAGCTACCACACCTGGCTAATTTTTAATTATTTTTTGTAGAGATGAGGTCTCCCTGTGTCGCCCAGGCTGGTGTCAAACTTCTGGGTTCAAGGGATCCTCCTGCCTTGGCCTCCCGAAGTTGCTGAGATTAGATGTAATCTCACCCAGCTGAGAAATTTAGATAACAGGGATCTCTCATTGAAACAGGAGGGAGAGGGAAGGACCGGTGCTCATGAAGGAAGTTCTGGTGGTGGAAGGTTGAGGGAGTTTCTGTATGTTAGCCATTTTCTTAGAGTAAGGAGCTTATTTACTGACACCTGAGAGGGATGATAGGGTTGGAATTATGAGGTGAGTGAAAGTCTTGAAATGGTCAGTGAAGTGTGGGTCCATGAGACAGTGAAGAACGGTCCATGAGACTAGAAGTACTGCAGCTTTTTCTGAAGTTATCCTTTCCATTGATGTTAAATACAAAGTCAGAGTTTTTCAAAGGCAGAGAAAGATAAAAAAAAAAAAAATCAGATGAAGTAAAATATTTAATTTGTTCCTCTGGCATAATCCTACTTGCTATAGAAATTAACGAACCTGGCCGGGCATGGTGGCTCACAGCTGTAATCCCAGCACTTTGGGAGGCTGAGGTGAGTTGCTCGCTTGAGGCCAGGAGTTCGAGACCAGCCTGGCTAACATGGTGAAACCCCGTCTCTACTAAAAATACAAAAATTAGCCATGTATGGTGGCTCACGCCTATAATCCCATTGCTTTGGGAGGCTGAGGCAGGTGGATCCCTTGAGGTCAGAAGATCAAGACCTTGGCCAACAGGGTGAAATCCCATCTCTACTAAAAATACAACAATTACCCAGGCGTGGTGGCACCTGTGGTCCCACTAATTCAGGAGGCTGAGGCACAAGAATCACTTGAGCCCGGGAGGCAGAGGTTGCAGAGAGCTGAGATGGCACCACTGCACTACAGCCTGGGCAACAGAGCAAGACTCCATCTCAACAACAACAAAAATAGAAAGTGCTTGACACCAAACTTGACATATTGCAAATGGATCCCTAATGTATGCATTCTAGATCCATGTAGGATGTCCTGCTTATTGGGAAGATACATCTTGCTTGGGCTCCTGATGCTTCCAATCCACCACCAGCTGTTACTGTGGCTTCAGCTTCTCCTGCTTGTATTTCTTCTGACCTGAACAAGGATGGAGTGACTCACTGGTGACTGTGATATTATAGCATTAATACTGATAAGTTCTATGTGTGAAAAATTGCACAAAACCCACCTCATGGTGAATTCTTTGCATTTACAATATTCACTGGAAAGCTGTGATTTACAGCATTACTGTGAAAACTGCTGAACTAAGCATTTCAGTCCAACACTGGGACAGTGATCTACATATCAATGGAAAACTTGCTTTGCTTTGCAGAGCATTCACAGTGAATTTCATCTAAGCTCAAAGATAACTTACAGACCCAAATAGGTTTACACATTACAGATTTCAGAAAACTTCAACCAATGTGACCATGAGCACCTCCACCACGCCAGTTCAGAATGACTATAGAGCTCAGCCATGGGCAATCCCAATGCACTGAATGCTAAACTTTACGACATTAGCCTTGTTAAAACAAAAATACCCAAATACCAGCAACCAAAAACATACTGCTGTTTCTCCTACCTTCTTTTTCAGGAGATAGGGTCTTGCTCTGTTGCCCAGGCTGGAGTGCAGTAGCATGGAGCATGTCTCACTGCAGCCTCAACCCCCCTGGCTCAGGTGATCCTCCCACCTCAGCCTCCTGGATAGCTGGGACTAAAGGCATGCGCCACCACACTTGGCTAATTCTTTTGTAATTTTTTATTTTTTATAGATGGGGTCTTACTATGTTGCCCAGGCTGGTCTCAAACCCTTGGCCTCAAGCAGTCCATCTGCCTTGGCCTCTCAGAGTGCTGGGATTACAGGAGTGAGCCACTGTGCCTGGCTTAATTTTCTTTTTTAAACTTTTTAAGAAACAAGATCTTGCTCTTTGCCCAGAATGGTCTCAAACTCCTGGGTTCCAGTGATCCTCCTGCCTCAGCCTCCCAAGTAGCTGGGATTATAGGTGTGACACTCTGCACCCGGCTGTTTCCTTCTCATACTCATTAATGATTTCTTGGTAATATGAAAACTTCATAATTAAGTTCAATTAACATGAATTATTATTAATCTTCATGTTAATCCTCAATTCAGGTTAATCATCAATTAACAAGAATACATCAACAATTAGTTCTTAGGCATATAGCCAATGAATGACACTCAAGAAAAATAATAACATGCATTATTTATAGATAATGAATATATCCAGAATTTTCCATTGGGCCAAAAATTCCTTTTCCCAGGTTTCTCTGTTCTAGAACAGTTTATCATTTCTTTTTTCTTTTCTTTTTTTTTTTTTTTTTTTGAGACAGAGTCTCACTCTGTTGCCCAGGCTGGAGTACAGTGGTGAGATCTCGGCTCACTGCAACCTGCGCCTCCGGGTTCCTGTGATTCTCCTGCTTCAGCCTCCCAAGTAGGTGGGTATTACAGGCATGTACTACCACACCCAGCTAATTTTTGTATTTTTAGTAGAGGTGGAGTTTCACCATGTTGGCCAGGCTGGTCTCAAACTCCTGACCTCAGGTGATTTGCCCGCCTTGGCATCCCAAAGTGCTGGGATTACAGGCATGAGCCACTGCTCCTGGTATTTTTTTCTCTTGTTTTGAGTCAGAGTCTTGTTCTGCCATCCAGGCTGGAGTGCAACAGCACAATCATAACTTACTCAAGCTTTGAATTCCTGGGCTCAGGCAATCTGCCTGCCTCAGCCTCCCCAGTAGCTGGGACTCCAGGCATGAACTACCATGTCTGGCTAATTTTTAAAAGTATTTTGTGGAGACAGGGTCTCACTTTGTTACCTAGGCTGGTATTGAACTCTAGGGCTCAAGCAGTACTCCTGCCTCAGCCTCCCAAAGTGCTGGGATTACAGGCATGAGTCAACCCACCCAGCTATCATTTCATATATAGGTACTTACTAAAATCAGTAAAAGAATCCCTGGGGACCAAAGCTCACCAAGCTCAATGCAGATTTACATCACTGTTGGCTCTAGGCTACACAAGGTCACAGAGGCAGCTATGGCCCTGGGAGCTAGGCACTGTCAGGAATGAATATGGAAGGAATAAGGAAGAAATATGACCTGTAGTAATGCTGGGGTGACATGCCAGAACCATCCGCAACAGTGGGACTTACCTTTTTAAAAGACATGTACTATTTTGGGAGTCTCCCCAGGAAAATACATTTATTATTTTTGTTGTTGTTGTTTTTGTTTTTGAGATGGAGTTTTGCTTTTGTTTCCCAGGCTGGAGTGCAATGGCGCGATCTCAGCTCATTGCAACCTCTGCCTCCTAGGTTCAAGCGATTCTCCTGCCTCAGCCTTACCAAGTAGCTTGGATTATAGGTATGTGCCACAAAGGCTGGCTAAGTTTGTATTTTTAGTAGAGATGGGGTTTCGCCATGTGGGTCAGGCTGGTCTCAAACTTCCGACCTCAGGTGATCCGCCCACCTTGGCATCCCAAAGTGCTGGGATTACAGGCGTGAGCCACTGTGCCCAGCCAGGAAAATACATTTAAACTCAAACTACTGCATATATGTTGCAGGAAGTCAGGGACCCCGAACGGAGGGTCCGGCTGAAGCCATGGCAGAACATAAATTGTGAAAATTTCATGGACATTTGTTAGTTCCCCAAATTAGTACTTTTATAATTTCTTATGCCTATCTTTACTGTAGTCTCTGAACATAAATTGTGAAGATTTCATAGACACTTAATCACTTCCCCAATCAATACCCTTGTTATTTCCTATGCCTGTCTTTAATCTCTTAATCCCATCATCTTCGTAAGCTGAGGAGGATGTATGTTGCCTCAGGACCCTGTGATGATTGCATTAACTGCACAAATTGTTTGTAAAGCATGTGTGTTTGAACGATATGAAATCTGGGCACCTTGAAAAAAGAAGAGGATGACAGCAATGTTCAGGGAACAAGGGCAATAACTTTAAATTCTGACTTGCTGTGAGCCGGGCAGAACAGAGCCAAATTTCTCTTCTTTCTTTCTTTTTTTTTTTTTTTTTTTTTGAGATGGAGTCTCGCTCTGTCACCCAGGCTGGAGTGCAGTGGCCGGATCTCAGCTCACTGCAAGCTCCACCTCCCAGGTTCACGCCATTCTCCTGCCTCAGCCTCCTGAGCAGCTGGGACTACAGGCGCCTGCCACCTCACCCAGCTAGGTTTTTTTTTTTGTATTTTTTAGTAGAGACGGGGTTTCACCGTGTTAGCCAGGATGGTCTCAATGTCCTGACCTCATGATCCGCCCACCTCGGCCTCCCAAAGTGCTAGGATTACAGGCTTGAGCCACCGCGCCCGGCCTATTTCTCTTCTTTCAAAAGCAAATAGGAGAAATATTGCTGAATTCTTTTTCTCAGCAAGGAACATCCCTGAGAAAGAGAATGTGTCCCTGAGGGGAGGCCTCTAAAATGGCCGCTTTGGGGACGGCTGTCTTTTATGGTTGTAGACAAAGGGATGAAATAAGCCCCAGTCTCCCATATCGCTCTCAGGCTTATTAGGACGAGGAAATTCCCGCCTAATAAATTTTGGTCAGACAGGTTGTCTGCTCTCAATCCCTGTCAGGAGATAAGATGTTATCAATGACAATGCGTGCCTGAAACTTCATTAGTAATTTTAATTTCGCCCCATCCTGTGGTCGTGATTTCGCCCTGCCTCCATTTGCTTTGTGATATTTTATTACCTTTTGAAGCATGTGAACTCTGTGACCCACACCCCCCCCTTTTGAAAATCACTAATAAAAACTTGCTGGTTTTATGGCTCAGGGGGCATCACAAAACCTGCCAACATGTGATGTCTCCCCTGGACACCCAGGTTTAAAATTTCTCTCTTTTGTACTCTTTCCCTTTATTTCTCAGACCAGCTGACACTTAGGGAAATAGAAAAGAACCCATGTTGAATATCGGAGGTGAATTTCCCCCGATACATATATATTTCATAGACTCCATGAAACCCATCCAGTGAATTCTTAGAGGTCCAAGACCCCTGATTATGAACTGTTGGCTGGCCACGGTGGCTCATGCCTGTAATCCTAGCACTTTGGGAGGCCAAAGTGGGTGGATCACTTGAGGTCAGGAGTTCGAGACCAGCCTGGCCAACATGATGAAACCCCATCTCTACTAAAAATACAAAAATTAGCCAGGCTTGGTGGCATGCACCTGTAGTCCTAGCTACTCAGGTGGCTGAAGCAGGAGAATTGCTTGAACCTGGGAGGTGGAGGTTGTAGTGAGCCGAGGTCATGCTGTGGCACTCCAGCCTGGGTGACAGAGTGAGATTCCATCTCCAAAAAAACAAGAACTGTTGACCTATGCTTCTACCAGATTCCCATTCCTCCTGCTTTCAAACAGTCTGCAGCACCCGACTTCCCACTTTCCGTCTCAGACTTGGGGCTACACCAGTAGAGAGGTTGTATGTGCTGTGAGAAGGTGGGGGTCTGCTCTGCCTGTGGCCTACTAAAGAGTCTATACTTCTTTAATTATTGCCCTTGTTTTTGGTATTTCAGGGTTGGTCCACAGGACTCAGGGAAGGAGAAAAAAGTATAAAAATTTCTTTTCTTACAAGAATTCCAAGATGTGTCAGAGTTGACTAGAAGCATAGAGAAGACTACATAGTCAAGTACCCCCCAGGGGAATGTGGTAGAATTGGCAGTCTATTGGTCTCTTTGTAATGTCAGACTAAATAAATCACCTGGAGGCTGACATTGGCTCCTTCCCTTCCCAGGAGACAGATCTGGCCTAAATACAGAGATGCCTACAAGGAAGACCTAGGATCACAATCGTTCTTAGCACATAAAACTCTTCTTCCAGGTTCTAGAGAAAGTGGCCACTCTGAAAGCCAAAGAACTGCAGAGTACTCCTCTTGGCTCAGGTTTCATATTGCTCTGGCAATTCAGGTTCCTCTCATCTTTGCCATCATTTTGTGGATACCAACACACAACATGTCGTACCTGGCCAAGGTACAACAGCCTTGGCCAGGCATGAGAAGTGTCCATTACTGTTGTTTGCTCTATCTTGCACAAAGATGCCAAGTAAGGCTGGAGCAAAGGCCTTGGTGATACTCTTGCCTTGGACAGACAAATGGCAGTAGTGCAGCTAGTCCCTCAGTTGCACCTGTTTGTATTCCAAAGGCAGTAAACACAGACGTTCAGAAGCCCTTTATAATCAATATGTCAAATATCTGAAATTATTCCCCAGCTCTGACAAAACTTGCCTTCTGGGTGTGGAAACAAAACAAGAATTTGTGATTACTGCTGACCACATCTAGAACTGCCTTGAGGCTAGCCATGAGAGACTTGAAACCACAATTTTCACTGAGGATCTAAACCTCAGATCACATTTGCTTGGGGCTACTATGGGGTAAGGTGATATAAAGGATGTAAAAAGGATGTTGCAGATGCTCATGAGACCAGGTTTTGTGGCAAGCTAGGGCCACCACTAATTCTCCACGATGACTTCTCTACAGGACTTGCTTAAGCACAGGCACGGGACCCACCAATAATCAGATGTGCACTCTACACAGACTGCACCCACCAAGAACAGGTCACAGTCTGTGACACAAACCCATATACACAGGTCGGAGAAGCTGGCATTTTGGTCCGTGCTTATTTAACAAATCCCCTTCTGCTGTGGGCATTAGGACAGGGGGCTGGCAATACTCAGGTGAGCTGTCCCACCCCCAAGTCCAAAGCAGCAGCTCTCAGGCCTCTGCTGCTTCATGCCATTCCAAACATGATGGCTGGGCTTACACACCTATCTTACTGGAGGCCTCCCTCTCTGTGTTCCCTTTTCACCGCTATTCCATTACTTCCACAGGAGCTGGAGGCTGGCCCATCCACTCCAAGCCAGAGAATAAGCAGAGGCTGCCACAGGAGATCCTAGGCAAGCAATCAGCCACAGCATCTAGATTAGCATGAAGGAAACACTGGCCAAATTAAAAGATGAAACTTCCAAAAGGTAAATCTCTGTGTATTCATGCCTAATCTTCCAAGGTTGTGTAAATAATTTTTTTCTACCATCCCCCATCATTTGCACACATTTTTGTCAAGTCCAAACATAATTTGAAGTGAGGTAGGTAGTTTCTCTCTACTCATGCCGTTGTCCTTGGGGTGATGTTGGGGGCTGTGCCCTGAACGCACTTGTCTCCCGTGCAGGGGCAGTGTCAGGGCTGGCACCAGTGGCTGGTGGAGCTTCTCAGTTGGCTATTTTCTCAATCTCATCCAAATCATCCGTGTCCAATCGTTCTATCTTCTTATCTGGGGGAAAAATACACAGGTCTCTACCGTGCCCAGGAATGTGCCCCACCCTGGGCCACAGCAATCATTCATTCATCCCCAAAGGCTCCGGGTGCCTGAGCAGGGGGCAGCAGGGCCCCTAGTCACTGACAGCAACAGTCAGAGCCCCACGCCCCGAAGCCCGGTCATGGGGGAGCTGTCCTTGGAGTCCTTGGGTCCTGAAGTCTCCAGGTGTGGCCCTGAGAACTGCCATATGGTCAGAAAGGAGGGGAGTGTGCCAGGGACAGAGCCTCTCTCGGGGCTACAGAAGATCCTACCCCTTTCCCCACTCCACCCTCCTTAGTAAAGGGCACCAGGCACAGGACCCTCCCCGGGACTCACTAAAATGCTCCTGGATTCTGTTCAGGATGTTCATGCTGTGCTTGCTGTCCACCATGTTCACTGCCAGGCCCCTCTTGCCAAAGCGGCCTGTGCGCCCGATCCGGTGCAGGTAGGTCTCGTTGTCAGGGTTCCCGTCCTTGTCCACGGGAAGATCAAAGTTGATGACGACAGACACTTGTTCAACATCGATGCCTGCGGGAAGGAGAGATGGAAGCTGAGAAGACCAAGGACAGGAGACAAATCAGTCATGTGGTCCATCCATACAATGGAGCATGACTCAGCATTAAGGGAACTCGGCACTAAGAGATGTATATGACGTCAAGTGTAGGAAGCCAGATCTGAAAGGCCATGCAGTGCAAGATTTAGATGATGCCCAAAAGCAAAACTACAGGCACAGAAACCAAACTAGCAGGGGCCACGGGGTGGGGTACAGGGAGAGGTGATGAATGAGTCCCTGAGAGTTGGAGACAGAGAGAAGTAAGGACAAGAGACAAAAATCACTGTTGTCCAAAGGTAAGTCAATACATACCAACTTTGGGTAGAGGGAAAGAATTTGGGGGACCGAGCATGGTGACTCATACTTGTAATCCCAGCACTTTGGGAGGCCGAGGCAGGCAGATCAGCTGAGGTCAAGAGTTCAAGACCAGCCTGGCCAACACTGCAAAACCCCGGCTGTACTAAAAATACAAAAATTAGCTGGGCTTGATGGTAGGCGCCTGTAATCCCATCTACTCAGGAGGCTGAGGCAGGAGAATCACTTAAACCCAGGAGGTGGAGGTTACAGTGAGCTGAGATTGTGCCACTGCACTCGAGCCTGGGCTACTGAGCGAGACTCTGTCTAAAAAAAAAAAAAAAAACTGGGGGGACAGGCCAACTCTGGGAATTGGGTACAAGAGAGGGCACATACAGGCATATAGCAGAACCTGGAGGAAAATAACAAAACTGGCAGGTGCCAACAAAATTATGAAATCAGTCAGTAAGCCTCCAGGAGACACAATGTTCTGGAGATGGGCGCCCTTGGAAGAGCAGGCTCTGTTCTCTACCAGTCAGATGCCTGTACATTTCCTTCCACCAAGTCAAGACTCCTGGTTTCTGTGGGAGTTTTTATCACCTGAGGGAAATGCAGTCTCTCCTAGAAAGGAATATTGTCACCAACCCCACCGATCTCCCTGAGACCATCTGACTTCCCTGTGTACAAGGATTTCTAGCTCTAACTGGGCCTGGGACCCCGAGCCTGGCAGACCAGGTAGGACACATCCTCTGCTCACCGCGGGCACACACGTTGGTGGTCACCAGAACCTTCTCTTTGCCCTCTCGGAAGCGCTCAATCACCGCAGCCCTCTGCTCCACCATCATCTCCCCACTCAGCAGAGCCACCTGGTGGCCTTCTTTTGAGAGCTCTGCTGCCAGCCAACTAGCTGTTTTGCGAGTCTGTAGTGAAAAGAATTGTTTTATATGAACAGACCTATTAAAAACAAAAGGAAGACAACTGCAAAAAAGGGGCTTGCCACAATTAAAATACATGAAGGCGCTGCTAAATCCAGTTAGGAGGTTAGGCTTAAAATTTATCAATGAAGTATGGTGGTACATACCTACAGTCCAAGCTACACACTTGAGCCCAGGAGTTCAAGGCTGGCCTGGGCAACATGGCAAGAACCCATCTCAAAAAAAAATTTTTTTTTCAAATAGAATTTTCGTCATATGATTTCTTTCTTTTTAGATAAGTTACGTAACTGCTGTTAGTTTTTTATCTAGGGAGAGTGTGGTTTTAGCTAAAGATCTTCATTCCTAAATAGTCTATGTTCTTGCCAGATATGGTGGCTTGTGC
Organism: Macaca mulatta; assembly: GCF_049350105.2. Classification (NCBI taxonomy): domain Eukaryota; kingdom Metazoa; phylum Chordata; class Mammalia; order Primates; family Cercopithecidae; genus Macaca; species Macaca mulatta. Next base: position 69,537,305 of record NC_133425.1, read on the forward strand.
CTGTAGTCTCAGCGCTTTGGGAGGCTGAGACTGGAAGATCGCTTGAGGCTAGGAGTTTGAGACCAGCCTGCACAACAGAGCAAGACCCCATCTCTACAAAAATAAAAATAATTAGCCTGACATACATGGAGCACACACCTGTAGCCCTAGTAACAACAGCCAAGGCTGCAGTGAGCTATGATCATGCCACTGTATTCTGGCCTGAATGATAGAGCAAGACCCTATCTCAAAAACTAACAAACAAAAAATATATATATATTAAAATTTTATATATTTTTTGAGACAGGATCTCATTTTGTTGCCCACTCTGGAGTGCAGTGGCACAATCACAGCTCACTGCAGTCTCAACCTCCTGGGCTCAATCAATCCTCCCATCTGAGCCTCCCAAGCAGCTGGGACCATAGGCACGCACCACCACACCTGGCTAATTTTTAAAATTTTTGTAGAGATGGGATCTTGCTATGTTGTGCAAACTGGTCTTGAACTCCTGGGCTCAAGAAGATCCCCCCACCTCAGCCTCCCAAAGGGCTGGGATTACAGGCGTCAGCCACCGTGCCCAGCCATATATATTTTTTTAATGATGAGGTCTCACTATGTTGTTGCCCATGCTGGCCTGAACTCCTGGGCTTAAGCGATCCTCCCACCTCAGCCTTTTGAGTAGCTGGGACTACATGTACTTGCCCAGCTTATATTCTTTTTTTGTTGTTGGGTTTTTTTGTTTGCTTGTTTTTGTATTGAGACGGAGTTTCGCTCTTGTTACCCAGGCTGGAGTACAATGGCACAATCTTGGCTCACTGCAACCTCTACCTCCTGGGTTCAAGTGATTCTCCTGCTTCAGCCTCCTGAGTAGCTGGGGTTATAGGTGCATACCACCACACAGGGCTAATTTTTTGTATTTTTAGTAGAGACAGGGTTTCACCATGTTGGCCAGGCTGGTCTTGATCTCCTGACCTCAGGTGATCCACCTGCCTCGGCCTCCAAAATTGCTGGGATTACAGGCATGAGCCACCGTGCTGGCTGCCCAGCTTATATTCTTAAAAATCTAAAGATTATTTCATTGGCTGTTACTTGGGGTTTTTTCCCCCAGTAATCACTAAGAAGTGGAATCAAAGTCTCCCTCCTACAACTCATTAAAACCTTAGGAGAACAAACCACTTCCTTTCTTCCCACGGCGCCCAGGGGCATCCAGTCCTCCTGAGCCCTGTGGGGAGCTGGCTGAGAGGGAAGGGCCAGGCCTGCCACTGCTGCTACTACTCACATGGCAGAAGATCATGGCTTGAGCAATGGTGATGGCCCCATAGAGGTTACACAAGGCCTGGAACTTCTCGTCTCTGCTGCTGCACAGGACATAGTACTGCTTGATGGTGTCCAGGGTCTCTTCCTCCCGCTTCAGTTTGATAATGTTTGGGTCTGGGACCACTTTCTGGGCAAACTTCCAGACAGAGTCTTCAAAGGTGGCAGAGAAAAGCAGCATCTGGCAGTTCCTGGGCAGCATCCTGCAAGGGAAGGCCCTGGCATGTGGCCCCAGGTGGCCCCGGGAAGCAGCGGAAGCACAGCCTCCCCAGCTGGGTCTAGATGCCCAGGAAGGCTGAAGGGGAAGGAGGAGCAGCAGGCCTGGGTGGGGGACAGGGGTTGGGGTCTCCTTTCTCAGCCCAGGCTGGGAGGGACTGTGGTCAGTGCTGACAAGGAAATGGCCTGTCAAACAAATGCTGCTGAGAGTACGAGAGACAAGACCCTGGCAGAGGCCAGAGGAGGCGTCTGAAGTGAAGGGAGAAGACACTGCAGATGGGGAGGCTGAGGAGTCCTCTGCCCTCGAGATCCCTACCTCTGGATGCGGATGCTCTGATCCTGGTGGCCCTGAGTGGCTATCATGACGTCAGCTTCATCCAGAACAAACACCTTGATTTTCTTGGGATCAATGAACTTGAGCTTGGAGCACCAGTCCAGCACGGTCCCAGGGGTGCCAATGACAATCTGCTCGCTGATCTTCTGGCCTCTTTCCACTGTGGAGACCCAAGATGTTTTCCATGCATGGATATTTCTTTTGTTTTTTTTGTTTGTTTGCATTTTTTCTTTTTGTTTTTGTTTTGTTTTGTTTTGTTTTTTGAGGCGGAGTCTCACTCTGTTGCCCAGGCTGGAGTGCAGTGGCAACATCTTGGCTCACTGCAACCTCTGCCGCCCAGGTTCAAGCAATTCTCCTGCCTCAGCCTCCAAAATAGCTGGGATTACAGGCACCTGCCACTGCACCTGGCTAATTTTTTTTGTATTTTTAGTAGAGACGGGTTTCACCATCTTGGCCAGGCTGGTCTTGAACTCCTGACTTGGTGATCCACCTGCCTCAGCCTCCCAAAGTGCTGGGATTACAGGCGTGAGCCACCGTGCCCGCCTCCATGGGTATTTCAAAGGCAAAGCCAGCTCTTCTTTCTGAGAAATTCTAAACCTATTATATATTTTAATGCAAATGTTTTGCTGTTTGCATTAATATATTAAGGAAACGTTAGGATAGCACTATAGTATTTAATGGACATAAAACCAGACAAAATGCTGAAAAGGTAATTGGTACAAAAATACAATTAAAATAAGTAAGATCCAGTATTTGATAGCACAACTGAGTGACTACAGTCAACAATTTAATGTACATTTAAAAATAACTAAAAGGGCTGGGCGCGGTGGCTCATGACTCTAATCCCAGCATTTTGGGAGGCAGATCACCTGAGGTTAGGAGTTCGAGACCAGCTTGGTCAACATGGCGAAACCCCATCTCTACTAAAAATACAAAAATTAGCTGGGTGTGATGGTGGGCTCATGTAATCTCAGCTACTTGGGAGGCTGGGGAAAGAGAATCACTTGAACCCGGGAGGCAGAGGTTGCAGTGAGCTGAGATTGCGCCATTGCACTCTAGCCTGGGCAACAAGAGTGAAACTCTGTCTGAAAAAAAAAAAAAAAAAAAAACAGGCAGGGAGCAGTGGGTCACGCCTGTAATCCCAGCACTTTGGGAGGCCAAGGCAAGCGGATCACCTGAGGTCAGGAGTTCAAGACCAGCCTGGCCAACATGGTGAAACCCCATCTCTACTAAAAATAAAAAAAAATTAGTGTGGTGGGCACCTGTTGTCCCACCTACTCAGGAGGCTGAGGCAGGAGAAGCTCTTGAACCCGGCAGGTGGAGGTTGCAGTGAGCTGAGATTGCACCACTGCACTCCAGCCTGGGCGACAGAGTGAGAATCCGTCTAAAAAAACAAAAACAAGAACCAAAAAAAACAACCACAAACTAAAATTGTTTATAACATAAAGAAAGGATACATGCTTGAGTCAATGGATACCCCAGTTACCCTGATGTGATTATTATGCATTGCATGCCTGTATAAAAACATCTCATGTACCCCATAAACATATACACCTACTATGTACCCACAAAAATTCAAAAATTAAAAAAAATGCTGGCCGGGCGCGGTGGCTCAAGCCTGTAATCCCAGCACTTTGGGAGGCCGAGACGGGCAGATCATGAGGTCAGGAGATCGAGACCATCCTGGCTAACACAGTGAAACCCTGTCTCTACTAAAAAATACAAAAAACTAGCCGGGCGAGGTGGCGGGCGCCTGTAGTTCCAGCTACTCGGGAGGCTGAGGCAGGAGAATGGCGTGAACCCGGGAGGCAGAGCTTGCAGTGAGCTGAGATCCGGCCACTGCACTCCAGCCCGGGCGACAGCGCGCGACTCCCTCTCAAAAAAAAAAAAAAAAAAAAAAATGCTGAAAAGACATAGTAAGGATATAAACAATTAGAAGATGAATCCTCTTCAGTAGCATTCTTCTCATCTCTGTAATCATCCAATTCTCTCTGAAGTATCTGATCTTTATTTTTTTTCTGTCAACATTTCTGTCAACAACAGACTGGGACACTTCCTCTTAGGCAGACTTTTTCACAGTTCTTATCTTTCTAATGCACTCTGCCCCTTCAGCTCTATCCTGGCATCTATTTCAAATATGTCAGTTGCTTTTATGTTAGCTGGGCGTGGTGGCGCATGCCTGTAATCCCAGCTCCTCAGGAAGCTGAGGCACGAGAATCACTTGAGCCCAGGAGGCGGAGGTTGCAGTAGGCCAGGATTGCATCCCTGCACTCCAGCCTGGGTGACAGAGGGAGACTCTGTCTCAAAAAAAAAAAAAAAAAAAAAAAGGCCAGGTGCCGTGGCTCATGCCTGTAATCCCAGCACTTTGGGAGGCTGAGGCGGGCAGATCACGAGGTCAAGAGTTGGAGATCATTTGGCCAACATGGTGAAACCCCATCTCTACTAAAAATACAAAAATTGGCCAGGCGTGGTGGCGGGCGCCTGTAGTCCCAGCTACTCGGGAGGCTGAGGCAGGAGAATGGCGTGAACCCGTGAGGTGGAGCTTGCAGTGAGCCGAGATCGTGCCACTGCACTCCAGCCTGGGCGACAGAGTGAGACTCTGTCTCAAAAAAAAAAAAGAAAAAAAAATCAGAATTTTCTACCCTTCTACTTTGAATACAAATTGCAAAATTTTAAATGATTATCTCCCAATAAGTTTCATTATATTATTTACTTTTCAGAACTGGCCTCAGGTTGGCATTCGGACATTGTATGCAGACTTGATTTTCATAAAGTCACATTTGTTTCAGAGATCCATAAAACTCAACCAAACCTCTAACATTTTTTTTTTTTTTTTAGAGATAGAATCTCATGCTGTCGCCCAGGCTGGAGTACAGTGGTGCTGTCTCGGCTCACTGCAACCTCCCCCCACCCCCCGGCCCGGGTTCAGGCAATTCTCCAGCCTTAGCTTTCTGGGTAGCTGGGATTACAGGTGTGCACCACCATGCCCGGCTAATTTTTTTGTATTTTTAGTAGAGACAGGGTTTCATCATGTTAGTCAGGCTGGTCTCGAACTTCTAACCTTAAAATGATCCAGCCACCTCGGGCTCCCAAAGTGCTGAGATTACTGGCATGATCCACCACGCCTGGCCAACAACAGTTTTAAAATTACTTAAGTAATATTAGTTGTAAAACAAACTAGTGTAGAAAAAATTAGTAACAAAAAAGAATTAACAGAATAATCCCCAGAGTCAATAGCCATAAACATTCTGGGTTTTTATTCTGCTGATGAAGAGAAGTAAATTAGGTAATTAAACAAATTCAGTCCTGGCCTAGTGGCTCACACCTGTAATCCCATCACTTTGAGGGGCTGAGGCAGGAGGATTGCTTGAGACTTGGAGTTCTAGACCAACTTGGGCAACATAGCAAGACACTGTCTTTACAAAAAAAAAGAAGTCTTTACCAAAAAAAAAAAAATTTTTTTTTTGAGACAGAGTCTTGCTCTGTCGCCCAGGCTGGCGTGTAGTGGCATGATCTTGGCTCACTGCAACCTCCACCTCCCGGGTTCAAGTGATTCTCCTGCCTCAGCCTCCTGAGTCCTCCTGAGTAGCTGGGACTACAGGCGCACGCCACCATGCCTGGCTGATTTTTCTATTTTTAGTAGAGATGGGGTTTCACCATGTTGGCCAGTATGGTCTCTATCTCCTGTCCTCAGGTGATCTGCCCACCTCAGCCTCCCAAAGTGCTGGGATGCCAAGGAATGTCCTGATGAGGTGCATGTCTGCAGTTTACTTTCAAATGGTTTGACAAAAATGTATACATTTATGTAAAGCAAATATGGCAAAATGTTAAGTTTTTGAATCTAGGTGGAAAAATACATGTGTTTATTGTATTATTTCAACTATTGGGTATGTTTTGAAATGTTTCAAAATAAAAAGAATTAGGTTGATGATTTAGGACCACATTCACATACTCACATTTATTGCCTCGAACAGCATAAGCTAGCTTCAGTTCAGGGTAAAATTTGCCCATTTGTTCAATCACTTTTCCTGTTTGGAGGGCGAGCTCATACGTTGGGGAGAGGCATAGACACTGGTAGGGAAAGAGTGCAGAGTGCAAATTCAAGACAATAGCTCTTTTGCAAAGGGGAATTACCATTAGGACTTAGCCACTCCTCCAGCTGAAGATGAAGGAAAGAATATGTACATTAAAGTGTACACCATTTGATTCTTTTTTTTTTTTTTTTTTTTTTTGAGACGGAGTCTGGCTCTGTCACCCAGGCTGGAGTGCAGTGGCGCGATCTCGGCTCACTGCAAGCTCCGCCTCCCGGGTTTACGCCATTCTCCTGCCTCAGCCTCAGGCGCCCGCCACCTCGCCCGGCTAGTTTTTTGTATTTTTTAGTAGAGACGGGGTTTCACCGTGTTAGCCAGGATGGTCTCGATCTCCTGACCTCGTGATCCGCCCGTCTCGGCCTCCCAAAGTGCTGGGATTACAGGCTTGAGCCACCGCGCCCGGCCACCATTTGATTCTTTAAGCTACAGCATCATAAGCTAGAATTCTTAGGTGTCAGAACTCTGGGTAGGTAAAGACACTTGGAAACAGACACTGGCCATTGCAGTACAAAACCTACCCATGAGCACGGATCTAAAGTTCCAGTTGGCATTAGCTTTCTTTTCATTTACTCAGAAAGCTCTCAGAACTTTCTAATGGATGACAGTTGCTGATGAAACAGGTTTTCCTGCAAGTAAAGGAGCCAGGCCTATAAGAAGCATCCCAGAACTGGCACACCATGAAAAAGGAAACAGGATTTTTACTGCTGTTAGAGGATATTCCACATTATTTGTGCTCAATTTAAGGAGTTTTAGTTTGTGTAAAAAGTAATGCATAAATGCATAGCTTGGCTTTTATTTTATTTTTTTGAGACAGAGTTTCGTTCTTTTTGTCCAGGCTGGAGTGCAGCGGTGTAATCTCAGCTCACTGCAACCTCTGCCTCCTAGGTTCAAATGATTCTCTTGCCTCAGCCTCCCAAGTAGCTGGGATTACAGGCACACACCACCAGGCCCGGCTAATTTTTTATTTTTAGTATAGATGGGGTTTCACCATGTTGGCCAGGCTGGTCTAGAACTCCTGACCTCAGGTGATCTGCCCACCTCAGCCTCCCAAAGTGCTGGGGTTACAGGCCTGAGCCACCGCACTCGGCCCACAGCTTGCCTTTTAATCCATCAAATGGAAATCCCCTCTATCTATGCATTAGTAGAAACCTAAATTCATAAATCCTTACCTGGGGGTATTTGTTTGCAGGTTCTACTTGGCTAAGCATGGCCAGCACGAAGGCAGCTGTTTTACCAGTACCAGACTGAGATTGGGCAATTAAGTTCTGTGGGCTGCACAAGAAACAAACTGGTTAGGAGCTTAAATCTCAAGTAACCTTTTTAGTATTAAAAATTCATTTATAGGAGACGCTGGAGTACAGTGGCACAATCTTGGCTCACTGCAGCCTCAGCCTCCTGGGCTCAAGTGATCCTCCTGCCTCAGCCTCCCAAAGCGCTGGGATTATAGGTGTGAGTCACTGCAGTGAGCCTACTGATTTTTTTCAAATGTGAGTCAGCTCATGTTACTTCTCTGCCCAAAAACCTTCCAATAATTCCTCGTTTCATTCAAAATACAAGTTGAAACCCTCATAATGGCATACAGGGTCCTGCATGATTTGCTCCCCATTACACCTCAGCTCTCATTTCCTACTACTCTCTCTTTCTCTCCCTTACTTCGCTCCCCCACAGGGCCCCAGTGCTGCTCCGAGAACATGCCAGTCATGCTCTTTTCTTAGGGCTTCTGCACTGGCTGTGTTGTGCTTGGGACTACTGTCCCCAGATAACATGCTAACTCCCTTCTCTCCTTCAAGTCTTTGCCCAGATTTCACCTACTTCAGGAGATCCTACCTTAACCACTTGATTTAAAAGTGTAATCTACTTTGAAATGCCTAAAAAATACAAGATGTAGGTTTTGGTAGCAGGGTAGGGGTAAGAGTGGCAAGAACCAAGTCTTGCCTTGAAGGTGGCAAGAAGCAGCCTCTGAAGCAGCTCAAGAAACAGGCAAGGCCAGGTGCAGTAGCTCATGCCTGCAATCCCAGAACTTTGGGAGGCCGAGGTGGGTGGATCATTCGAGGTCAGGAATTTGAGACCAGCTTGGCCAACAAGGTAAAACCCTGCCTCTACTAAAATTACAAAAATTAGGCAGGCATGGTGGTGAGCGCCTGTAGTCCCAGCTACTTGGGAGGCTGAAGCAGGAGAATCACTTGAACCCACAAGGCAGAGGTTGCAGTGAGCCAAGATCGTGCCACTGTACTCCAGCCTGGGTGACAGAGTGAGACTCAGTCTCAAAAAAAAAAGCAGGCAAGGTCAGGTGCGGTGGCTCATGCCTGCAATCTCAGCACTTTGGGAGGTTGAGGTGGGTGATTTCTTGAGCCTAGGAGTTCGAGACCAGCCTGGGCAAAATACCGAAACCCTTTCTCTACAAACGATACAAACATTAGCTGGACATGGTGGTACATACCCGTAGTCCCAGCTACTCGGGAGGCTGAGGTATGAGGATCTCTTGAGCCCAGGAGGTGGAGGGTAGAGGTTGCAGGCTGCAGTGAGCTGAGACTGCGCCACTGCACTGCTGCCCTGGTGACAGAGCAAGACCCTGTCTCAAAAAACAAAAAACAAAAAAATGGAGCAGCCGCGGCAGGCCAAAGAGATGGACAAGGAAAATGAGGTCTTCCAGTAGGAAAAGAAGAAAAAAAGAACAGAAGAAACATGTACTAAAAGTGAAGCCATGGGGAGGGCCCCCAGCCACAGGTGGAATTTAAAAATCTGGCAAAAGTAAGCTGTTCCTTGTGGGGACTTCTTTTGTTTTTTTTTTTTTTCTTTATTGAGACGGAGTTTTGCTCTTGTTGCCCAGCTGGAGTGCAAAGGTGCGATCTCAGCTCACTGCAACCTCCACCGCCTGGGTTCAAGCAATTCTTCTGCCCCAGCCTCCTGAGTAGCCAGGATTACAGGTGCCCGCCACCACGCCCAGCTAATTTTTGTATTTTTAGTAGAGATGGGGTTTCACCATGTTGGCCAGGCTGGTCTCGAACTGCTGACCTCAGGTGATACACCCGCCTCGGACCTCCCAAAGTGTTGAGATTACAGGCGTGAGCCATCACACCTGGTCTTTTTTTTTTTTTTGAAACAAGGTCTCACTTTGTCGCCCAAGCTGGAGTGCAGTGGCACAATCTCAGTTCACTGTAGCCGCCACTGCGCGGGTTCCACGCAATTCTGGTGTCTCAGCTTCCTGAGTAGCTGGGGCTGGTATGAACCACCATGCCTGGCTATTTTTGTATTTTTTTTTGTATAGATGGGTTTCACCATGTTGGCCAGGCTGGTCTCGAACTCCTGACCTCAAGTGATCCGCCCACTTCAGCCTCCCAGAGTCCGGGGATTACAGGTGTGAGCCACTGCGCCCAGCCACCACAGTGGTAACTCTTTATTCTATTTCTGTTTAAACATCTAGATTCCCTGTCAAAACATCTGTTACCCCTTGTAGTTAGAATAAAGTGTTGTACATTTAATTTCTTTTTTATTTTTACCTTTTAATACTGATGAGGTCTTACTGTGCTGCCCAGGCTGGTCTCAAACTTCTGGGCTCAAGCCGTCTGCCTGCCTTGGCCTCCCAAATTACTGGGATAATGGGCATGAGCCACTGTGCCTGGCCAAAATTTATTAATTTTTTTTTTTTTTTTTTTTTTTTTGAGACGGAGTCTTGCTCTGTCACCCAGGCTGGAGTGCAGTGGCCGGATCTCAGCTCACTGCAAGCTCCTCCTCTCGGGTTCACGCCATTCTCCTGCCTCAGCCTCCCGAGTAGCTGGGACTACAGGCACCCGCCACTTCGCCCGGCTAGTTTTTTTTTTTGTATTTTTTAGTAGAGATGGGGTTTCACCGTGTTAGCCAGGATGGTCTCGATCTCCTGACCTCGTGATCCACCCGTCTCGGCCTCCCAAAGTGCTGGGATTACAGGCTTGAGCCACCGCGCCCGGCCTATTAATTTTTTTTTTTTTTTTTTTGAGACGGAGGGTCACTCTGTCACCCAGGCTGGAGTCCAATGGTGCGATCTCAGCTCACTGCAATCTCTGCCTCCTGGGTTCAAGTGATTCTCTTGCCTCAGCCTCCTGAGTAGCTGGGACTACAGGCACATGCCACCACGCCCAGCTAATTTTTTGTATTTTTAGTAGAGACGGGGTTTCACCATGTTGGCCAGGCTGGTCTCGAACTCCTGACCTCAAATGATCTGCCTGCCTCAGCCTCCCCAAATGCTTGGATTACAGGCATGAGCCACTGCACGTGGCCAAAATTTATTATTTTTATTTGAAGTAAAAAAAAAGTCATAAAATTTGCCCTTTTACCCACTTTTAAGTGTGCTATTCAGCGGCATTAACATTTGTAATTTATCACCTGTTATATTTTAATAAAAATGAATTAGCTATATTTCTTTTTTTTTTTTTTTTTTTTGAGACGGAGTCTCACGCTGTTGCCCAGGCTGGAGTGCAGTGGCGCGATCTCGGCTCACTGCAAGCTCCGCCTCCTGGGTTCACGCCATTCTCCTGCCTCAGCCTCCTGAGTAGCTAGGACTACAGGCGCCCGCCACCGCGCCCGGCTAATTTTTTATATTTTTAGTAGAGACGGGGTTTCACTGTGGTCTCGATCTCCTGACCTTGTGATCCGCCCGCCTCGGCCTCCCAAAGTGCTGGGATTACAGGCTTGAGCCACCGCGCCCGGCCGAATTAGCTATATTTCAAACTAGAATGTAAGCTCCTTGTGGGCAGGAATTTTGTTCTGCATTGTTGACTAATGTATCCAAGTGCCTAGCATAGTATCTGTTATATAACAGGCACTCAATAAGTATTTGTTGATGATAAAAGGTACTAGATAATTCTAGTAATAATGCTGGTCTCTTCTAATATTGTCAATCTAAAAATGAGCTTCTTGGCTAGGCCCAATGGCTCATGCCTGTAACCCTAGCACTTTGGGAAGGCAAGGTGGGAAGCGTGCTTGAGCCTAGGAGTTCAAGACAAGTCTGGGCAACAAAGTAAGACCCCATCTCTACCAAAGCCCCCCTGAAAAACAAAAACAAAAAAAGCCTGGTGTGACACCTCATACCTGTAATCCCAACACTTTGGGGGTTTGAGACCAACCTGGGCAACATAGCACAACTCTGTCTCTGATAGAGATATAAAAATTAGGCCTGGTGTGGTGGCTCACACCTGTAATATCAGCACTTTGGGAGGCCGAGGGGGGCAGATCACGAGGTCAGGAGTTCATGACCAGCCTGGCCAACATGGTGAAACCCCATCTCTACTAAAAATACAAAAAAATTAGCTGGGCATGGTGGAGTGTGCCTGTAATCCCAGTTACTTGGGAGGCTGAGGCAGGAGAATTACTTGAACTGGGACCTGGGAAGCGGTGGTTGCAGTGAGCCGAGTCTCAAAAAAAAAAAAAAAAAAAAAAGGCCGGGCGCGGTGGCTCAAGCCTGTAATCCCAGCACTTTGGGAGGCCGAGGCGGGCGGATCACAAGGTCAGGAGATCGAGACCACAGTGAAACCCCGTCTCTACTAAAAATACAAAAAATGAGCCGGGCGCGGTGGCGGGCGCCTGTAGTCCCAGGTACTCAGGAGGCTGAGGCAGGAGAATAGCGGGAACCCGGGAGGGGGAGCTTGCAGTGAGCCGAGATCGCGCCACTGCACTCCAGCCTGGGCAACAGCTTGAGACTCCGTCTCAAAAAAAAAAAAAAAAAAATTGTATAAAAATTAGCCAGGCATGGTGGTTTGCACCTGTGGCCCCAGTTACTTGGGAGGCCAAGGTGGGAGGATTGCTTGCGCCCAGGAGGCAGAAATTGCAGTGAGCCAAGATGGTGCCAGTGCACCTAGCCTGGATAACAGAGTGACAAACTGTCTCAAAAAAAAAAAAAAATTGGGGGAAGGCCAAGGTGGGAGGATTGCTTGAGGCCACGAGATCAAGACCAGTCTGGGCAACATAGCAAGACGCCCATCTCTATTAAATAAAGAAAATTAGCTAGGCATGGCAGCACGGGCCTGTAGTCCTAGCTACCTGGGAGGCTGAGGCAGGAGGATTGCTTAAGCCCAGGTGCTCAGGGTGCAGTAAGCTATGACTACACTGCTGTACTCCTGCCTAGGTGACAGAGTGAGACCTTATCTCACAGAAAAAAAAAAAGTTAGCATCTACAAAAATATTAGATCCACAAATATAAATGATCAATATGAAACCATGTCATAAATACTCCATTTATTCACCCTAAGCATGCTCAAAGTCCCAAGCTAAAAAAAAGACACTATCCATCTGGAGAAAATGTCACTGTTATGACACAGAACAAAGAAAACTTGAGAAAATACAGACCCAAAATATCTATTTTTATTTTTATTTATGATTTTTTGAGACAGGGTCTCACTCTGTTGCTCAGGCTGGAGTGCAGTGGTGCAATCTTTGCTCACTGTAGCCTCAATCTCCTGGGCTCAGGTTACCTCCTACTTCAGCCTCCCGGGTAGCTGGGACTACAGGCACATGCCACCATATTTGGCTAAGTTTTTGTATTTTTAGTAGAGACAGGGTCTCACCATGTTGCCCAGGCTGCTCTCGAACTCCTGGGCTCAAGCGATCCGCCTACCTCGGCCTCTCAAAGTATTGGGATTACAGGCATGAACCACCACACTTGGCCTAAAATATCTATTTTTAGACAAAAAAAAAAAAGATTCAGAATTTAGGATTATATGCAGAATTGTATATAATCATATAAAATATAGGATCAATCTGTATTAAATTTCCATCATGCTCTAGAATCTTGTTACTCAGAATGTGATCTGAAACATCAGCATTAGCATCACCTGCAAGCTTATTAGAAATGTTGACCCTCAGTCCCCACTTAGACCTACTAAATTCAGACCCTGCATTTTAATAAATGTCTATGAGATTTGTATGCCTGTGAAAGTGGGAAATGCCCTGCACCAGGAAACCACCTTAGTTACTGTATTATTCAGGTCTCCTAGAGCTGTTTGGCTTCTATTATATTTGACATAATGACTTTTATATATCAATACAATGAAATCATGGTGCATATACGATACAAATGTATATTTACCAACATAGGAAGATTATCATATAATTTAAAAACACAGCATATAAAACATTATTTATATGTCAACCTTTTTTTTTTTTTTTTTTTTTTGAGAAGGAGTCTCACTCTGTCGCCCAGGCTGGAGTACAGTGGCTGGATCTTAGCTCACTGCAAGCTCCGCTTCCCGGGTTTACGCCATTCTCCTGCCTCAGCCTCCCGAGTAGCTGGGACTACAGGCGCCTGCCACCTCGCCCGGCTAGTTTTTTGTATTTTTTTTTTTTTTTTTTGAGACGGAGTCTCGCTCTGTCGCCCAGGCTGGAGTGCAGTGGCGCGATCTCGGCTCACTGCAAGCTCCGCCTCCGGGGTTCACGCCATTCTCCTGCCTCAGCCTCCTGAGTAGCTGGGACTACAGGCGCCCGCCACCGCGCCCGGCTAATTTTTTGTATTTTTAGTAGAGACGGGGTTTCACCGTGGTCTCGATCTCCTGACCTTGTGATCCACCCGCCTCGGCCTCCCAAAGTGCTGGGATTACAGGCGTGAGCCACCGCGCCCGGCCTGTTTTTTGTATTTTTAGTAGAGACGGGGTTTCACCATGTTAGCCAGGATGGTCTCGATCTCCTGACCTTGTGATCCGCCCATCTCGGCCTCCCAAAGTGCTGGGGTTACAGGCTTGAGCCACCGCGCCCGGCCTTTTTTTTTTTTTTTTACTTGAGATGGAGTCTCGCTCTGTCGCCCAGGCTAGAGTGCAGTGGCGCAATCTTGGCTCACTGCAAGCTCTGCCTCCCAGCTTCACGCCATTCTCCTGCCTCAGCCTCCTGAGTAGCTGGGACTACAGGCGCCTGCCACCACGCCCGGCTAATTTTTTGTATTTGTAGTAGAGACGGGGTTTCACCGTGTTAGCCAGGATGGTCTCGATCTCTGGAGCTCGTGACCCACCGGCCTCGGCCTCCCAAAGTGCTGGGATTACCGACATAAGCCACTGCTCCTGGCCATATGTCAACTTTTTTTTTTTTTTTTTTTTGGCCAACTGATGTTGGCCAGCCTGGTCTCCAACTCCTGACCTCAGGTGATCTGCCCGCCTCGGCCTCCCAAAGTGCTGGGATTACAGGTATGAGCCACCACCCCTGGCCATAAAGTTATATATATGGCTGGGCACGGTGGCTCACACCTGTAATCCCAGCACTTTGGGAGGCCGAGGCGGGCGGATCTCTTGAGGTCAGGAGATAGAGACTATCTTGGCTAACACAGTGAAACCCCATCTCTACTAAAAAAAATACAAAAAATTAGTTGGCGGGCACCTGTAGTCCCAGCTACTCGGGAGGCTGAGACAGGAGAATGGAGTGAACCCAGGAGGCAGAGCTTGCAGTGAGCTGAAATCTTGCCACCGCACTCCAGCCTGGGCGACAGAGTGAGACTCCATCTCAAAAAAACAAAAACAAAAAAGTTATACGTATATATTTACATAGAGAAAAGTCTAGAAGTCTCCACTCCAAAATGTTAATAATGTAGGGAGAGGGATATTACAAATGATTTTTTTGTTTTTTGTTTTTGGTTTTTTTGAGATGGAGTCTCACTCTGTTGCCCAGGCTGGAGTGCAGTGGTGTGATCTTGGCTCACTGCAACCTCCGCCTCCTGGGTTCAAGCCATTCTCGTGGCTTAGCTTCCTGAGTAGCTGGGACTACAGGAGCACACCACAACACCTGGCTAATTTTTGTATTTTTTTAGTAGAGTCGGGTTTCATGTTGGTCAGGCTGGTCTTGAACTCTTGACCTCAAGAGATCCTCCTGCCTTGGCCTCCCAAAGTGTTGGGATTACAGGCGTGAGCCACTGCACCCACCCCCCACCCGCCCTTTTTGTTTGTTTGGTTTTTTTTTTGAGACAAACTCTCGCTGTGTTGTCCAGGCTGGAGTGCAGTGATATGATCTCGGCTCACTGCAACCTCTGCCTCCCGGGTTCAAACAAATCTTGTGCCTCAGCGTCCTCTTTTTCTCTTTTGAGACAGGGTTGCTTTGTTGCCCAGAATGGAGTACAATGGTGTGATCACGGTTCACTGCAGCCTGAAACTCCTGGGTTCAAGTGATCCTCCTGCCTCATCTTCCCGAGTAGCTGGGACTATAACTGCATGCCACCACGCCTGGCCAAGTTTATAACTTTTTTGTTGTTGTTGTTGTTTGTTGAGACAGGGTCTTGCTACATTGCCCAGGCTGGTCTTGAGCTCCTGGCCTCAAACGATCCTCCTGCCTTGCCTGTCAAGTTGCTGGGATTATAGGCACAAGCCACATTGCTGGCCTGTGAAAATAATAAAAGTTTTCAAAAATGGAAAATCTAAAATGAAACGGAGTTGTAATAGGACACATACGGCTCAGCAAGCATCAGTGGTAACGCATTCTCTTGTATCTTGGATGGACGATTGAAACCCATGGCATAGACTCCTTGGAGAAGCTGTGGTTTCCTAGAAAAACAGTTAAAGATGAAAGTCATTGTCTCTTTGGTTGAGGAAAGCAGCAAAATATCTGGAGGATTTTTCTCCTTTACTGTTTACACATAGTTTTTTGTTTATTTGTTTGTGAGACAGAGTCTCAATCTGTTGCCCAGGCTGTAGTGCAATGGTGCAGTCTCGGCTCACTGCAACATCCACCTTCCGGGTTCAAGCAGTTCTCATGCCTCAGCCTCCCGAATAGCTGGGATTACAGGTGCATGGCACCATGCCCTACTAATGTTTTTTTTTTTTTTTTTTTTGAGACAGAGTCTCGCTCTGTCGCCCAGGCTGGAGTGCAGTAGTGCGATCTCGGTTCACTGCAAGCTCCACCTGCCGGGTTCACGCCATTCTCCTGCCTCAGCCTCCTGAGTGGCTGGGACTACAGGTGCCCGCCACCACACCCGACTAATTTTTTTTGTATTTTTGTAGAGACGGGGTTTCACCGTGTTGGCCAAGATGGTCTTGGTCTCCGGATCTTGTGATCCACCTGCCTCGGCCTCCCAAAGTCCTGAGATTACAGGCGTGAGCCACTGCACCTGACCTAATTTTTTTATTTTCAGTAGAGACAGGGTTTCACCATGTTGGCCATGCAACTCCTGACCTCAAGTGATCTGCCTGCCTCAGCCTCTCAAAGTGCTGGGATTACAGGTGTCAGCCACTATGCCTGGCCTACACATAGTTTGTAATCAACAATAATTGAGCTGTGCTGAACTGAATACATGTTAGTACAGCTAAAGCTTTCACCCATTATCTGGAAATTTTACTAAATATCCCAAAACATCTAAAGTATTTGTTTATATTTTTTATATGGAGTCTGGTCTTGCTCTGTTGCCCAGGCTGGTCTGCAACTCCTGGCCTCAAGTGATCCTCTCACCTTGGCCTCCAAAAGTGCTGGGATTACAGGTGTGCACCACCGCATGCAGCTAAATTCTTTTATATAACTTAGTTAGTGGCTGGGCGCTTTGGCTCATGCCTGTAATCCCAGCACTTTGGGACGCTGTGGCAAGTGGATCACGAAGTCAGGAGATCAAGATCAGCCTGGCCAACACAGTGAAACCTGTCTCCACTAAAAATACAAAAAGTAGCCGGGTGTGGTGGTGCACGCCTGTAATCCCAGCTACTCAGGAGGCTGAGGCAGGAGAATCACTTGAACCCGGGAGGCAGAATTTGCAGTGAGCCGAGATCGCGCCACTACACTCCAACCTGGGCGAAAGAGTGAGACACCGTCTAAAAAAAAAACAAAAAAAAAAACCTTGGTTAGCT
Organism: Macaca mulatta; assembly: GCF_049350105.2. Classification (NCBI taxonomy): domain Eukaryota; kingdom Metazoa; phylum Chordata; class Mammalia; order Primates; family Cercopithecidae; genus Macaca; species Macaca mulatta. Next base: position 69,554,017 of record NC_133425.1, read on the forward strand.
AAAACTGTTCTGTTGTGATAAAAAGATATCTATTACAGACCTAGGATCTCTATTTCAGTGCAAAGGGGAGAGTCAGAAAGTGAATAAATACTCACAGCCGAAGCTCTTCAAAAGACTTCACTGAGTACAGAGGGGAGTTTGGATCCCGCTGCAGGACTTCTACTTGGTTTGTGTTATCGACAAGGTTACTTCTGATCAGCTTGTTGAGTAAGGACTGGGCAGCTCTGTCCTCTGTCAGGAAAAAGAAAGCAAAGAATTTTTAAAAGTCCTTGAAACCTACCAAGCATTTACTCTAATTCAACTGCCATTTGTATTTTGAATAATAATGTACTGAACATTCAACTTGAAGGTACCTCATAGTTTTGACTTATAAATTAAAATAGTTTTATTAAAGAAAAAAGTTATGATACATCACCCATTTAGGCCTCATACTCTTCTCCAGACTCTATCTAACAGCCCTCTTTTCCTGCAGTTACCTATTCCTCTTATCCAGACACACATATTTACTCCCCCATTTGCACTATGTATAAACCTAAAGTAATTAACAATCACAACAATGGGAAAAAAAAACAGGAATTAACAAAGTCTGTACCTTAATTTTTTTTTTTTTTTTTTTTTTTTTTTGAGACGGAGTCTCGCTCTGTCGCCCAGGCTGGAGTGCAGTGGCCGGATCTCAGCTCACTGCAAGCTCCACCTCCCGGGTTCACGCCATTCTCCTGCCTCAGCCTCCCGCGTAGCTGGGACTACAGGCGCCCGCCACCGCGCCCGGCTAATTTTTTGTATTTTTTAGTAGAGATGGGGTTTCACTGTGTTAGCCAGGATGGTCTCGATCTCCTGACCTCATGATCCGCCCGTCTCGGCCTCCCAAAGTGCTGGGATTACAGGCTTGAGCCACCGCACCCGGCTGTACCTTAATATTGGACAAGTTGGTCTCATCTTGTCATGCATGTCAAATGTGTCAAAATAACATTAAGCTTAATTTTATTTGACAATAGAGATTGTCCAATAAACTTAAAATTTTTTATAATGGCCTGTTCAAGTGTTCAGTTGTTCAGTGTAAACTTTCTCTAAACGTAAACCATTAGAACTCCTTCACCTATTGACTATTTATATTGAACTTTTTTTTTTTTTTTTGGAGACAGAGTCTCGCTCTGTCTCCCAGTCTGGAGTGCAGTGGTTCAATCTTGGCTCACTGCAAGCTCTGCCTGCTGGGTTCACGCCATTCTCCTGCCTCAGCCTCCCAAGTAGCTGGGACTACGGGTGCCTGCCACTATGCTTGGATATTTTGTTTTTGTATTTTTAGTGGAGATGGGGTTTCACCGTGTTAGCCAGGTTGGTCTTGATCTCCGGAGCTCATGATCCACCCGCCTCAGCCTCCCAAAGTGCTGGGATTACAGGCGTGAACCACTGCACCCGGCCCCTATATTGAACTTTTATGCTAGCACTGTATCACCCATTAAAGTCGAGCCAAACTGGGTATATAAATGAAGCCTCATAACAATCCACTTTCTTAGAATGTAGAAGCTTGTTATTATATAAAGCTCCACGGCTGTGTTACCTTTCTCTTCTTCATCTGTCTTCTCTGCATTGGTATTGGTCTTGACAACAGCACCTTTATCAGACACAAAGTGGCCATCACTCAAAATCACATCCCATACCCAATAGCTGGGACAATTCAAATTCTATAGCACTAGAAGTTTTTGTAAAGGCCTAGAGAGCAAAAAAAAATGAGGAAACCAAGCCGCTGATAAAAACATTTTATTGTCCCTAAATAAACAAAGGTGTAAAACACTGTTGCTCATATATATATAGAGAGAGAGATTTTATTTATTTATTTATTTGTTATGCCCAGGCTGGAGTACAGTGGCGCAATCTCAGCTCACTGCAAGCTCCACCTCCCGGGTTCACACCATTCTCTGGCCTCAGCCTCCCGAGTAGCTGGGATTACAGGCACCCGCCACCATGCCCGGCTAATTTTTTTTGTATTTTTAGTAGAGACGGGATTTCACCGTGTTAGCCAGGATGGTCTTGATCTCCTGATCTCGTGATCCACCTGCCTCGGCCTCCCAAAGTGCTGGGATTACAGGCGTGAGCCACCGCGCCCGACCTCTGTTGCTCATATTCTTTCCTATTCTAGGTCTCCTCCCCGTACCTCAAAAACTATTATTTCCCTCATTGAATCAATACTTCTGAAATATTATAGAAAGGTTAGAGCAATTAGTGATCAGAAACCACCTTGATGCTCAACAGAGGAATATCTATGCAAATGGGATTTTATTAATATGTGAACACAATAATGCCATTAAAATTCATGTATATAACAAATGAGCAGTAAGACCAACAAAATTCATGCAAATAATTTTTTTTTCTCTTTTTTTGAGACGGAGTCTCACTCTTGCCCAGGCTGGAGTGCAGTGGTGTGATCTCGGCTCACTGCAACCTCTGCCTCCCAGGTTCTAGAGATTCCGTTGTCTCAGCATCCTGAGTAGCTGGGATTATAGGTGTGCACCACCACACCTGGTAAATTTTTGTAGTTTTAGTAGAGATGGGGTTTCACCATGTTGGTTAGGCTGGTTTCGAATTCCTTACCTCAGGTTATCTGCCCACCTCAGCTTCCCAAAGTGCTGGGATTATAGTGTGAGCCACCACACCCGGCCTATAAATTATTGATTAATATAAATTTATAGTCAAATGATACTGTGGTTATATAAAATCATACAAAAAAGATTGTAAGTGAATTTTGAGAAAGGCAAATGTTACATTACCTTCCAGTAATATTAAGTACATCAACAATAATGGAAATCTTAAATTTGGATAAATATGATTTCAGAATAATTAGGATAGGTAAACTGTCAGATTCCTCCCACTTTGTCTATCTCATCCCAAATTGAGAACATTAAAAATTAGTCTTTGTCAGTATAGTCCCATGGTTAGTAATTAGTCCCACTTAAGTAGCCTAATTCGTTTTTCACTCCCACACCCTTGCTATCAGTGTGCAATCCTCATTCTTGTATTAAAAACACTTTGAAGCCAGGTGCGGTATCTCACTCTTGTAATCCCAGCACTTTGGGAGGCTGAGACAGGAGGACTGCTTGAGCCCAGGAGTTAGAAACCAACCTGGGCAACCCACGGAGACCTCATATCTCTTTTTTTTTTTTTTTTTGAGACGGAGTCTCGCTCTGTCACCCAGGCTGGAGTGCAGTGGCCGGATCTCAGCTCACTGCAAGCTCTGCCTGCTGGGTTTATGCCATTCTCCTGCCTCAGTCTCCCGAGTAGCTGGGACTACAGGCACCCACCACCTCACCTGGCTAGTTTTTAGTATTTTTTTTTTTTTTAGTAGAGACGGGGTTTCACCGTGTTAGCCAGGATGGTCTCGATCTCCTGACCTTGTGATCCGCCCATCTCGGCCTCCCAAAGTGCTAGGATTACAGGCTTGAGCCACCGTGCCCGGCCGGAGACCTCATCTCTATAAAAAATAAAAATAAAAAATTAGTTGGGCATAGTGCATTGTGCCTGTAGTCCCAGTTACTCAGGAGGCTGAGGCGGAGGATCACTTGAGTCTGGGAGGTTGAGGCTCCAGTGAAGCATGATTGAACCACTGCACTCCAGCCTGGGCAACAGAGCAAGAACCTGTCTCTTAGAAAGTAAACAAATAAAAATAAATAAATAAAAACACTTCGGTCATACAAACCAGTTTGTTGATTTAAAAATCAGATGATACCAGTATCGTCCAACGCCCTGCCTGGTACAAATACAATTTTTTTTTTTCCAGACAGTTGTTACACCAAAACAAAAATACTGAAGGAAATCACATTTGTTTTCAAACTAGCTATTAGTTACTTACCATTGGCATCTGGTTTGATTTTCTCTTCCTTAAGATGCAAGTTGCTCAACTAAATGGAGAATATGGGGGAGGGGGAAAGTGTCAGGAAAACCACTTAAAAAGATTTGGAATCAACAGAGCCTCCCTAACGAAGCTGGGGATAAAACAGCCATTCTCAAGGTATATTCATTAGGACCAATTCATTGAGTTGTTCCGTTTACTAAATGTCTGATGAGAATAAACAAAATTTCCCATAAATACATCAGTTGAAAAAAATGCTCCACATCGGTACCTTCTACTTACAATTCTGTGAGAGAATTGTAATTTGTGAGTTTGCTTAATGCCCTGATTATAAACTCTCTCTCTTTGTAGAATATCATTAGACTTGTCATTCTCTCATATTTCTTTTGTGTGTGTGGGAATTGCTCCATTTCAAATCATATTTCAAACGAGGAAATTTAAAGAGATGTTGAAAAAATGCAGTCATACTTCGGAGAACACTGGGAAGGGAGGACTGCCATGAAAAGCATCTGTAAAGCCGGGTGTGGTGGCTCGCACCTGTAATCCCAGCACTTTGGGAGGCTGAGGCAGGCAGGTCACGAGTTCAAGAGATCCAGATCATCCTGGCCGACATGATGAAACCCTGTCTCTACTAAAAATACAAAAATTAGCTGGGGTGGTGGCGGGCTCCTGTAGTCCCAGCTACTCGGGAGACTGAGGCAGGAGAATGGCGTGAACCCGGGAGGCAGAGCTCGCAGTGAGTCGAGATCACGCCACTGCACTCCAGCCTGGGCGACAGAGCAAGACTCCGTCTCAAAAATAAATAAATAAATAAATGAATAAATAAGAAAAGAAAAGCATCTGTGGGTAGGAATTAGTCATGCTGCAGGATGATGTTAGAGTTGTAAGACGACAGTATGCTTATGTGCAGCCTCACATTCAAGTCACCTTTTGCTGGTGTCTGATACTGTAGTTGGGAACAGCCAGGCGCATTGTGGCATACTGTGTAATTAAAATACCCACTAGGCTGAAGTGGAAATAGAAAGAAAGAGACAGAGCAAAGAGACATTTCAAAGAATGAATTACTACGACTTTGATCAAATACTGTATATTAGGGATATCCTAGCAGGTTTTATCTCCTCTATTAGAATGCAAATACCTTCCTGACAGGGCCTATTTCGTTTTCTACTGCTCCTTGAGTAGCAGGGCTACCCCACAGGAAATGTGCCCAGAGTAGCCGATATTTCTATTTTTGGTCTTTGGATGTAGCACAGAGTAAAGTAAGTGCTCTAGTCGTAAATTTTTCGTAAAAAAAAAAAAATCAAAACAAAAAAGACTTTCTTTTTTTTTGAGACGGAGTCTCGCTTTGTCGCCCAGGCTGGAGGGCAGTGGTGCGATCTCGGCTCACTGCAAGCTCTGCCTCCCAAGCTCACGCCATTCTCCTGCCTTAGCCTCCTGAGTAGCTGGGACTACAGGCGCCCGCTACCACCCCCAGCTCATTGTTTTGTATTTTTAGTAGAGTCAGGGTTTCACCGTATTAGCCAAGATGGTCTTGATCTCCTGACCTCATGATCTGCCTGCCTTGGCCTCCCAAAGTGCTGGGATTACAGGCATGAGCCACTGCACCCGGCCAAAAAAAGACTTTTTTAAAGGTCAGAAAGCATCCGTAAGTCTTGGACCCCAGCACAGGGATTAGATAGATGAAAAGTCTGGCGTGAGTAAGTAACCTTTCAAGCTAAAGCCAACCCTAATCATAAAATATCAAGCAGGGCCTAAGACATCATCTAGTAAAAACAAAATGAAAATCACAACCTAATGGTTCTTTCTTTTTTTTCTGCAGACAGGGTCTTACTCTGTTGCCCAGGCTGGAGTGGTACAGTGGCATGATCATAGCTCACTGAAGCCTCAACCTCCTAAGGCTCAGGCAATCTTCCTGCCTCAGCCTCCCAAGTAGCTGAGACGACAGGTGCTCACCACCATGCCCAGCTAATTTTTTTTTTTTTTTTTTGAGACGGAGTCTCGCTCTGTTGCCAGGCTGGAGTGCAGTGGTGCTATCTCGGCTCACTGCAACCTCCGCCTCCTGGTTTCAAGCAATTCTTCTGCTTCAGCCTCTCAAGTAGTTGGGACTACAGGCGCACACCACCATCCCCAGCTAATTTTTGTATTTTTAGTAGAGACGGGGTTTCACCACATTGGCCAGGATGGTCTCGATCTCTTTTTTTTTTTTTTTTTTTTTTTTTTTGAGACGGAGTCTTGCTCTGTCACCCAGGCTGGAGTGCAGTGGCCGGATCTCAGCTCACTGCAAGCTCCTCCTCTCGGGTTCACGCCATTCTCCTGCCTCAACCTCCCGAGTAGCTGGGACTACAGGCACCCGCCACTTCACCCGGCTAGTTTTTTGTATTTTTTAGTAGAGACGGGGTTTCACCGTATTAGCCAGGATGGTCTCGATCTCCTCATGATCCGCCCGTCTCGGCCTCCCAAAGTGCTGGGATTTCAGGCTTGAGCCACCGCGCCCGGCCGGTCTCGATCTCTTAACCTCATGATCTGCCCACCTTGGCCTCCCAAAGTGCAGGGATTACAGGCATGAGCCACTGCCCCCGGCCTGCCCAGATAATCTTTTATTGTGAGTTGGGATCTTACTGTGTTGCTCAGGCTGGTCTTGAGCTCCTGGGCTCAAGCGATCCTCCTGCCTCAGCCCCCCAAAGTGCTGAGATTATAAGCATGAACCACTGCATTAGGCCGCATTTCTGTTGTCCCTCTAAGTCCAAGAACAGGAGAAAGGGGAAGGAGGGTAGGGAGGAGAGAACAAAAAAATGTTTTAATGGGTGGTTTGTTGAGAATGGAGGAGCCCCATTTCTATTCATGGAAATGGACAGGAAGTTTCTGGTGTCTTTCTGCTTTGGTATTGGGAAAGAAGCAGCAGAAAGGGAACACATTAAAGAGATTAGAAAAAAGGAAATTAACAAAAAGGAAACCATTCAACAGGAGAAAGCCAACTGAAAAACAACAAAAAAGAAATCATTATAAAGCAGTAAAAATCCTTCACTAATTCTGAAGGATAAAGAACACACTAATTGGGGAGGGCAGTGGGGGAGAGCGTTAGGAAAAAGAGCTAATGCATGTGTGGCTTAATACCTAGGTGACTGGGTGATAGGTGCAGCAAACCACCATGGCACATGTTTACCTATGTAACAAAACTGCACATCCTGCACATGTACCCCAGAACTTAAACAAAACAAAACAAAACAAAAACAGCTGGGCACAGTGGCTGATGCCTGTAATTCTAGCACTTTGGGAGGCTGAGGCAGGTAGATCACTTGAGGCCAGAAGTTCACGACCAGCCTGGCTGATACGGTGAACACCGTATCTACTAAAAATACAAAAATTAGCCAAGCGTGGTGGCATACACCTGTAATCCCAGCTTCTCAGGAGGCTAAGGCAGGAGAATCGCTTGAACCTGGGAGAAGGAGGTTGCAGTGAGCTGAGATTGTGCCATTGCACTCCAGCCTGGGCAACAAGAGCGAAACTCCATCTCTAAATAAATAAATAAAAAGCACTCCCTACATCCTGCCAGTTAACCTGGTCTAGTACTCAGGGCTGTTAAAATGAGAAAGAGAGGCGGGGTGCTGTGGTTCATGTGTGTAATCTCAGCACTCTGGGAGCTGAGGCGGATGGATTGCTTCAGCTCAGGAGTTTGAGACCAGCCTGGGCAACATGGCGAAACCTCATCTCTACAAAAATAGAAAAATTAGCGGGGCATGATGGCACTTGTCTGTGGTCCCAGCTACTCAGGCGGCTGAGGTGGGAGAATTGCTGGAGCCCAGGAAGTCAAGGCTGAAGTGAGCCATGAAGATGCCACTGCACTCAATAATTTTTTTTTTTAAATAGCAAGTTCGGTCAGGCGCGGTGGCCCATGCCTGTAATCCCAGCAATTTGGGAGGCAGAGGTGGGCAGATCACGAGGTCAGGAGATCAAGACCATCCTGGCTAACACGGTGAAACGCCATCTCTACTAAAAATATAAAAAATTAGCCAGGTGTGGTGGTGGGCGCCTGTAGTCCCAGCTACTGGGAAGGCTGAGGCAGGAGAATGGCATGAACTCGGGAGGCAGAGCTTGCAGTGAGCCGAGATCGCACCACTGCCCTCCAGCCTGGGCGACAGAGCGAGACTCCGTCTCAAAATAAATAAATAGCAAGTTTACAGGAGTAAAGTTAACAGTACTTATTCCTATGGTGATAATAACTACCTAAAATAAATGACAGACCTGAAGTTTAAATGAGTTAATGAGGTATAAATGAACTAGAAATAGCCATTGCCATAAAGTTTTTTGTTTGTTTGTTTGTTTTGAGACGGAGTTTTGCTCTTGTTGCCCAGGCTGGAGTGCAATGGCGTGATCTCAGCTCACTGCAACCTCCGCCTCCCAAGTTTAAGCAATTCTGCCTCCCAAGTAGCTGGGATTACAGGCATGTGCCATCACACCTGGCTAATTTATTTTACTTTATTCTTTTGAGACGGAGTCTCGCTCAGTCACCCAGGCTTACAGGGTTTACAGGTGCCCACTACCATGCCCCGCTAACTTTTTTTGACTTTTTAGTAGAGATGTGGTTTCACCATGTTGGCCAGGCTGGTCTTGAACCCCTGACCTCAAATGATTCACCCTCCTCGGCCTCCCAAAGTGGTAGGATTACAGGCGTTAGCCACCACACCCGGCCACTTTTGTATTTTTTAGTAGAGATGGGGTTTCACCATGTTGGTCAGGCTGGTCTCGAACTCCTGATCTCAGGTGATCTGCCCGCCTCGGCCTCCCAAAGATTATAGGTATGAGCTACCCCACCCGGCCCAAAAAGTTTTTTTAATATTCAATGATAAAAGGACACACAACAATAAGGATCATTCTTTTGTTTTTATATTTTTATTTATTCATTTATCTGAGAACGAGTCTCAGTCTGTCGCCCAGGCTGGAGTGCATTGGTATAATCATGGCTCATGCAACCTCAGCTTACCAGGATCAAGGATCCTCCTGTCTCACCCTCCCAAGCAGATGGGACTACAGGTGCCTGCCACCAGGCTGGGCTAACATTCTTTTGTTGATACATTGTTCAACTCAAAGTTAACAGGGTAAAATGAAATGTGTAGGAAAAGGTGGTAGCAACATTGTAAATAAAAATAATAGATTTTTTTTCTTTTTTTTTGAGACGGAGTCTCCCTGTCACCCAGGCTGGCCTGCAGTGGCGCGATCTCGGCTCAGTGCAAGCTCCACTTCCTGTGTTCATGCCATTCTCTTGCCTCAGCCTCCCAAGTAGCTGGGACTACAGGCGCTGGCCACAACGCCCAGCTAATTTTTTTTTTTTTTTTTTTTTTTTTTTTTTAGTAGAGATGGGGTTTCACTGTGTTAGCCAGGATGGTCTCCATCTCCTGACCTCATGATCCGCCCACCTCGGCCTCCCAAAGTGCTGGGATTACTCCCAAAGTGCTGGGATTACAGGCGTGAGCCACTGTGCAGGGCCAATAGATGTTGTTTTGATTACAATGTATCAGAATTCTGAAGAGGTTCCTGTAGAATCTAGAAGACACAGCCTTTACTTGGCTGTAAGGATCTCAAAGCCTACAATACAAAAGCAGCATTAAAGTTTGCATTACCCACCTTAGTGTCAGTGAACTGAATGCTAAAACTTATGTTGAAAGCAGTTAGTTCAGATACCTGTGCTCTGTTTATTTGAATCAAAAGGAAAAACCGATTTTTCTTGCAACTTGATTGGAAACCATTTTGAAATCTAGAAAACTAATGAAAAGGCAAGACAAACTTTTAAAAACTCCCACCATTTCCAAATTGCCCAAAGCTCTACTTTTATAATACCCAGAATTTTCAGTGCTTTAATAGTTAAGATGTCAAAATAATTGAGAATAATTCAGTTATACTTCATTTTATTCCAAAGCTACTTGAGAAAGGATTCTTGAAACATAAGAAGGAAGATTTAATGGTAATGAACTATCCTGAATAGGAACTGTCTCTGGCAAAATTGTGAGGTTTTGAGATGGAGTCTTGCTCTGTTGCCCAGGCTGGGCGTGAGCCACAGGCGTGAGCCACCGCGCCCAGCCTCTCATCAGTTTTTCAATCCCTTTGCCCTCTAAATGGAAAAAGAGAGCCAGGTGCAGTGGCTCATGCCTATAATCCCCAGCACTTTGGGAGGCTGAAGTGGGAGGATCCCTTGAGGCCAGGAGTCTGAGACAAGCCTGGGCAACATAGTGAGACTCCACCTCTACAAAGCTTAAAAATAAAAATATTGGGCCGGGCGCGGTGGCTCACGCCTGTAATCCCAGCACTTTGGGAGGCCGAGGCGGGCAGATCACAAGGTCAGGAGATCGAGACCACGGTGAAACCCCGTCTCTACTAAAAATACAAAAAATGAGCCGGGCGCAGTGGCGGGCGCCTGTAGTCCCAGCTACTCGGGAGGCTGGGGCAGGAGAATGGCGTGAACCCAGGAGGCGGAGCTTGCAGTGAGCCAGGATCGCGCCACTGCACTCCAGCTTGGGCGACAGAGCAAGACTCCGTCTCAAAAAAAAAAAAAAAAAAAAAAATATATATATATATATTGGCAGAGCATGGTGGCTTGTGACTTCAATCCCAGCACTTTTGGAGGCCGAGGAGGGAGGATCCCTTGAACTCAAGAAGTTTGAGACAAGCCTGGGCAACATAGCAAGACCCCATCTCCTAAAAAATAAATAAATAAATAAATAGGCTGGGCATGGTGGCTCATTCCTGAAATCCCAGTGCTTTGGAAGGCCAAGGCAGGCTGATCACCTGAGGTCAGGAGTTCGAGACCAGCCTGATCAACATGGTAAAACCCCGTCTCTACTAAAAAAATACAAAAAAAAATTAGCCAGATATGGTGGTGCATGCCTATAATCCCAGCTACTCAGGAGGCTGAGGCAGGAGAATCACTTGAACCCAGGAGGCAGAGGTTGCAGTGAGCCGAGATCCCGCCATTGCACTCCAGCCTGGCCAAAAGAGTGAGACTGTCTTAAAAAAAATAAATAAATAGGGCAGGTGCAGTGGCTCACACCTGTAATTCCCAGCACTTTGGGAGGCCAAGGCAGGTGGATCACCTGAAGGTCAGGAGTTTGAGACCAGACTGGCCAACATGGTGAAACCCCATCTCTACTAAAAATATAAAAACTAGCCGGGCATGGTGGTGGGTGCCTGTAATCCCAGCTACTCGGGAGGCTGAGGCAGGAGAATTACTTGAACCCAGGAGACGGAGGTTGCAGTGAGCCAACATGGTGCCACTGCACTCCAGCCTTGGTGACACAGTGAGACTCCGTCTCAAAAAAATAAATACATAAAAATAAATAAATAAAATAAATAATACATTTAAATGAATTTTAAAATAAAATAAATAAAAATATTAGCTGGGCAGCTACCAGGGAGGCTGAGGCGGGAGGATTGCTTGAGCCCAGGAGTTCCAGGTTACAATGTGCTATGATCTTGCCACTGCATTCCAGCCTGGGTGACAGAGTGAGACCCCATCTCTATTTTAAAAAAATACACACATGCCAGGGTGCGGTGGCTCACGCCTGTAATCCCAGCAGTTTGGGAGGCCAAGGCGGGCAGATCATGAGGTCAGGAGATCGAGACCATCCTGGCTAACACGGTGAAACCCTGTCTCTACTAAAAAATACAAAAAATTAGCCGGGTGTGGTGGCAGGCCAAGCTACTCAGGAGGCTGAGGCAGGAGAATGGCATGAACCCGGGAGGCAGAGCTTGCAGTGAGTCGAGATCGCACCACTGCACTCCAGCCTGGGCGACAGAGCAAGACTCCATCTCAAAAAAAAAAAAAAAAAATGCACACACACACACACACACACACACGGCCAGATGTGGTGGCTCACCCTTGTAATCCTAGTACTTTGGGAGGCTGACATGGGTGGATTGCTTGAGCTCAGGAGTTCGAGACCAGTGTGGGCAAGATGATGAAACCCTATCTCTACTGAAATACAAAAAATTAGCTGGGCACGGTGGCACATGCTTGTAGTCCCACCTACTTAGGAAGCTGAGGCATGAGAATCGCTTGAACCCAGGAGGCAGAGGTTGCAGTGAGCTGAGATGCTGCCATGGCACTCCAGCCTGGGCGACAGTGCGTGACTCTTGTCTCAAAAAAAAAAAGTGCCATTCATAGACAATACTAATCTTAAAGATTAATGATGCAGCTGCTTTGGAAAACATCTTGGCACTTCCTCAAAAGTTAAACAGAGAATTCCTATATAATCCAGCAGTTCCACTTCTAGATATATACCTGAGTATTGAAACTATGTGTCCACACAAAAACTTGTACATTAATCAATCAAAAGCAGTATTATTCATAGTAGCTAAAAAGTAGAAATAATCCAAATGTCCAGAAACTGACGAATGGATAAATAAAATGTGGTATATCCACACAATGGAATATTATTTGGCAACAATAAGGAATACAGTACTGATACATGCTACAACTAATGAATCTTAGTTCATTATACTAAGTAAAAGAAGCCAGTCACAAAGGATCACATACCGTATGTTTCCATCTATATGAAATGTTTAAAAGAGGCAAATCTAAAGAGACAGAAAGTAGATTAGTGGTTGCCTAGAGCTGGGGAGTTTGTGGGGAAACAGGGAGTGACTGCTAATGTGTACAGAGTTACCTTTTGGGGTGATAAAAATGTTCTAAAACTGACTGATATAAGCTACACACTTCTGAATACACCAACCATCAGTGAACTGTACACTTTAATCTCACCGTAATGTTGTAATAATAGGGTCTCAAGATTCTGTTTCATAAAATGCAGGAATTTGTTGTTGTAAGGTTAATAAAATGGCTAGTTTGGGCCTGCTAAAAATAGCAAGAGTTAATCTTTTTACACCTGAGTTTTTATTATCACTGGGTTCATTATTATGAGTTTCTGTTCTATCTGAAAGATAATTCTATGACACAAACTCAAGCCAAATAGAAAATGTCAAAGCTACCTACTCCTAACAAACCCTCTTAGGCACATTAATAGGTTAAAACAATGACAATTTAACCTGACCTGAATGGCTGGGTGCGGTGGCTCATGCCTATAATGCCAGCACTTTGGGAGGCCAAGGCAGGTGACCGCTTGAGCTCAGGAACTTGAGACTACCCTGAGCAACATGGTGAAACCATATGTCTACAAAAAATACAAAAATTTGCCAGGTGTGGCGGTGCACACCTGTAGTCCCAGCTACTTGCAGGGCTGAGGTGGGAGGACTGCATGAGCCTGGGAGGTCAAGGGTGCAGTGAGCCATGTACACACCACTGCACTCCAGCCTGGGTGACAAAGTGAGACACTATTTAAAAAAAAAAAAAAATGACAACAACAACAAAAAAACTGACCTAACAAGAAGTTAGTTAAAATAGTCAAAACTCTCAGAACTAAAAAATAAAAAAAAAAAACAGGCCAGGCACAGTAGCTCACGCCTATAATCCCAGCACTTTGAGAGGCCAAGGCAGGTGGATCACGAGGTCAGGAGATTGAGACCATCCTAGCTAACACAGTGAAACCCCGTCTCTACAAAAAAAATACAAAAAAATTAGCCAGGCATGGTGGTGGGTGCCTGTAGTCCCAGCTACTCAGGAGGCTGAGGCAGGAGAATGGTGTGAACTTGGGAAGCGGAGCTTACAGTGAGCCGAGATCGCGCCACTGCACTACAGCCTGGGCGACAGAGTGAGACTCTGTCTCAAAAAATAAATAAATAAAAATTAAAAATAATAATAAAAATTTTAAAAAAAGTAAAAACCTCTCAGAACTACTTGAAATACATATTTATCTCTACATTGACCAATGATGTGGTTTTTTTCTAAGTGTATATTGTGCCTTGAGATATTGGCTAATAAAAATATGAAGCCAGCACACAGAAGCACAGGAAAGCATTATTTCATTTTTATCTCAGCCTTTATTAATTTTGTATTTGCTTTATAATGTACATAATATATTTAGTAAAACAATAAAGTATGCAATTTCTAAATAGATATGTACATATTGAGAGTGAATGCTCAGAAGTTTCTTTGCAACAGAGCCATGTAACAGAATAACAAACTACACAGTTCATTTACTCAATTAACAATGCCTGCCAGGTTAGGCATGAGAAATGCTCAAATGGATAAGGGCCACACTTAAGGGAGGGGATGCCATAATGAAAATAGGAGATTTAAGTGGAAGCAGGTATTCTGAGTGCTGAGACCTCCCTCACCCTTTCCTCCACCTAGATTCCAGAACACTGAGTCAGACCTCTACCATCTAGGCAGGAAATTAGAGGATCCCTCTCTGCAAAATCTGGCCAGACCGGGAGGAAAGTTCTTAGGACACTGACACAGACCACTAAATATATATAGTTAAGGTCACAATAGACAAGCCCCACTCATGTGTTTACAGCTTCCACTCAACTTTTTAGTCACTCACTCTTAAATATGAGTGGCCAAGCAAGGATTACAGACATCTGAGAAATAGTCATCATGAAAAAGTAGATACTGAAATGTATAGATAAAACACGCCTCACATGAAACAGAGACTGAGCAGAGAGATGAAGAAAAATATCCTCCAAATGATGCAGATATTATGACCATGAAAGCAGTACAGGGTATTGTCTGTAAAAAAGGAACAGTAAAGGAAGAAGAAAAAAGTTCCTTAAATTAAAAATACGAAAGTAGAAGTGAAAATGAAATACACTAGACAGTACTTAAGAAAATCTCCCACGAAATATAGAAAAAAAGAAAGGAAAAAAAAAGAGACAAAGATGAAAAACAGAAGAAAAAATAAAACCAAAGGACTTTTCAACAAATGGTGCTGGAACAATTAAGACATCTCTGGCCAGGCGCGGTGGCTTACGCCTGTAATCCCAGCACTTTGAGAGGCCAAGGCGGGTGAGGTCAGGGGTTCCAGACCAGCCTGGCCAACATGGTGAAACCCTGTCTCTACTAAAAATACCAAAGTAGCCGGGCTTGGTGGCAGGCACCTGTAATCCCAGCTACTTGGGGGACTGAGGCAGGAGAATCGCATGAACCCAGGAGGCGGAGGTTGCAGTGAGTCAAGATCGTGCCACTGCACTCCAGCCTGGGTACAAGAGTGAGACTTCGTCTCAAAAAAAAAAAGACATCTCTATGTAAAAAAGATGAACACATGAACCTCAGCCGGCACAGCAGCTCACGCCTGTAATCCTAGCACTTTGGGAGGCTGAGGCGGGCAGATCACGAGGTCAGGAGTTTGAGACCAGCCTGGCAAATATGGTGAAACCCTGTCTCTACTAAAAATACAAAAATTAGCTGGGCGTGGTGGCGGACACCTGTAATCCCAGCTTCTCAGGAGGCTGAGGCAGGAGAATTGCTTGAACCTGGGAGGCAAAAGTTGCAGTGAGCCGAGATCGCGCCACTGCACTCCAGCCTGGAGACAGAGCAAGACTCCCCCTCAAAAAAAAAAAAAAAAAAAAAAAAAAAGATGAACCTCAATCCATACCTATTAGAAAAAATTTAACTCAAAATGTAAAATGGATCACAGACATAAATGTAAAATTTAAAACTGTAAGACTTCTAGAGAACACAGGAGAAAATCCTTGTGGCCTTGGATAAGGTGTATATCTTGGAACATAAAAAGAACTAATCACTTAAAAATTGATAAATTAGGTTAATCAAAGTTGAAAATGTCTATTATTTGAAAAGTACTGTTGAAAAAAGACAAGTTGTAGTTTGGGAGAATATATGCAAAACATATCCGATAAAGGACTTACCACGCCTGTTATCCATCCCAGCACTCTGGGAGGCCCAGGTGGGTGGATTGCTTGAACCCAGGAGTTCCAAGACCAGCCTGGGCAACATGGTAAAACCCTGTCTCTACAAAAAATACAAACATCAGCCAGATGTGGTGGCGCATGCCTGTGGTCCCAGCTACTCTGGAGGCCGAGTGGGAGGATCCCTTGAGCCCAGGAGGTGAAGGTTTCAGTGAGCCAAGATAGCGCCACTGCACTCTAGCTGGGTGACAGAGTGAGACCCTGTCTAAAACAAACAAACAAACAGACAAACAAAAAAACAGAACTTCTATCCAGAATATATAAACCTTCCCAACTAAAAACAAAAACAATCCTACTTTTAAAATGGGCAAAAGGTTTGAAAACCCACTTCAAAGAAGTTACATAGATGGCAAATAAGCACATGAGAAGATTTTCAACATCATTAGTCATTAGGGAGATATATAAGTTAAAATCACAATGAGACACCACCACCATGTACCTATCAGAATGAAGGAAACCGACAATACTGTGCAGGGAAGGATGTGGGGCAGTTGAAGCTCTCATCCATTGCTGTTGGGAAAGCAGAATGATACACTTTGGAAAACAGTTTGGCATATAACTTATAAAGTTAAACACATACCACATAACACAGTAAATCCTACTCTTCAGTATTGACTTTACCCAAGAGAAATGCAAACATATATCCATACAAAAATCTGTACCTTAATGTATAGAGTAGCTTTCTTCATATTGTCTCAGACTGAAAATTACACAAGTGTCCATCAATAGAAGAATAAGCAAACTGTGTATATCCACAATGGAATTCTACTTAGCAATAAAAAGGAACGAACTACTGATACATGCAACTTGGTTGAATTCCAAATGCATAATACTAAGTGGAAGAAGCTAGACTTTTCAAAAGGTTACATATTACATGATTCCATTTTATAACATCTGGAAAAGGCAAAACTATAATGACAGAAAACATATCAGCAGTTGCCAGAGAAGGGTGAGGAGAGGGAGTGAACTACAAGCAGTTGTAGTTCTCTGTAGAGATGGTTTATATGTTGACTGTGGTGGTAGTTACAGAACTGTATGCTTTTGTCAAAATTCATAGAACTGTACACTAACAAAGTTTAATTTTACTCTATGTAAATTATACCTCCATAAACCTGACTTTAAAAACTTAAAGGGCTGGCCAGGTGCAGTGGCTCACGCCTGTAACCCTAGGACTTTGGGAGGCTGAGGTGTGTGGATCACTTGAGGTCAGGAGTTCAAGACCAGCCTGGCCAACATGGTGAAACCCCACCTCTACTAAAAATACAAAAAGTAGCCAGGCATGGTGGCACATGCCTGTAATCCCAGCTACTCAGGAGGCTGAGGCAGGAGAATCGCTTAAACTCAAGAAGCAGAGGCTGCAGTGAGCCAAGATCGCGCTATTGCACTCCAGCCTGGGGGACAAGAGCGAAACTTCATCTCAAAAAAAAAAAACCTAAAGGGCCAGTCCAACTGATACAACATTCATCTAATAAAATAAGAGTTCTGGGAAAAGCTGTGTAGTGGTGCGCACCTGTAGTCCCAGCTACGAGGGAGGCTGAGGCAGGAGGATCCCTTGAGCCCAGGAGTTCAAGGCTGTAGTGCACTATGATTCTGCCTGTGAATAGCTACTGCACTCCAGACTGGGCAACATAGACAGACCCTGTCTTAAAAAGAAAAAAAAAAGAGAGAGAGAGAGAAAGAAAGTGAGTGAGTTCCAGAAAAGAGAGAATTAAGAAAAAACAAAGGAGAAGAAATCAACAATGAAATTATTCAAGAAAAGTTCTCATAACTGAAGAACAAGAGTTTTTCAGATTGAAAGTACCCACACCCAGGGGCCAGTAATATGGATGAAAATACACCCATGCCAAGACATATTACCATACATTTTCTGAATATTGAAAACAGAAGATTCTCCAAGCCTAGAAAGGGGAAAACAAGTCACATCAAGAATCAGGATGGTCTCAAACATTTCAACAACAAATACAGAAATCTAGAAGGCAATGGAACAATAACTTTAAAATTTGGCAGGAAAGTAATTTTCAACCTACAATTCTATACCCAGCCAAACTATTATCCAAATTACAGGGCAAAATTAGATTTTTTAAGACATGGAATATTCTTTTTTTTTTTTTTTAATTATACTTTAAGTTCTAGGGCACATGTGCACAACGTGCAGGTTTGTTACATATGTATACATGTGCCATGTTGGTGTGCTGCACCTATTAACTCATCATTTACATTAGGTATACCTCCTAATGCCATCCCTCCCCCCTCCCCCCACCTCAACATGGAATATTCTTAAAGTAATTTACTTCCTGTACACCTCTAGAAAGCTGACAGATGGCTGCACAAAAATAAGGAATAAATCAAGAAAGACGGAAGAATGGAAGGACAGAAAGGAAGGGATCCAAGAGATCCAAAAGACAAGAGAAAGGAGAAATGAATCTGCAGAATTAGGCTGAAGGGAAATTTGCCCTGTTCCCTCTATCCCCCAATATGAACTGTGCTCTAAAGACAGGAGTAACTAGTCCAATTTGAAGCAGACTTAAAAGGCCTGGGAGAAATGGAATTGATAGAATATTTGATGAGTCTAAGCATTTTGAGATAAACTTAGACAACTGGAAGAGAGTTTGGGGTTGAATTGATAATTAAGAAAAAAAATGAAGCAAAAAATAAGGCAATTAAGAATTCCAAGTAAAATAAATTTTATAGAAAAGCAAAGGGCCAGGCGAAGTGGCTCAGGCCTATAATCCCAACACTTTGGGAGGCCAAGGTGGGAGGATGGCTTAAGCCCAGGAGGTGGAGATCAACTCGGATAATATAGCGAGACTTCATCTTCACAAAAAATTAAAAAGTTAGCTGCACAGGTTAGCTCATGCTTGTAGTCCCAGCTACTCAGGAGGCTGAGGTGGGAGGATCACTTGAGCCTGGGAGGCGGAGGTTGTAGTTAGCAAGAGATGGTGCCAATGCACTCCAGCCTGGGTGACAGGGCAAGACCCTCTCTCAAAAAATATATGTAAAGAAAGAAAGAAACAGAAAAAAGAGGCTGGATATGGTGGCTCACACCTGTAATCCCAGCACTTTGGAAGGCTGAGGCAGGTGGATCACTTGCATCCCGGAGTTCGAGACTAGCCTGGGCAACATGGCAAGTCCCCATCTCTACAAAAAAAATACAAAAATTAGTTGGGCATAGTGACACATGCCTGTAGTCCCAGTTACTCAGGAGGCTGAGATGGGAGCATGGCTTGAGACCAGGAGGCAGAGACTGCAGTGAGCCAAGATCACTCCACTACACCCCAGCCTGGGCAACAGAGTGTGACCCTGTCTCTAAAAAAAAAAAAAAAAAAAAAAAGGAGTTGCCTCTGGGGAGGAAAAAAAATTGGCCGGAACCATTATTTTTAAAATCACTTGACTCTTTAAACAATGTGTATATACAACTTATTTTTTATCAGCTATAAAATATAAAAGACAAGGTTCTTATTCTTGAGGAAGTCATAGAAATAAGTACTAATAGAAGTAGGTTTAAAGCCTACTAGAATTTAAAGTGTTTCAGTGGGAGAAATTAATTCTACGCAGTAGTGTTTAACACATATGTTCCTTACCATGTGTCAGGCCCAGAAAAAAAAAGAACAAAGTGAAGCCGATGAGGAAAGGATTTGCTGACTGCCAGACCTACTGGGTCCATCATTTATCACTGAGCAAGCACACAAATATGAGCAGAGACATGGTCCCTGAGCCAAAGAAGCTCTGAATCTAGAGGTGGAGAATGACACCTAAAATAGCTATTACAAACCGGGGCGGCCAGGAGCCGTGGCTCAGCCTGTAATCCTGGTGCTTTGAAAGGCGGAGGCAGGAAGACTGCTGGAGTCCAGGAGTTCCAGACCAGCCTAGGCAACCTAGCAAGACCATGTCTCTATTTCAATTAAAAACAAACAAAACACAATCTAGGGTGATGAGTACAATCTACGATCATTCCTGGTTCCAGGAAGACAGACAGGCGGCTCAGCGCTTTACCGACAGGAGCACTCACCTGCGCTTACGTAACGCGGGGGCGGCTGCGTAAACAAAGCCCCCTCAGGGTCCAGGCTCCATCCCTATCCTCCCCGCCACCCCATCCAGTCTCTAATCAACCTAGGAACCACCCTTTCCCAGGGACCAAGTCTCCGGCCAGAACTAGTCCCTAACCCTTTTAGGGCTTAAGCCAACTCACCGACTCGGCTGCCGCTTCCTGCTCGTCTACCGCCAGGGCCCATGAGTCAGTGGCCATGGTCCCAGGCGCGGGTGGGAGGCTCGTGCTGGCAGATTCGGATTCGAGGGATGGCACGGTACACTGACCGTGGGCTCCGGGGGTTCGCGGCAGGCTCTGCTCCAGTCCCACTACAAGGCTGCAGACCGGAAGCGGCGCGCCACAGTGACGTCGGAGGCCGCTCCTGTTTGGCCACCCTTTGCCCACTTGGGGCTGTCGATTCTGTCACCCTTACGCCCGTACCCCTCAACCCCGGGCAGAGCAGGCTTTCCCATCAAGCTGAGGTAGTTATCTTAAAATGCCTAAGCTCTGGTCAACTTGGCTCTCCAACCACAGAACAAAATCAGATTCCCACCCAACACAGTGGCAGAGAAGGCACTAATACAGATTGAACAGATTGAATATATAACAACAGAAAACCATTAACAATAGTCACCAAAATGCAAAACAAGCAGAGAGCTGTTTCCCTTTTCAGGTTGGTAATTTAAAATGTCCAGGTGTTGGCAATCAGCCCTGTCAAAAAACCCATTTGGTTAAAAGTCCACTTGACCACTATGCAATCTTATGCATGTAACAAAAGGGCACCTGCACTCATAAATTTGTACTCCAAGAAGAGGAATCGCAGCTCTCCTATGTAAGGGTTGTATAACCAGGACAATGTTAAAAAGGAAGAAAACAGACAGGTGCGGTGGCTCATGCATGTAATCCCAGCAGTTCTGGAGGCCAAGGTGGAAGGATCACTTGGGCCCAGGAGGTCTAGACTGCAGTGAGCCATGATAGTGCCACTGCACTCCAGCCTGGGTGACAGAGCAAAACCCTGTCTAGAAAAAAAATTAAATAAAATTAAAATAGTAAAATAATTAAATAGAGCTAGGTGTGGTGGCTCATGCCTGTAATCTCAGCACTTGGGTTTTTGTTTATTTGTTTTTTGAGATGAAGTCTCACTCTGTCACCCATGCTGGAGTGCAGTGGTGCAATCTCGGCTCACTGCAACTTCCGCCTCCTGGGTTCAAGAAATTCTCTTGCCTTAGCCTCCCAAGTAGCTGGGATTACAAGCCCACGCCACCATGCCCAGCTAATTTTTGTATTTTTAGTAGAGACAGGGTTTCACCATGTTAGGCAGTATGGTCGCCATCTCCTGACCTTGTGATCCACCTGTCTTGGCCTCCCAAAGTGCTTGGATTACAGGTGTGGGCCACTGCACCCAGCCTTGTTTGTTTGTTTGTTTGTTTGTTTGTTTTTTAAGATAGAGGCCAGGTGTGGTGGCTCAAGCCTGTAATCCCAGCACTTTGGGAGGCCGACGTGGGTGGGTCACCTGAGGTCAGGAGTTTGAGACCAGCTTGGCCAACATGGTGAAACCCCATCTCTACTAAAAATACAAAAATTAGCCAAGCATGGTGGTGCACACCTGTAAGCCCAGCTACTTGGAAGGCTAAGGCAGGAGAATCGCTCGAACGCAGGAGGCAAAGGTTGCAATGAGCTGAGATCATGCCATCACACTGAAGCCTGGGTGACAAGAGTGAAACTCTGTCTCAGAAAAATAAATAAATAGATTGGGCATGGTGGCTCACGTCTGTAATCCCAGCACTTTGGGAGGCTGAGGCTGGTGAATCACGAGAGGTCAGGATATTGAGACCATCCTGGCCAACATGGTAAAACCCTGTCTCTACTGAAAATACAAAAATTAGCTGGGTGGGGTGGCATGCACCTGTAGTCCCAGCTACTTGGGAGGCTGAGGCAAGAGAATCGCTTGAACCCAGGAGGTGAAGGTTGCAATGAGCTGAGATCATGCCATCACACTGAAGCCTGGGTGACAAGAGTGAAACTCTGTCTCAGAAAAATAAATAAATAGATTGGGCATGGTGGCTCACGTCTGTAATCCCAGCACTTTGGGAGGCTGAGGCTGGTGAATCACGAGAGGTCAGGATATTGAGACCATCCTGGCCAACATGGTAAAACCCTGTCTCTACTGAAAATACAAAAATTAGCTGGGTGGGGTGGCATGCACCTGTAGTCCCAGCTACTTGGGAGGCTGAGGCAAGAGAATCGCTTGAACCCAGGAGGTGAAGGTTGCAGTGAGCCAAGATCGTGCCACTGCATTCCAGCCTGGCAACAGAGTGAAACTCCATTTCAAAAATAAATAAATAAATTAATTAATAAAAAGGCAGGGCGTGGTGGTTCACACCTGTAATCCCAGCACTTTGGGAGGCTGAAGTGGGCGGATCACGAGGTCAGGAGATCGAGAACATCCTGGCTAATGTGGTGAAATCCCGTCTCTACTAAAAAAAAAAAAAAAAAAAAAAAAAAAAAAAAATAGCCGGGCATGGTGGCGGGCATCTGTAGTCCTAGCTACTCAGGAGGCTGAGGCAGGAGAATCGCTTGAATCCAGGAGGCGGAGGTTGCAGTGAGCCAAGATCATGCCACTGCACTCCAGCCTGGGCGACAGAGCAAGACTCCATCTCAAATAAATAAACAAATAACAACAACAACAAAAACAAAAATCAAGCCATGGTGGGTTCTCTGTGGAATTTAACCTGTACTGTAGTAGTAAAAATGTTTTGAGAAAGGGTAAAGCATTTCCAGGGAACACTCTGCTTGCTATGATTCTTTTTTCCTGCACGCTCACAGGGTTAACTGGAGAAGACGTTTTGTTTTTTGTTTTTGACCTTACACATGAGGGTGTGCTAAAAAGAAAAAGGCAAACACCGCCTAGGTAGCCATGACCTACATCTCATCACTTCAGAAGCAACCCTGGGGATATTTTCCCAGATAAATTATATTGTTTCACAGGGCTAGAGGTTAATGAAGTTTGCAAAACAGTTTAATGAGGTTAAAAATTACATTGCCCAAGGTGCAGGACCATATATAGTAGGTTCACTTGTGCAAAACAAACAGGAACCCCCACCCCAAAAGTCCCCAAGCTCCCATATAATCTTGTATACACTATAGAAAATGCCTAAGAAGACAGGAGCAGTGGCCTGTGTCTGCAGTCCCAGCTACCCCTGAAGCTGAGGTTGGAGGATCGCCTGAGCTCAGAAGTTCGAAGCCAGCCTGGGCAACATAGTGATACCATCTCCTCTTAAAAAAAAAAAAAAAAAAAAAAAAAAGTGGCCAGGTGTGGTGGCTCACGCCTGTAATCCCAGCACTTTGGGAGGCCAAGGCGGTGGATCACGAGGTCAGGAGTTCAAGGCCAGCCTGGTCAAGATGGTGAAACCGCATCTCTACTAAAAATATTAAAATCAGCTGAGCATGGTGGTGGGTGCCTGTAATCCCAGCTACTCAGGAGTCTGAGGCAGAGAACTGCTTGAACCCGGGAGGCAGAGTTTGCAGTGAGCTGAGATCACGCCACTGTACTCCAGCCTGGGCAACAGAGCAAGACTCTGTCTCAAAGAAAAGAAAAGAAAAGAAAAGAAAAGAAAAGAAAAGAAAAGAAAAGAAAAGAAACAGGTTAAAATACACACAAAGCTGGTAACAGTGGCTGCTCCTGGTGAGGGTCTCTAGAAGCGTGGAGGTGGATTGAGTATGCTTTATCCTCTGATATTATTTTCCATATGCATGTTTCTTTTCTTTTCTTTTTTTTTTTTTGAGACGGACTCTCGCTCTGTCACCCAGGCTGGAGTGCAGTGGCGCGATCTCGGCTCACTGCAAGCTCCGCCTCCCGGGTTCACGCCATTCTCCTGCCTCAGCCTCCCGAGTAGCTGGGACTACAGGCGCCCGCCACCGCGCCCAGCTAATTTTTTGTATTTTTAGTAGAGACGGGGTTTCACCGTGGTCTCGATCTCCTGACCTTGTGATCTGCCCGCCTCGGCCTCCCAAAGTGCTGGGATTCTTTTTTTTTTTTTTTAGTTAGAGACAGGATCTTGCTATGTTGCCCAGGCTGGAGTGCATGCAGTGGCTATTGACAGGCACAATTACAGCATACATTATATCCTTGAATTCCTGAGCTCAAGACGTCCTCCTGCCTCTGCTTCCCAAGTAGCTAGGACTACAGGTGTGTGCAGCTGTGCTTGGCTCCATGTTTCCCTCTTAAAAATGTATTTCAGACAAACAAGAAAGAGTATAATGTAACAAATACTTAGATTCCCACCTCAAAACTTAAGAAATAAAATTACTAAGGTCCAGCTGATAATCTCTGTATCCACATCCCAGGAAGACAGCAGCTATCCTAAATTTGGCGTTTATCCTTCCCGTACACGATTTTTGCATGTGTTTTTTCTTCTACTAAATAAATATGCAAGCCTAGGCAACATAGGGAGACTCCGTCTCTACCAAAATAAATAAATAAATAAACAAATAAAATTTAAGTAGCTGGGTGTGGTGGCGCGAGCCTGTAGTCCCAGCTAGTCCTGAGACTGAGTGGGAGGATTGCTTGAGCCCAGGAGTTCAAGGCTGCAGTGAGTCGTGATTGTGCCACTGCACTCCAGCCTGTCTCAAAACAAAACAAAAAACTTGAAAATAGCATCCGGGTTCCAGATTCTCCTCAGTTCACCTCCAACACACCTGCGCATGGTGAGACTCCAGCTAAGAAGGAACCTGGTTTCCAAAGTGGGCGTGGAGAGAAGAGGATTCGGGGAATAAGAGCATCTGGATTGGAATTCAGTCTCCTACATTTACTCCCACGTGAGTCTAGCCAGTCTCAGTTTACCCTGAAATCACAGGAAGTACCCACCTCACAGCTGGAGGATTCTAGATCACAAGGCTAAGACCTTGGGCCGAAACCTCGAGAAATCCTGTTATTCCTCTTCCCAGGAGTAGGGACGAGGAAGGCATCTAAATATGGGAGAAAGGGTCTGGCTTCTACCCTCGCAGATACTCACGTCGCCCACAGGCAGGGTGATGGGAAACCGCCGCAGGGCGCGACCTCGGACCTGGCCGGCAGCCCCGGCCATCGCAGCTGATCATGGCAGTTGCACTCCAACAACCGCCGCTCTTGGCAGTGGCCAAGCCGGAGCCTCATTGGCTGAGACCTGGAAATCCTGTCAGCCAATCAACTGAGGGGACGGTACAGCGCTAGCGGAAGCGCCTAGGAACTCGGGGGACCACAGCGCAAGCCTCTCGCAGAAGGCTTTGTTTCCTGCTAAATGCCTGGCTTCCTGGTGAGACTGGGAACTCCATGAGGTCAGGGCAGTGTCTGCCGTCTTTAATCTTGATCCTCAGTGACTAACACATAGTGGTCACTCATTTGGTGAATGACGAGCCATTAGCATCTCCCCCGTGGGTCAAACTTTTCAAAATTTTGCATCTGAACAAATAGGTGCAGACGCACATCCTCTAAACTAGACCCTTGGTATTCCAAGTATAATCTCTCAGCAGCATAAATATCACCTGAAGCCTGTTAAAAATGCAGGCTTTCAGGCCCTATCCCAGGCCTATTCAATTTAGCAGCATTTTAGATCCTAGGTGATTCCTTTAGCGTTTTATGGTCTGAAAAATACGTGAGGCAAAAAAAAAAATGATAATATGCTCAATTGAAATATTCCTTCAGAGGCTCTTTTTTTTTTTTTTTTTTTTTGAGACAGAGTCTCGCTTAGTCGCCCAGGCTGCAGTGCAATGGCGCGATCTCGGCTCACTGCAAGCTCCGCCTCCCGGGTTCACGCCATTCTCCTGCCTCAGCCTCCCGAGTAGCTGGGACTACAGGCGCCCGCCGCCTCGCCCGGCTAATTTTTTGCATTTTTAGTAGAGACGGGGTTTCACCGTGTTAGCCAGGATGGTCTCGATCTCCTGACCTCGTGATCCGCCCGCCTCGGCCTCCCAAAGTGCTGGGATTACAGGCGTAAGCCACCGCGCCAGGCCCAGAGGCTCTTAAAAATTCAGTCATCCCCATTTGACTTAGTACCGAGTAAGTGAGCATTGTAAACCCATTTGATAGATGCTATAAAGTAGCTAAGATGCCTTGGGAGAGTTAAGAGTCTAGAGCTACATCCTTCCAAAGCTATATTAGTTTTTTTTTCTTTTTTTCCACTTGTTTCCATTTCTTTCTTTTTTAAAATTGAGACACCGTCTCATTTTGTCACCCAGGCTGGAGTGCAGTGACACGATCATGGCTTACTGCCTCTTCTGCTTCCCTGGCTCAAGCGATCCTCCCACCTCAGCCTCCTGAATAGCTGGGACTACAGATGCATGCCACCACACCCAGCTAATTTTTGTATTTTTTTGTAGAGATTGAGTTTTGCCCTGTTGCTCAGGCTAGTCTCAAACTCCTGAGCTCAAGCCATCCACCCACCTCAGAATTCCAAAGTGTGGTGATTAAAGGCATGTGCCATCATGCTGGCCTGTTTCTGTTTGCTGTTGTTTTTATAATTTTTAAAATTTTATTTATTTATTTATTTATTGAGACAGAGTTTCGCTCTTGTCACCCAGGCTGGAGTGCAGTGGCACAATCTCAGCTCACTGTAACCTCTGCCTCCCAGGTTCAAGCGATTCTCCTGCCTCAGCCTTCCGAGTAGCTGGGATTACAAGTGCCCGCCACCACACCCAGCTAATTTTTGTATTTTTAGTAGAGATGGGGTTTCACCAGGTTGGCCAGGCTGATCTTGAACTCCCAACTTCAGGTAATCTGCCCACCTTGGCCTCCCAAAGTGTTGGGATTACAGGCATGAGCCACCGCGCCCAGCCTGTTGTTTTTAAGACGGGGTTTCACTCTGCCGCCCAGGCTGGAGTGTAGTGGCGCAATCACAGCTGTTGTACTATCTTGAGGCCTTTGGTTATCTTTCTCATGCCCCAAGATGAAGTTCAACAAATGTTCTACTGGAGAGCAAGCCATGTGCATAGCGCTCACTCCCACCTACAGGCCTATTTGCTTAACCTAGAATAAATCAAGAAATTGCCAGTAGTTTCCTAAAATATATAATTTGCACATTGCATTAAGATAGCTTTCTTTCTAGCATGTAGTTGACATTATCTACAAGAGAAAAATATCACAGAAAAATACCATTAGTTATACAGGAATGAGACTATTGGGCCTTAATTACAATTTATCTTTTTTTTTTGTTTTAAGAGACAAGGCTTGGCCGGGCGTGGTGGCTCAAGCCTGTAATCCCAGCACTTTGGGAGGCCGAGATGGGCAGATCACAAGGTCAGGAGATCGAGACCATCCTGGGTAACACGATGAAACCCTGCCTCTACTAAAAAATACAAAAAACTAGCCGGGCGAGGTGGCGGGTGCCTGTAGTCCCAGCTACTTGGGAGGCTGAGGCAGGAGAATGGTGTGAACCCGGGAGGCGGAATTTGCAGGGAGCTGAGATCGGGCCACTGCACTCCAGCCTGGGTGACAGAGTGAGACTCCATCTCTAAAAAAAAAAAAAAAAAAAAAAGAGACAAGGCGGCCGGGCACGATGGCCCATGCCTATAATCCCAACACTTTGGTAGGCTGAGGCAGGCGAATCACCTGAGGTCAGGAGTTCAAGACCAGCCTGGCCAACATGGTGAAAACCCCCGTCTCTACCAGAAATAGAAAAAAAAAAAATAGCTGGGTATAGTGGTGGGCGCCTGTAATCTCAGCTACTTGGGAGGCTGAGGCAGGAGGCAGATGTTGCCATGAGCCGAGATCATGCCATTGCACTCCAGCCTGGGCAACGAGAGTGAAACTCTGCCATCATGCTGGCCTGTTTCTGTTTGCTGTTGTTTTTATAATTTTTTAAATTTTATTTATTTATTTATTTATTGAGACAGAGAGAGACAAGGGTCTTGCTTTGTCACCTAGGCTGGAGTGCAGTCATGAGATCTTAGCTCACTGCAGCCTTCAGTTTCTGGGCTCCAAATGATCCTCGTGCCTCAGCCTCTTCAGTAGCTGGGACTACAGGTGAATGCCACTATACCTAGCTAGTTAAAAAGAATTTTTTTTTTTTTTGTACAGAGTCTCACTCTGTTGCCTAGGCTGGTTTTAAACTCTTGGGTTCCATTTATCCTCCTGCCTTGGCCTCCCAAAGTGTTGGGATTACAGGTGTGAGCCTCTGTGCTGGCCTACAATCTGTCTTAATGGATGAATAAAAAGTTATTTATTTATTTATTTATTTATTTTCTGAGACAGAGTATCACTCTGTGGCGCAGGCTGGAGTGCAGTGACCTGATCTCAGCTCACTGCTAGCTCTGCCTCCTGGGTTCACGCCATTCTCCTGCCTCAGCCTCCCGAGTAGCTGGGACTACAGGTGCCCGCCACCACGCCCGGCTAATTTTTTTGTATTTTTTAATAGAGGCGGGGTTTCATCGTGTTAGCCAGAATGGTCTCAATCTCCTGACCTTGTGATCCACCTGCCTTGGCCTCTCAAAAGTGCTGGGATTACAGGCGTGAGCCACCACTCTCGGCCAAAAAATTATTTTAATCTGTTTATAATTATTTTATTAGTGAAGATACTATCCTAGTAACAACTCTGGCAGCAGAACTAAATTATTGACGTTATGACCTGCATTATTTTATTTTGAAAGTACGATTCATACATGCCTTTTAGCTTTCTAAGTGTGGTGGCACAGAAGTCTGATTCATTTCCCAGATTGTTTAGGCTAAATATATGCTATTTAGGGCACTGTGGATCAGAATAAACACTTGTGTCCCCTGGTTTTGCCCTTCTCTGTGTTACTTAACCTCTCTCTCTGCCTTATTTTACTCTATTAAAAGCAGATAGTAATAGTTACTCATTATAGGGTTGTGAGGATTAAAAGCTTAGATTGGTGCCTGCTGTATACTAAGTGCTCAACAAATGTTAGGTTTGATGATTACTATTCATGAGCTGCTATGAACTGGAAAGGTAAATAAAATGATTTATGTTTTTTACTGGCTTTTGGGCTTGACCTTTTTGTGTAGGATGCTCTTTTACATAAAAAATAGTATTCTTCTGTAATGTCTGTAACTGAGTTATGATCAGCAGCACAATTTATTACCTGTGTATTTGGATATATCAGATGATGTAGGTAATAGTGCGGTGGTTAAGAGCATGGGCTTTGGTGTTAAATAGACACAGGTTTGGATCCTGTGTCTGCAACATACTATTGGGTGTGAACTTGTGCAAGGTAATTTCCTCATTTGTAAAAAGGGGACTCCAGCTGACCTCATACACGGTTTTAAAATCAAATGAAATAAACATGTGAAATGTTTGATACAATTCCTCACATATAAATACATATATATTTTTGAGACAGGGTCTCGCTCTGTCGCCCAAGGAATGCAGTGTCACGATCAGGGCTCACTGCAGCCTCAACTTCCTAGGCTCAAGTGATCCTCCTACTTCAACTTCTCAAGCAGCTGGGACTACAAGCTTGCGCCACCATGCCTGACTAGTTTGTTTTTTGTTTTTTGTTTTTTTTTTTGAGATGGAGCCTTGCTCTGTCGCCAGGCTGGAGTGCAGTGGCACCATCTAGGCTCACTGCAAACTCCGCCTCCCGAGTTCAAGCGATTCCCCTGCCTCAGCCTCCCGAGTGGCTGGGGCTACAGGCGCGCGCCCGGATAAATCTGTATTTTTAGTAGAGACGGGGTTTCACCATGTTGGCCAGGATGCTCTGGATCTCCTGACCTCGTCATCCACCGGCCTCAGCCTCCCAAAGTGCTGGGATTACAGGTGTGGGCCACCGCGCCCGGCCTTTTAAAATTTTTTTTGTAGAGACAGGATCTAGTTATGTTGACCAGGCTGGTCTCCAACTCCTGGGTTCAGGGGATCTTCCCACTTTAGTCTCCCAAAGTGTTGCAATTATAGGCGTGAGCCACCGCGCCTGGCATATACATATGTGCGGGGGTGTGTGGGGGTGTGTGTGTGTGTATATATATATTCACCCTCCTCCCCCAGGCCTATAAATATTTTTTTTTCAAAGGCAAATCGAGGACCAAATGCCGATCCAATTGTACCTCAACTACTGATGTTACTTCTTCCACACCACATTCAATGTCTCCCCAGGACACGTGTAACCATGGGCACAACGTCAGAATCTTTGAGGGCTGCATATCACTCAGCAACTAAAATAAACAGAACTATACCAAGACCTGTGACCTCTACTGAGACACGTTACCGTCTCCCCTTATTAACTATGTCAATTGTGGTATTAGGAATTTGCCTATGGAAACCAAAATGTCGACCTCCGGGAGTCGGAGTCTAACTCGATCACGTGACACACCCCATCCGATCTTTTCTCGCAGTTGCATCAGCCAATTTAGAGCCGCCTTCCCAGGAATCCGCTAATGAGCGGATTCGTCCTCAGTTTGACTGGCATGTTGATTGACCAATAAAATCTCATGAGGTAAGGCGCGGCGGGGTGCTTTCCGTCAGCGCGCTCTGATTGGACGGGGCGCGGCGGGTTGTGGCCGGCTGTGTCCTGGGGCCGGAACAGCTGCGCGCCTGCGGTAATAGGTACAGCGAGCCCTTGGCCGGGGACTCTGAAGGAGGAGCTGGGGACGGCGACCCTAGGAGAGGTAGGCGGCCCTCGGAGAGCTCTGCGGTGCTAGGAGAGCGGCTGGGCCCGCAGCCTGGGGGGAAAGCTCGGCAGCCGCAGTGGGCCCCAGGGTCAAGCCCCGCGTGGCCTGGAGAAGCCCAGTCTGGGCGGGAGCGGGAGCTGGACAGTGTGGCCTTGCGTTCGCTCCCGGGAGCGCTGCGAGTGTCGCGGCCTCGGGTGGATTTGCTGAGCACCAAGACCTAACGGTTGCCAACCTGAGGTTTCATCTCCCTTGGTTTTAATCCCCTGGGGCGGGTGGGAGCACAGGAGGAAGGATGGGCCAGCTGGGGGGAGTCCTGCTGTGAGCCAGCCATTCCCTGATTTCTTAAAATGAAACAGCTGATGCCGGTCCAGGCCCACCTAGACCGTCATCTTCAGCTGTTCTGTAAAACAGTTTGTATTTCTCGGTGTGCGCTGAAGCATGTGAGTTAATTCCGAACTTGCTGTTAAAGGATTAGTATACCTGATCACGAAATCCGTATTTAGCAGCCACTGTACTAGATGCTGAGGATGTGCTGTAATAGTGAGCCCAGGGACGGCGCGGAGGCTCACGCCTTTAATCCGAGCGCTTTGGGAGATCGAGGCGGGTGGATCACCTGAGGTCAGGAGTTCGAGACTAGCCTGGCCAACATGGTGAAACCCCGTCTCTACTAAAAATACAAAAATTAGCCGAGCGTGGCGGCACATGCCTGTAATCTCAACCACTCGGGAGGCTGAGGCATGAGAATCGCTTGAACCTGGCAGGCGGAGGTTGCAGTGAGCTGATATCACACCATTGCACCCCAGCCTGGGTGACAGAGACTCCGTTTCAAAAAATAGCCCAAAACAGTCGTTGCTGCTGGGATGGAACTGACAGCCTGATGGGGGAGGCGCACATTAAACAAGCCATTAAGCGCATGTGGAAATTATGAAGGGAAACACTTGAGGCTGTGAGACAGTAAAAGAGGGAGCCTTAGCAAGAAGGGGAAGGCTTTCTTAAATAAGTATCTTGGCCGGGCGCGGTGGCTCACCCCTGTAATCCCAGCACTGTGGGAGGCCGAGGCAGGCAGATCACCTGAGGTCAGAAGTTCGAGACCAGCCTGACCAACGTGGAGAAACCCCGTCTCTACTAAAAATACAGAATTAGCCAGGTGTGGTGGCACATGCCTGTATTCTCAGCTACTCGGGAAGCTGAGGCAAATCGCTTGAAGCCGGGAGGCGGAGCTTGCAGTGAGCCGAGATTGCGAGCACCATTGCACTCCAGCTTGGGCAACAAGAGTGAAACTCGGTCTCCAAAAAAAAAAAAAAAAAAAAAAAAAAGTGTCTTTACATTTGTTGTTGTTTGAGGCAGGGTCTCAACCTGTTACCTAGGCTGGAATGTTTTGGTGTGACCATAGCTCACTGCAGCTTCAAACTTCTGTGCTCAAGTGCGCAAGTGCTCAAGCGACCCTTTGCACTCAGCCTCCCAAGTAGCTGGGTCTGCAGGTGCACACCACCACACCTGGCTAATTAAAAAAAAAAAAAAAAATTTTTTTTTTTTTGACCTCCCAGGCTCAGGTGTTCCCATGTTGCCCAGGCTGGTCTTGAATTCCTGGCCTCAAGCAATGCCCTTGCCTCAGCCTCCCAAATGCCTCAGCTGGGATTATAGGCATGAGCCACTGTGCCCCGGAAATAAGTTTCTTTGGAATTGATACATCAAAAGTGAGACGTTTACTAGGAAAAGGGAAAAGAGTGGGGCAGACAGCTTACCTGGCACATGAAGAGCATGTTAAAAGGTCCTGTGGCACCCCAGTGCAGTGGTTCATGCCCGTAGTGCCAGCACTTTGGGAGGCTGAGGTGGGCCCATCGGTTGAGCTCATGAATTTTTTTTTTTTTTTTTTTTTTTTTGAGACGGAGTCTCGCTCTGTAGCCCGGTCTAGAGTGCAGTGGCGGGATCTCGGCTCACTGCAAGTTCCGCCTCCCGGGTTTATGTCATTGTCCTGCCTCAGCCTCCCGAGTAGCTGGGACCACAGGCGCCGCCACCTCGCCCGGCTAGTTTTTTGTGTTTTTAGTAGAGACGGGGTTTCGCCATGTTAGCCAGGATGGTCTCGATCTCCTGACCTAGTGATCCGCCCGTCTCGGCCTCCCAAAGTGCTGAGATTACAGGCTTGAGCCACCGCGCCCGGCCAGAGCTCATGAATTTGAGAGCAGCCTGTCTCTACAAAAAAATTAGCCAGTTCATGATGGTGAGCACCTGTCGTCCCAGCTCCTTGAGGGTCGGAGGTAGGAGGATCACCTGAGCCCAGGAGGTGGAGGTGGCAATGAGCTGTGGTTGTGCCACTGCCCTCCAGCCTGGGTGACAGAGACCTGTCTAAAAAAAAAAAAATGTCGAGACAGGTCTCGCTCTGTCACCCAGACTGGAGGGCAATGGCATGATCTCAGCTCGCTGCAGCCTCCGCCTCCCAGGTTCAAGCAATTTTCCTGCCTCAGCCTCCCAAATAGCTAGGATTATAGGCGCCCACCACCACGCCCGGCTAATTTTTTTATATTTTTGGTTTCACCATGTTTCACCATGTTGGCCAGGCTGTTCTCGAACTCCTGACTTCAGGTGATCTACCTGCCTTGGCCTCCCAAAGTTCTGGGATTACAGGCATGAGCCACTGCACCCGGGCGAAAATCTTCTATCACCCAGGCTGGAGTGCAGTGGCATCATCTCGACTCGCTGTATCCTCTGCCTCCCAAGTTCGAGCGATTCTCCTGCCTCAGCTTCCCAAGTAGCTGGGATTACAGGTGTG
Organism: Macaca mulatta; assembly: GCF_049350105.2. Classification (NCBI taxonomy): domain Eukaryota; kingdom Metazoa; phylum Chordata; class Mammalia; order Primates; family Cercopithecidae; genus Macaca; species Macaca mulatta. The sequence continues at coordinate 69,587,069 of NC_133425.1, forward strand.
TGCCACCACGCCCCGCTAATTTTTTTTTTGTGTTTTTAGTAGAGACAGGGTTTCACCATGTTAGCCAGGATGGTCTCAATTTCCTGACCTTGTGATCCACCTGCCTTCGACCTCCCAAAGTACTGGGATTATAGGCGTGAGCCACCGTACCTGGCCTCAAAAATTTTTTTTAAATACAAAAAATTAGCCGGGTGTGGTCGCACATGCCTGTAGTCCCAGCTGCTCCGGAGGTTGAGGTGGGAGGAACACCTGAGCCTGGAAGGCCAAATGATTGCACCACTGCCTGTGCTCCAGCCTGGGTGACAGAGAGGGAGACCCTGTCTCAAAAAAAATTCCTGTGGAGTGGCTGGAGCCACAGTGTGATTTAAGGCACCCAAGACGTTTACAGCTCTTGTTATTAAGTGAAACCTGAGGTTCTGCCTTTGTGCTACTTCTGAATCCCATACAGCCTTCCAGTGAATAAATGAATGAGTTTATGTTGAATAAATGTATTGAATTTATATTGAATAAATGGGGTAAATAAATGAATGTGGGGATACAGCTTTTAATAGTTCCAGCCTTCGTAGGCTCATAGTTGATATATTCAGTCCTTTTACACAATACTGCAGTTAATTCTGTATATGATCGTCTCCCCAGGAAGGACATAGGCTGTCATTCAGTTTGATTCTTGGCACATAGTATGCATTCATTATGGTGAATGAGTAAGCAAAAATGGGAAATTCATGTGTCTTTTGAAAAGTAGCTGGAGTCAGGATCTCCTGTTCACTTTGTACATCTCTATTGTATCTTCCTCATAAGAAGAAAACTGGCTGGGCATTGTGGCTCATGCCATCCCAACTGGGAGGTTGAGGCCAGGAGTTCGAGACGAGCGTGGGCAGCATAGCAATGCACCATCTATAACAAAAACAGAAATTAGCTGGGCATGGTAGCTCATGCCTGTAATCCTAGCACTTCGGGAGGCTGAGGCTGGCAGATAACCTGAGGTCAGGAGTTCGAGACCAGCCTGAGCAATGTGGTGAAACCCCGACTCTGTTAAAAATACAAATATTAGCTGGGTGTGGTGACATGTGCCTGTAATCCAAGTTGCCTGAGAGGCTGAGGCAGGAGGATTGCAGCAACTTGGGAGGTGGAGGCTGCAGTTAGCTGAGATTGTGCCATAGCACTCCAGCCTGGGTGACAGAGTGAGACTCTGTCTCAAAAAAAATAAGAAAAAAAAAATTAACTGGGCATGGTGGTTTTCAACTGTAGTCCCCGTTACTTGGGAGGCTGAGGCAAGAGGATCATTTGAGCCTAGGAGTTTAAGGCTACTTAAGTGATTGTCCCACTGCACTCCAGTCTGGACAGAACCAGAAAAAAAGAAAACTTTCAGCTAAACAACTTAAAAGTAATAGCCACTCTGTTCCGTCAAGGTTTTCCTCTTTTTTTTTTTTTTTAAGATGGAGTCTCCCTTAGCCACCCAGGCTGGAGTGCAGTGGCGCAGTCTCGGCTCACTGCAACCACCGTCTCCCGGGTTCGAGCAATTCTCCTGTCTCAACCTCCTGAGTAGCTGGAATTACAGGCACTCACCATCATGCCTGACTAATTTTTGTATTTTGGTAGAGATGGGTTTTCACCATGTTGGCCAGGCTGGTCTTCAGCTCCTGATCCCAGGTAATCCACCCGCCTCGGCCTCCCAAAGTGCTGGGGTTACAGGTGTGAGCCACCGCACCCGGCGTAAGGTTTTCCATTTTACAGATTGCTTCCAAATACAGTATAGCTTTTGATCTTCACAACACCTCAGTTGAATAGGCAGGGTAGATACTGCTTTGTACAGAAAAGGAACTAAACTCAGACAAAAGTGAATTAAGGTTACTGTTGGGTCTGGAATTCCAGAGACACTTTGATAACAATGTTAATACTGTGAATGAGATATGGTTCTCATTTTTCTAGACACAGCACTGTGTGGCACTGCAACACCATGCCAGTGATCAGCACTCTCACCAAAGCCTGTCACTTCTCCCCAGCCTGCCTCTCAGGGAAATTGTAGTATCTGTGAAAGAGCTGTTTTTGTTTTTGTTTTTGTTTCTTTTTTGAGACAGAGTCTCGCTCTGTCACCCAGGCTGGAGTGCAGTGGCCAGATCTCGGCTCACTGCAAGCTCAACCTCCTGGGTTTACACCATTCTCCTGCCTCAGCCTCCCGAGTAGCTGGGACTACAGCGGCCCGCCACCTCGCCCGGCTAGTTTTTTTGTATTTTTCAGTAGAGACGGGGTTTCACCATGTTAGCCAGGATGGTCTCGATCTCCTGACCTCGTGATCTGCCCGTCTCAGCCTCCCAAAGTGCTGGGATTACAGGCTTGAGCCACCATGCCCGGCCTGTTTTTTTGTTTTTTGACACAAGGTCTTGCTCTGTCGCCTGGGCTGGAGTGTAGTTGCATAATCACAGCTCACTACAGCCTCACTCTTCTGGGCTCAATCTTCCCACCTCAGCCTCCCAAGTATTTGGGACCACAGATACGCACCACCATGCCCAGCTAATTTTTTTACTATTTGTACTGACAAGGTCTGGCTATGTTGCCCAGGGTGGTCTCAAACTCCTGGGCTCAGGCAATCCTCTCACCTTAGCCTCCCGAAGTGCTGGGATTACAGGTGTGAGCCACCACGCCCAACTCGTGAAAGGACTTTGAAGTCATAAAGTTGTTTCCGTCTCCACCAATTCCCTTGTTGTTTCACTTTCGGTAAGCTGTGCCTCCAAAGTGGGGCTACAACATCCCCACTCCCTAGTAATCTAATGGCTGGAAGGCAGCCGTTTGATGTTAGGGTTCTTGGGGGATGTAGGATACATAGAGGTAGGTACATTCCTGCTACATACAGGTGGTCCCTTGTACAGATAGGCCCATCCCCAGGACTATTGCTGCTCACCAAGACATCAGGCCAAACCTAGAGACCCTGGCTTTGGGGATAATGGAACTTTGCAGTTCTAGGCTTGTGTATTAACACAGAGCTGAAGGGATCTTTAGAGATAATCTCATATGGACCCCTTCTTTTATTGGTGAAGTGATTCCTTCAGGACTTGGAGCTAGAACTCAAACCCTGGTCTCCTGAACTGCTCTCCCTCTTCCCCAGTTGGACTAAACTGAGGGTCTTTGTCCCCCTTTTTTTCTTTTTTTCTTTTTCTTTTTTTTGAAATGGAGTCTTACTCTGTCGCCAGGCTGGGGTGCGGTGGCGCGGTCTTGGCTCACTGCAACCTGTGCCTCCTGGGTTCAAGCGATTCTCCTGCCTCAGCCTCCCAAGTAGCTGGGATTACAGACACGCGCCACCATGCCCAGCTAATTTTGTATTTTTTTTTTTTTTTTTTTTTTGAGACGGAGTCTTACTCTGTCGCCCAGGCTGGAGTGCAGTGGCCGGATCTCAGCTCACTGCAAGCTCCGCCTCCCGGGTTCACGCCATTCTCCTGCCTCAGCCTCCTAAGTAGCTGGGACTACAGGCGCCTGCCACCTCGCCCGGCTAGTTTTTTGTATTTTTTAGTAGAGACGGGGTTTCACCGTGTTAGCCAGGATGGTCTCGATCTCCTGACCTTGTGATCCACCCGTCTCGGCCTCCCAAAGTGCTGGGATTACAGGCTTGAGCCATCGCGCCCGGCCAATTTTGTATTTTTAGTAGAGATGGGGTTTCACCATGTTGGCCAGACTGGTCTTGAACTCCTGACCTTGTGATCTGATCGCCTCGGCCTTCCAAAGTGCTGGGATTACAGGCATGAGCCACCGCGCCTGGCTGTCCCTCTTGTTTCTAATTCCTGGTCTAGGGCCTGGCACAGAGCAGATGCTCAATACATATTTGTTTAATGAACAAACATTCAGCAGTGCTGTGCTTGGTGTGCTGGGGGTTGAACCTCTCGAAATTGGCATGGGAAGGAAGAACAGATGGGGCTGCTGTCTGTTGGTGCTGTGGTGTTGCTTTGATGATGATTTTAGCCTTGGGCATTACAACATAGAGGTTTTAGGATCAAACAGCTCACCTGAGTCCTGCTTTGACTTGGCTTGAGAAGCCAAAAGTCTTGTGTAATGCCTACTTTGACTTTCAACTCCCCTAATTTTCCTTCATTGTTTTTTCTTTGATTAGTTCTTTGGAGTGACTTTCAAGATGGACTCTACTCTAACAGCAAGTGAAATCCGGCAGCGATTTATAGATTTCTTCAAGAGGAACGAGCATACCTACATTCACTCGTCTGCCACCATCCCATTGGATGACCCCACTTTGCTGTTTGCCAATGCGGGCATGAACCAGGTAAGGGTTTTTCCTTTTTTCTTGGCTGTTTGTTCACATAAGAGGCAGCAGAGTCGAGATAAAAGCACAGCCCTGGGGTCAGACCAATTCCGGTTCTGTCACTCCCTGTGTGATCTTGTGGAACTTTATGTGGTGGACCTCAGTTTCTTTGCAAAATAAGGAATAATATTGCCTGCCTGTAGGTTTTAGTGAGAGGCAAATAGGATAAGGCATACAAAATGTTTAGCACAGTATTTCGCACATAGTAGGTACTCAAACATTAGTGGGTTTTTTTTTTTTTTTTTTTTTTGGAGACGGTGTCTTGCTCTGTTGCCCAGGCTGTAGTGCAGTGGCGCCATCTCAGCTCACTGCAAGCTCCACCTCCCAGGTTCACGCCATTCTCCTGCCTCAGCCTCCCGAGTAGCTGGGACTACAGGCACCCGCCACCACACCCGGCTAATTTTTTGTATTTTTAATAGAGACGGGGTTTCACCATGTATGATCCACCAACCTCGGCCTCCCAAAGTGTTGGGATTACAGGCATCAGCCATCGCGCCTGGTCTCTTTTTTTGAGACAGAGTCTTGCTCTGTTGCCCAGGCTGGAGTGCAGTGGCACCATCTCCGCTCACTGCAAGCTCTGCCTCCCAGGTTCTTGCCATTCTCCTGCCCCAGCCTCCCGAGTAGCTGGGACTACAGGCGCCCACAACCACGCCCGGCTAATTTTTTGTATTTTTAGTAGAGACGAGGTTTCACTGTGTTAGCCAGTATGGTCTTGATTTCCTGACCTCGTGATCCACCTGCCTCGGCCTCCCAAAGTGCTGGGATTACAGCATGAGCCACCACGCCCGGCCAGCTATTATTCTTTAGAGAGAGGGTCTCACTTTGTCATCCTGGCTGAAGTGCAGTGGCATGATCCTAGCATGCTGTAGCCTCAGACTCCTGGGTTTAAGTGATCCTCTTACGTCAGCCTCCCAAGTAGCTAGAACTACAAGCATGCTCCAGCATGTCAGCTTTTAAAATTATTTTATTTATTTATTTTTTAATTTATTTATTGTTTTGAGACAGTCTCTCTCTGTCGCCCAGACTGGAGTGCAGTGGTGCAATCTTGGCTCACTGCAATCTCTGCCTCCTGAGTTCAAGCGATTCTCCTGCCTCAGCCTCCCAAGTCGCTGGAACTACAAGCATGCGC